>NC_052166.1:56316913-57048377 GCF_902713615.1 Scyliorhinus canicula
GGTTGTACTCTGATTGAAAAGACCAGACAGTTAAAAGGAGGCTGGATGATTCGCCAAGCTTGCCCCAGAGGAAGAATCTTTTTTGGGGAGTGGAATTTAGATCCTTTGTGAAAGATAGATCTGAGATTAGGAGTTCCCAGGCTGATGAAGAAAAAGAACATACTTAAATCCTTGGGAGCTAAGGATCAATTTAGTCTTGTCCCAGAGAATTGAATGTCTACTTGAAGGGAAGAGGGGGATTTGCAAAATGTATCTGAGAAGTGTGGGGTTTTTTTTGGCTGAAAGTAAAGCAGGAAAATTCTGTCCTGTGATTTAAAATGTCTATAAAGATAATGCAGTGTTTTCAGTTTTTTTTTCTTACAGTATTAAATCATGAAATCTTGTTGAATTATCCTTTCAGCTTGATTGTTATCAGTCTCTATGGGGATCATAGCAGATAACCTACCTCAGCTCCAGACAAGAATGGATAATTCTGCATCCAAGTATGGTTAACTCTTGTACCTTCAGGTCTCTATGGCAACTAGTTAATGCTCACTTTGACATTGGGGTGCCAATATAATAATTTCTAATTTCCCAATTTAGGTGGGTTAGGATCTAAGTAACAGCTTTGTTTTAGATGTTATGCATAAACGTAATTGGATTTTTTCTTAATGAGGAAATGTCATTGCATCCAGCTATCTGTGACCTACTGAAGCTAATAATAATATTATAATAATTGCTTATTGTCACAAGTAGGCTTCAATGAAGTTACTGTGAAAAGCCCCTAGTTGCCACATTCCGGTGCCTGTTTGGGGAGGCCGGGACGGGAATCGAACCTGCACTGCTGGCATTGTTCTGCATTACAAGCCAGCTGTTTAGCCCACTGTGCTAAACCAGCCCCTAATAGTCTCTGTGTTGTACAATCTCTACATAAGTGTGAGTTGAGAAGGACTAACAGTTGCTGAAGAGAAGAGGATGGTGGCGAAGCTGAACCTGTGGGCTGAAATGAAAGGTCATTGCCACTTTTGACTACTGGCTTTGGACTTGATGTTCTTTATAGTAATATGAGACCAACAGAGGGTGTACAAGCTCTTATTGGTGATGCTCTAAAGTAGAATATGCAGAAGGCGCAAGCTGTCCACAGCAAAGTGTCACTTCCATTTATGTCACAGATGTTTGGATTTGAAGTTGATAATTTAACGATTTGGACTTTGGCTAGGTGGTAAAAGCTTTTTTTTTAAAAAAAAAAAATTGTTTTTAATAGTGTGATGTTCCTGTTTGAAATGTGGAAATGGTGCATGTAGGTACTGTAGAAACACCTATTTGTTTTAAAAATCTCAATCCATATCTGGGGAAGGTCTGCGAAGGCCAGCTATGCAAAGATAACTTGTGGAAGAAAGAAGACATTCTAATGATTCTGCAACTATTTTATTGTGACACCATAGTTGGGTACAAATATTGATTTCCACTCTTCCCTTCTGGATCCTCTTCTGCCCAGAAGCATCCCCAATTTTGTCAAAGAATCCAGCTCTCCAGTACAAGCTTCAATAAACGTCCCCTGCTCTAGCAAGACCTGGTTTACTCTTAAAGGCATGTCTAACATTATCACGTGCCACCATTCTTATGTTGCAGGAATGGGTATAACCATACATTCAGGTTCTCGACTTGATGGCTGGCAGTAACTGACAAACAGTGACATAAGACCATAAGACATAGGAGCAGAATTAGGCCACTTGGCCCACCGAGTCTGCTCCGCCATTCAATCATGGCTGATATTTTTCTCATCCCCATTCTCCTGTCTTCTCCCCATAACCCCTGATCCCCTTATTAATCAAGAACCTATCTATCTCTGTCTTAAAGACACTCAGCGATTTGGCCTGCAATTGTAATTGTTATGCAAAGTTGTGTTAGTGTGCTGAACTCTATGATGAGCAGTTGCTGAACAAAGCCATTTTGGCCCATACACCGTACGTAACAGTTCCCTAAACTGCTAACAGGTTTCAGTCAATTGCAGATCTACAAGCCAAAGTAATCACGGCAACAAATATTGTGTACACACACATACATTTTTGAGATTTAAACTTAATACCCAATTTTGTGCCTTTTTAGCCTGCCGTTTGAGACTGTTATTGCCATTACATTTTATTCCTCGGACCAGCTTCAGCTGAGTTAACAACCAACCATTTGCTCCAAGCTGATAGCTGTTAATATTAACATTCTAATTTTATTAAATTGATCTTCGCAATAACCTTGTTTCCAGGTCAGATGCTTGCTTCTTTTGGTATGTATTAATTTGTGTTGATGTTTGAAAGCACTTTGCAAGGCAATGTCTTCAATTTTTAATTTCCAGCCCAGCACGCTTGCTTCATACATATTTGATGAGCTGGGATAAGGGCATTTCCCCCTCTCTGATTGTTCACATGTTAGTGAACACATGAGTAAATGCATGAGCCTTGCTCAGAAATTATTCATGCGTGGTCTAAAGCTTCCTGTTCTTGAGCAGTGAAATCGAGTTTATTGACTCATCCCAGAAGGGGACATTTCAAGGGCACAAATCTAATTTGGCTACACTTACTCCCATTGACGAAAACTGAGATTCGTAAGAAGAAATTAGGGTCCTTTCATGCAAGATATTTATCGGTGCTCATGGATAGCAGTATTAATCTGTGAAAGACCCTTTGTTTGGTTGTGCCTGGGATAGGGGGAGAAGAAGAATGGATGGATCTTGTATTTTGTGAAAGATGCTGATTGTCTGTATCACACGCAAAATCTCGTTTTCTTGATTATTGCTTTATATATCTGATCCACATCTATGATAATCCAGGGTCTGATCGTTTACCACTAGGATGGGGCTGCTAGATGTCCTTTCAATAGAGATCTACCTCTAGTGTCATTTGAATCCAACTGTATTGGAGTCAAATTTGCTGATGATAGAAAAATAGGTAGGAAAGCAAGGTGTGAGGAGGATGCAAAGAGTCTGCAAAGAGATATAGGGTGCGATTCTCCAGCCTCGTTGCACTCTCGCTTGAGTGAGACAAGGCCGGTGAATAGGGGGAGAGGTGGAAAACGGGAACTGCTCCGGGCACCACGCCGTTTGCGATGCAACTGGCTCGCTCCTGTAGGCGAAATTGTGATGAAAATGAAATGAAAAATTAAAATCGGTTATTGTCACGAGTAGGCTTCAATGAAGCTACTGTGAAAAGCTCCTAGTCGCCACATTCCGCGCCTGTTCGGGGAGACTGGTACGGGAATCGAACCGTGCTGCTGGCCTGCCTTGGTCTGCTTTAAAAGCCAGTGATTTAGCCGAGTGTGCTAAACCAGCCCCTTTATCTCACCGTAGCGTGGCGAGAAACCAGTTGTCATACAATTAACAAGAGCCACTGCATATCGAACGGCCTCTCAATAAGTGGTGATGCTGGTGCCGATGTGAGTGAGCCGTGTACCAGTACTGCGGGCAACCCTAGCCCCTGCCTGTCTGCCCTACCGAGCACCCATAACTCCCACCGATCGTGGAGGCGCCTAGCCATGCGGCTGAAGGCTATCGCTAATAGATAATTGACAATCGTGGTTAAGTCAGCACTTCACACATCCCAAGTGGAGCCCCGTGGGTGGGCGACCCATGTAGCATCTGTGGCTCATTGGCAAGTGCTAGGCAATCACACCTTGATGCACGGTCACTGTGCTTGAACACTACGGGAGGGAAGACAACATACGCAGCATCAAATCTCTGCCGGGGTGGGGGGGGGGGGGGGGAAGAGAGAGAGAGAGGTGTTGGTGGCTGGCCCTCATCGAGGAACAAAGAGCCAGAAGTGTCAAACTGGGTGTGTTTACGGTATTTTAATGTTCCTTGTGCAAGTGTACACCGGTGCCCCACTATTCTTCTCCCCTGCAAAACGCACACACCACTCCTTACTCCCGAGTGATCCTTGATATGCTTGGCCTTCCTTGATCTACTGTTACATCTCGGTGTGTCCCCAGGTTGTGCAGGTGGAAGCAGCCAGCTGCTTACCTCGTCCCGTGGCCTTTGATGCCCCTGGTTGGCGTCCTCTGGGGGCTCTGAGGCCGGAGGGCTCAGGCGAACTTGTCAGTGCCACCCTGTTCTGATTGCTGGCTGCGAGGTGCGGCCTCATCAGAGGGATGGAACTCTGGGAGACTGGTGGTGACCATCACCAGTCCATAGGATGGGTCTGGTTTGCCACCTAGCGTCCCCTCCTTCTGGTTGGTGCCCATAGGGCCCTGGGGTTCACCTCGGGGATGCTTCATTCCAGGTTGCACTGGTTGCCCTGTGGCTCACCCTCTGGGACCTTCGGGGAACAGCACATCCCTCCTGCCTCCATCACGTCTAGGAGCCTCCCCAGGTCTGCATCCCTGAATGGTCGGACAGGGGTGCTGGCGAGCCCGGGCCCAGCTTGGCTGCCGAGCCTTCATTTGAGGCGTGAAGCCTGTGAGCCTCATTAAGTGAACCAATTGGCGTTGAATAGCGTTGCCAACCTCGCTGGGCTGATGCGGGGAAGCTCACGGCAGTTCCTGCTTGCTTCTTTCCAGAGATTCGCGCCTGTAGACAAAACTTTAGCAGATGGAATAAAATGTGGGGTGGTCCACTTTGATAGGAAGAATAGAAAAATTAAAAATTATTTAACTGGGGAGAGGCTGCAGTACAGAGATGTCCTTTTACATGCATCACAAAATAGCATTCAGCTACAGCAAGTATGTAGGAAGACAAATTGAATGTTGACCTTTATTACAAGGAGAATGGAATGTTAAAGAAAGTTTTAACCACAACTAACTATACAGGACATTGGGACCATGCCTTAAGTATTGTGTACAGTTTTGGTCTCTGTGCTCAGGGAGAGATTTATTTTCATTTGAAGCAGTTCAGAGAAGGTTCTCGAGGCTGATTCCTGATATGCAGAGTTTGTTTTATGGGGAAAGGTTGGGCCTATATTCATTCAAGTTTAGGAAAGGAGAGGTGATCTTATTGATACAAGATTCTGAGGGAGCTTGACATTGAAAGAATGTTTCCTCTCGGCACAGATCAAAAATAAGTGGTCTCCCATTTAAGATAGAGATGATGAGAAGCAATTTCTTCTGAGAGTCATTAGCATTTGGAATTCCTTTCCACAGGGGCGGCACCGTGGTGTAGTGGTTAGCACTGCTGCCTCATGGCGCCGAGGACCTGGGTTCGATCCAGACCCCGAGTCAGTGTCCTTGTGGAGTTTGCACATTCTCCTCCTGTCTGTGTGGGTCTCAACCCAACAACCCAAAAAGATGTACACGTTAAATTATCCTTTAATTGGGGAAAAAAAGAATTGGATACTCTACACTTGAATTTGAAAAAAACAGAGAGCCGTGGAGGCCAGGTTATTGAATATATTTGGGGCTGAGTTAGACAGATTTTTGATCAACAAGGGAGTCTGGTATTACTGGGAGCATGCAGGAAAGTGGAGTTAATGCCACAGTTGGATAAGCTATTGAGGACGCGAAGCAGGCTTGAGAGGCTGAATGGCTACTACTATTTCTTACGATCCCTGAAATGCACTAACGTTTTGATGATGAGAGTATCCTTTGTCTAGAAAATGATTTACTCTGACCAATTATTCATCAGGCACCAAGATTAGGAGAAATCACAAGTAGAAGTGGTGTCTGAAAACTTGCCGTTGGTATCACATTCAGAATTTAAAAAAAGGAAAAACTTGCACTGTGTCCCCAAGTCCATCCATAAGGGACTTCACACATCATTTTCATATTTGGCCTTTTTCACCTGTTCACTGTAAGATTAAAGTGGGGAGAACATTATTGTTACAAGGTGGTGCATATTTTCACTGATCATTTTTAATTCTATATTTTATGTGTACATATTACAAATGACTCCTAATTAAACAATTTGGCGCTATTACATTATAGATTTAGGGGCTGATGGACCAGTAGGTGGTCAGCACAGTGGTTAGCACTGTTGCTTCACAGCGCCAGGGACCTGGGATCGATTCCCGGCTTGGATCACTGCGGAGTCTACACATTTTCCCTGTGTCTGCTTGGGTTTCCTCCGGGTGCTCCAGTCTCTTCCCACAAGTCCCAAAAAAAGTGCTTGTTAGGTGAGTTGGACATTCTGAGTTCTCCCTCCGTGTACACTAACAGAATCTATAGTGTGGCGATTAGGGGATTTTCACAGTAATTTCATTGTAGTGTAAGCCTACTTGTGACAATAATAAAGATTATTATTAGAGCAGCACTGTTAAATTATGTAAATGAGTTGTAAAATACCATTTGTATATGCCACGTTCCAACCCTTTTGAAATCTTACAAAGCTATTATTTGAATGAGGGATTTGATCCTTGCACTGTCCAGAAATGAAAGATTGTGTGTTGGTTGGCCTTTTCTACAGGAAAGAGAAGAATGTTCAGCTGTTTTTCTTTTTATTGATCCTGTCAATTCTTCAGGCAACTGTTGTTGATGTAGCTATTTACAAATTGAGATTCAGAAAAATAAATTGAATGTTACTATGTTGTATTATAGTTCTACGTAGCCAATAAAATGGATACTAAAAAAAAGTACTGTGAATGCTGGGAATATGAAATAAGAACAGAAAATCCTGGAAATACTCAGCAGATCAGGCAACATTTTTGGAGAGAGAAGCCATTAACGTTTCAGGTTGATGACTTCATCAGAGCTCAGCAATGTTAAAGATGTTATAAGTTTTGAGCACTGGGTGGGACAAGGGTAAAAGGAAGGTCTGTGATGGGATAGAAGACAGGAAAGATTGAATGACAGGAGTTGGTCTTGCAGGCCAAGAAAGGACTGAAACGGGGACAGAGTTTACTGTCTGAAATTGTTGAACTGTGCTGAGTCTGTAAGGCTGTAAAGTGTAGGGTAAAGTGCTGTTCCTCAAGTTTACATTGAGCTTCACTGGAACAGTGCAGCAGACCAAGGACAGAGATGTCAGCGTGAGAGCAAGGTGGAGAATTTAATATGACACCCACTGCAAGCTTGGGGTTATACTTGCGATTTGACCTATGAATTTTGCTGCACACAAGCCTCATCCTATCCGTCTTCCTCTAACCCCATTAGTATATACTTCTATTCCTTTCTCACTCATGTAACTTCCCCTTAAATGCATTAAAAGTTACATTAACCACACAAAGTGGATTCTCTTGAACTCCCAATTGGATATATTAGCGACTGTCTTATATTTAAGGATTTTTGTTCTGGTCTCCCCTGCAAATGGACAGCTGCCCTACCAGGCTTTTTGTTATCTTCAAAACATCAATCATGTTACCCCTCAGCATTCTCTTTAGAAAAAAAAAGAGGCCCAGACTGTTCAATCCTTTCTGGTAGGTATAACGTCTCTGTTCTTTTTAAAAAAATCTCTTTTGCCCATTCTATTACTTTTTAATAGTTTATTATATGTATCCCTTAGTGGCCATATACAGAAATGTATTTTAGTTGTGTTGCTTTTCTTCTTGATATTTAATTTTGTTGTTGGTCTTTGCCTTCCTAACATATTTTCTTTGACTTCTTACATCACCTGTGTTTTCTCTTTGACATCCTCCTGCTTTGTTCATATCTTTGCTGCATGTAATTTTCCCACATTTCTTTATTTGTCCAAAGTATATAATTACTGGCTAGTTATTTTGGCGCGATTTTCTCTGGGACTCTTGGTCACCGTTTTAAATGTTTCCCACTGCTGTTCTATTTGTTTGTTTGTAAATCTTTCCAGTTTACTCCCCCTAGTTCCATTCTCATCCTTCAATTAGCTTCCCCTCTTCCCCCCCCCACCCAATTTAGTCTTTTGTCTTGCTTTTGCCCATATCTGCCTTTATCTTAAATCTTGTTATATTGTGATTGCTAGTAAGACCATAAGACATAGGAGCAGAATTAGGCCATTCGGCCCATTGAGTCTGCTCTGCCATTCAATCATGGCTGAAGTGATTCTCATCTGCATAACCACTGATTCCTTTTTGAATCTAGAATCAATCTATCTCTGTATTTAAAGACACTGATTTGGCTTCCACAGTCTTCTGCGGCTAAAAGTTCCACAGATTCACCACCCTCTGGCTGAAGGTGTTCCTCCTCATCTCAGTTTTAAAGGTCGTCCCTTTAGTCTGAGGCAGTGCTCTCGGGTTCTAGTTTTTCCTACCGGTGGAATTATCCTCTCCGTTGTCTAGATGTCCCCCTTCACTTGCTGCTTTTGTGTCCCAGTTCATTTTCCATTACCAGATTCAGTGCTGCTATTTTTAATTTGGGCTTTTTACATACTGAGTAAGAATGGTGTGCTGCAGTCACTGTAAACAAATTCATTCTCTGTACCCTATTCCCTACCACTTCTTGTCATTTAAGTTGGGATAAGTTCAAATCGTTCATGGTTATTACTCGATAGCCTTTCCGTACATTTGTTTACATATTTCTCCCTACATCTCCTTTCCATTATTTGGAGGGTTGTAGTATTCCTCTGTTTGTGTAATTTTTATTTCAAACCACACTGATTCTGTTTCTAACTTTGTTAGTGCTGTCTCTTTTCCTGCTGCCACTGCTATCTCTATTAGCCACCACCCACTCCTTCCCTCTCCTTTCTGATCCTTCCATTTTAATTGCCAGTCTAATTCAGTTGTTATGTAGTCATTTTTCAGTTATTCCTACTAAATCTGATTCCTTGCAATGGATTTTTCGCCCTCTTCAGAAGCTGATGTGTTATTCCCCTGTTTTATTTTGAATGGTGAACATTGCTGCAGTTAGTTTAATTCATCCTTTTAATAGTCCCTTTTATCTGAATTTCTTTTTTCTTTCTTTGAGTGCTTGTGTTTTGTCATTGTTCCCAAACTGTTTACGTTGCCCTTGTTCCTTGTCTTGGACTGACCTTTATCCTCATCTGTTTATTTTATCTTTAGACACAAGTTATTTTCACCAGATCCTTTCCCTTGACTTTGGATAAATTCGACTGTCAGTGGAAAACATCTTTCTGCTAGGCGGAGATGCCCCAGCGGTACAGATCCTTCCTATCCCAGTACTGGTGCCAGTGCCCCACAAATGCAATCTTCCCTGCCCACTCCCTTTTTAATATGTGATTAACTTGTTCTTCCACTCATTCTGCAGCTTGCACTCGATCCTTTTATTCCAAGGAGAGTTAGACCATTTCATTTATGAGTTCATCATCGATTGACAACATCTACCAAATGCATAATAGGAAATTCTGTACACGCTCGGAGTCTCTCATCACCCTTAAGCTTAGTGACAATTCTGGATCAACATATCAGCTTCTGAAAGAGGGTGAGGCCATCAGATAAAAACATTAATAAAACTAATCAAAACTTATTGATAATGAAGTTTGAGATTTTGGGACTGGGTAAAATTAAGGGAGAGACCATGTGACTATCTTCTATTCTGACCGACAAACTTGTGAGCTTGATTGTTAAAGTAGGGGCCCAGGTTGTTTCACTGGGAAATATGTGCAAGATATTCACAGCTGTTGGTGATGGCAAGAACACCCGTGTTGTTTGTGGTAGACTGTTAGTCTCCCAGTCTCAAGGGGTGATGTTAGGTTCTGTAAGTGGTTTAAACTGCCCGTTTAATTCTAGGATAGAATGGAGTTTTGCCTGGTGGATATTTAATTAACATTGCCACCTGGATATGAGGTCTATAACAAGATGGGCTTGGAGAGGGGAAGAGTCCATAGCAAGCCCTAGGCACTTTGTCCACTTGCCCCACCTCATTCCCCAATACCAAATCCAACAGTACCTACTTCCTAGTTGGACCAAGAACATATTAGTCAAAGAGGTTTTCCTGGGCGGCATGTGGCACAGTGGATAGCACTGGCACTGCGGCGCTGAGGACCTGGGTTCGAATCCCGGCCCTGGGTCACTGTCCGTGCGGAGTTTGTGCATTCTCCCCATGTCTGCATGGGTTTCACCCCCACAACCCAAAGATGTGCAGGTTAGGTGGATTGGTCACGCTAAATTGCCCCTTAATTGGAGAAACAAATAAATAATTGGGTACTCTAAATTTTAAATAAAAGAGAGGTTCTCCTGAACATGTTTTAGAAATTCCTTCCCCCTCCTTTCTCTTTATGCTCTGATATAATTACCAAAATATCAATGGGATAAAGGTCTCCCAATATCGGCAATCATTCAACTCTTATACATCTCTGATTTTCCCCACACATTTGCTCCATTAGCTCTCACTATTTGGAAATTATCAAATAACCCTAGTAATGTGATCCAGACTTTCTTGCTTCCGAACTCCTTAAATTGATTATTTTCTTTTTCCTCAGGAGGACATGCTACATTTTCTTCTCTGATCAGTTCTGTCACCCCACTTCCCTTTTTCTATTCCTTCTGTTTGTGTGCAATTTCCTAATCCTGATCAGGTGGAATAGCTGTATCTATGTGAACTGCACAGGTTTGGGTTCGTTGTCAAATAACAAATGTGTATAATGTCATGGGAATGGGTGAATCCAACATTGGTGTCATAAATCTGATGTTTCAGATGTATGAGTGCCCTGATGCCATGAGAATTTCCAGAAATGACAGGAGGTGAGGTAAGTACAAAGTATATTCTGTAAGTTTCATAAAAGGAAATCATTGGATTTCTCCAGCCTGCACGTTACAGTTTCTGTATTTCCAGTGAGACAAATGATATTGGTATATCCCGTAGTGAAGTGTGTGTGGTCTTCTGTACAGAATCAGTGTGCCGTATTTTATCCTTTTGATCATAAAAATGTCAAAATTTGGAAGTATCTTCATTTGGGAATTGACTTGGTTTTGGAATGATTCCTGGAAAAAAAATATTTATCACAGATTTGTGGTCACGATCCCTTTGAGATGTAACTCCCAAGTTGTCTTCCCAGAACAATTGCATGTCTGTAATTGATAGATATTTCCTGTGTGCTAAATGAGTCAGTTAACTTTCCTGTAATTTACTCCCTGAAGTAACGTCAAATCTGAGGAAGCTCCCTGGGGCCCACTGTTATCTATTTAATGATCATCAGATTCATTGCTTATCTTTTCCCTTAAATTGTTCAATTAGGACACAAATAGGCAATTACAATTTTTAAGATGCTTCTTGGTGAACTCTTCTGTTAACAAACGTAACAAACAGCACTGAAGGGGCTGCCGTTCAAACAAGCCCGACACAAATTCCGCTACATGGGGATCCAAATAGCCCATGACTGGAAAGGGATCCACAAAAAACAAAATCCAGGGGGGGGCTAGCCCTCCCGAACCTACAATTCTACCACTGGGCGGCAACAGCCGAGCGAGTAAGGGGATGGATCCAGGAGCCAGAAGCCGAGTGGGTGCGTGCGGAGGAGGCCTCCTGCATGGGGACCTCCCTCCGGGCCCCCGCCACGGCAGCACTCCCATCCCCACCCAAAAAACACTCCAGCAGCCCAGTGGTGACAGTCACCCTCCAATCCTGGAACCAACTGCGGCAGCAATTTGGCCTGACCAAAATGTCGGACAAGGCTCCCATCTGCAACAACCATAGGTTCACACCAGCACTGACTGACGCCACCTTCAAAGGTGGAGGCAGGACGGAGGGACACTGACAGTCAGGGACCTATATACAGACGGCAGGATCGCAACACTGGGTGAACTGACAGAGAAATTTCGGCTAGCCGGGGGGAACGAGCTACGGTACCTGCAGCTGAAAAACTTCCTACGAAAGGAGACAAGGACGTACCCACAACCGCCACGACAGACACTACTGGAAGACCTACTGGACGCAAATATCCTAGAGAAAGGGAACTGTAGCGACGTGTATGACCGACTGGTAGAAAGGGACGACACCGTACTGGACGCAACAAGAATGAAATAGGAGGAGGACCTGGGGATTGAGATAGGATGGGGACTCTGGAGCGAAGCACTGCATAGGGTCAACTCCACCTCCACGTGCGCAAGGCTCAGCCTGACGCAACTAAAAGTGGTACATAGAGCTCACTTAACAAGAAACCGTATGAGTAGGTTCTTCCCAGAGGTGGAGGACAGATGGTGAACAGTGCCAAAGAGGCCCGACCAACCACGCCCACATGTTCTGGTCTTGCCCCAGACTTGTGGAGTACTGGACAGCCTTCTTCGAGGCTATGTCCAACGTGGTGGGGGTGAGGGTGGAGCCATGCCCGATAGTGGCGTAGTGGCGGTCTTCGGGGTCTCAGACCAGCCAGATCTATTCCTGGGGAGGAGGGCGGACGCCCTTGCCTTTGCCTCCCTGATCACCCGCTGTAGAATCCTGTTCGGCTGGCAGTCAGCAGCACCGCCCAGAGCTGCAGACTGGCTGTCCGACCTCTCGGAATCTCTCCAAATGGAGAAAATCAAATTCGCCATCCGAGGGTCAGACAACGGCTTCCACAGAACGTGGGAGCCATTCATGCAATTGTTCCGGGACCTGTTTGTGGCCAACAAACAAGAGGAAGAATAGTTGGGTGGCCAAGAATCAGCGGAAAATGGACGGGAATCGGGGGAAGGTAGCTGGGGGGGGGGGGGGGGAGGGCTACGGGTTCGTTATGGGGGTTTGTTCTCATGGTTTTACGCTTATTTATTTTTCTGGTTAGTTTATTGTTTTTGTATAGGAGGGGAGGGGTTACTGTTTTTCTCTGTTTTGATAAATTTTGTTGTTGAAAACGTGAATAAAAATTATTCCAAAAAAAAGAAAGGACAAAGCCGCAAGCGACAGTCTGATGGCAAGCTAAGGCCCAAAACCAAATTGTAAATAAATGCCTATAAACATGTGCCTCGGCCATATTGGGGAATGTAAAATATGTATGCCGGTTAAAGGGGGCGGCCACAGTTGTTATTATGAAGATGCTTACCTGTAAATATACATGTTAATTTTTGCGTGTTTTTTTTCTAATAATTTGTAATTTGTTGGATATAAAATATGAAAACTCAATAAAAAACATTTCCAAAAAAAATCTCTGAATAAAATTTAAAAGCTGTAATCAATTGCAAACATATCAAGAGTCGTAATTGAAAATGTTATCTCCTGCAGTTCTCTTCACCTGGAATGTAATATGTCCATCAGGTTCAAGCTGTAATCTCCTTTTAAAATACATCGCAGAAACTGGGAGAACGTGCAGACTCCGCACAGACAGTGACCCAGCCAGGAATCAAACCTGGGACCCTGGTGCTGTGAAGCCACAGTGCTAACCACTATGCTACCGTGCTGCTGTAGGGCTTTGATCACATCAGGAGTAAAGTTGGTCTCTTCGCCCAAGGAAGGGTAGTCTTGCCTCGGAGGGGATGCAACAAAAGTTCATTAGATTAATTTCTGAGGTGAAAGGGCTGTCTTATTACCAGGGATCAAGTAGTGCCTATATTCTCTAAACTTTGGAAGAAAGGGAGGTGATTTCATTTGAATCAAAATTCTTGATGAGATAGAAGTAGCGGCTGTTCCTGTAACTTGGCCATTTAGGACTAAGATGAGAAGAAATTCCTTCAGTCCTGAGAGTTGCGAATCTTAGGAATTTTCCAGAGTGCTGCTGGATGCTCATTTGAGTATTTTCAAACCAAGATTGAGAGAACACAAGAAATGGGGTACATGTAGACCATATCTTTTTTGTCTGCCTTCACGGTGGAAAAACACGAAAAACTCTCAGAAATGGAAAACCAGGCGGCACCAGGTGGTGCAGTAATTAGCACTGCTGCCTCACGGTGCTGAGGTCCCGGGTTTGATTCCGGCCCCAATTCACTGTCCTCGTGGAGTTTGCACACTTTCCCTGTGCCTACATGGGTTTCGCCCCTAAACCCAAAAATGTACAGGGTAGGTGGATTGGCCACACTAAATTGCGCCTAAATTGGAAAAAGAAAAAAGAAAAGAAATAATGGAAAATCAATGGACTAGTGTAAATGAGGAACTGCATGATATTAATAGTTTTTAAAAAAAGTACTAGGGAAATTAATGGGACTTAAAAGTAGATAAATCCCCCAAAACCTGATGATCTACATTCCAGAGTGTGAAAGATGCTGCAGCGATAATAGATGCATTGATGGTCACCTTTCAAAATTCTACAGACCATGGAATGGTTCCTGCAGATTGGAAGGTGACAGATGTAACCCCACTATTTAAGAAAGGAGGGAGAGAGAAAACTAGGACTAACAGCAGTTGTAGAGAAAATGCTGGAGTCAATAATAAAGGGTATAAAAACAGGAAAATAGGTAGGATTGGGCAGAGGAAACATGGATTTATGAAAGGGAAATCATGTTTAACAAACCTGTTGGGAGTTTTTTGAGGAGGCAACTAGCATAATGGATGAGGGGGGGCCAGTGGATGTGGTATATTTAAATTTTCAGAAAGTTTTTCATGGGATTCCACAGAAGAGGTTAGTGAACAAAATTAGAGCACATGAGATTGGGAGTAATATACTGGCATGGATTGAGAACATGTTAGTGGACAAAACAGTGAGTAGGGTTTAATGGGTAATTTTCAGGCTGGCAGGCTGTGACGAGTAGGGTTCAGCAAGGATTAATGTTTTGGCCTCAGCTATTCATAATCTATATCAATGATTTGGATGTGGGGATAAATATAATATTTCCAAGTTTGCAGGTTACGTAGAATTAGGTGGAAGTATGAGTTGTGGGAAGGACGCAAAGGCATTTTGGAGGAATTTGAAGAGACTATGCAAGTGGGTAAAATTTGGCAGATGGAATACAAGAATTGCGATGTCCAATTTGGTAGAAAAACAGTATTATAGAATCCTTGCAGTGCAGAAGGAGGCCATTCAACCCATTGAGCTTGCACTGACCCTCTGAAAGGGCACTCTACTTGGGCCCACTTCCCCCGTAGCCCGACCAAACCTATACATCCCTGGACACTAAGGGGCAATTTTATCATGGCCAATTCACCCAAACGGCACATCTTTAGTCTTGCGTGAGGAAACCGGTGCAACTGGAGAAAACGGGCGCAGATGGGAGAAAATGCAACTCCACACAAACCAAGGCAGGGATTGAACTTGGGCCCCAGGTGCTGTGAGACAGCAGTGATAACCACGTATTTCTTAAATAGTAAGAGGCTGGGAAAAGGACTTGTGTGCCTTTGTTCATGAGTCATTGAAAGCTAACATGCAGGCACAGCAAGCAATTGAGAAGGCAAAGCGGATGTTGGTCTTTATTACAAGAGGATTTGAGTATAGGCATAAAGATGTCTTATTGAAGTTATATTAAACCTTGGTGAGACCACACCTGTGGCATTTTGTGCAGTTTTGGTCTGCTTACCTAGGGAAAGATATACTTGGCATAGAAGGAATGCATAATTGCTTGCTGTACCCGAATGTTAGCTTTCGGTGACTCATGAACAAGGACACACTTGGATATATTATATTTAATTCCCAGTATCCAAGTTTTACCACCTCCCCATATGGACTCCCAGGCTATCTTGTCATGGCATCAAACATTTGATTTACCTCTGAAGTCTGCTTTCACACTTTTGATCTGGTTACTGCAACTGTCTCTTTAACTCAACGCTTTGTTTACTTTTCCCCTTGAATTCTCCTAAATAATACCTTGCTCTCTGTCTTCTTCAGATATTCTTTATGTCCCAATTCTTTGGTTATCTAGACTGTAACTGGTTCTTTGGGAAGGCTGCCACTTTGCAGTTCCTTTATCATGTCCAGTCTGTTTTCTGGCAGAGTTGAGATGTTCACCCCCTACTATTGTGTCTCAAATTGCAAACAGATTCAGCTAAAAACTAAAACTTAAAAACCACCTACCATAAAAGACCCCAGTTGCTAAGCAACCACCGCTACTTCCATTTATTCTTCACGCTGTAACTCTCCCTAAGCACAATAAAAATATAGTTGGAATTGAAACCAACCCCCACACATGAACACAATTGTCCAGCATGAATCTAACCATTGGTCTTGCTCTTCCAAGCACATAAACATTAAATTAAACCCCCTTAAAATTATAAAAGCAAATTACTGCGGATCTGAAACAAAAATAGAAAATACTGGACACTCTCAGCAGGTCTGGCAGCATCTGTTTGGGAGAAGGGAGCCAATGTTTCGAGCCTGGATGATTTTCTCAAAACTTAATATTATACCTTATTTCTAATAAAAAATCTAAATCATTTAAAACTATCTTTTTTGTCTTTCTAAAACAGAGGGTGATGAATCTTTGGAATTATCTGCCCCAGAAGATTGTGGAGGCTCGGCCATTGAGTATGTTAAAAATAGATGTCATTGGATTTCTACATATTCAAAACACCAAGGGATATGAGGATAATGCAGAAAAATGATGGTAAAGCAGAAGGTCTGCCATGATCTGATTGAATTGCGGAGGGGCCCGAAGTGCTGAATGGCCTACTCGTCCAGGTTCTTTCATGGCTCCGTGAGCCTGCTCCGCTATTCAATATGTTCATGGCTGATCTTCAGCTTCAAATCCACTTTCCCACCCACTCCCTATAATCCCTTGATTCCCTGCCTATCCCCGTCTTAAATGTATTCAATGATGGTGCGTCCACAACTCTCGAGGGTAGAGTATTCCTATGATTCACAACTCTGAGTGAAGACATTTCTCCTCATCTGATGCTGAGGCTGTGCTCCCATGTTTTAGATTCCCTGACCAGCTGAAGCAATCTCAGCCTCTACCCCATCAAACCCCTTCAGAATCTTGTATGTTTTAATGACATTGATTCTTGGGAACAAAGGGTATCAAGGTATATGGGGTTGAAGTGGAAAGTTAATGCGAAAGTGCGACCATGAATCGTGGCATGCGCCATATGACCGCCTCCTCCTATTCCTTGTGTTTTTATGCGTCTACATTTACTAAAAAGAGACACCCATTATAGATGGATATCAGCAGAGACAATTTCCACACTAAATTCTACTGATCACAAATTACTGTTGTCTCAAGTTATATTGGTAATGCTTTGAAATTTAACTTATCAAAGCCAGAAACAGTTTGATCTTTTTGGCTGTGCTTTTTTCAAATTGGACACTTCCTAAGTTGATCTTTTGTGTCACCCTAGTGTTTGAGCTTCTAAAAGCAATTGTCATTTCAGTGTTTAAAAAAAATTATAATATATTTTTTAATGCAATGTTTCATTGATTGATTATGTCTATAGGATTCCTGCTACTCCGGTTGAGTTAGTGAGTAGGTGCAGCTGTATTAAGAGGGGAATTCTTATTCTGGGACTACTCCTTTGCATGCAGTAGGTCAGTCCCCTTTGCTCCTTTCACATGCTCCCAACAGGAACAGGAAACTCTATAGTAGGAGGCAACAACAAGGGATCTAAATGGAATGTGTGTGGGTGTGGAGGCACAGTTCAAGAGTGGAAAAGTCAACAAGTGGAATTTTCTGCTGATGCTGCGACTCTGTGTGACCTCCACAGTCTTGCCCCTCATCCTTGAGGAGTTGGAGTACCGAGAGTTCAGTCCAATCATCTATGCTTTAATTGATGCCCTTTGTGAAAGGTTTCTGATCACCTTGCTTTTCCCTGCTGACTAATACTGCTGGCATTGTGCTCCGGTGCCATATTTAACTGTTAAAATTTATTGTGGGGCAGCAAAACTAAATCAATGGTCACTTGGGACCAAGTAACAAACTACGAAGTACTTGAGGCTTGGTCTGCTGTGTAGTATTGATCAGAGCAAAATATTAGTTTAGCAGCAATAAAACGCCATTAAATGCCAAACATAATAGCTGTGCAATGCTGTTAAGGTAGCTTTTGATTGCATTGATGCAATTGTTTTGTCAATTTAGTTAGGATTGATGTTGCGTGCTGGGAAAAGGATAATTGTATTTCATGCCTTGTATACGAGCTGGGCAAAAGTACAGAGAAAATGGTCTTGCATCAGCATCTGCTGTACTTCCCCTTGGTGCTCTGCAGGGTTCTGTCTCCCTTGTTTGAATGAACAAGTTGAATTGCAGGTGGTGTTATGAGGTTTACACCAAAACCCTGCATTGCTTTGTTGATCTGTGAAATTCTCCAGCAAACTCCATTCCCCCTCCAATAAGATCCACTTTTCTTGGTGACATTTGCGTAATTTTGGAAAGTAGACAAAATGTTTTCTTAAATTTTGTTTAGTTGCACACACTTGAACTTCATCATCTCTGAATGTCAGTTGCTTATTTGCTTTTGGGGGACAACTGGACCACTTCAGGTTTGGCACTGATTAAAACTGGATTTGGGTCAATTCTATTATCTGCTACTGTGTTGTTTTCAGTAAACATTCCATTTCTAGGAAGTGAAACAGCAGCTGAATAGTTGGACTCTCATCTGTCCTTTCACTGGATATCAAAGGTTCTCTGCTTCCACTTGGGATTTCTTTTACTCACTTCAGGGTGCCTTCCATGCAGAGATGTGCATCGGACCTTGCAGCTAAAGACTGTAGCCAAATGCTCACTCTTCATGTTCATATTTTAAAGTCACAAACTTGCTAAAAAAAGTTTTTTCCCCCTAATTTTGCTCTCTTAGACAAAATGTTTATGTGGCCACACGTATTGTAATCTCTCCATTAATAAAGGGGCTGGTTTAGCATACTGGGCTAAATCACCTGCTTTTAAAGCAGACCAAGGCAGGCCAGCAGCATGGTTCAATTCCCGTACCAGCCTCCCCGAACAGGTGCCGGAATGTGGCGACTAGGGGCTTTTCATAGTAACTTCATTGAAGCCTACTCGTGACAATAAGCGATTTTCATTTCATTTCATTTCATAAAGTCAGTAGAGTTTTAATTGAATTTATTCTGATTTTGGCTCTTCGGAGTTTGCTTAAAAATTAATCCAGATGAGAACTTTGTTTATATGTGACCCCTAGTTAAAGGCACTTGGCCAAAACGCTTCAATGCTCCTCAGTGATGTGAGACATGCAGCAAAAGATGGCTTTCCAATGCTAAAAATAAATGAATCAATCAGTGCTGATCATAAGAAACTGGGACCCTTTTGATTTAAAATTACTTTTTTTTTAATAAACAATTTTATTGAGGTAGTTTTTGGCTTTGTAAACAGTTACAGACATCAACAGAAAGAAAGCAAAAAAGGCAAAAATGTGCAAACATCCACGTACATTCAATACTTCAATCATAACATACTGCACAAGCCCGCCATTTTATCCCTCCTACTCTACTCTACTCTACTCTACTCTTCCCCCCCCCTCCCTTGCTGACGCTCACTCTCCCGCAAAGAAGTCAATAAATGGTTGCCACCTCCGGGCGAACCCCTGTACAGATCCCCTTGAGGCGAACTTAATTTTTTCCATACCCAGGAAACTCGACATGTCCGCAAGCCACAACTCAGTCTTCGGGGGTTTTGAGTCCCTCCACGCCAATAGTATTCGTCGCCGGGCTATCAGGGAAGCAAAGGCCAAAACATCGGCCTCTTTCTCCCCCTGGACTCCCGGGTCTTCCGAAACCCCAAAAATTGCCACCCCTGGACCCATTGCCACCCTTGTTTTTAGCACCCGGGACATGACGGCCGCAAATCCCTCCCAGTACCCCCTAAGCTTAGGGCATGCCCAAAACATGTGAATGTGGTTCGCTGGTCCTCCCGTGCACCTAGCGCATTTGTCCTCTATCCCAAAGAATTTGCTCATCCGAGCCACCTTCATGTGGGCCCGGTGAACGACCTTAAATTGGATCAGCCCGAGCCTGGCACATGTCGCGATCGAGTTTGCCCTGCTCAGGGCCTCTGCCCACAGCCCGTCCTCCATTTCCCCGCCTAGCTCCTCCTCCCATTTAAGTTTCAGTTCCTCCGTCTGGGACCCTTCCTCCCTCATGAGCACCGTATAAATATCAGAGACTCTACCCTCCCCTTCTTCCCCCCTAGAGACTATTCTGTCTTGGATCCCCATTGGCGGGAGGCGTGGGAAAGATGGGACCTGTCTACGAACAAAGTCCTGCAACTGTAGGTACCTAAAATCATTTCCCCTTACCAGCCCAAATTCCTCCTCCAAGCTCCTCAAAGTTGCAATTAAAATTACTTTTTGTAGGGGTGAAGGAGTGGTTGAGAAAATTGATAAAGCTGCAGAGGTACCATACTGAATAGAAGACCAAAGTTTGGGAGCTTATGGGCAGAGGGGTTGGGGGGAGAGACATGTTTTTCCCCCCTTAGGATAGACACAGAAAAAAATGTGGTTGGGGAGTGTTGGAAGGAATCATGGAAGTGGTTGTTGGTCATCAAGGCAGGTGGGGTGGAGGAGGGGGGGGGGGGGGGGGGTTGAGCTTTGGGTTGGGATAAAGCAGTGTGGATGATGGCAAGGTCCATTGGGTGAATACAAGCACGAGAGATTTAGATGACAGGACAGTTAATTCGGAGGAGAGGGGACGGGGAGCTGAAGTGGAAATTGAAATTGGTGAGGATGTGGAGTTACAGTGCAGAGGCTGAAGGAGAAAAGATAGGAAGATATCTTAGTTGGGGTCTGTAGATGTTGAAGATTTGAAAGGAGAGGTAATGGAGTGAATGGCTTGGAAGAGGACTGACAAGGACTATGGCATTACTGATGAGGGCTGCAACACACCTGCTGTTTCCAACTGCAAATTTGAGCCGGTTAGGTGGGGGAGTGGGCTTAGGTAGGGTGCTCTTTCAGAGGGTTGGTGCAGATTCAATGGGTCCAATGGCTCCCTTCTGCACTGTAGGGATTCTCTGGATAATATGGTCTCTCTCTGTTCTGACACCAATGCAAAACTCAGTGGCCCTTCTGTTGGAAAATTAGGTGGTGCTAAAGTGGGCAAAGTTCTGGTTGGAAAGAACTTTAGGCTATTTTTTGATCCTAGCTCCCTGATTTACTCTGGTAAATTTGACTTCCAGGGAAACTACTGTTGATGCCTGTTGTGAGACTGCAAGGATGCGTGCATTAAAATTTTAAGGCACTTACTGTCCAAGGCAACCTGGCCTGGTTGGTTTCTGATCACCTATCAACAAAGGTTTACCTTATCCTCTCTCTCTTCTCTCTCTCTCTCTCCTCTCCTCTCCCCCCCCCCCCCCCCCCCCAAAAAAAAATTCTAAATCTCCTCGATTGAAGACATTTCCATTAATCCTTCCAGCATTCCCCTACCTCATTCCAACCATCTGTGTCCATCATGGTTGCCCACTGGTAGCACACCAATGTGGCTGCTTGACATGTGTGAACCAACACTGGGTGCCAGTGAGTGAGTACAGGCTATTTGATTATCGGAAACATCATGACTGAACCTGATCATGCATTTGCATGCTGTTAACACTTGTCCACCTTCAGCAAAGGTCACAATATAATTACAACCTCTGGTGAGTTCCACTCTTCCATTCGAATCAAGTATTGCTGAACCCAGTTGCAGCACTGCTTCTGCTTTTCCAGCTGAGACAACACACAAAAAGTAGCTCAACTAATTACAGGTGGACTATGGGGAGAGACCAGAAGCGCTGCACTGCACGCGTTTATTTTCTTCTGTCTTGCTTCCTCAAAAATGACATTGTTGGTCTGTAAATGCTGATTTCTGCCTGCGGGCAGAGGAAAATGGCAACAGCCATCTAGATTGTCTTAAAAAAACCATGCCCCTGGCAATGATGGGCTGGGGAGTGAAGTGGTTCTCTGCACCAATAGAGAGATTGATGCTTTCTAACTTTCATTACAGCTGCTAGCAAAGGAACTGCTTTGCTGTCGAATTGCCTTAAATTCCATTTGGTGACCCAGTTTTAGCTAGGGCAAATCTCCTTAATTTTCAAAATCCTAAATTCTTTTAAAGTTTTTATTCTGCAAGAGTAGACTGTAACTGACCTTTGGCTGTCTTCCTTTCGCCACTTGATACACCCATCAAGCTAGAACTCAGAATCACAGGGCATGAATGCTTGGATAAGTTTGGAAAGCAGTGGGCAAGTATAATGACCTTTTTTCGTGGTGTCCAGCTGTGAAATATATTTTTAAAAATCCATCCTTTTCAATGCCCATATTGAATATCTAGTTCCATTTATATGGTTGTTTTAGCATCTTGTGTTTCAAGTATTGATTATTGAATCCAAAATAAACACATGCCGGAAACACAAAATAGGTCCTCCGCATTGGAGTACTCCATAAAAGGCAAAATCTATTATTAGGAATAGTTTTGTACAACTTCAAAGAATGACCAGGCAATAGAGCAAGTTTCCAGACTGCTGCAGTTTCATTCCTGCATGCTTCTAGCTGAAATGCTAATGGTTCCAATTTGAGACCCTGTGCTACTTTTTGTCTTTCATCTTTCACGATGTAGCAAGTGGTGGAAACAACTATACAAGTAAGGACAATGTGTTTTTGGATTTGTTTATTGTCAAGAAGACCGTGAAGAAGGCCTAGAGTGTGTTAGCGTTTATTAACAGGTGGCTTGAGTTTAAGAGCCGTGGGGTTATGCTGCAACTGTACATGCCCCTGGTGAGACCGCATTTGGAGCATTGTGTGCAGTTCTGGTCACCTCATTATAGGAAGGATGTGGAAGCATTGGAAAGGGTGCAAAAGAGATTTACCAGGATGCTGCCTGGTGTGCAGGATAGGTCTTGTGAGGAAGGGTAGGTCTTGTGAGGAAAGGTTGAGGGAGCTAGGTCTTTTCTCTTTGGAGTAGAGGAGGATGAGAGGCGACTTAATAGAGGTTTATAAGATGGTGAGAGGGATAGATAGAGTGGACGTTCAGAGACTATTTCCTCAGGTGGATGTAGCTGTTACAAGGGGGCATAACTATAAGATTCAGGGTGGGAGATCTAGGAGGGATATCCGAGGTAGGTTCTTTACTCAGAGAGTGGTTAGAGTGTGGAGTGGACTGCCTGCTGTGATAGTGGAGTCGGACACTTTAGGAATTTTCAAGCCGTTATTGGATAGGCACATGGAGCACACCAGAATGACAGGGAGTGGGATAGCTTGATCTTGGTTTCGGACAATGCTCGGCACAACATCGAGGGCCGAAGGGCCTGTTCTGTGCAGTACTGTTCTATGTTCTAAAGTACAGTTAAAAGTATTTTTCTGTGAGCAGCTCATACAGATCATTTAGTACATGAAATTAAAATAAAAAGATAATATATAATAGGGTAACACAAAGTGCACAATGTAAATACATAGGCACCGACATCGGGTGAAGCATACAGGAGTGTAGTATTAATGTGTAGTAGGTCAGTCCATAAGAGGGTCGGTTAAGAATCTGATAACAGTGGGGAAGAAACTGTTTTTGAATCTGTTTGTGCGTGTTCTCAGACTTTTGTATTTCCTGCCTTATGGAAGAAGTTGGAAGAGTGAGTAAGCCGGGTGGGAGGGGTCTTTGATTATGCTGCCTACTTTCCCACGGCAGTGGGAGGTGTAGATAGACTCAATGGGTGGGAGGCAGGTTTGTGTGATGGACTGGGCTTTCTGATGTATTGGCAAGAGTTAACTGCTGGAGGAAAGCTTATGTACTTGAACTATGTGCACTTATAACTGATAACAATGGAAATAATATATACTTTAATCTTAATAACCAAACTCCGCAATCTTGGACTCGACTCCTCCCTGTGTAGCTGGATCCTCGACTTCCTCGCCAACATACTGCAATCTGTCAGGATAGGCAACAGCACCTCCTCCACAATAGTCCTCAACACCGGAGCCCCACAAGGATGTGCGCTCCGTCCTCTACTGTACTCCCTATACACACATGACTGTGTGGCAACATTTAACTCCAACTGTTAAGTTTCCGGATGATGTGACTGTGGTGGGTTGTATCTCAAACAACGACGAATCAGACTACAGGAGGGAGATAAATCACTTGGTTGCATGGTGTACCGAAAACAACCTCACTCTAAATATTGGAAAGACCAAGGAACTGATCATCAACTTCAGGAAGCGCAGCACGACACACACTCCCGTCTGCATCAATGGCTCTGAAGTGGAGATGGTTGATAGTTTTATGTTCCTGGGGGTCACCATCATCAACAGTCTGTCCTGGTCCACTCACGTTGATGCAACAGTCAAGAAAGTCCAACAACGTCTCTACTTCCTACAGAAGCTCAAGAAATTTGGCATGCCTGCATTGACTCTCAAACTTCTACAGATGTGCCATAGAGAGCATCCTATGTGACTGCATCACAGCCTGGTATGGCAACTGCTCGGTCCAAGATCGCAAGAAACTGCAGAGTGTGATGAACTCAGCCCAACGCATCACACAAGCTTGCCACCCTCACATTGATTCTGTCTACACCTCCCGCTGCCTCAGGAAGGCAGAAAGCATTATCAGAGACCCCTCCCACCCAGGCATTGCCTTCTTCCAGACCCTTCCATCAGGCAGAAGGTACAGAAGTCTGAAGACTTGCACATCCAGACATAGGAACAGCTTCTTCCCCACAGCTACAAGACTCCTCAACGACTCCCCCTCGGACTGATCTGTTTCCTGTAAGGACACTATTCACGACGTCCTATGCTGCTCTTGCTCATATATTTGCTTTGTTTGGCCCCTTGTTCCACACTGTAACCAATCATAAGAACATAAGAACAAGGAGCAGGAGTAGGCCATCTGGCCCCTCGAGCCTGCTCCGCCATTCAATGAGATCATGGCTGATCTTTTGTGGACTCCGCTCCACTTTCCGGCCCGAGAACCATAACCATTAATCCCTTTATTCTTCAAAAAACTATCTATCTTTACCTTAAAAACATGTAATGAAGG
Source organism: Scyliorhinus canicula (assembly GCF_902713615.1). Classification (NCBI taxonomy): domain Eukaryota; kingdom Metazoa; phylum Chordata; class Chondrichthyes; order Carcharhiniformes; family Scyliorhinidae; genus Scyliorhinus; species Scyliorhinus canicula. Next base: position 56,341,440 of record NC_052166.1, read on the forward strand.
AGCCTCAACTGCTTCACTGGGCAAGGAATTCCATAGATTCACAACCCTTTGGGTGAAGAAGTTCCTCCTAAACTCAGTCCTAAATCTACTTCCCCTTATTTTGAGGCTATGTCCCCTATTTTTGTCCCCTATCACTGTTTGTCGATGTACCATTTGTCAGTGTTCTCTGTTGATTATTCTTTTGTCTACTGTGTACGTTCCCTCGGCCGCAGAAAAATGCTTTTCACTGTACTTCGGTACATGTGACAATAAATCAAATCAAATTTTTTTCGCTGTTTTTCCTGTCTTTACTTGTATTACTAATTTCATAAAACAACTGAATGGTTCGAACTTGATAATGGAGACAATTGCTTCAAGCATGCCAAAGGAACTGCTTTGCTGTCGACTTGCCTTAAATCCGAATGCCACCATAGTTATCACTGTAGTAAAATTGCATGGTGAAATTTTGCTGACCGTTTTCACCAGCTGTAGAGACATTTGGAAGTATTCCTAGATTTTTCCCACAGTCAGAAAGTATAGTATGTGGCCACTGGAGGATTAGGCTGGATTAGCAAAGCTCCTCCACTGCCTGAAAATACTTTAGCAAGTATTGATGTTGTCCTTTCAAACAAATGCAAACTGCTGACCCTTGCATATTGTATGGCCATGCTGTCCAAGTGAATAAAATCAATTGCTTGAATTTCAAGTCTTGTACATTGTACTGAGAATGAGAAGTGCCTTCTGGAGCTGTGTCCTTGCTAAAGGTTAGTACAATGCATTCTGAAGTAGAGAGTTGACTTTCTAAAAATCCTTTTATATAGTTTATGGTGTATAATTTTTAATAAATGGCATAAATGTTTTCTACGTACGATGTACATAGAGGACAATTAGAGGACAGAGGGACTTACCATTTAGCATAAAATACTCAAGAATTTAAATTTACTTAATTTTCTTTCCCATTTGGGAAGATATGAGGGGATGCTGATTCACATTTTTGTGTAAAATTCTTGCATCATATACTGGACCTGCATTATGGTGGTGCTGAATAAACATAAATGGAAATGGTCTGCAGTTCCTGAGAGCCACATTGAAAAAAGCTGGGTACTTATTCTAAATTTTGCATATCTGGCAGTGTAGCTGCTACGTGTCAGTTGATATTTGGAATAAGGTTACTGCAAATACAGGTGTTAATGGCTTCACGTACAGCATATGCAATGGTGTGAAAACAATCTTCTCCCCCAGTGACTGAAACCATCGTTTCCTTGAATCCTGGTTTCCTTCTGGTCATTCAAGTGAAAAATATGACTGGGGAATATTTTCCTCCCCTCCCCCTTTCGTCTTCCTGGTCTTACTTCCTCCAGTGGCTGTTTTAAAGATCGGATCAGTGTGCCAGCAATTCTAATCTTCACCATAAATGTGCGCTTTCCACTAGGGGGTATTGCATAGTCTTCATTGGTGGTAACTCTCTATGTATACATCTAACCTTTTTTAAAAAAAAAAATGTTTTCAATTTATGTTTTAAATGTTCCACTTGAGGGCAATTTAGCGTGGCCAATCCACCTACCCTGCATATCTTTGGGTTGTGGGGTTGAGACTCTGGCACAGGGAGAATGTGCAATCTCCACATGGACAGTGACCTGGGGCTGGGATCAAACTTGGCGCCGTGAGGCAGCAGCGCTAACTGCTGCACCACCGTGCTGCCTTGAGTATACGTTTAACCTGATCTGTATTTTTAATTTTGCTGCAGTAGTTTTACGGACAATTGGGTGAAGCTCCAGCAACCAAAATCCAAGAACTCCAATATGTCGGAGCACAGGGTAGCATTTCTGAAATTGATGGATTGATGTGATTATGCACTAATTTTTTTTTTGTGCTGTCAAATAGAGACCAAACTAGTAGAAGTTTTAGTATAGGTTGCATGCTTTTTTGCACAGGGACAATGTGCAAACTCCACACCAACAGTCAGCCAAGTTCAGAATCGAACCTTGGTCCCTGGCGCTGTGAGGCAGTAGTGCTAACCATTGCCGCCTTTTAAAAAAAAACAAAAATCCACAACAGATGTTTGTATTTCTGTGGGGATATTGTTCGTATTTCTGTGGGGATATTGTATCTTTGGAAATGAGTATCCGGTAATTTTGAACTCTATTTTATACCAAGAGCACAGTTGGGAGCATAAATTACTTATTTAATGAGTTATTTATGTAGACTATTTATTAATAATAATCTTTATTGTCACAAGTAGACTTACATTAACACTGCAATGAAGTTACTGTGAAAAGCCCCTAGTCGCCAATGAAGTTACTGTGAAAAGCCCCTAGTCACCAATGAAGTTGCACTTGGAAATTACAGTTACCAACACAGAACCCAGATATATCATGGTGTAACTCCGGGTGTCGGACTGTAACATATGTGGAAAGTACAGCAAAACGGCTTTGTCTATCTAAACTGTAATACAATGAGTTTCCAAAATTCTAATGGGCTTTGGTAGGGTGTAAATCTGATTGATCTGACTAAGGTCAAGGAGGAGGGACTCAAGAGTTTTGGACTTGGAGAGGGTATGCTGATTTTTTGAGCCATATTTTAAATTCCATCCTAAATTCTTCTGGAAGTGAGGGAGGGTGCATGCTGTCCACCCTAATGTGTAACCACACAAAAAATGGTTTTCCAGAATTACAAATTGTCCTATATGCCAACATTTATGTCTTAGTATGTGTCCCGTGAAGCAATGGATAACAGACAAACGGCTCAGGAATACTGATACTAGAATCTTAAATGTATGCTGATATTTCATATAGATTAACAGCAGCTTGGAACATTACACTTTCCTATCGCTTCTTGGCCTTTTGGCTAAGATGAGCGTAAGGTCAGGTGTAATGCCTGGATCTGGTTTGTCTCTCTTATGGGGACCATGAATTGGATTCAATTTGAATTGGTTTTTGGAGCAGGCAAGGAGCTGGATTAGGGATTTGTCCCTGTCTACACTCTAACCTCTGGCTTTGTAACTCTGATGAAGGAATATAAATTAAAAAACATTACACTTTCCTTTGCTAACCTCCAATCATTAAACCATATTTGCAATAGCGGGGAGCCTACAGAGTTCCTTAGTGTAATATATTTATTTTGTACGTTTTGCAATTTTTCTTTAAAAGCATTCCACTTGACTTCCGGTGGTGGCCATGGTGCCAGTGGGCACACATTTGGTGGCTCCCGCTCGTGTTGGCAATTTTGGATCTTTTCCCTGGCTAATGGGTGGACATGTTGACCAAAAAAGGTGCAGGAGGGGTGGTAGGAGAGAGTGTACGACAGGTGGATGGATTTGTGGACCTGGAGTTATCTAATAGGAAAGGAGCATTTGGAGCGAGTTGGGAGTTGTACCTGCGACACAGGAGAAGATGGCGGAAGGTCAGGGACCGATCCTACCCTCTTAATGGTCGACAGAATAGCTGGTGAGCTTCTTGAACGAGAAGTTCACCTAGCAGAGGAAGGAGAATCTGGGAGGAGCTAGCTGGGGTGGTGGATCAGATAAGGCGGGGATCGACTGCCTGGAAACGAGGCTGGAGGCCCAGAGCCAGGCGATCTAGAAGGTGGAGGATCCGGTGGGGGAGCACGAGGAGTAGTTTGCCTCGATGGCAGCCGAGTTGGGGGTGATGTGGGATAATCGGAAAGCTGCTTCAGGAGAAGGTGAAGGACTTGGAGAACTGGTCCCGCACGTAGAATTTGAAGATTGTGGGACTGGCGGAGGGCAGTGAGGGAGCGGACACTGGCTCGTACGTGGCTCGGATGTTTGAGAAGTTGCTGGGAGTGGGGGATATTTGAACGACCTTTGGAAGTGAACCGGGCACACAAGGCGCTGATGAGGAAGCCGCAGGGGAACGAACCGCCGAGGGCAATGGTGGTGCGCCTGCATCCATTCCTGGATAAGGAACAGATCCTGAGGTGGGCCAGGCAGACGAGACGATGTACCTGGTAGGGCAGTCAGCTTCGTGTGTATCAGGAGACGGGTACAGAGCTGGCCAAGTGGAGAATGTGCTTTAACAAGGTGAAGGCAGCCCTCTTCAAGAAGGGGGTGAAATTTGGTATGCTGTACCCAGCGCGCCTCTGGTGGTACTACCGAACTACTCTTGGTGATGGACAATGAAGTCCCCCACCAGAATACGTTCTGTGCCATGCCACTCTGTGTTTCATCCAAGTGGTGCACAACGTGGAGGAGTACTGACAACATTTCCAGTTTGGTGGGGAGAGTGAAAGCTGATCTGGCAAGGTGGGATGGTCTCCCTCTGTCACTGGCGGGTCGGGTACAGGTGGTTAAAATGATTGTGTTGCCGCGATTTCTGTTTATTTTCCAATGCCTGCTGATTTTCCTGCCAAAAACTCGGAGAGTTTGAGGGAGTGATTACTTCGTTCATATGGGGAGGGAAGGTGGCCAGAGTTAGAAAGGTGCTGCTATAGAGGGGAAGGCAGGCAAGGGGTTTGGGTCTTCCAAACTTGATGTATTACTACTGGGCGGTAAATGTGGAGAAGGTGCGGAGCTGGGACAGAGGGCTTGATTCCCAGTGGGTCAGAATGGAGGAAAGTTTGTGCTGCGGGTTGGGATTGTAAGTGCTAGCAACAGCGCCGCTCCTGATGGCCCCGGGAAATACTCAGGGAGTCCGGTAATAATAACTTCATTGAGAATTTGGAGGCAGTTTCGCCAAAACTTCGGGTTGTAGGCAGGATTAAGGGAAATGCCGATTCGGGGTAACCGCAGATTTGAGCCAGGGAGGTGGGATGGAAATTTTCAGAAATGGCAGAAGGGGATTAAGACACAAAGATTTGTTTCTTAGATTTGTCTCTTAGGAGTCGGTTTGCAGGATTGAAGGAGCTGGGAGTGAAGCAAGGTCTGGAGCAGGGGGAAAGCAGATTCGAGATTTTGCCAGGAAGGAGATACAGAGCTTCCTGGTGGAGCCGGCCTCCACATTGCTGGAGGAGGTGCTGACGACAGGGGACTGGAGAAGGGGGGTAGTGTTGGCGGTTTACGAAGCTATTTTGGAAGAGAAGGCACCACTGGAAGGGATGAAAGCAAAGTGGGAGGAAGAGTTGGGAGAGGATATGGAGGAGGGGTTCTGGTGTGAGGTGCGCCGGAGAGTGAACGCCTCCACCTTGTGCACGAGGTTGGGACTGATACAGCTGAAGGATGTATATAGATCATGCCTCACGAGGGCGAGGATGAGCCGATCCTTTGAAGGAGTAGAAGATGTGTGTGAACGTTGTGGGGGGGGGGGGGGGGGGGGCTGCTAATCATATTCGTATGTTTTGGTCCTGTCCAAAGCTAGAGGATTACTGGAAGGAGGTTTTTAAGGCAGTTTCTAAAATGGTGCACGTGAAACTGGACCCAGGCCCCCGGGAGGCCATATTCGGGGTGCCAGACCAGCCAGGGTTGGAAACGGGTGCAGAGGCAGATGTTGTAGCCTTCGCCTCGTTGATCACCCAAAGGCGGATCCTGATGGGTTGGAGAGGCAGCCTCTCCACCCTGTGCCCTGGCGTGGAGGGGGGGAACCTGTTGGAATTTTTGATTCTTGAGAAGGTTAAGTTTGAACTGAGGGGAAGGATGGAGGGGTTCTACAATTCATGGGTGTTATTCATTATGCACTTTCAAGAACTGGATAACATCGAACATTAGTTTGGGGGGGGGGGGGGGGCTGTGTGTGTTAATGGCGACTATGGTTGATCCCTAATTCCTTTTTGTCATCTGTTTGTGTGAACATGTGGGCTAATGTTTGTTGGGAGGATGGGATTGTTGTTATGGATATGGGGATTGACATATTTTTTATTGATTATTGTTTATTGGTGGGTGTAAATTTGGGAGAAAATGTGAAAAAGGAGGGGAATAAAAAGATTTTTAAAAAAAACATGGAGGAATACTGATTCATCAGCTGATGGTGGATAGTTTGTGGTAATCAGTAGGCGGTTTTCTTTCTAACCTGAAGCCGTGAGATTTCATGGGGTCCAGAGTCGATGTTGAGGGCTCCCATGGCAACTTCCTCCCGACTGTATACCACTGTGCTGCCACCTCTGCTCCATCTGTTCTGTCGGTTGCCAGGACATACCCGGAATGGTGACAGTAGTGTCTGGGCCATTGTCCGTAAGGTATAATTCTGTCAGTATGACTGTCAGGCTGTTGCTTGACTAGTCTGTGGGACCTTATTTTGGCACAAGCTTCCAGTTGTTAGTAAGAAGGACGTTGCAGGGTCAACAAGGTCATGTCTGCCCTTGTTGTTTTTGGTGCCTAGATTGATGTCGGGTGGTCCGTCTGATTTCATTCCTTTTTGTGTTTTCGAAGTGGCTGAGTGGCTTGCTAGGTCATTTCAGAGGGCATTTACGAGTCAACCACGTTGCTCAAGGCCTGGAGTCGCATGTAGGCCAGACCAAGTAAGGGCAGTACGTTTCCGGTTTCCTTCCCTGAAGGGCATTCGTGAGCCTGATGGGTTTTTATCTACAATCGACAACAATTTTGTAGTCTTCATTACACTTTAAACTCAATAAATTCCACCATCTGCAGTGATGGAATTTGAACCCGGCTCCACTGATCATTACCCTGGGTCTCTGGATTATTAGTCCAGTGACAATACCACTACCCCACCACCTTCCCTCATATGGAGGCACATAATAGGCCTTGGAATGTTTAGGGACCATACTTTATGTTGGAGTGTGCTTCAAAGTAGAACCGAAACATTTGTGGAAAATTGGAGGTCTTAATGAACAATGTGAGAATTAGAAAACTTCTTCCTATCCCTGGTATAACAACTCCCTTCACAAATAAGTAATTAAGATGGATTTTCATATTTGAGCTCGAGTACTCCCTATCCCTCTCTCAATGTGACTATTAAAGTTATGCAGCTCAGAGTGACTTCCTGAGGAATGCCTGTTCTATTACGAGAAATGCCTACCTTCCATATTTAGAGCAGAAGGAGGGGAATGGTGATGCGGAAAGCATTTTGGTCCCTGATGTAAAACTGTAAAAACCCCGAAGCACTGTAATTATATTGGCTACATTTCTAAATCTGGCTGACATGTATTATGAGTCTGTGATGTGTAACACAGCATTAGCTCCACCATGTTTAGTTCAGGAGACAGAAGGTACAGGAACGGCCTTGACATCTGCTGTGTCAGCTTCATTGACAGAGCCAGGTGAAATGCTTCATGCTGCCACTCAGCAGCAACTGCAGAGTGTTTCATAAATAATGGACCAATTTTTAAAAAAAACTGAAGCTTGCGTGATCAGATCAGAGTGGCTGCGTCTCCTCTGTGGTTTCACAATTGCGCCTGAATTTCTTGACTGCCTGAAGCATTTGCTCTTTGCTTGAAATGACCAACTCCTTTTTAAACCATGCTCTCTCTCTTCCCCCCCCCCCCCCCCCCCCCCCACCTTGGCCTTTGGGTCACTTCTGTATTGGATGAGTCAGCAGTACATCTCTCATTAAAAAGACACATTAAGTTGTTGTAACCATCAAACCTGGATATCACACAGTGCTTTTCTCTCTTTTAATTACATGATTTTCTTTTAAAAATCATCTCGAGCATGCCTGTAGGGCAAGTGGGAGTATTTGTTTCCTGACCCAGAAGGCTGCTGGTTTATGTTACAAAGCTGCCATTTGTTGCAATCTGTCGACGACCTCACCCTGTCACCACCTAATTCAGGTTTGTCAAATTTAATCAGTTCTGACCAGATTGCTTGCTGGTGTCGGGCAGGATAATGTATTCAACCTACAGGAGACGAGAAAAGAATTAACACCAATTCAAACGATGCATCCCCTCACTTGTGGTTCAGCTGTAAGCTAAAAGGTAAAGTTGCCACTGCCCCAGATGACCATCGACTGTTTTCCCCTTTGTGCTGATTGGTGGTGATTTAACCTGAGGATCACTGCACCTCAGGCGAGGGGCAAGGTTGAGAAGGTGGGACCTTCATGAATTTACTGCTGGCCTTGCTCGGTATCACAGAACCAGCTGTCTAGCCAACTTGAACTAGCCGTGACGTTCTACCTACACCATTACAATTTTGATACGTGAATGTTGGAAGGGTGAGATTGGCAAAGTAAAGATCCCTGCAAAGGTTTTTCTCGCAATGCGTGAGCTCTTACAATGTACAGCCATGAACCCAGCACTATGGAGAGGATATCCACGCCATTTATACTTGGATATCGCTTCACTCGGTTTGTTATTTATTTGAGTCCTGTTAATGAGTTGTGAAATTTTAAATAAAATTGATCAATTAAATTATTTGTCTGGGAAAAGATTTTGTGCTCCATATTGTTGTGGTCCTGGAGTTTTTTTTAAACATATCAGGTTATTTTGTAATTTTATTGAGAATGTCCAAATAGCTAGTACATATGAAACTATTGTTTTAGTTCAAATATTCTGGTACATTCAATAGCTGTGAAGTGGTTTGACTTGTTGGTTAATCTTTTCAGTAATCAGCATGACGCCTGATTAGTCACATGATCAGTTTGCACATTTTGTATTCTCTGTCTCTGCTTAGTATTGTGCCAGCCCTCGCCCCAAGTATCTGCTTTCTGCTACTGAATATATTTCGAACAGTTGCTGTTTCTTCCTTTTTCTTGGTCTTTTATAGATTTGTGGAAATGGTAACAAGGTTAGAGTGTCTCAGCAGTTCCTCTCCGGACTTATTTTGTTTAAAAAAAAAATAAATTATTTGTGTTTTACTGAAGTAACCCACTTCTCTCAATTGACTTGATTGCAAAATGAGCTGAGTCATCCATCTGCCAATTCACCTGCTGTCAGTACTGACAGGATGGGAGCATAAATATTAACTGAATTAATAATTGAAGAAAAATGACCTGTTAGAAAACCATCATGTTTGATGGGTTGGCTGATTTTTGTATTTAAATTAAGATAATACATTAGCACGTTTTTATGTTCTGGTCGATTTGCCAGTTGGGAATAAAGTGGCACAGTGGGACGTCTGTTGGAACATTTGTGTATCGTATCACAGGCTAAAAGGTTGCACCTTTGTTCTGTTCAGTTCTTGGCCTCCCTTTGGTACCATCCACACAAAACTACCTGGGGGGCTGAGTGATGAGAGACAGAAGTATATTGAATTGTGTAACAAAAGCAAAATGCTGTGGATGCTGGAAATCTGTTTTTAAAAAAAAACACGAAGGTGCAGGAAAGACCCGGAAAGTCTGGCAGCAACTTTGGGGAGAAACAGAATTAACGCTTAGAGTCGAACATTTGCGGGGTGGAGGGTGGGGGTCATTACACTTGCAGGCTTTCTGTATGATTGTACTTGGATTTAGAGAGAACAGCACAGTGCCTGCTGCAGGGGATCCATATCCTGTGTGAACAGGAAAAACAACCATCCATCACCATAAGCAGACAGAAGAATTGTTAAGGAGCACAAAATCTGGACTACATTAATGAAGCGGCATCACAGTGCACGTGAATGTTCTCGTCAATGCCCTGACCATGTCAACAATGCAGAGAAACATGGAAAATGGCAGGTTCTCATCTGGCCACGCTCCAAGGTGATTGTGAGATTCCTGACTGTAATGATGAAGCATGGCTACATTGGAGAGTTTGAGATTATTGATGACTGCAGGGGTGGGAAAATAGTTGTCATTCTCACAGGCAGATTGAACAAGCGCAGTGTCACTAGCCCCATATTCAATGTTCAAGTAAAGGAGTTAGATAAGTGGTAAAATGGTCAACTGCCTTCCCATCAGTTTGGGTATCTGGTTGTAATGACCTCAGCGAGAATTGTGGACCATGAAGAGGCCAAGCAAAAACATAGGGGCGGAAACATCCAGGATTCTTTTTCTGAAGTGTGAAACCAGTCTAATACACACCTGAAACCAAAAAAAGAAGCTCAGCATATCCAAGACCAAGCAGCCCACTAGATTAGCATCCCATCCACAAACAATTACTCTTCCCACTATTGACACACAGGGCAGCTGTGTGTACCATCTGCAAGTTGCACTGCGGGGATTCACCAAGGCACCTAGACAGCACCATACAAAACTTCAACCGCTACCATCTTGGGAGGACAGGGGCAGAAGACACAAAGGAACATCACATAGGAACCTGGAAGTTCCTCTCCAAGCCACTCTCCATCCTGACTTGGAAATAGATCACCGTTCCTTCACTGCTATATCAAATTCTGAATTCCCACCCTAACAGCACTGTGGGTGTACCTATACCACAGGGACTGCAGCTCAGCCCCCCATCTTCTCGAGATAAATTGGAGATGGCAATGAATACTGCCCCAGCCAGCGCCGCCTACATCGCATGAATGATTAAGAAAAATGTCACTCAGAAATTTTAACTCCATGTAAAATCATGTTGAGCAAGCAAGGCAAGATGGGGTTAAGAGAGAAATAAAAGATGGGAAATAAACGTTTTGAAGCTTTTATTTTTTCAGACCTCCAATAATAGAGAACCACATCTGTACTGTGAGGTCGGTTGACAGAAGTTAAGACTTACAATGGGATTAAAAACATAATGGAATTATTGAATCTTATTGAAACAAAAATGATTCTGAAGGGGCTTGACCGGGTAGATGCTGAGAGTTTGTCTCCTCATGGGGAATCTGAAACTAGGGATCGCAGTCTCAAAATAAGGGGTCTTCCATTTAAGGAGGAGGAATTTATTTTCTCCGAGTCCATAGTCTTTGGAATTTTCTTCCACAGAGAGCAGTGGAGGTTGGGCCACTGAATATATATATTTAAGGCTGCGTTAAAGATTTTTGATTGACAAGATTCGAGGGGGCCAGGCAGGAAAGTGGAGTTAAGGCCATAATCAAATCTGCCATGATCTTATCGAATGGCTCGATAGGCCAATTGGCCTACCCTTGTTTCTAATGAGCTTGTGGATGAGCCTTACAACCTTCTGAAAAATCTTGTGTGTGTGTGTGTGTGTGTGTGTGTGTGTGTGTATATATATATATGTGTTTATATGTGGTTACTGGAAATTACTTTTATTGACCCATTAATAATAGTGAGCACTGGGTGGCACAGTGGTTAGCACTGCTGCCTATGGCACTGAGGACCCTGGTTTGATCCTGGCCGTGGGTCACTCTGTGTAGAGTTTGCACATTCTCCAGTGTCTGAGTGGGCTTCACCCCCACAACCCAAAGATGTGCAGGTTAGGTGGATTGGCCACGCTAAATTGCCTCTTAATTGGAACAAAAAAATAATTGGCTACTCTAAATATATTTTAAAAATAACAGTGAACACTGTTGACCTCACTTTATTTCCATACCAAATTTGGGCAAGGAATGTTTTTAAGGGTTTTCTTATTTGAGACTAGTGGGAGTGCAGGGTTCTTTGGGCGTGAAAGAATGGTATTATTTAGGTCTGATTTCAAAAAGTATTTTAATTAGCAAATTAAGTTGGTTTAATTAACATGAGTCAACCGCATGGTTCTAATGCTTTAAAAAATATATATTCAATTGGGAACCTTTCCCGCAGATGACTGGTAGAAATGCCAAACATATGAAATTATGTTATGAGGGGGATACTTATTAAGGTGGTGATATTAAAAATGGGAATGAGTTTGATTTGCATGGGGAATCTGTTAATATATGCAAGATTACACTACTCATCATTCAGGGGCTGTTTAGCACACGGCTAAATCTGGCTTTGAAAGCAGACCAAGCAGGCCAGCAGCACGGTTCGATTCCCGTAACAGCCTCCCCGAACAGGCACCGGAATGTGGCGACTAGGGGCTTTTCACAGTAACTTCGTTTGAAGCCTACTCGTGACAATAAGCGATTTTCATTTCATTTTTCATTTCATTCTTTCACTTACCCAAAGGGTTTTCTCTTTGTTTGGACAGTGGCAGGCCAGGAATGGTACACATGTAACACAGATTTCCATAGAAACTTCCCTTGGAGTAACACCAATTTCCTAAGGCATGTTCAAAGAGGATCCAAATTTCCCTTGGAGCAGAGGGGCTAAGGCTCAGCAGGAAATTCAGTGTATACAGTTTATGCACTACAGCTTATGCATAAAGATTATGGAAAATATTTTTCCTGCATGATCTAATAAGATCAGTACATATAATACAATATAATACAAAGTTTCAATAATTTCACCTGGAATGTAAAACCAGATTTGTCGGTGCGTGTGTCGGCGGCAGCATGTAGGAGGAAGTTGTACCTTGGGTAGCTCCTGCTCAAGGCTTGCTTTTTCAGTATTTTATACCTGGTTCCAGTGGAAATATTTTAACAAATAAGTGCAGGAGGAGGGGGATGTTCAAAAACCAAAAGAAAGTCGCTGAGAAGAAGGGGGCGAGTGAAGGCTTGCCGTTGAACGAAAGGGTCAGCTTGGCAACTGGAAAGATGTTGGAGGCTGGGTCGCAGGGTGAGGATCGCACCGTCCATGGTAGAAAAGGTGACCGAGGTGATAGTCGTGGAATTTGAGAAGCAGTTTGCTAAGCATATGGAGGTGATGAGGACGGAGATGACGGCGGCAATGAAGGTACTGGCGGAGGAGGCGATTGCTTTGGTGAAGGCAGTGGTGTTGAAAACATCAGCCGAGGTGCGGGAGCAGGGTGAGAAATTGAAGGGAGTGGAGGAGGCCTCGTCGCAACACAGCAATCAGCTCACCTCGATGGGTGTGGAGCTGCAGAGGGTGGTTGAGGCCAACAAAGCTCTGAGAGCCAACCTTAAATAGATTTAGGTGGAAATATTTGAGAATTGTGGGCCTGCCCGAAGGGGTGGAGAGCCCGAGGTTGATGGAGTACTTTGCCAAGTTGTTTGCGGAGCTATTGGGGAAGTCCCCTCTTGGTGAGAACTGGATCGGGTTCATCAGTCGTTGAGACCTAAACCGAAGGCGAATAAGCCGCCAAGAGTGGTAATAGTGTGTTTTCACAGGTACCACATGAAGGAGAAAGTCCTGAGTTGGGCGAAACAGAAGCGGGAGGTACAGTGAGCTGGAGCTGGTATCCATTTACCAGGACTTAACCATGGAGTTGGCGAAGATGGTGGCAACCTTCGGTCGAGTGAAGACAGCACTGTACAACAGCGGGGTGCGGTTTGACGTGGTGTATCCAGTGGAGTTAAGGGTGACCGACAACTCCGAGGACTTTTATTTTGAGATGGTGGAGCCATTCTTTAGGTTACCTCGTTCCTTTGGGGGGGCGGGGTGGCGATAGCCAGGGTCAGGAAGGTGGTCCTACAGGGAGGGCGGCAGGCAGGGGGATGAGCCTCCTGAATTTAAATTAAGCAAAATCCACACAGGTCAAATGTCACTTATTAATACAGTTAACACTCAGTGGATTACAGATTTATGCACCAAGACCTTGTGAGAGACTCTTTAGATTTCAGTCTGAGAAACCCACCTCCTTTCTTCGGAAACCCGAGCAGCTCTCTAAAAATGAAACTAAAAAGAAAAGACAGGGCAGTGTTGAAGACCAAACTCAAGACCAGACCCAGCCCCTCCCATGAGTGACATCACCGCCCGCCTAGCTGTTAACCCCTTAATCACAGCTTTAACAGACATATAATCTGGATACTTTAACCTGTTATTTTAATGCTGCAACAGACACTGAGACTTCCGGTGGCGGCATGTAGGTGGAGGTTGCATGTTGGGTGGCTTCTGCTCGAGGCTCTTTTTTTTATTTTTGGAATTTAATGCCTGGTCATTGGGGCAGTTTTTGGATGAACAGGTGCAGGAAGACACCAGGAAGGAGGGGAATGTCGAACACCCAGAAAAAAGCCGTTGGGAAGAAGGGGACAAGCAAAGGTTTGCTGACGAGCGAACGGGTTAGCCCGGCAGCAGGAAAGATGACGGAGGCTGGGTGAGGGCGCACCCTTCACAGTAGAGAAGATGACCAAGGTGATGGCTGGGGAGTTTGAAAAGCAGTTTACCAAGCACATGGAGCTGATGAGGATAGAAATTATGGCAGCAACTAAGGTATCGGTGGAGGAGGCGATAACCCCGGTGAACGTGGCGGTGTTGAAGACATCTGCCGAGGTACGGGAGCGAGGAGGAGGTTCTGTTGCAGTATAGTGACCAGTTCATCTCGATGAGAGGCTGCGGAGAGTGGTGGAGAGGCTGCGGAGAGTGGTGGAGACCAACAAAGGACTGAGAACCAAAGTGGAGGACCTGGAGAACAGGCCGAGGCAGCAGAACTTAAGGACTGTGGGCTTGCCCGAGGGGGTGGAGGGCCCGAAACTGACTAAGTTCTTCGCTAAGGAGTTGGCAGAGTTGCTGGGGGAGGGAGAGGAACCCTCCTGGTATGAACTGATGAGGCTCTACGGTTGCTGAGGCCCAAACCGAAGATGAATGAGCAGCCAAGAGCGGTAACTGTCTGCTTTCATTAGTACCAGGATAAGGAGAAGGTCCTGAGCTGGGTGAAGCAGAGGTGCAGTGGGCAGGAATTGTTATACGTATAAACTAGGACTTGACCGTGGAGCTGGTGAGAAGACGGGCAGCCTTCGGTGGATTGAAGGCGGCACTCTACAGCAGTGGTGAGGTTTGGCATGGTGTACCCGGCAAAGATGAGGATAACCTACAACTCGAAGGACATTTACTTTGAGATAGTGGAGGCTGAAGGACTGGGGTTAAAATGAGAACTGGACTGGGATTTGGTTGTGGACTGAGGGAAGGGGGAATGTTCCATATAGTTTAATTTCTTGTTAGCGATTTAAGGATATTAAGTTGCTTGTTACGGGAACGGTTGGAAATTGGGGCTTTCTTTTTTTGGAGGGGGCGGGGGTTGGTTGGGGGGACAGGTAGTGTATCCTGTGATATGGGGGCATGCGGGATAAGTGACTTGCGAAACTTTGGGGTGATGGTGGTTTACTGGGTCCCGGTTTGGGGGGGGGGGGGGGGGGAAGAGAATGAGTGAGGTGAAAGATGGCTGGTCAGAATAGTAACGTGGAATGTGAGAGGTTTGGGGGGGACCGGTGAAGAGGTTGAGGGTGTTTGCGTAAATAAAGAGTCTAACGGCCAATGTAGATGCTGCAAGGGACCCACCTGAGAGTGAAGGACCAGGTGAGGCACAGGAAGGGTTGGGTGAGACAGGTATTCCACTCTCTGGGTTTGATGGGGCTCGGGGGATGGGGGGGGGGGTAGATATATGATTGTAATGGGGGTATTCGAGTGGAGGTTGGTGGCATTGGCGAATATATAGGGTCTCAACTGGGACAATGTAGACTTTCGAAGGGGGTGCGAGGTGCCATCCCGGACTTCGACACATACGAGCTAATAGTAAGAGGGGATTGGAATATGGGGCAAGAGCCGAGGATGGACAGGTTGCAGCCGCGCTCACTTGCCCAGTCTCAGATCATGCGCTGCATTGGGTGGATGTGGTCTTGGAGAGACTGGTGGCCTATATTCCAAGGTGGAGAATGGATGCGGTGGTTTTTGGGTGACCAATGTTTCTGCGAGAAAATTTGGAAGGTGATTGGGGACTATCTGGGGTTTAATTGTTCGGAAGTGTTGCAGGCGGTGGCGTGAGAGGCCCTGAAGGTGAGGGGAGAGGTGAACCCATTTAAGACCAAGTCGGATAAGGAGGAGAGGGAGGTGTGCCAAAAGTTGATAGAGAAGATGACAGGAGGTACATGGGAGATGCAGATCCGGACCTTCTGGAAAGAGTAAGGAGATTCAGGCTAAGTTTGTCCTGTTGTCTACAGGGAAGATGGTGTGCCAACTGAGGCTGGCAGGGGAGCAGTTTATAAATATGGGGAGAAGGCGGTGGCAAGGCTGGCAAGCTCCGGAGGAATTCTGAGTGCAAGTGCAGGATAGGAAGGGGAAATTGGTGGTGGCTCCGGAGCAGATTAAAAAAGTTTTTGAGGAGTTCTACAAGAGGTTGTGTAAGCCAGAGCCACTGGGTGAGGAACAGAGATGAGGGAGTTTCCCGGCGGGTTGGAGTATCCAAAGTTGGGCGAGGACGATAGGGCTGGGCTAGAGGGGCAGTTGGGGGAACAGGAGGTAAAGGAGGCAATTGGAGAAGGTGATGGGGCTGGATGGGTTCCCAGTGGAGCATTACAAGAAGTTGAAAGATATGTTGGCGCCGCCGCTGATGGTGGGGATGTTTGAGGAGGCGATAGGTAAGGGGTATTACCGCAAATATCGAGACAGGCTTCGATTTCCCTGCTGTTAAAAAAGACAAAGACCCAATGGAGTGTGGGTCGTATAGGCCATATCTTTATTGAATGTGGATGCCAAGATATTGGCGAAGATGCTAGCTGGAGGGATCCCTACCGAAGATGATAGAAGAAGATCAGACAGGGTTTGAGAAGGGAAGGCAGCTGTTCTCAAATGTTAGAAGTTTGTTAAATATGATCATGGCGTCGACCGAGGGAAAGGAGACGGAGGTGGTGGTGGCGCTAGATTATGTGAAGACATTTGTTGGTGTAGAGTGGGGTATCTGATGGCGGTCCTAGAGAGATTTGGGGGGGAGGCGCTGCCATTTCATAGGGCGGCAAACCACTTCAAGTATTTGGGGGGGGGGGGGTTGAGGACGCTGGCAATGGTGCCGCTCCCGATAGCCCTTGGCTAAGTATTCAGGGAGTCCGATGGTGGTGGTGGTGGTGGCAATGTTGAAGATCTGGAGGCAGCTGAGACAGCACTTTAAGTTGGGAGCTGGGTCAGGGGGGATGCTGATTAGGGGGAATTCATAGGTTTGAGCCGGGGAGGCTGGATGCGAGGTTTCGGAGATGGGAGGAGAGGGGGATTAAGGTAATGAAAGATTTGTTCCTGGGGGGATGTTTTGCGAGGCTGGAGGAGTTGGGGCAGAGGTACAGGTTGGCGCAAGAGGAAGGGTTTAGGTGCCTGCAAGTCTGAGTCTTTGAGGGAGGAGTTTCCGAGCTTCCCGATAGCGCCGGCCCCCTTGTCGTTGGAGGAGGTACTGTCGACAGGGGAGTTGGAGAAGGGGGTGATTTTGGCGATTTATGGGAAGGAGGATAGGGTGCCAATGGAGGGTGTTAAGGCAAAGTGGGAGGAAGAGTTGAGGGAGGTAATGGAAGAAGGTTTGTGGTGCAATGTGCTAAGAAGTGTGAATGCCTCAACCTCGTGCGTGAAGTTGGGACTGATATAATTAAATGTTGTGTATAGGGCGCACCTCACAAGGGCAAGGATGAGCCGGCTTTTTGAGGGAGTAGAGGATGTTTGCAAGCACTGTGGCAAACCATGTACATATGTTTTGATCCTGCCCGAAGCTGGGAAGGTATTGGGGGGAGGTTTTCAACATCACCTCTGGAGTGTTACATGTGGACTTGGAGCTGGGTCCCTTAGAGGCCATTTTCGGTGTGTCGGACTGGCCCGACTTACAGGCAAGTGCAGTGGCAGATGTTTTAGCCTTTGCCTTGCTGACTGCTCGAAGGTGGATCCTGCTGGGGTGGAGGTCAGTTTCTCTGCCCTGTGCCTGGACGTGCCGGGGGGACCTGCTGGAATTCTAGACCCTGGAGAAGGTGAAATGTGAGCTGAGTGGTGGGGGGAAGGGGAGAAAGAGGTGGCAGCGGCGAAGGAGGGGTTCTACAACCTTTGGTTTGTTTATCATGCACATTCGGGAACTTGTTGCCATTGAACACCAAGAGGGGAGGGGGACGTTTGGTTTGTTCTGTTTTTTAAAAACTTCTATTTGGATTTTGTGAGCCGATGTTTCGGGCTGTATATTAATGGGGTCATTCTTGCTGTTGTTTCTTTGTTTTTCTTTTCTTTGTATGATGAAAATGTGCTGAATAAAAAGGTTTAAAAGAAACACTGCAACGGACAATATGTATATAAATTTCCTACATTTGTCACAACCAACACTAAGTTATTTTTTTTCCTTTTTAAATACCTGTAGAAACTCTTACTATCTGTCTTTTATATTTCTAGCTAGCTTTCTCTGCTCTTTTTTTCTCTCAAGTCATTCTTTGCTGCTTTTTATATTCTGTCCAATCTTTTGACCTGCCATGAATCTTTGCAAAATTGTATGCTTTTTCTTTCAATTTGATGCTATCTTTAACTTCCTTATTTAGCCACAAATTGCTGTCCTTCCCCTGAGTTTTTCTTTCTCACTGGAATGTATTTTGGCTGAGTGTTGTGAAATATCTCCTCGAATATCTATCACTGCATCTCTCTTGATCTTGCCCTAACCTAATTTCCTAGTTCACTTTAGCCAGCTCTGTATTCTTACTCTCTCATTTAATTGTTCTCATTTAAGTTTTTAAAACACTAGTCTTATACCCAGTTTGCCCTCTCTCAAAATGAATGTGAAATTCAGTCATATTATGATCATTGGTACCTAGGGGTACCGTTACAATTATGTCATTAATGAATCCTGTTCCATTGCACATGACCAGATCTACAACAGCCTGCTCTCTTGTTGGCTTTAGGACTTTCAGCTCTAAGAAACTGTCATGAAAACACTCCAAAAATAATCTTTCAAGCTGCCTTTGCCAATGTCAGTTTGGTTACAGTACATTGCTTCCTTCCTTCAAGTTATGGATATGTAGTGTAAACAGTTGTTGTCCCAGCACTGATCCCTGTGAAACCCTACTGGTTACAAGTCGCCAACCTGAAAAAGAATCCTTTATCCCCACTTGCTGTTTCCTGCTCATTAGCCAATTTTCTATCCATGCCAATATTTTACCTCCATGGGCTCTTATGGCTTAACCTTTTGAGAGGTATCTTGCTGAATGCCTTTTGGAAATTGAAATACAACGCACCTATGTGGGTTCCCCCACTATCCTCTCTGCTTGAGATTTGCACAAAAGCTCTAATAAATTAAGTCAGGCACGATTTCCCTTTCATGAAGCCAGGCTGATTTTGCTTGATTAGATTATTTCCCAAATGTGTTTCTATTGCTTCCTTAATTGATTCCAATATTTTTCCAATAATAAATGTTTGGCTAATCGGCCTATAGTTGCCTGCATTTTTCCTTCTTCCCTTTTTGAATCGAGTTGTCATTTTGGTAGTTTTCCAATCCTCCGTACTTCTCCAGAATCCAAGGATTTTTGTAAAATTACAACTAATGTATCCACTAGCTCTGTAGCTACTTATTTTAGGTTTCTATTATGCAAATCACGAGGGCCAGGGGATTTCTTATCTTTAACTCTATTTGTTTGTCTAATACTACTTCTTTAGTGATAGTAATGCTATTTAATTCCTCCCCTGTATTCTTTAGTATTAATGGGATGTTCGAAGTATCTTTCAGTGTAAAGACTGATGCAAAATATTTGTTTAACTCCTCTGTCATTTCCTTGTTTACCATAACTATTTCTCCAGATTCATTTCTACGGGGCCTATATTTGCTTTGATCTCTATCTCCCTCTCTCTTTCTTTCTCTCTCTCTCTCTCTCTCTCTCTTTTTATATATTTAAAGAAACTCTTATTGTCAGTTATTATATTCCTTGCTAGTTTGCCCTTGTAGTTTATTTTCTTTCTATTATCTTTTTAGTCCTCCTTTGATGGATTCTGAATTTATCTTGGTCTTTAGGGCTATCACTGACTTTTGCCTCCTTTATATGATTTTTCTTTCAACTTAAAAAATAATGTATTTTATTACAAACTTGTATCAAAACAAGTTACAGCAAATAAACACCTTAGAAAACATACGTCCCAACAATCAACTATGCAGTCAGTACAGATTTTTCCCCTTTTTCACCCGCTTTTTCTTTCAACTCAATGCTCTCTTTAAATTCCTTGGTTAGCAATGGTTGATTTATCCCTCTCTTAGAAATTTTACTCCTTATTAGAATATATTTTTGCTGAGAGTCATGAGTTACTTCCTTAAATGTCTGCCACAGCTTGTTTACTGTCTGTCCTGCTAATCTATACGCCCAGTCCACATTAGCTAACTCTATTCTCATTTTATTGTAATTCCGACCCAAGTTTCTCATTCTCAAACTGAATATTAAATTCCGTCATATTATGATCACTACTTCCTAGGAGATTATTTACTCTGTGATAATTTATTAAACCTGCCTCGTTACCTATTACCAGATCCAAGATGGTCTGCTCCCTGGTTGGCTTCATGATCTATTGCTCTAGGAAACTATCACTAATATACTCTATGAATTTGTTGTCGTAGCTACCCTTTCCAGCTGGATTAACTCGATCACGAAGATTAAAGTCACCCATAATTATTGCTCTATTGGTTTGACATAAGCCTATTATTTGTTGATTTATACCTTTCCTACAGGGTGGCTTCTGTTTGGGAATCTATACCCTACTCCTACCAATGTCACCTTCCCCTTACTGTTTTATTTTTAACCTCTACCCATCTCTCCATCATCCAAGTCTAGATTGTCCCTCATAACTGTCCCCATATCATCTCTTATTACCAGTGCTATCCCACCACCTTTTCCTTCCTTCCCTCCTATTCTTCCGAAAGGCGAAATATCCCTGAATATTAAGTTCCCAGTTTTGATTCCCCTTGTAACCATGTTTCCGTAATGGCTATGAGATCATATCTGTTTAACTCTATTTGCACCATCAGTTTGTCGACTTTATTCTGAATGCTTCATGCATTAAGATGCAGAGCTTTTAGGCTTGCCGTTTGCCATTTTTTATTATCCTAACTGTTCATTGTACTGTGGCTACATTTGCCTCTTGCTCTTTATTAGACATTCTATCTTTTTTGCATTTTACTGTTCTTTTATTACTGTCCTTGTTTCTCTTTCCCTTGTCACCATGCTTGGATTTCCAAACCCCTGCCATTGTAGTTTAAACCCTACCCAACCACAATAGCAAATACTCGCCCTAGGATATCAGTCCCGGTCCTCCCCAGTTTTAACCCGTCCAGTTTGTACTGGTCACGCCTCCTCAAATACGCCGTCCAACAGTATGGTTACTGTCAGAGGGCCTATAAACTGCTCCCCCAAGTGATTTCTCATTTTGCTATTTCTTATCTATACCCAAACGTATTCTCTTGATATATAAAACTAAGGTTATCTCTGTCTATTGTACTGTTATTCTTAACTAACAAAGCCAGCAGACCGCCTTTTCAGAAGTACAGGAAGTTAGGAAATGTCATGTAACCTTGAATATTCAGGTGTCAACCATTGTCATGTTGCTTTGCCTCTATAATGGCTATCAGATCATACATATATGAGCACACAATTCATCCATTTTGTTAGAAATGCTATGTGTGTTCAGATGCAGAGCATTTGGTTCTGTCTTTTTAATTATTTTTGCAGCTTGTAGCCTTATCTGCACGGTCTTAAACTTGTACGTTCTGTCGCTCCCTATGATGCTCTGATTGTCAACACCCTTATTGCTACCTGTTTACTTGCCTTATTCTTTCCCTATAATTTATTACATTTTCTCTCACCATTTAGTTTAAAGTCCTCTCTAGTGCTCTCGTTATACGACTCGCCAGAACACTGGGCAGCACAGTGGTTAGCACAGTTGCTTCACAGCTCCAGGGTCCCAGGTTCGATTCCTGGCTTGGGTCACTGTCTGTATGGAGTCTGCACATTCTCCCCGTGTCTGCGTGGGTTTCCTGCGGGTGCTCTGGTTTCCTCCCACAGTCCAAAGCTGTGCAGGTTAGGTGGATTGGCCATGAAAAATTACCCGTAGTGTCCTAAAAGGTTAGGTGTGGTTACAGGTTTACGGGAATAGGGTGGAGTTTAAGTAGGGTGCTCTTTCCAAGAGCTGGTGCAGGCTCGATGGGCCTCCTGGCCTCCTGCACTGTAAGAAAGTGCCCACCCCCCGATGCAGCTTGGCATTCAGCTCACTGACTTTGAGCAGATGCTCCTTGAGTTTGACATACTGCAGCCTTGAATCACACTGGCATCCAGCAGCACCCTCTTTCTGCAGCTGCAGCACATCACCTACCCTGTCATATTTATAGCGCGTTAATGAATTATTTTATTGATTAACTTGTGTCTCTGGTGCTGCTTTTGATTGAATTCTTATTATTTCAGTAAATGATATACTTGCCCTGATGTGAAATTCTGTTAAGATAAGTAAGAAATACTCACCAGCCAATCACCCACCTGTTTCCCTGTCGTGTTAACCTTTATTCTTTGTTTTTTCTTACTAGAACATTTACGTAATCCTTAGCCCCCCCCCAAACAAACTCTTTATCTGTGCCACTGATTCTAGTTGTCACGCTGTTTGAACCTGGCTATTCAGAATCTCACTGAACCTCTGACCTCAGATCCTATCATCTCTCAACATCGCCTGTCTTTGCTGTATGTTGTCCTTCATAAGCTTCCGATCACCCAAAACTCCACTCCTATTCTATCCTGCTTGACCTCGAGCACCCCATCCCTTGCTGCCCTGCATTGGCTTCCAATCCCTTAACTCCTCATTTGAGATTTTTACCAAAATCATCAACTCTCTTAAACGCCTCTTCAGAGAACTCTGCATTCCTGTGGTTCTTGCCTCTTTTGCATTCCCCATTCCCTTTGTTCCACTGTTGGTGACCATGCTTTCAATTGCTTATCCTCGGGAACTTCTTCCTTAAATCTCTTTTGCATCAATATCTTCTTCCTTCATTTCAGACCTTCCTTAAAACTCTGCTCTTTGACCAAACCTTTAATCATCCTCCAGTTCTTTTCTTTGGCTTGGCAAGCATTTTATCTGATGAAGCTTCAGTGAAGTATGTTGTAATTTGTTTTCAATGATAAAGGTGTTTATATAAATGCTAATTGTTGCCATGCTGGAGTATTGTTCCATCGTCTCTACTTTGGCACGTCACCCAAGTGTCTCTTAATGGGTGAATATTTTATTGAAGGGAATTGCATTCACTCCCAAGTCCCAAACCTGTCTTCACCTGATATCCAACCAACCACACTTATCTGCCAGGCTCAATGGAAAGTAATCAGCAGTGGGAACCTTACCCATTCTCCCATTGGTACTGAAACAAATTGTATCAAATGCAGCTCTCGCTCTGGCTGAGATGAATTAATTCAGCAGACTAAGGTCTCCATGATCTATGTGACTAACTACTCACTGTTTAGCTTTTTTGTGCCTGGGATCCCCTATAGAATTGATATTTTCAGGTGTGCTATCTGTTCTGTGTACTATAATGTTTTCCAGTAGTTCAATATAAAGTTGAAATGAGGCCCCCCTTTAAGCATTTTTCTGCCAGAGTGAGCTGTCCAGGGTGCTAAAATCTGGCGAGACTGTATTCACCGGGAAGCCTGATTGATATGTGATGCTAACAATGGCTGTAGAGTTGTCAGGCGCTTCATGGAGCGAATGCTTATATGTTCTGCATTTGATGGTTGAGATAAGCAGATAATTACCAGCTCAGTCAGCTGCTGCTCTCTGAATGCTTGGGGCTTGAAAAGGAAGTGTTAATCAAATTGCTATCTTGCACTAAATGAGCTTGTGGTGTTGACTGTGTGCAAGGAGAAATTAGGATGAATGCGATTGCTCAAGTAGTTAAAATTCAGTTTAACCTCTGCCACTAATAGGTGAGATGTAAGATTAAATGATCTTTTAATGGGCAGTTCATCCCAAAACTGTGTTTAGAGATTTAGAAAAGTTTGAATTGAAAAAGGAAAATACTAGCAACCACATGACACTGCAATTTTTATTTACCACTTTGTACATTTTAAATGTTTTGTTTTTGCTGCCTGAGCAGGGCAGGTGTGATTCAGCACTAGCTAGGAGTTTTTTTCCTGATTCCCGATGATTGTTAGATTCATATGAGAGCTAGTTATGGACAAACCACTAGTTTTCAGTCCCCAATACTGTTCTGCCATATCTCAATTTAGCTGATTGGTGTCTGTTCCTCTACCCTTTTCATATATTACAACAGTGACTACACTTTGAAAGTGATTCATTGGTTTGAAAGGTGCTATATAAATGCAAGACTTTATTTGTGCTTGAAGATTTGAAAATAGCAGGGAGGGAAGTGATGTGGGCTTGTGGGAGGAAACTTACTTCCTTGAGTGCCGGTTTTCATCGGAAAAAGTACATTGGTGATTCATAAGTGAAACCCTTTTGAGTTACAAGATAATTTGCTTAGTCGAAAATATGAAGCTCTAGTTGTAATGCTATACACTTGTAGCAGTGTAGCGATTAATAATATTGCTGAAGTCTATCCTTTACAGAGGTGTAACATTCAGCTGTGCAGTAAGCTAAGACTTTATTAAACTATCACTCTGCTGTCACTTTCCCCTGTTTTGGTTCTCCATCATTGTGTACAGAGCTTATTTGTTCAAAAATGACTTTTGTTTTGCAGAGTTCGTTAGACCTTGTTTGCTTTGCCTGGCCCTGATTTATAGAACTCTGTTTCATAAAATACCAGAACATGACACAGTTGCTGTCTGTAAACAATTAATTAACCCCAATCTGCTCCATAAGTACACACTAATTGAAGGTGTAGTATTCTGGTCACATGGTTTTACATCTTAATCTGATGCTGCAGCATATTTCAAAAGCGCTGTTTTATCCTGGTTGCTAATATTGCTGTGATTTATGACCGGCATGCTGCTTTAGGAGTGAGTACTGAATTATGGAGGAGCCATTGCAAACCTCTTCTGCTTTTTGTCTGAATTTTAAAAAAAAACAAGCCTCATAAATCACAAAATAAGCTGTGTTCATTTAAATCTGGATACACTTTTGTAAATGCTGTACTCTTTCCTCAAAACAAGCTACTGTGTAGTTTAATAGTTTCTACAGATTGCAAGGAAGGGAAAAGTTTCTTTTTAAATTATAGAATGTGATAAATTAGCCCCTACAAACTAAGCGAGGGTATGAAAACAGAAGGTGAATTGGGAAAAGGTGAAGAGCAGCCAAGTTTGATTTCCCTAATAGGAAAGTGAAACTTGTAAGGTGATCCATGCCAAAATAATTAATCCGCAAACTATACTGAGCTTCAGCTAGTGACTCTTCATATTATGCACTACTTCATTCTCTTTTTTTAATGTATAATATATGTACAATAGGGTTTCCTCAAGTTCTCCATTTATCTTAACCTTGACGATGTCAGTCTTTAAATACAAGTTATTTTTTAAAGCCGTTTTCAGATTTTTGAGATAGGAGATTGTTGTTTTTATGTTGAGTAGCTTTTATTTCTTTCAGCTGGTGAATCAGTACACCAATTGGAAGAAGCACTGAAGGTGACAAACACACAGAATGTACGCTGGATGGGGTCTTCACTGTCCATCTCCCAGAATGGCTCAGTAGCACCACTACTGACCACAATTACCAAATGCTGAAGTACATGACTGCCAGATTGGGCCTACAGGAGATAAGAGAAGAGGGAGAAACCCACTTGACCTCCTCCTTCATCTGTCGGCCAGCCGCAGATGCATCTGTCCATGGTAGTAATTATTCGGAATGGCACCCTGCCTTCACACCGAGGACACCCTCCATCGTGTTGTGTGGCACTACCATGGTATGAAATAGGATGGATTCCGACCCGGTCTAGCTACTCAAAATGGGGCATTCAGACTGTCCTCAGCAGCTACAGAATTGTATTCAACCACATAATCCGGCAAATCTTCACTTTACCTTTACCATCAAGCCAGGGGATCAAATCTGGTCCAATGAGGAATGCAGACGATCATGCCAGGTGCCACACCAGGCATACCGAAAGGTGAGACGTCAACCTGGAGGTTATAATACCGAATTACATCCATGTTAAACAGTGGAACCAGAATGCGATAGAACAAAATAATCCCATATTAACGGATCAGATAAAAGCCTACAGACCTGCCACATGGAGTGGTGAAGGTAGAGAACAATAAAACAACTAACCGAAGGACCCCCGCCAATTCTCAATGCTGATAATGTACAGCATGTTGATGCAAAAGACAAAGTTGCGGCATTTGCAACCATCTTCAGCCAGAATTGGCAGGTAGCTGATCCATCTCGGCCTCCTCCCGAGATCTCCTGTATCAGTCAATCTTGAGCCAATTCTGATCACTGCACCTGAAATAACAAAATGTCTGAATGCTCTGGATACAACAAAAGGTTATGTACTCTGTCAACATCCTGGCTATAGTGCTGAAGACGTGCTCTAGAGCTAACTGTGCCCTAAGATAAGTTGTTGCTGTACTGCTGCAACATGAACATTTATCCAACAATATGGAAAATTGTCCAGATATGATATGCAGGACAAATCTGATCTGGCCAATAACTGCCCTATCTGCCTACACTCTATAATCAGCAGTGATGGAAGGTCTCATTTACAGTTCCATCAAGCAATACTTCCTCTATTATAACTGCTTATTGGTCCATGGTCTGGATTCGGCCTTAATCACGATTCCAGATCTCATTACAGCCCCAAAAAAGCAAAATACTGTAGTTGTTGTAAATCTGATTAAAAACATAAAATGTTATGGAGGCTTTAACTGATGGCGGCGGGCAGAGATTGAGAGTTTTGGGGACTTATTCATCCAGGAGGGCTTTCTGACCTTGGAGGCATTAGAGGAGGAGTTCGAGCTGCTGGGTGGGAACGGGTTTCGGTGCCTTCAGGTGCGGGACTTTGTACGGAGGCAGGTTCCAAACTTTCCTCGCCTCCCCCTGAGGGGACTACAGAATAAGGTGATGTCATAAACCGGGGTTGGAGAGGAGAGGGGTTTTGGAGATACACAAGGAGTTGATGGAGGTCAAGAGGAAGTGGGAAGAGGAGCTGGGAGGAGAGTTGGGAATCGGATTGTGGGGGATCAGGGATGTTACTGGACCGGCCATGTAAATACTGTGGGCTACAGAAACAGGGAATTCTGTGGTGAGTAACTCTAGTTACCTGACTCCCCAACGTTTGCCACCATCTATAGGGCACAGGTCAGATGTGTGATGAAATAAAGAAAGGAAGCATGTAAAGTGCTTTTCGTTTACAGCTAATGAAGCACTTTTTGGAAGTGTTGTCACTGTTGTAGTGTAGGAAGTGTGGCTGCTGAAATGCACACAGCGAACTCCCACAACCACAAATGTGATAATGACCAGATAATCTGTTTTTTTGTGTTGCTGATTGAGGAATAAGTATTAACCAGGATACTGATTGGATTCATTGTGGGATATTATAGTTGGTGTAGTTCTAGCCCAGGGGTGGGCAAACTACGGCCCGCGGGGCGCATGCGGCCCTCAAAGGTCTTTATGCGGCCCACCAAGATCAAGTCATTAAAAAAAAATTTTTTTTTAAAAATATATATATTTTTTTTATAAGGTTAATGTGGGGGGCTGTTGGGTTACTGGTATAGGGTGGATACGTTGACTTGAGTAGGGTGATCATTGCTCGGCACAACATCGAGGGCCGAAGGGCCTGTTCTGTGCTGTACTGTTCTATGTTCTATATGAGGCGCCCAGAATCATAACTGGGTGAAGCGCCATTTTTGAAAAGTAGAGATAAAGAGGGCTAAAGGCAGGATGCCGCCGGGGGAAGCGCTGAGGTATATGCCGCACGCTAATTGGTTACAACCGGGACTATTAATACTATGCGGCCCTTTAAAATTGTGAATTTCTGAATGTGGCCCTTGCACGGAAAAGTTTGCCCACCCCTGTTCTAGCCCAAGGGAAAACCATTTGTGCAACTGAACAGTTCAGCTTGAATAATAGATTGTAATGTTTGTTTGTTTATTTATCCTTGGTTTTGCTTGATTAGCATCTGGAGGTCAAGGAAAAATAAAATGTCTTTAAAAGATATTTTGGTGGTTTAACATGTAATTATTCATCTCCCTTAGTACATTGACCTGGAAGCGCCTGACCATAGAAGTATTTATCTATTACAGAAAGCTGCCTCAAAGGGCCAAATGTTGTTTCATTGTTGATCTCGCAGACCTTTATGCTAAATAAACATCATCTGAAACCTGAGATGACATTGCATCATTTCAGTAATTTGCATGCATTTTATCTTCAGAATATATATCTGGAATTTGTAAAAAGCTTTTATTTAATTTTGGTTCTTTTTATTTCAGGCGGTAGAGTCTTGGTGTCAGAGTTGGTGTTAGCCAGGAAGCTGCATTTTCTTGACATCTGATGTATCGTGACTTTGAACTAATTGCTTGCAATATTGAATTGGTAACCTGTTATTGGGAAAATTGAATAGATTGTATTCCTTTTAAAGTGATAGCATTTTTCGCAAGGGGAAAAGGTGAGGGTTGGTCTATTACATGATAAATCATAGAATTTACAGTGCAGAAGGAGGCCATTCAGCCCATTGAGTCTGCACCAGCCTTTGGAAAGAGCATCCTACCTAAGCCCATACCTCCACCCTAACCCCACACCTCCACCTTATCCCCATAATCCCACCTAACCTTTTTTGGACACAAAGGGCAATTTAGCATAGCCAATGCACCTAACCTGCACATCTTTGGACTGTGGGAGCAAACCGGAGCACCTGGAGAAAACCCACGCAGACACGGGGAGAGCGTGCAGATTCCACACAGCCAGTGACCCAAGAGGGAATCGAACTCAGGTCCCTGGTGCTGTGAAGCAACTGTGCTAACCACTGTGCTACAGTCCTGCCCTTATCTTCCGGAAGATTAAAAATGAAAATCTTCATTTAAAAAAAGTTGCGCGCACTTTTGTTTTGGAGTTCCTTGCAACTTGATTCTTTACTGTTTTCATTTGAACGACGGAGGTTGAGGGGCAACCTGATAGAGGTCTACAAGATTATTGGGGGCATGGATAGAATGGATGGGTCGGCACTCTTTGCCAGTATGAAGAGGTCCGTCATCAGGGGCATAGGTTTAATGTCCGTGGGGCAAAGTTTAGAGGAAATGTGCCAGGCATGTTTTTTACACAGGGTGGTGAGTGTCTGGAATGTGTTGCCAGGGGAGGTTGTGCAAGCAGATATGTTAACGGCGTTCTAAGCACAGTAAGAAGTCTTACAACACCAGGTTAAAGTCCAACAGGTTGAGTAGTTATGAATAGTTAAAATGGGGAAGAGATATATCATGAAGGAAAGAAGATTATAACATGGTCTCTTCTAACAACTATATCAAATCTCCCTCGATTTTTGGAGTAGCACCCTTTTATTCTGTTTTGGGATCTCAATTGTTACTTCCAAGGACTGGAAAACTATAGCGACATACTGATCAATGACTAGAAATGGGAGTTTAATGCAGTTCTTTGAGGACTTCTACTAATTAATTCTGGAACATAAGTGCTCTGCTGCCAGCCACCTTTTTGTGTTGTTTCACACATATAAAGACTCTTTATTTTTGTAATATATATAAGAAACCTATGATAATTACAGCATCTGTCCTGATGCTGTTGGTCGGGAGAAACGTAAAAGTGATCATGACTTTTCTTTTAACTAATGTCAGTGAAGCTGGATAGTCACAGGAATAAAGACTAATGGAATTCCGGATGATTCCAGTGATATCTTTTCTTTAAATGGAACAAATAAAATGTTCTTGTAACAAGATTATACACAAAGCAGCTGAGGTGAAGAGTATGTTACGACCAGGTGAGAAGGGGTGAACTGATTCCCCGCTATCCAACCTGCTCAGTTGGTCACCACAAAGGTTAAGTTTCTTCAGGATATGCCGTTCCAAATCAGAATATATTTACCGTATATACTCGCGTAACATGCGACTTTTGAGCACCTAATTTGAAGCCTAAATTTCGGGGGTCGCATGATACGCGAGGTACAAAAATCGCGGGTGTGAAATGCTGGCCAAGATAAGTCACATAGCATCCAGCTGGCTTTACTAGCGTCGTTCAGCCACTTGCCGTTTCCATTCATAAAAACATGAATGGAAACGTCAAGTGGCTGAACATCTTCCCATCAGAATGCTGTGGTCAAAATCTGAAGAGTAGTATTCTGATGGGAAGATGTTCAGCCACTTGACGTTTCCATTCATGTTTTTATGAATGGAAACGGCAAGTGGCTGAACAACGCGAGTAAAGCCAGCTGGAAAGCTGTTCGAATCGCGAACAGCTTTCACAGCAGAATCAACTCTGCAGAAACCACACACAATGATACCATTTGGAAGTTTTAGTTTCCAAAATTAATTTCCAAAAAAGTCACTCGCATGATTCATGAGGTATACCATAAAATCATGTTTTGGGGACGAAAATTTAGGGGTCGTATGATACGCGAGATCGAAGGATACGCGAGTATATACGGAACTATTTAAGCTGAGAGTAATAATGAGCCAGTCAAACGAGGTTTTCTTGAGGGTCGGAGAACAAATACATTAACCACTAAACCTGACAATAATAGTGACATCAAGCATTCGGCCATCATGCAATGATTCTGACACTCTTCACATGGACCCAATAACAAATGGTGAAAGAATATACAGTTAGGTGTTCTTTGATAGACGGCATAAAATCCAAAAGTTAGAGATGGAGAGAGCATCCTTCAGCCTGTTTCCTCTGCCAAAAACTTCCTTGACGCCATCCGTGTCACGTTCAATCTCTTTCTCTAATGGCTGGACAGTGGTGACTTGAAATACTTCATCCATTGTGTATTTCTAAGAGATTTTGGTGTGTGTGTCTGTGGCAGCCATTGTTTCTGTTTCTATTGTGGCAAAGACTCCACAAGAGGCCAGGCTGACTGGGTACAATTCTTGTCTATTCCACACTGGTCACAACTCCTCTCCACCCCCTTAAGGGTCACCTTCCCTGAACTGCTTGAAGGTCGGGGTTTATTTTCTGTGGGGAACTCCTCCAATTGGGAGGAAACTCCGCTCCCTAGTAACCTGGGTAGCTCATTCTCTGAGGTGTATGAGGGGTATCGGATGTTATACAAGTTCCGTCCCTATTGAGGGTAGTAACAGTTTCAGTATCCAGTACCTTGCATTTTTAATGTGTCTTCTTTCGGCAATTGTAAGTTTTGATGGGTGTCTGGATTATAGAAAGTGTGTCTCTCTCTCTTTACACTCCCTTGAGCATGATTTGTTTGTTTCTCACCGTCACCTTGGAATGTGGCCGTGCACTTTTGAGCAGTTTGCTTTGGTTCAGTTCAAATTGCAAAATTTCCAGTCAGTGGAAGGTTGAAAAAACATATTTTAAAATATAGAGGGGCATAACCTCGTGGCAAGTATTTATGCTTTGTAGGGGAAACTAGATATGGGCATGAGGAAGAAATGAATAGAAAGATATGCAGATAGGGTAAATAAGTTGGGAGGAGGCCCATGTGGAACACAACTTTGGCCGAGATAGTTGGGTCAAATGGGTTGTTGCTGTCCTGTAATTTTATTTAAAATTACCTTTCTTTGGATTAAATGTTCTGTATGTCGAGTTAAACTTTATCAAGTAAAATTTATCCCAAGTTCTACACTAATCTGATTTTTTTCGATTATGTTTTGTACATATAAATTTATTAAAAAATCAGTTTACATAGATTTTACAGTGGAGAAGTAGGCCATTCGGCCCATCGAGTCTGCACCGGCTCTTCGAAAGAGCACCCTACCCAAGGTCAACTCCTCCACCCTATCCCCATAACTCAGTAACCCCAGCCAACACTAAGGGCAATTTTGGACACTAAGGGCAATTTATCCTGGCCAATCCACCTAACCTGCACATCTTTGGACTGTGGGAGGAAACCGGAGCACCCGGAGGAAACCCACGCACACACTGGGAGGATGTGCAGACGCCGCACAGACAGTGACCCAAGCCGGAATTGAACCTGGGACCTAGGAGCTGTGAAGTGATTGTGCTATCCACAACACTACCATGCTGCCCCAAAGTTGTCCCAAAATTATTGAGCATCCAACCAACTCTTGGGACTCACTAGTCAATTCTTTAGTCCAGTACTTTTGGAGTGGAAGCATGACAGATACAGTCGATAAGTAACATTTTAATTATAGTTTCTAACATTTTAATCACTGTTTCAGGTAACTATTTATCTACTGTATTTTCTAGTTCTCTCACTTGTGGATTGGGTATTCTAATGTAATTCTGTAATTCAGAAAATTCTGAATGCCAGAAATATCTTGGTCCCAAGCATTCGGGTCTGGAGAGGTTAGTGTGCTAGAAAGGTTGCTGATATAATTTGAAACTTTCTGGTGACTTTGGGTGAATGTGCTATTGGTGAGGAGTTCCTGCTTCACTAAACTATCTCGGCTATGCCGCTCTCGTTCTCTCAGAAAGCAAAAACTGAACATTAAAAAAAAAATCAATCCTGGGACGTGGGTGTCGCGGGCCAGCGTTTATGGCCCATCCTTATTTAATAGTCAACCACTCCAATCCCGATCTAGTCACATGTAGGCCAGACCAGGTAAGCCTAAAGTTGGCAGATTTCCACCCCAAAAAGACAGTAGCGAACCAGATGAGGTTTTTTAATACGATAATCGACAATGGTTTCATGGCGATGATTAGACTTTAAATTACAGATTTTATTGAATTCCAATTCGAGCCTGCAATCACATTACCCTGGATCTCTAGATTTTAGTGGCAATACCACTGTACCACCACCTCTCCCTGATGTAACTGACCCATGTTGTTTTTGTGTATCAATTTGCAGAGGTCAGCCTAGATTTTCTTTTAAATTGGAGACTGTTCACACTTTGAAATTTGTAATTTATTCTATTTTAACATGAAATGCGAGGTTGTTCTACATTTGCCTTCATATTTCAAGCATTTCCTGAGTTCAGACATGCAAGAATAGTGACTTGAACTTTGCTGCCATGTGGGTATGCGGCTAGTTCTAGGCAAAGTGCTAGTTTATACAGATGTACAGAGACTATCTGTAAACATTGGCACAGTGGTGTATGGGGTGGGGTGGCAGGTGGGGTGGGGGGGGGGGGGGAGGAGCTCTAGATGGAATAATGAATGGTTTCATAAATTATAGCACTCTTTAAAGAAACGCTGGTTCTCGTTGGCTTCCAAGACCCAACCTTTTGTGTAGATCTATGTTGTTGTTCACAAACACAGCAGAGGTCACACATCTTTTTCAAATTCCTCAAAGCAATCAAACACAAGCTTTTGGAATCATGTTCCTTTTAACCTGCATGTTCTACTCTAACTGGGAGTATGTCTCTTCCGTTCTATTTGATCTTGAATATAATTATCTTCCAGCATTCATTGTCAGGTGCTAGCTTGCACTGACATTTGCGTTGTACTGAATGCCCTTCTTTTTAATCTAGTGCTTGCTGAGTAACAAGTTTGTGCTGTCACAATTCGTTTCTACCTTTTAAATTCATATTTATTAAAGCTGAAATTGTTTCTAGCTTTTTTTTGTGTGTGCCAGATGCCCTCGAGCAGTAAGCAAGGGCAGTGCTGATCAATGGCATTGATTACTGGCAGGAGGTCCTGGGGCAGCATCTGCACAGTAGCAGAAGGGAGCTGCGGCAGCAGCCTGTTGCTTATTAAAACTGCACTTGCAGCACTAATGTGAAGTCAGACAGGCAGGGAAGGAAGTGAGTGGAAAAGGAGGGAATTAACTCAAATTTCAAACCAAGGTGGATTAGTGAAAAGCTTAATACAATTGTAACTAAGAACTGCGAGTGTGCTGTAGAGTTTCAGTATCCTGTTGCTCTAACACTTTTATTGTTTGTTGTATTCTGCCTTTAAATGCATATTGTCTTCCTCCTTCAGGTCCCATGCCCCAAAAAGGTGTTGGAGACCATGCGTTTGCATTGGATTGACCCATGATTATGCTTGGCGAAGTACTGGTTTGATTTCTGTTGACCAGGAAGCTCTCCAGCTCTTATCACCTGCCATCAGGTTTCTTGGAAGGATTTGCAGGCCAACATATTTGGCCCGATACGAATGCACCTTCTGTGGTTGTCAAGCCATGAAGTGGAACATTCATCCAGAGGTCGGGGTGCTACCTCTGTGTCGTTAGATCTGCGGCTATATAATGTGACTCCATTATTTAAAATGGAGTAGGAGAGAGAAGAAAAGTAACTACAGGCCTGAAAGTTAAAGGTCAGTTGTGAGAAGGCTACTGGAATGGGATAAGGCTGGGCAACTCGGCATTTAAGAAAATGAGCTGATCAATAAACCAGCATGGCTTTGCTGAAGGTAAGTTGGTTTGATGAAGCTAGTTGAAGTTTTTGAGAAGCGTATTAATATAGACAAAGAAATCTCTATGGATGTTATCTGTATAGACTACAATTTTGTCCATGTTTGTACTTCTTTTCTGTTGAACCTCATTCACAACGCATCTCAGATGTGCTGAAAGTTTAAGGATCACCTCAAAGGTGGAAGCATACAATTTCATCGCTCTCAAATTGAAATACTATGGCAGATTAACTGGTCCTTTTTGTAATTGCAACATAGTGTAGAGCAGATAACGGAGTGTCTGTGTCCTTCCATTCTGCTGCTAGCTTGAATCTACAGAGCTGTATTGAAAATACACGGTACGCACTCCCATGGATGGTGGCGGCAATCTTTGTGTGAAGCTTCTGGAGGTCGCATGTCAGAAGGTTTTTAGATCATTTCACCTTTTAATCATTAGACTTTGCATGGTGTCACACAAATGGGGTGAGATTATCCATTTGTTCTCCTGCCAGAAGAGAATTGCAACCGATTTAATGCAAAAACCCCCCCCCCCGGGCGCCCAAATTGGGAAGTAATTCCGTATCCCTTGCCATGCTCTTATATTCAAAGCCTTGATTAATAAAGGCAAGGATCCCATTGGTCGTCTTAACCACCTCATCTACCTGTCCTGCTGTCTTCCGAGATCTGTGAACCTGCACACCAAGGTCCCTTTGATCTTCTGTACTTCCTAGAGTCCAACCATTCATTATATGCTCCCTTGCCTTGTTAGTCCTTCCAAAATGCATTACCTTACACCTTTCATGGTTAAATTCTATTTGCCACTCTTCTGCCCATTTAACCAACCTGTCTATATTGTCCTGAATTTAAGGCCTTGCTCCTCACTTTTTGCCACACCACCAATTTTGTATCATCTGTGAACTTACTGATCGTACTTCCTACATTTGCATCCAGATCATTAATGTATGCTACAAACAACAAGGGACCCAGCACTGATCCCTGTGAACACCACTGGACACAGGCTTCCAGTAACAAAAGCAATCTTCAATCGTCACCTTCTGCCTTCTACCACTAAGCCAGTTTTGGATCCAGTTTGCCAAATTGGGGCTCTTACCTTCTTCACCAACCTCCTATGTGGGACCTTGTCAAAAGTCTTACTAAAGTTTATGTACATTAACCACTCTACCCTCATCTACGTCCCTAGTCATCTCCTCAAAAGATTCACTCAAATTTGTAAGGGATGGTCTCTCTTTGACAAAACTATTCTGACCTTGATTAATCCTTGCCTCTTCAAGTGGAGATTAATTTTGCCCCTCAGAATGTTTTCCTACCACTGAAGTTAGACTCACTGACCTGTAATATCCTGGTATTTCCCTTCTTGTGGCAGCACATTAGCTGTCCGCCAGTACTCTGGCACCCCTCCTGTGGCCAGAGAAGATTTGAACATTTTTGCCAGAGCTGCCTCAATCGCATCCCTTGCCTCCCACGGCAACCTGAACTACATCTCATTTGACCCTGGGGATTTATCCACTTTTAGGCCCGTTGAAAATAGTAATATCTCCTCCCACTCCATGTTAAGTCGTTCAAGTAAATGACAATGCACCTCCCTGATAATTCTGCCCAATCTTGTCTCTCCTTGCAGCAACAACAATCATTTACACAGCTTGACTGGAACAGGACCGTTGTATAATAGAGGTATAGACTTTTCCAGCAAGAATTGGTTTTGATCCATTTGAATTTGCTGCTTGCATCAGAATTTTACTTGATAGGCATTTATTGAGTTAAGTACATTTTAAAGTGTCACCACTAAGTACTAATTTGTCAAACGAGTTAAAATTTCAAAATTACCCTCCAGGACATGTTATCAATACAATGTATAAGGGGTAAGATTAATACTTAAATCAAACATTTCTAATTTTTTAGTGAGACAGACTTAAAATATTGTGTTGTGATAACTTCTTGACCTTATTGTTGGCATAAATCTATAATTTGGTTAAAGTTGCTGCAACAGGTTTACGGGGAAGAGAGTTCCAGATTTCCACTAACCTTTGTGTGAAGAAGGGCTACCTGATGTTACCCTAATTTTAAGGTTTTGAACTCTCCTGTCAGAGGAAATGGGTTGTCTCAATCAACCCTCTTCTGTTGTGCATCTGAAATACCTTAATTAGATCACCGTTTGATCTTCTGTATGTGACGGGATGTAAGCCTAGACGTTGCAACCTGCCCTCTTAATTTTAATTCTTTTGGGCCTGATATATTTCTGGTGAAGCTGTATTTTATCTCCCCGAGATTCTTCCTGCGACATGGCATCTGCAACTGAATGCAGTACTCTCAAATTGAGTCCAAACAATGCTTTATGTTGGTGACATAGTCTTTATGTCAAAGAGGGACATAGTCTTTATCCCAAAGAGGCAGAAGAGACATAGTCTTCATCACAAGTCCTATTCCAGAGGAGGCAGTTGCATAGTGGTATTGAGGAGGCGGTGCATAGTGGTATTGTCGCTGGACTATTAATCCAGAGACCCAGGATGATGATCTGGGGACCTGGGTTCAAATCCCACCACCACAGGTGATGGAATTGAAACATAATAAAATAGCTAGAATTAAAAGTCTTTGATGACCATGAATCAATTGTCGATTGTCGTGAAAATTCATCTGAGGGCAGCATGGCGGCGCAGTGGATTAGCACTGCTGCCTCACGGCACCGAGGACGCAGGTTCGATCCCGGCTCTGGGTCACTGTCCGTGTGGAGTTTGCACATTCCCCCCCCGTGGTTGCGTGGGTTTCACCCCCCACAACCCAAGCAGGGTGGGTGGATTGAACATGCTAAATTGCCCCTTAATTGGAAAAATGAATTGTGTACTCTAAATTTAAAAAGAAAATCATATGTCCTTTCGGGAAGGAAATCTTACATCCTTTCCTAGTCTGGCCTGCATGTGATTCCAGACCCACAGCAATGTGGTTGACTCCTAAATGGCCGGGCAAGCCACTTAGTTGTATTCAACCACTTCAAAAACACAAAAAAGGAATTAAACTGGACGGATCATCCGGATTCGACCCAGGCACTGAAAATGACAACGGCAAACCCAGCTTTGTCGACCCTGCAAAGTGTTCCTTACTACCATTTGGGAGGGGGGGAGGGGGGGGGGGGGGGGGGGAGTGGGGGGGGGGGGGGGAGTGGGGGGGGGGGGGGGGCTGGTTGGGGGGGAGGAGAGAGAAAGAGAGATGCCCTGAGAGATGCCCTGGGAGTCCTCCACATCCACTCTGGACCCCATGAAGTCTCATGGCTTCAGTTAAACATGGTCAAGGAAACCTGCTGATTACCATGTACTGGCCACCATCAGCTGATGACTGTACTCCTCTGTGTTGAACACCACTTGGAGAAAACACCGAGGTT
The DNA here is from genome assembly GCF_902713615.1 of Scyliorhinus canicula. Classification (NCBI taxonomy): domain Eukaryota; kingdom Metazoa; phylum Chordata; class Chondrichthyes; order Carcharhiniformes; family Scyliorhinidae; genus Scyliorhinus; species Scyliorhinus canicula. The sequence goes on from NC_052166.1 coordinate 56,378,604, forward strand.
GGCAAGGGTGCAGAATATGCTCTGGGTGGGGGACTTCAATGTCCATCACCAGGAGTAGCTCAGTAGCACCACAGACAGAGCTGGCCAGGTCCTAAAGGACATAGCTACTCGACTGGAACTGCAGCAGTTGGTGAGGGAACCAACAAGAGAGAAAATATACTTGACCTCATCCTCACTAACCTGCCTGTTGACGATGCATCTATCCATGACAGTATCGATAGAGGTGACCACAGCACAGTCCTTGTGGAGCCAAAAGTCCCTCCATCTTGTGTGGCAATACCACCGTGCTAAATGGGATAGACTTCGAACAGTTCTAGCAACTCGACTGGGCACCCACGAGGCACTGTGGGGCATCAGCAGCAGAATTTATTCAACCACTATCTGCAACCTCATGGCCTGGCTAACCTCCACTTTACCATTACCACTAAGCCACGGGATCAACCCTGGTACAATGAGGAGTGCATGAGAGCTTGCCAGGAGCAACATTAGGCATACTGAAAAATGTGGCGTCAACCTGGTGAAGCTACAACACAGGACTACTTGTGAGCTAAACAGCATATGCAGCAAATAGTAGACAGAACTCAGCAACAAATGCATCAGATCTAAGCTCAGTAGTCCTGCCACATCCAGCCATGATTGGTGGTGGAAAATTAAACAACTCACTGGAGCAGGAGGCTCCACAAATATCCCCATCCTCAATGATGGAGGAGCCCAGCACATATGTGCGAAAGACCAGGCTGAGACATTCACAACAATCTTCAGCCAGAAGTGTCGAGTGGATGATCCATCTCGGTCTCCACCAGAGGTCCCCAGCATCACAGATGTCAGTCTTCAGTAAATACTAGTCATTCCACATGATATCAAGAAACGGCTGAAGGCACTGGATACTGCAAAGGCTATAGGTCCTGACAATATTCCGGCAATAGTACTGAAGACTTGATCTCCAGAACTTGCCGCACCCATAGCTAAACTGTTCCAGTACAGCTACAACACTGGCATCTACCCGACAATGTGGAAAATTGCCCAGGTGTATCCTGCACACAGTTCAGTCTACTCTCCATCATCAGCAAAGTGACAGAAGGAGTCATCAACAGTGCTATCAAGTGGCACTTACTCAGCAATAACCTGCTCACCTACGGTCAGTGTGGGTTGCATCAGGGTCACTCAGCTCCTGACCTCATTATAGCCTTGGTTCAAACATGGACAAAAGAGCTGAATTCCAGAGGTGAGGTGAGAGTGACTGCCCTTGACATCAAGGCACCATTTGACCGAGTATGACATCAAGGAGCCCTAGCTAAACCGGGGGGGGGGGGGGGGGGGGGGGTTGTGACTCTCCGCTGACTGGGGTCATACCTGGCACTGCAGCCGTTTGAAGAGCAACTAGGGATGGGAATAAACGCTGGCCTAACCAGTTTACATTTTACATCCCATAAATTAATTTTTAAAAATGAAAATGCTCTACCATATAATCTTCTCTCTGCTTCTGACTTTTTCACCAACCACCTAGCCTAGTCAATTGCTTATCTCCCAAACCATGTCTTTTATGTGCAACCTTGTCAAATGTCTTCGGGCAGAACATATAAAACAACATCCACAGACCACATTAATTATTGACACATAAAATTCAACTAGGTTTGTTGCTCTTTACAAATCCACGCTGGCTCTCTGATTGGTTCATGTTTGTCCAAGACCTCAGTTGCTCTGTCTCTAATACCAGATTATACTTACTTCCCTACTATAAATGTTTGATTAAGGGCTATAATTTCCTCGTTTGTATGTTTGATCCTCCTTAAATAATGTGTGATGAATGCTTGATATTGTTACATGTTTGATTTTATAAATTTGCGCATATAAATGGATGACATTAGTTGTTCCTCTGGCATCTGGATCATTGAAAAATATTTTGGTTAGATTTTCTTGTATTTGTCTTCCACGTTCTCTGGCTTCCTCCCCATGTTTCTCCCCATGTCTCTCTTCCATGATAGGCATTGAAAGATTATGGCAAAGGCTAGATTAACTCTTGGGCCTCTATTGATAGTCCAGCTACTAAAGAGAGCAGTGTGTGTTACATAGATACATAGAAGATAGGAGCAGGAGGAGTCCTTTTGGCCCTTCGAGCCTGCTCCGCCATTCATCACAATCATGGCTGATCATCCAACTCAATAGCCTAATCCTGCTTTCTCCCCATAGCCTTTGATCCCATTCTCCCCAAGTGCTATATCCAGCCGCCTCTTGAATATATTCAAAGTTTTAGCATCAATTACTTCCTGTGGTAATAAATTCCACTCTTTGTGTGAAGAAATGTCTCCTTATATGTCTGAAATGGTTTGCCCTGAATCCTCAGGCTGTGACCCCTGGTTCTGGACACGCCCATCATTGGTAACATCTTCCCTGCATCTGCCCTGTCTAGTCCTGTTAGAATTTTATAAGTCTCTATGAGATCCCCCCCATATTCGTCTGTGTGTTGACTTGCCTCCTTCTCTGTGGTTCTTGCCTCACTCAGGTACTTTTGCTTTGCTACCTGGGTAAAATTGTAAAAACAAATATGTAGATAGGTGTGCTTGTTAAATTGTGGCTGCCACACTCTGGCATATTGATTGAGCAACAAAGGAACATTGCAGATAATATTGGAATTGACTGAATTAATAACACATTAAAAAAATATATATTTATTTTAAACATATGTTTAAAAAAACAGTAACCCATACAACAGCACATTCCACTCTTAGTCCAAGGTTTATACAAATTTCCCCCATGCCTTCCCCACCCCCGCGATGAACAGTTCCTCGAGCATTGTCATGAGCAACTCCCAGCGTGTCGTGAAGCCCTCCACCAACCCCTTCAATTTAAATTTGATCTTGTTGAATTAATGATACTTGATGAGTTCAGTTTTTGATAGTTAAACTTCTTTCAATGTACAGTGCGATCTTTGGGAATTGAACAAATTAACTCTTTTTTTGTTGCAACTATGTGACATGTGACCTCGAAGTTGTGGCCGCTTTCATACTTTGAACATTGCATTTTTCTAACATGTGGGTCTTGTGCAAGTTGTTGGAATCCGAAGGTCAAGTTTCAGGGAAGACTTAAAGTGAATCCCGAAGAGCTGTCGGTGGCAGCACTGGCCTTGCATGGTATAAAAGCAGTTAGTTGAACAATTAATACCATATTGCTGTTCTCCCAGAATGTACCACTGTGTTAAGTTTACCCTCAGCATCATCTCTGAGACTGCATTCTAGTTTTTATTTCTCCGCGCCTACACTGTTAGAACAAGAGGATGATGCTAATGACTTTTTAAAGCTTGACTAAGAATCATATTCTTGAGTATAGATTATGAAAATGTAGCTTGTGTAAATGAGCTGTAAATTGTTTCAGTAGCCCTGTAATCTATTATTTCATTATATAATGAAACCTGGCAAAAAGACACCTGTAAAAAAAGTGCATTCATTGAAAGTTCCAAATAAGTTTCATTTATGATACATTAAAAACTGCCCCTAAAATCACGCCACGCTAATTTCAAACTACAAACAGCCCCACGTCAGTTTGCAACTTTAAAACACAGGACCTGGAGGCAGCAGTGGGTGGGAAAGATGGCTTTCATGTAATGAAACTTTCTGTACTAGCAGGATGGGTGCAATGATCGTCATTACACAAATAAAGAACCCGGAATTGGGGAGTGGAGCCAGAGTAGAAGACTGGAGTTGTGGTGGAGAGTTATAGAGAAATGATTCCCCGCTTTCCAGGTTTTCAGTGTCCTCTCTTTACCTGTTCTCGGGTGGCCCAATTCTTGGAGCGTGTCACATAATGCCGCTGGTGTAAAATCACAAATAATGGGTGCGATTTAATGGAAATGAAACAGTCTCGTTCCAGGTGTGTTTAGTTGGGTATTTCCCGGTGCTTGCAGCGCCGAGAACGATCCGACTATTAAACTGGACTCTGCTTCATTTTTGGGGCCACTATGACGCCCCATCAAGCCAGCACTGAGGCTCAGCTGGCCACTGCAGGAAGAGGTCGGGCGTCATTCTCTGGACCCCACTGTGGCCTCTGGACCCACCCCAATTTACCCCCCCCCCCCCCTCCCCCAGCGGGTGTACTGGGAAGATTTCGCTTTTGCTCATGTTGAATTTGTAGCCTGAGAAGGCTCCAAACTCTTTCAGGAGCGCAATGATTCCGTCCATGCTGTTCTGTGGGTCCGAGATGTAGAGGAGCAGGTCATCTGCATAGAGTGAGACGCTGTGCTCTCTGCCTCCCCTTCGGATCCCCCTCCAATTTTTTGCTGCCCTGAGCGCGATTGCTAGCGGTTCGATTGCTAGTGCGAACAGCAGCGGGGACAGTGGGCATCCTTGTCTGGTGCCCCTGTGCAGCTGGAAGTATTGGGAGTTGGTATTGTTGGTCTGTACGCTCGCTATGGGAGCGTTGTATAGGAGCTTTACCCAAGCGGTGAACCCTGTTCCAACCCCGAACCGCTCCAGTACCTCTATAAGGTATTTCCATTCGACTCCACAGAAGATAACCTAATCAAACTTTCAGTAATGCCTCCAGCCGAAGTTGGCAACAAGAATGACGGTACTGAGGATCTGCTGACAGTCGCCAGCACTCCAGTTGTTTACAGTTGCAGCACATAGGCAGAACTGGTGCCAAACAGTTGTTTGCAAGATGTTAATCCACATTCTCAATTTGGCTGGGAATTGCCAAGCACTTCCACCTTGCTCCGTGTAAATGCCTATGTAACAGATCCCGGAATCTCCCCAAGGAAATGGAATGGCAGTGAACTGGGAAACTCAATGACAAGAAAATCAAATCCTGCTAGCAGAGCTCCAGCTTTAGGCCAAATTCCAGCTTGCTATGACATAATGAACCGCTACCCATCCTCAAACTTTTAAAAATCAATTCATAGGATGTGGGTGTTGTTGGCTCGGCCAGCATTCATTGCCCACCCCTAATTGACCTTGAGAAGGTGGTGGGGAGCTGCTGCCTTGAACCGCTGCAGTAAATGTGGTGTAGGTACACACACAGTGCGGTTAGGGAGGGTGGTTCCAGGTTTCTGACCCAGCGACAGTGAAGGAACGGTGATATATTTCAAAGTCAGGATGGTGAGTGGCTTGGAGGGGAACTTGCAGGTAGGGGTGTTCCCATGTATCTGCAACTCTTGCCCTTCTGGATGGTAGTGGTTGGAGGTCTGGAAGGGTCTGCCTCAGGAGCCGTGGCAAGTTATTGCAGTGCATCTCGTAAATGGTACACACTGTTGCCACTGTGTGTCGATGGTGAACTGAGTAAATGTTGTGGAAGTGGTGCTGGTAAAGCGGGCTGCTTTGCCCTCGATGGTGTAAAGCTTCTTGAGTGTTATTGGAGCTGCACTCATCCAGGCAAGTGGAGAGTATTTGGTTCATCTGATTTGTTGTACAAATTGCCATGCGAGTGTCCCTTAGGTTTTGTTTTACCACATGGCTTGCAGCATGGCTTTAGTGATGTCATTTGTGTGTGGAGCTGGGCTGTGGCAGTCAGGTGAGAGGGGGCTTTGTTTTTTGGTTTCATTTTTGGTTTGTTCGTTTGGACTGCAGAAGAAGAGGCAGTGTTGGAAAGCACCGTGTTAAGCACTGTTTTCTTTGTTTTATTTTCAAGCTGTTCCAGTGAATTGAAAGCACACTGGGTGTGACACACTGTCTTGGTAACTTTAAAGCTAGAGTGAAGGAGTTTTGAATCTGTTGGTTGGAAACTGGACCAGAATCTCAGGGAAAGGACCAGTTCCATTCAAGTGAGATTACAGTGTGCTGGGTAACGCCCTTGAAAGTGGTTTTGGTTTATTGGATTTTGGATTGGATTGGAATAGCTAAGGGGAATTCATTAAGAGTTATATACATAGATTACTGTAGCTGTTGTGTTTTTTTCATGTTTGTAATGTTTTATATATGTTAACTACATTCTTACAATAAACTTTGTTTTATTAAAAGTGCCTAGGAAGTCTGATGAATCACACCTGAAGTGAAGGCTCTTGTGCTCATCCTAGCCAAATTCAACATAAAAGTTATAGGTCAGGTGGACTTCAAATACACTTTGAGGTTTCTCAGCCCATAACAAAACCATGACCATTTTTGAAGTGAGGGCACCTACAAATAAACTACACCCGATGATGCAAGTTTATTACATCTCCCTAAATTATAAGTTTCATTGTGCTAGAATTGGAAGATCTCAGTCTATTTATGTGAAAATTAAAGAGTTAAAGAATGTTCTACTCTCTTGGACTCTTAGATTGTTTAAATTGTTTTGCTGGAAAGTTACTTCATTAGTGAGGATCTACAGCTCTGATCAGTTAGAAAATGTTTCAGTGCCACTGACTCTTCATCAGCTACTTTGGAATTAGAAAGATGTCTGAATTGTTTCATGTTGTTTTACCAGTGCACCCTGGCTATTTGATCCAATGTCTCATTAAAACGCATATGCTTCCTAATGATAAAAATAGCAGAGTTTTGTTGAATAGTCAAAGAAGAAAAACACCATAATGCATTCCAATAGAAATATTGGTCAATCGCACCTAGAACATAGAACATAGAACGATACAGCGCAGTACAGGCCCTTCGGCCCTCAATGTTGCACCGACATGGAAAAAAAAACTAAAGGCCATCTAACCTACACTATGCCCTTATCATCCATATGCTTATCCAATAAACTTTTAAATGCCCTCAATGTTGGCGAGTTCACTACTGTTGCAGGTAGGGCATTCCACATTCCACCTATTTGCTCTCCCTTCTTCCAGAAGAGGGACTATAAATTGTAAAGCTTAATTATTCCTTTTTTTGTCCTTTTTTTCCCCGCTGCCTTCCCTGATTGTCTAACTATTTCTAAAACTATAATGATTATCAAAAGTAACTGGTTTATTATTCTTACAGCAGGTCTGAGGAGTGTACGTAGAGACTGTTGGATATGGAATCATGATGGCCTTATTATGAATTTAGTTGTGGATCATAACATCCTTTTATATTAGAAAGTTCCATAATGTTGTGTGGGAGTTAGGATTCTCATTTATATTACTGATAAAAGAAAGTTTCACCTTTCTTTTGGTTCCCTTTTTGGCTTTCTTTCCTACCTTATCTCTGCAAGGTGCTCTAATCTTGTGGACAGGAACCATCCTGCACTCTTCAGAGTGAATTGCTTTTTTTTAGATTATCATAGAATTTACAGTGCAGAAGGAGGCCACTCGGCCCATCGAGTCTGCACCGACTCTTGGAAAGAGCACCCTACCCGAGGTCAACACCACCACCCTATCCCCATAACCCAGTAACCCCACCCAACACTAAGGGCAATTTTGGACACTAAGGGCAATTTATCATGGCCAATCCTCCTAACCTGCACATCTTTTCACCCCCATCTTCTACTTTAGTGCAACTCTCTTCTTCCCATCTTTTTGTTTTGGTTACTTATCTTTTCGTCCTTTGGAAATCTTCTCAACTCGCTATTAAAGAGACACTGGCACTAATATTGGAATGGGAAAGAGCTGCACCTCTTACCTGAACAGGAATGGAATATTGTCCTAGCGGAAAGGATGTACAAGGCCGGAATGGGATTTGAAACTAGCAAGATTGGGGAGGGATTGGGGAGGGGGGTTTCTGGTGAAAATAATATTAATCTGAAGTTAAAAGAAATCGGAGATGAGAATATGGTAAGGAACAAGGGTAACATAAGTGGTCAGGGAGAAAATACAATTTCAAAACAAAGAAATAAAAGGACTGTTAAAATCAAAGATGAATTGAACTGCCTGTACTGCAATGGAATCCACATTCAAAATAAAACCAGGGCACTGGTGACAATAATCCTCATGTAAGTTACCAGACTGAATAGGAATAACTGAAAAATGGCTACCTAAAAAATGGGACTTGCAACCAAATATTGCAGATTATAATCCAATTAGGGTAGGATGTGGCGGGGGTAAGGCTGTATTAAATAGAGGAAACTGAAACATTGGATGGAAAAAAAATAGAAGATGGTGGTCCATTCCAATAGGGATCTGCAGTATATCACTAATTGTGGAAAAGAGGTGGAAGAAAAAAAATATGGAAACAAATAAGGAAATGAATAAAGGCCGTAGAAAATAACCATAGACAGTTTTACTTCCCACAAATTTCTGAAAGAATATGTATGCAGGACTCTTTTATTTTTAAATCCATTATGTAAAATGAAAATTTGATCTAATAATATAAATGAACTGGAATAATGAGAGAAGCAAGTATAGTCTAGGGCAGTGGTTCTCAACCGGGGTCCACATGGACCCTGGGGGTCCATGTAACATTACCGGGGTCCACACAAAAAAATACAGAATTGGGGGTCCACGGTGATATTTTAGTGGTCCATAGAGCAATTCTACATCAGAACAATTGTTATTACTGAGAATAAAATTTTTTACAGTAATCTACGCCATATTAAAATACTAAAAGTAGAAATATTCATGTAGCTATGAATTTTTTATGGCAATCAAGTAGAAGAAAAAAACTTTACATTTGACAGTGTCGTAAATTTAAAGTTACCTAGAACTCTAGGCAATAGCGATCATAATGTAAGGCGTATGATAAAGATTGAGAAAGGCATATGTCAGCCATAAACCAAATATTAAATTCAAAAATAGTTAATTTTAAGGGGTTTGAAATGGAAAAGGGTTAAAAAAAAATTATTGACTAAAAGTACAAATAGAACAGATTTGTGAAACATTTAAAACTTGTGGTCAAGAGTTCTGGAAAAACGTATGCCACTGAAAAACCAGCCAACCAGTAATAACGGCGTGGAAGAATAAATTAATTTTGGGGGGGGCTGTAAAATGGAGAAATGGACAACGAAGCACAGGATGGAAAAAAAATATGGAAGGTTAGGAAAGAAGTCAAAAAGAAGCGACAAAATTAAATCGGCATCAATACTGGCATGGACCTGTTGGGACAAATGGCCTGTTTCTGTGCTGGAAATATTTTGTATTGCTGTGCATTTGTTGCCCATGAAGCATCTTGTCATGTAAAAATTGGTATCTAAATGCATGCTGCTTCGTGATTGTTTATTTTACTTCTAGCTCAAAGTATAGAAGTTGACATTATTGTCACAACAGTGTGCTATAGCTATTTAAACTAGAATTCAAAGCTCCGTCTCATTGTGCCTTTTTATTCCGATTTGGTAGAATCTCTCCTCTGATAAGCAAACTGAGACTATCTTGTCCGTATCATATTGGGCAGGTTATGGACATGTTACCTTTCCAACTGAAAAAACTGTGATCAATAAAAGCAGCTCAAATATTCTAATAAGGGTTGTTGTATCTGTAAAATAGTTCTAAGAGTCTGGCTATTGGGTTAGATCCTTCTGTGCAATGCTACATGTTCGCCTTGCAATGTTTTACCTGCTTTTAGATATCTGTAGAATCTAACTGGAGGTTATTTTCTAATGTGTGCGCCATGACCAGCCTTATTTTCTTCTCTACTGACAGAGGAATTGGAATCTAAGCTTTGTCATTGTTTATTGTCAGTACGTACTGTAATGCTAGAGTGGCTTTTTGCATAACCAGTAGAAAACCCAACATTTTGAAGTCTGCAGCAGCAAACAGCTGAGTTTGCATCACTGCAGAGGCTGCAATAGAGCAGTATCTGTCTCAAAAGCCAAAAGAAATTGAGGCCAACTTCTCACTTTCTCAATTCTATGAAAACTCGAGTGTGTATTGCTCTGATTGCAAATTTGAGTAGTAATGATCGAACCTGAAGCTGCTGACATTTTGATACATTGTCTTTTGAACTTGTTCATCTTCGCATTAATTGATTTCTCATTATGGAAATCCTAGCAAAACGAAATATTTATTGCTCCTGAATGAGCAGTTAGTCCAACAGAAGCCTCTGGTCAAAGCAAAGTTGATTATATTAAGAGCACCATCAATCTTTGTCAGTGTCAATGTTCTGATCTGTAGTATAGATCTGCTATCATTAGCAAAGTCCACTCAATCAAGCAAATTAGAAGTTGATTAAATAATGAAATGGACACCCTAAAACTGACAGTAAAACTTTATAGATGATTTCGTAGCTTTCTTTATTACGTAAGTATTTCATGAGGATTCATGTTCCTGATAGCTTTTTCAGCAAAGCTTAAACGGTTTCTGTTTAAAGAAGAAAAATTATGATTTTATTTTGAGTTGAACGACCGTGTTTTTGAAAAAATTAATTTCGGTAAGAAGGAGCATAGAACCCGACAGTGCAGAAAGAGGCCATTCGACCCATTGAATCTGCACTGACCCATCTGAAAGAGCATCTTATCTGGGCCCAATGCCCCATCCTATCCCCATTACTCCACCTAACCTTTGGACACTAAAGGGCAATTTAGAATGGCCAACCCACCTAACCTGCACATCTTTGAATTGTAGGATGAAACCGGAAAACCCAGGAAGACACTGGGAGAAAGTGCAAACTCTACACAGTCACCCAAGGCCAGAATTGAATCCGGGTCCCTGGCGTTGTAAAGTAGCAGTGTTAACCACTGTGCAACCGTGCCACCATGCTACCTGTGTTTGTGAGGGTGCAGCACTTTGTTCAGTAGCTAGGTTGCAGTAATTCATTCTGGCACTTCAGATATTACATCTGACCTCTTTCAATACATTAACTTTGTAAAGCACTAAATGTCAAGAAAAGTGATGAACACGGGTACACTACACTTCTATTGTAGATGTATTGGTAAATAATACAATGCAAATTTGGGTTATTTACTAGTGTCGTTGTGTCTCATTTAAACCGTCTGCCGTGGAAAGGAACTGAAACTTTCAAATAAAAGTAAAAGGAAAGACTAGTTTTTGAATAGCTCCTTTAACCACCATCAACATTCCAAAGCATTTTACAGCCAATGAAGTATTTTTGAAATGTGGTCAATGTTGTGGGAAATGCAGAAGTCTGTTTGTGCACAAATTCCCACAAATAGTAATGTGATAATTACCAACCTGTTTTTTTGTTGATTTGAGGATGAATATTAGCTAGGATACCAGGGATAGAGCCTTGGGTTTCCTTTTGAAATAGTGCTTTGGGATCTTTTACATCTGCCTGAGAGGGCAGGCCAGACCTCTATCACATCTCATTTGAAAGATGGCACCTTCAGTAGTTCAGTACTCCCTCAACACATTAGTTGACAATTTCTGAAACAATTTAGTTTGGCTGGAAATTATGTTCATTTCTGTAGAATATTTGGAACTATTCAAATAAGTACACTGAGAAATGATTAAATTTCAGGTTTGAGGGAAAAAGTTTGGGAAGTCTTGTAAAGTATGATTCTAGTGAATGAAAGCAAATTACTGCGGATGCTGGAATCTGAAACGAAAGGGAAAATGCTGGAAAATCTCAGCAGGTGATTCTAGTGGATCTTAGCATGGCATCTGTCAGCTTCAAATATCAGATGATAATTTCATATGTTTCACTTTTTTTGATCTGGCAATGTCCATTACACTGCTCCCATGTTTTTCACCTTTTTAGAGCACAGCAATGTCTTTGATCACAGGATGAATACAAATGAAGGAGGCTATTTCAATCTATCCTGGCACATCCTGCCAGAAAGATTCCACAGTCCCTTCTTCATATTTTCTATTGCACGATCATCTTGCGCAAAAAATGTCCACGCAATAAGTCCTATCTTCGCTGTTTACTAGTTTGAATCTTTTTATTATTTAATGGGATGTTGGTGTTCCTGGCCAGGCCAGCATTTATTGCCAGATTTAATTTTTTTATTCATGGTTGGTGGTGCCAAAATAAAACAAAACAGCAGCATAAAATAGCCCTCGGTACTGTATCAGTTTTAAAATAGAACACAACAGCAGCATAATATCCCTCACCACTGTATCAGACAATCAGCAGATAAAATGGCAGCACAGCAACCTTCACTACTGTATAAGGGCGACATAACATTGGCAAGGAAGTGGTGAGCAGGAGAGAGTCTGTGGAAGAGGAAGAGGACACTCCAAAGTGGCGTTGATTGAGTCACACACACCCTTTATGGTTTTGCATATTGTAGCCCCCACATTTGGACCCATGACCCCATGTGAGTTACAATGCACAGTTGTTTGTGAAGCTCTGGTCTAGGTGGTAGAGGTTGCTGGTTTGGATGGTGCTGTCGGACGAGCCTCCGTGAGTAACTGCAGTGCATCTTGTCGATGGTACACGCTGCTGCCACTGTGCTTCCATGGTGGAGGGAGTGAATGTTTAAGGTGGTGGATGGTATATGAATCAACCGGGCTGCTTTGTCCTGGATGGTGTTGAGCTTCTCAAGTGTGGTTGGCGCTGCATTCATCCAGCCAAGTGGAGAATACTCTATCATAATCGTGACTTACGCTGTGTAGATGGTGAACAGATTTTGGGAAGTCAGGTGAGTTATTCATTGCAGAATTCCTAGCCTTTGACCTGATGTTGTAGCCACAATATTTATTTGGCTGGTCCAGTTCAGTTTCTGATCAATGGTAAGCCCCAGAATATTGATGGTGAGGGATTCCGTGATGGCAATGCCATTGAATGTCAAGGAGAGATGGTTAGACACTCTCTTGTTGGGAGATCATCGTTGCCTGACACTTGTGTGGCTCAGATATTACTTGCCACTTATGAGTCAAATCTTAATGTTGTCCAGGTCTTGCTGCACATGGGTATGGACTGCTTCAGTATCCAAGAAGTGACAAATGGTGTTCAACGTTGTGCAATCATCAGTGAACATCTCCATTATGATGGATACAAGGTCATTGATGAATCAGCTGAAGATGTCTATGCCTTGTACACTACCTTGATGTACTTTTCCAGCAATGCCCTGGGACTGAGATAATTGACCTCCATCAAACACTTTCTTTGTCTAGGTATGACTCCAATCAGTGGAGAGCTTTCCCCTCGATTCCTATCAACGTCAGTTTTGCTCGGGCTCCTTGATGCCACACTCTGTCAAATGCTGTCTTGATATCAAAGGCAGTCACTCTCACCTCATTCTGTTCCTTTGTTCATGTTTGGACAAGACTGTAAACTGGCCGCATGCTGAGTTGAGGGGCTCTGACAAAGCCCAAATTGAGCGACCGTGAGGAAGTGCTGCATGGCGATAGCTTCTGTCACTTCTCAATGTTTGAATCTATATTCACTTGTTCTGCTCCCTCAATCTGGTTTTAAATAATTTTCTGAATCTGCCTTTTGTATATCTCTCATTTTTCCTTTCAATCCTTATTTCATAAGCTTTAAACTTGTTATGATCCCTGGCCAGAACTGGAACAGTTATATTTTGTTTAAAGTAGATAAAGTTTGAGAAAAATCCCAAAATATAACAGCTGTCTTGAGAAATGTTGGATCTAGAGTCCAAAGAATCCAAGAATAGTGTAATTATTTTTTTCTCAATTATGTGGCCATCTGTTGGAGAATTAAAAATAAAATATTAAAGAGAGTAATTTTAAAATCTATGCCTAACAGTACAAACTGGCAGATACTGGGTATTAAGATTCACAAATGGGATTTACAACCATTCCCTGGAATATTTCGCCAACTTTGTAGCCCGAAACTGGATTGTTGATGAGCTATGTAGCATCACTTCACAGGGTTGGTTGTAGACTAATTGATAGCTATTTTCAGGCGATGATTTATTTATTGCTGTATTACATGATAACCAGAGGGCAAACTAGATGGACTTATTTCCATCTGGCATTCCTATGTTTTTTTTAAATTAAGGGGCAATTTAGGAGTTGTGGGGGTGAGACACACACACATATGGGGAGAATGCTCAAACTCCACACTGGACAGTGACCCGGGCCAGGAGTGAACCCGGTTCCTCGGTGCTGGGAGGCTGCAGTGCTAACCACTGCGCTGTCCTAACATTTCTGTTAAATACAAAAATAAAAAATAGAAACAGGAGGAGGCTGTTGGTTCCTTCGAGCCTGCTGCAGCGTTCATTATGATTATGGCTGATCATCCCACTAAATAGCCTGATCCTGCCTTTTCTCCCTATAATCTTTCATCCTCATTCACCCCAAGTGCTATATATAACTGCTTGAAAACATACACTGTTCTGGCGTCGATTGTTTTTTGTGGTAGCAAATTCCACAGGCTGACCACTCTTTGCATGAAGAAATTTCTCCTTATTTCAGTCCTAAATGGTCGCCCCTTATCCTCAGACTGTGATCCCTGGATCTGGACACCCCGCCACCAGAACATCCTTGGTGCATCTACTCAGTATAGTCCGGTTCGAGCATTATAGGTTACTATGAGATCCCCCCCCTCATTCTTCTGAATTCCAGTGAATACAATCCTAACTGATTAAATCTCTCCTATCTAAGTCTTGCCATTCCACAAATCCATCTGGTAAACCTTCTCTGCACTCTCTCTATAGTAAGAACATCCTAAAGATGTTACCTTGGAATCCTTTGCAACTATCGCTCCCAATTGGATGGCTTCAACAAGAATCCACCTCCAGGGTTTCAAGATTTCTTTCCTCTGGATCTCCACGTACACTCTAACTTTACCAAGCACACTTTCACACCTTTGGTTGTGCCAGGCGCAACCCCACTGCTCCAAAGGTCACCAACCCTGGGCTATCCTCGGGAATCTTAGGACTTCTCTTAAGCACATTTTACTGTAAGTCTGCTTCCTGCATCCCTTTCTTTCACATGGAATCTTCCGCTCGGTTCCTGTAGTTTATCTTGACTCAGCGGGATCCATCTCTGATTCCCACCCGGAACTTTCTTCTGGAATCTCTTTCTGTTCCACTCTCCGGTTTGAGGCCATTTTCCTGGTCTGAGACTTTCTCCCTGTCCCACTTCCTGAGTCCTCTCGGGATACCTCTCAAAATGGTGCTCCTTTTCAGGTCACCAGACCCGCAGTGTCATGTTGTTTCCCTTTGCTTCCTTCTGTGCATGTGCGCAGGACTTGTTCCTGAGCTGGGCATGTGCGCAGGACTTGTTCCTGAGCTGGGGATGTGAGAATGAACAAACTGCACATGTGCTGCCATTTCCTGGCCGGTACATGTGTAGGAATATCAGGCCCACTGAGTTTCCAGCTTCGACTGCCGATCCGAAACTGAAGAAATTTTGTTGCTTGAGTTTCATCACCAGCCCCAGCAAACACCAACTTTTTAAAGTCATAGTCAAATCCAAGGCAGGCTAAGAATTGAGTAATGCTTTACAAAACAGTACTTAAATCAACATTTGAAACAAAATAATGTAATAAATTTTTACTTTGATGTGACCTCCTTATGAGGACCATCGTCTACAGCTGGCAAATTGCATTCCTATAACTACTGTGCTTGTATAAGTGATTTGGGGGGGGGGGAAGATACGATTGATAATCTAGATGGGAAGTACAGATTCTGTATTGATGGTAAAACCAATCCAGAATCCATGTTATGAAAGATTTTGAGTATAACAATCTGCACACTTATTGAATCAAAAAGAGTTGACTCTGATGCAGTGAGAGAGGACTGTCTTACTCTGAGAGATGATCAACTCTGATCACCACAAAGTGGCACAAGAGAGCCTAGGCTGGTCCGTTATACTTTGCATTTAGCAGGTTGTCACGGAAGTAACGTTTGAAATTGCACTACTTGTATCCTCTCACAAATCAAAATCTTCTAAAGGAGTTGGAATTGATTGGACTAGTTATGTGTTCAACCGTGAGCAGCATCAGCTAGGTTAATGATGAGGCAATTGGATTAATTTTTCATTACAATTTTTAATTATGTGCATCACCAAAGCAGAAGCATTGCCCTGCCAATCTGTAGCAACTCTGACTCAAACTTTGCTTCAGAGAAATCGGTTTCTACAACTGAACAGCCTGTTTTAAAATCATTGCATTGCAGTTGGACTTGGAATCATAGGATTCCTACAGTGCAGAAGGAGGCCATTTGGCCCATCGAGTCTGTACTGACTCTTCGAACGAGCTACCCATTTACACCCCTCCGCCCCATCTCTGCAACCCGTAACCTAACCTGCACATTCCTGACACTAAGGGGCAATTTAACTAGTCCAATCCAGCTAACCTGCACATCCTTGGATTGTGGGATAAACCTGAACACCCGAGGAAACTCGTGCAGACATGGGGAGAACGTTCAAACTCCACACAGACAGTGACCCGGGGCTGGGATTGAACCCGGGTTCCAGAAGCTGTGAGGCAGCAGTGCTAACCACTGAAATGAAATGAAAATCGCTTATTGTCACGAGTAGGCTTCAATGAAGTTACTGTGAAAAGCCCCTAGTCACCACATTCTGGCACCTGTCCGGGGAGGCTGGTACAGGAATGGAACCGTGCTGCTGGCCTGCTTGGTCTGCTTTAAAAGCCAGCGATGTAGCTGAGTGAGCTGAACCACAGATAGATCTGTGCCACCCTTGGCAGTATCATATTCCAGAAATGTTGGATATTTGATATATAACACTGGAAAATTATGGATTAAGGTAGGTTACCTGATCCCAGTGGGTGTAGAATTACACCTTCACTTTCCAGCAGAACATTGGCTCATCTTCTACCAAGTTTAAAATTCCTCATTTTTTCGCATGTTTGTTGCCTTTTTGCTGCAGCTCCCTGCGTGGCAGCTACGACTTAAAAATAATGTATATTCAGAAGAAATCCAAACACATGCTTGTTGGGTAAATTGGACATTCTGAAGTTTACCTCGGTGTACCCGAACAGGCGCTGGTGTTGGCAACTAGGGGATTTTCACAGTAACTTCATTGCAGTGTTAATGTTAACCTACTTTTGACAATAATAAAGATATTATAATTTGTAAGCTCAAGTAAAGACAGGCGGTAATATAGAAATCTCAATTAATGTTGACCTCCGTTTATGTGGCTTGAACCAATAATGAAAATGGTCCAGTCTGAGAAAACTATCTACTTCCTGAGGCTCATCCCAGTTTTTTTTTAGTAGGTCAAGAGAGAAAGCATTGCATTTCATGGAAAAGTTGAGGTCGAAGAATCAGTGAGAGTTGTGAGAAAATCTAGAGAGAGTGTTTCTGGTTTATTCAGGGTGAGCCTGAGAGGCAACTGAGGTGATGGTGAAGGGGAAGCATTTAAAAGGCAGAGTAATGAATGGGTAATTTGTTAATCTTGATGACAAATCACCAGAGTCCAGTTACAATATATATATTTAAAATTCTTAAAGGTATTTCAGTCTTGTTCATGATTGTAATCTATCTTTGTGTACATTCACTTGTTTAGTGAATTTTCTTTATGCCTTTAGATTTACATGAATCAGGTTAAACTGATACTTTGCATACAACTTTATATTTTTTTAAATGTTTTTATTCTCCATTTTCACATTTTCCTTCAAAGTTTACACCCCACCAACAAGCAGTAAACAGTAACAGATACAAAGTCTGTATCAACAACGATCCCACCCTCCCACCAACCCAACCAACGGCCCACCTGCCAATATCTGCATCAAATAAAACAAACACTCCCACGGTGGGGAAAAAAACAAAGGCGAAAAAGAGAAAGGAGTCCAGAATCGACCATGGTCACCATTAACCTGTAGAGCTCCCCCCCCCCCCCCCCCCCCCCCCCGGACGACACTCAATGCCATCCAACCTCTAAAAGAGTACCATAAATGACACCCAAGAGTTGAAACCCCTCCTCCCCAACTCTCGTTTTCCCCCGACAATGCCGGTCCCGAACGGGAGCCCTCCAACGCGTGGCTGCCTCCCACCTGCCGTCACCGGAAGTCCGCATGCAACTTTATAAGGAGCACCTTCATAGGAATGAGGAAAGACCTTACCTGAAATTATAATTCAAGAAAACCTATTGAGGATATATTTAAAAAGGTTTAAAGACATAATGCTGAGGTATTTAAGACAAATACGCACCAAGGTAAGGTCAAGGAAGCCTACACAAAGCAAATATGACTAAGTGAATTAACCAAACAAAATAAGGTAAAACAAAGAAAGAAAAACCCTGTAAGGTAAGCATGATAGAAACCATTGCCAAAAACTACAGTGACCGACACAAAACAGGCTGGTCACAAGGGAATAGGCAATGCATCTAAACAATGGAAGAACCGCTTCCAGTACAGAGAAAGAATGAAATCTCTTGAGGATAAGCATTTATTGTGTGGATGAACAACATACAACGTGGTTATTTTCTGTAGGTGAGTAATGTCCATGCCACTGGAATGCACAAAAGTTTCCCCCAAAAATACCTGGGGACAGAAGGTATGTATTTGACACATCTGAAAAATGCGGATCATATGAGGATGTTGAAGGGAAAAGGAAAGATTTAGAATCTACTTTAAAAGATGACAAGACGCAGGTGAATCCTGGTCTTGTATAAATAACTGGCAAAGTAATAAGATTGAACAGCAGTAACAAACTGGAGGAGCATGAAATGAAAAACAATGAAATGAAAATCGCTTATTGTCACAAGTAGGCTTCAAATGAAGTTATTGTGAAAAGCCCCTAGTCGCCACATTCAGGTGCCTATTCGGGGAGGCTGGTACGGGAATTGCTGGCCTGCCTTGGTCTGCTTTAAAAGCCAGCTATTTAGCCCTGTGCTAAACCAGCCCCCATGTGTGTGAAAACTAACAGTGAGCCAGGGCTGGGAAGGGCCAGAAGGACTTCCACATGTCTACCATTGGGTTGTGTGACATGGGTTTGCTGATACATTCTTGCACAGTTCTCAATTTTGGCCATGTACCTGTTGGGAAAAAGTCAGCAAAGGCCACACTTTTCCACAGTTTGTGAAGATTGCTGGGAGAGTGATCGTTTGACCCCTTTTCATATGTTTACTAAGGGCATTGAAAGTGGCCTGAGAGCAGGCCAGCTGCAGGTAATGTGTGTCGTATTATGGGGTCATTCTTTTTTTAAAAAAAAGCTTTGTTTCTCCATATTTCTCGGCATCAAAAACAAATCCTTCTCCAAGATATTACTATTGTTTGATTTTTCAGCACAGGAGATTTATGATGCCTGGGTTTTATTGTTTCTGCTCCTAAACTGACCGTATACTTTTTCTTTCTTCTTTTTCTCAGCTCCAGTATCATGCCGGTCTGGCTTCCAGCCTGTTAAACCAACAATCTCTGAAACGTTCGGCTATGCAAATGGGTGTATCCGCAAAGCGTCGACCTAAGGTTCAGCCAACCACACTTGCTCTGCCTCCTCAGTAAGTTTGCATTGCAAGCCGTTCATTGCAGATGGGTTTATAACCCTATGTTGTGTCTAGAATTTGGCTCATTTTCTAGTTGGCTAGCCATATCATTCCAATGGTGTGGGTCTAGCTGTGCAAATTGTATTCAATTTGCATATAGTATGCTGTCTTGCTCTCTGGGTTTGGGCTTCTATGGAATGATAGTCGTGCAGCCTCGTTGCAAAACGAGGAGAAAGTTTATGGCGATTGATGGGTCTATTTGGTAAGTTTCGGAAGGACCTTTCTATTTTTCCTGGCAGCCTGTTGTACTCTGAAAAGAAAATCTTGCAAAGCTATTTTAACACATTGTGAAGCATGTTTAGGCAAAGAGCAGCGAGCAACAAAGCTTCAAGTGTGCAATTTATCAGAAATCGTGGAGTGATATTAATTTCCGCTTTGTTTTAAAGAAGGACACATTTAATTATCACTTTCTGGAAAATTTTGCCTTAAAACTACATGTAAAGCTTGGGACTAGCCATGTCACATTGAAGTATTAGCTCCCAAGGCTCAACGTTGAAGCATTCACCCTTGACAAAACCTCATTCATTCAGAAGCACGAATATGATTCTCTCTGGACCCCAGAGGCTCAATGTTCTGCATTGCTTCTAATTAGTGAATGGCATAAACTAGTAATGCTGATATTAAAGTGTTACTGTGAGGTATCCTTAAACCATGGGGTCACGATGAAGAATGTTTTTAATGTAACTCTAAATGCCCATTGTAGCTCCTGAGATATATTTTTCATATTATTAGCAAATAAGTCTTGTTATGATGGTATGAAAAGTGGTAGAACAGTCATGCATTTTATAAATTGCTCAGTACTTATGATAATATTCTTCCACACTATTTTTAATCCTCACCAAATGTGGTCTTTTTTCTTATCATATACAGGGCTTGTTTTGAAAATGGGGTGCGCCTATATAGAAGAAATGTTTAGATTATTTTCCATTTATATTATCTTCCTTGCTGCACTGCTTTCAAATAATCAGTTTGGACTGTTGTCCTAGTATTACAGACTTCTAACCATTCTGACAAGGAAACATGGTGTAACATATAATTTTATCTTAACTAAAAGGATACAGTCCTCTTTAAGTCTGAAAAGAACATGTAATTGACAAAAGAGTTTCCAAATCTGCACATTATATCCTCATATACCATAAGGTGTTTTGCTTGTCAAGGTGAAGTAGGATTTGCAAATGACAGAATATTGATTCATTTTAATTAGTGACTGCTTTGTTGCACTGTGAAAAAGAAAAAAGCCTTCCTAAACCTCTCTGGGGTCACTTGAAGTTAAGTTACATACCTTGTCATTCCGTTCTGTTGTCTGACGATGGAGGAGGTCCCCAGTGGAGGGGACCCTGCGTGGGAGCCCACCCTTTTTCCATCACAGACCTGGCGTGGACGATGTTGCACAAAGCAGTGCCATGCAATCGTAAATTAAGGTGTTTCACAGACTCCCATGCCGCATGTCTTTCCTGTGGCCGAGGAGAAGTCTGTGTTTAACGTAGATTACCTGAGGTTGCAGCCCCCTTTTCATTATTCAAAGGGGCTACAACAGCTTCTCAACCTCAATCCCTGGTTGCACTTCAGTCCTGTGCTCCTAATCATAGTCACCCATTGCGGAGGGGGAAAGGAGGGAGGAGGACCTCTTCATAAACCTGTTCCTGGGTCTGGACAAGTTGACCATTAACAGATTCGTGCAAGGGATGGTCGAAGGGGTCATCTGACCCCACTGCCTGCTCCTTTAGCATGGCTCCATTCTCGGCCGGGTGGTATGCCGTGTCCACTGGTATGCTTCAGGTCTTCCACGACTGTGGGCATTGCAGGGTTTGGGGAGCATGGGAGCATCATTACCCCCCCCCCCCAACTTTCCTTTTGACGTTTTGTTTTAGTTGCAGTGTCCCACCAGGGCCCGTCACCTCCTGTCATTTTTAATCTTTTGTTCAATTTATAAATTTTTGTTTCATTTTTTAAAAAGTGCACGAAGAAAGTCAGCTGGTGCAGTAGGATGGTAGTTTGGAGGCATTGATCTGTAATATTGCATCCTGTGAATAAATCTAGGAACAAGAAAAATATCTTTGTTTTTTGCTTCACCATCTTGCTTGGATCCATTCAACATGGTGGCAGAGAATGATTGTCTAAAGGTCAAGATTGGAAATGAAGAAATGGATTTTGCACACAATGCTGTAATCTGAGTTACTTTTCAGAAGACTGGTTGAAACCAAGCGTAAATTGTCAGGGTGTGATTCCCTGATTCTACTGATGATTCCCGGAATATAAACCTTAAGATTAAAGTAAAAATGAATTAGATATATGGACACTGGCTGCATCCTTAGTGAAGAGGAAAAAAAAGCATGGTCATGGTACTGTCACTTCCCAGCAAACAAAGGATCGTTTACAAGATATTTCTGGAGCTAGAGACTCATCATTTAGTCACTGAGGAAGGTTTAGATAATCTATGAAGATTTATGGATAAAATTTATGCAAAAGACAATCTGTTAAATGCGTAAGAGGCATGGTCAGACTTTGATAAATTTAGGAAGACAGACGGTAATTCAATAGAGGAATATATTATGGAATTTAACAGACTATAAACAAGATTAATAGTCGCTTGGTAGTGCAGAACTGAGTATGACTGAAAAAGACACTTTGTCGAAGCTTTTTGCCTTGCACTCATCAGGACAATTGCAATGCCGAGGAAATTATACTGTGTGAGAAGAGGATGTTGATTGGTTGGCAAGTGGACTCTGGTGGAGGTGTTGCCATGGAGAAAGCACCAGTTGATGGTGACACACAGTCAACTGCCAAGCATTGTTTGAAATTTAAACCAAGCAACTTGACACTGGTCAAGGTATTGCCCTGTGGAATGAACGGCAAAAGGCTATCACTGTTTTGTTTGAAACGCTCGCTCTTTTCTCTCCCTACAGATGCTGCCAGACTTGCTGAGATTTTCCAGCATTTTCCCTTTTGTTTCATGTACAAACTCTACATGGACAGTTGTCTCTACTTCCCTTCTTGAACAAGGGGACAACATTTGCTATCCTCCAGTCTTCTGGCACCATTCCTATAGACAATGACGACATAAAGATCAAAGTTAAAGGCTCTGCAATCTCCTCCCTAGCTTCCCAGAGAATTCTAGGATAAATACCATCCGGCCCAGGGGACTTATCTATTTTCACACTTTCCAGGATTGCTAACACCTCCTCCTTATGAACCTCAATCCCGTCTAGTCTAGTAGCCTGTATCTCAGTATTCTCCTCGACAACATTGTCTTTTTCCAGTGTGAATACTGACGAAAAATATCAATTTAGCACCTCTCCTATCTCCTCTGACTCGACGCACAACTTCCCACTACTGTCTTTGACTGGCCCTACTCTTATCCGAGTCATTCTTTTATTCCTGACATATCTATAGAAAGCTTGAGGGTTTTCCTTGATCCTACCTGCCAAGGATATGTCCCCTCCTGGCTCTTCTTAGCTCTCTCTTTAGGTCCTTCCTGGCTAACTTGTAACTCTCAAGCGCCCTAACTGAACCTTCACGTCTCATCTTTACATAAGCCTCCTTCTTCCTCTTGACAAGTGATTCAACTACTTCAGTAAACCACGGTTCCCTCACTCGACCACTTCCTCTGTGCCTGACAGGTACATACTTATCAAAGACACGCAGTAGCAGTAGTAGACAACGACATAGGTAGGAAAACTATAGGTAGGAAAAATAGGGGCTGGTTTAGCACACTGTGCTAAATCGCTGGCTTTTAAAGCAGACCAAGGCAGGCCAGCAGCACGGTTCAATTCCCGTACCGGCCTTCCCGAACAGGTGTCGGAATGTGGTGACTAGGGGCTTTTCACAGCAACTTCATTGAAGCCTACTTTGACAATAAGCAATTTTCATTTCATTTCATTTCAAAAGGGATAGGGATGTAAGGCAGGAATTCGGGGCGCTGGGGTGGAAACCTAGAGCTAGAACAGAGTTATTATCTCTGGGTTGTTACCCCTGCCACGTGCTAATGAGACGAGGAATAGGAAAAGAGAGCAGTTGAACACGTGGCTACAGGGATGGTGCAGGAGGGAGGGTTTCAGATACCTGGATAATTGGGGCTCATTCTGGGGTAGGTGGGACCTCTACAAACGGGAGGGTCTACACCTGGACCAGAGGGGTACCAATATCCTGGGGGGGATATTTGCTAATACTCTTCGGGAGGGTTTAATCTAGTTCAGCGGGGTATTGGGTACCTGAATTGTAGCTCCAGTATACAGGAGGTTGAGAGTAGTGAGGTCATGAGTAAGGTTTCAAGATTGCAGGAGTGTACCGGCAGGCAGGAAGGTGGTTTAAAGTGCGTCTACATCAATGGCAGGAGCATCCGGAATAAGGTGGGTGAACTTGCAGCATGGGTTGGTACCTGGGACTTCGATGTTGTGGCCATTTCGGAGACATGGATAGAGCAGGGACAGGAATGGTTGTTGCAGGTTCCGGGGTTTAGATATTTCAGTAAGCTCAGGGAAGATGGTAAAAGAGGGGGAGGGGTGGCATTGTTAGTCAAGGACAGTATTACGGTGGCAGAAAGGAAGTTTAATGAGGACTCGTCTACTGAGGTAGTATGGGCTGAGGTTAGAAACCGGAAAGGAGAGGTCACCCTGTTGGGTGTTTTCTATAGGCCTCTGGAAAGTTCCAGAGATGTAGAGGAAAGGATTGCAAAGATGATTCTGGATAGGAGCGAAAGTAACAGGGTAGTTGTTATGGGTGACTTTAACTTTCCAAATATTGACTGGAAACGCTATAGATCAAGTACTTTAGAACATAGAACATAGAACAGTACAGCACAGAACAGGCCCTTCGGCCCTCGATGTTGTGCCGAGCAATGATCACCCTACTTAAACCCACGTAACCCGTATACCCGTAACCCAACAATCCCCCCATTAACCTTACACTACGGGCAATTTAGCATGGCCAATCCACCTAACCCGCACATCTTTGGACTGTGGGAGGAAACCGGAGCACCCGGAGGAAACCCACGCACACACGGGGAGGACGTGCAGACTCCACACAGACAGTGACCCAGCCGGGAATCGAACCTGGGACCCTGGAGCTGTGAAGCATTGATGCTAACCACCATGCTACCGTGAGGCAGATGGGTCTGTTTTTGTCCAATGTGTGTAGGAGGGTTTCCTGACACAGTATGCAGATAGACCAACAAGAGGCGAGGCCACATTGGATTTGGTACTGGGTAATGAACCAGGGCAGGTGCTAGATTTGGAGGTAGGTGAGCACTTTGGTGATGGTGACCACAATATGGTTAGGTTTACTTTTGCGATGGAAATATACCGCAGGGCAAGAGTTATAGCTGGGGGAAAGCCAATTATGATGCGATTAGGCAAGACTTGGGATGCATAGGATGAGGAAGGAAACTCAGGGGATGGGCACAATTGAAATGTGGAGCTTAGAGCATAGAACATTACAGCGCAGTATAGGACACACTTGACCAAAGCAATCCATTGCAATCTCTCCAATCTATCCATTGCAGAATAGCCTTGTTCAAATATGGGCACTGGTGCTCTACCTTTTACAATGGGAAGCAGGTTCAGGTTGTAATGCAAAGTAGAGTTAGATTGTAGATAAATAATTTTAAAGTACGTGAAGAGAAAATAGGTAGACTGAGAGCGGCAGCAATGTTTTTCACTACTGCAATCCCAATCCCCCCCCCCCCCCCCCCCAAAATCAGAAGGAGCTGGTGTATCTGTATTCTCTAAACTGTGGTAAATGAAAATGAGGTCCAAAATACTCCTGATGCCATTAATCTACAAGATATTAACCCATTTGACCGGCAGCCACCTCATCGTGTAACAAATTTCTGTGGTCACCCAGTGTCAGCACCAATCTTCATTCTGTACAAAATGCATCCTGACTTTGCCACATGGAGAATGGTGCAAATTGTCACTGCCATTTATTTCTAATGTATTTGTTATGTCCATCTAGTGGGAATTGAGTCAGCCGTTTCAGTGCAGCTGAACCACAACTGTTCAATAATGATTTTGTTTGGGCCTCACTGAATTTCAAACACAGGATTTGCTGAGTCAGTAACCTGATTAGCTATCCTTTAATAATATTTCAAATCCTTTCACTAGAAGGATTTTCTTTATTTGCTGCTTGTATATAAAAACAATTCCAACTGGTAGAATTGCACCAGAATTTCGAAGTTCAGCTCTTTTAAAAAAAAATATACATTTGTATTTGTGGTATCTAAGTACTCAGGAATTGTTTGACATTTCCATTTGGAAAATTTAAATTCTATTGTGCCAAACACACTTGAATAACTGCACAGATGGTGTTACATTCAGAATAAATGTATGCTTTTTCAGAAAATGGCTAAATTAGGAAATCCTATTTGGTAATGCAAGATGCGATCAATAATTATGCAAATAGCCACTCTGTTGTACAGAACTTTGCATGTTGTTGAAAAGAGAGACATGGTGCTGAAGCTTTATTTCGGCAATGTTACTATTATACAAATATATTTTAATTTTTTAAAATAAATTTAGCGTACCCAATTATTTTTTCCAATTAAGGGGCAATTTAGTGTGGCCAATCCACCTATCCTGCACATTTTTTTTGGGTTGTGGGGGCGAAACCCACGCAGACACGGGGAGAATGTGCAAACTCTACACGGACAGTGACCCAGGGCCGGGATTCGAACCTGGGTCCTCAGCGCCGTATGCAACAATGCTAACCACTGTGCCACCGTGCTGCCCATATTTTAATTTATAAGCTCCTCTGTCATAATCATATCTTTTAGCTCCATCGCGCGCACAATCTGCAATATTTCCTCTTATCAGATGAAAAACTAGGTAAATCCATCATTATTATTTAATCAAGATATTGATTCTCTGGCACTCTGATGCAAAGCTGAATCTTAGCTGCCGACATTTGTATTACTGTTTTCATATTAACCCGGTAGATTGAACCATTCGGTATTTAATGTGCTGTACCATGTGGCCAGAGCTATAATGGGGGTAAACTGACCATTGTTTAATTCATTCCCTTTGTCATCTTGAATAAAAATCACTGTTCCACTAATTACTTTTGACCAATAAAGGAACATACTGCAGGCATCCCACTGTTGCTATGGCTTTGTGCATGCTCTGAGAATGGCCAGAATACAATGCTTAGGACTATGCTGCGAGAAGTATGGTCAGTGGGAAAGGAAGTTCTTGAGGCACATTGACTCTTGTTACAGTGCAGGAATTGTTTATCTCATCCACTGACCAATCTAACTAGATGGATTAGGACCTGATCAGCCTGCGTTCAGTAATTGGTAAAGTGATGAAAATGTTTAGAATATTCTAAACAGCATTAAACAACCACAATCATTTTTTTAAAACTTCATTCTTCCCCTGCGTTATGCAATGCTAAAGGTGCGCGCAACTTCCAGTTAACTGTGAAATCACTTATAAACAGAGGAACTGAAATCCTTGCCCCATCTGTAACAGCAGATATTTTCATTAGCTGATGGTATTGTGGAGGAAGTTTGACATTCTATATCTTTCGGACATCAATTATACAAGATCTACTCAAGAGGTTGTCCACTGTAACTGCCCACCAATTTGTTATACATCAGAGTTGGGGTGTGTGCCCCACAATATAAAGCAGCTTCAGTGCAGCAAAAATGTCTCGAGGTGCCTCATAGGAGTGCATTTAGACAAATTAAGATGGCAAGTCACACAGAGATATTGGTGACCAAAAGTTTAATCAAATAGATGGTTATTTCATGTTTTTAATAATATTTTATTGAGGTAACATAAACAATGACATCAGAATGGTAAAATAACCCCCCCCCCCCCCCCCCCCCCCCCCCCCCCCCCACACACAGTCCCTCCACATTAAAAAGATCCGTCTCCGGGCTACCAGGGAGGCAAAGGCCAAACGCCGGCCTCTTTCGCCCCCTGAACTCCCGGCTCTTCCGACACTCCAAAGATCGGCACCTCCGGACTCGGCACCACCCGTGTTTTGAGTACCATGGACATTGCTTTAGCAAAACCCTGCCAAAACCCTCTAAGCTTCGGGCATGCCCAAAACATGTGGACATGATTTTCTGGGCTTCCCGCGCACCTCGCACACCTATCTTCTACCCTGAAAAACCTGCTCATCCTAGTCGCTGTCATGTGTGCTCAGTGGACTACCTTAAATTGTATCAGGCTAAGCCTGGCGCATGATGAGGAGGTATTAACCCTGCCTAGGGCATCCGCCCATAGACCTGCCTCTATCTCTCCTCCTAGCTCATCCTCCAACTTGCCCTTAAGCTCCTCTACCAGGGTTTCCTCCGCCTCCGAAAGCTCCTGGTAAATATCCGATATCTTCCCCTCTCCCACCCGGGTACTGGAAACTACTCTATCCTGTATCCCCCGTGGCGGCAGCAGCGGAAAGGCCGGCACCTGTTTTCTCAGGAAGTCTCGCACCTGCAAATACCTAAAACCATTCCCTGCTGGCATTTTAAATTTATCGTCCAAAGCTTTCAAGCTGGGAAAGCCCCAGTAGTAGGTACAGAAGTTCGCCAGCGCCAACTCACCCTCCCCCCAACTGCGCTCCAGCAACACTTTCTTCACTCGCTGGGTTTTACCCGCCCACACACAGCCCGAAATAACCTAATTCACCTGCTTGAAAAAGGCCTTTGGGATGAAGATGGGGAGGCACTGAAAGATAAACAGAAATCTAGGGAGGACCGTCATTTTCACAGTCTGTACCCTCCCCACCTGTGATAGCGGGAGCATGTTCCATCTCTTAAAGTCCCATTTCATGTGTTCTACGAGCCGGGATAGGTTTAATTTGTGCAGTACCTCCCATTCCCGGGCCATCTGGATTCCCTGATATCAAAAACTCTTCCCTACCATTCTAAGCGGTAGCTCTCCCAGAAGCATGGGAAAGAAGGAGGGAGGTGCAGACAGCTTCGGGGAGGGAATTTCTGATTTGGGCAGCTGAAGCCAGTATACTAATGGAGTATTAAAAATTGCAGAAAGTCACAACATCGGCTATTTGGCCAATCTGTGCTGATATTAATGCTCTGACTGTATTGCTTTTGCTTAAGTCATTTAAATTTATTAATATCTGTTCTCCTCCCACAGTGTCCAGGGATATGCAGGTTACGGGGGCGCGGTGGGGTGGGCAAGGGAGTGGACCTGGGTAGAGTGCTCTTTCAAAGGGTTGGTGTAGACCTGATGGGCCAAATAGGGATTCTGTGATTCTATGAACACATAATCATCATGCTTACTATATTAGTGTCTCCCTTTTTTTGTTAAATTAATTTATAGAGTACCCAATTCATTTTGTCCAATTAAGGGTCAATTTAGCGTGGCCAATCCACCTAGCCTGCACACCTTTGGGTTGTGGGGGCGAAACCCACGCAAACACGGGGAGAATGTGCAAACTCCACACGGACAGTGACCCAGAGCCGGGATCGAACCTGGGACCTCGGCGCTGTGAGGCAGTAGGGCTAACCCACTGCACCACCATGCTGCCCATTCGTCTCGCTCTTAACTGCCCTAATAAACATTTCTCTTATCCTGTTGCTTGCCAGTAAATCCAGGAAAATGTATGTCTCCCTGTACTTGTCAGTTTTGAAACTTTTCACCAGAAACGAACAATAATATTCCAGAAAAATATAAATCTGCAGCTTTATGGTAATGATCTCGAATAAATCTTTTGGAAGTATGTGTTTCATTTCTTGCTCCATCCAGATTTTTTGAACTTTAGCATACATAAATTGACTTGATTTAATTTCCATTTCCTATTCATCAAAATTCTTTGCACATCAAAGCGGTTGCAGCAAAAAATTTGTCCGCAGCCACAAAGGGCAGAGCAAATTCAAATGGGTAACTTCACCTGCGATGTCCTGAAAGGTGAAATGGTGTGGGGAAAAAGATTTTTCATTGCAGTGTCCAATTGTGGCATAATAAACATTCATGAAATAGGGAATTTTCACAGTAGCTTCATTGCAGTGTTAATGTAAGCCTACTTGTGACACTAATAAAGATTGTTATTATATCCAAAATATCTCCACATGGAATAATTGTAGAACATAGAACATAGAACACTACAGCGCAGTACGGGCCCTTCGGCCCTCGATGTTGCGCCGACCTGTGAAACCATCTGAAGCCTATCTTGTTTCAGCTAATTTTGGAGAAGTTAACTGTTAAATCCACGTTAACAGATTTGAAGAGCCACTCACAAGTTTTTGGTAATTTAAAATTTACTGAAAGAGTTTAATTTATTTTTAAAACATTTTTAATCTCCTTTTTCACACTTTCTCCCAAATTTACAGCCAACAATAATCATGACGAATGTAATGTCAATCGCTATATCAATAACAGCGATCCCATCCTCCCACCAAACCCCAGATATTGGCCCGCATATTAACATAAACAAATGACAAAAAGCAATCCGGAATCACCCATAGTCACCATTAACTATGGCCCCCCCCAACCCTCCCAGCCCCCAACCCCCCTAATGTTCGATGTGATCCAATTCTCGAAAGTGCATAATGAATAACGCCCATGAATTGTAGACTCCCTCCATCCCCCTCAGTTCACATTTGACCTTTTCAAGCGTTAAGAATTCCAGAGGTCCCCCCACCATGCCAGGGCACAGGGTGGAGAGGTTGATCTCCACCCTAACAGGGACCCGCCTTTGGGCGATAAACAAGGCGAAGGCTACAACATCTGCCTCTGCATCCGTTTCCAATCCTGGCTGGTCCGACACCCCGAATCTGGCCTCCTGGGTGCCCGGGGTCCAGTTTCACGTGCACGCACAAACACATATGACCCTAAACACATTCCATTAATCCTCTAGCTTTGGACAGGACTAAAACATATGAACGTGGTTTGTGGGACCTCGCCCGCAATGTTCAAACACATCTTCTACTTCCTCAAAGAGCCGGCTCATCCTCGCCCTCATAAGCAGCGCTCTATACACCACCTTCAGCTGTAACAGCCCCAACCTCACATACGAGGTGGAGGCATTTACGCTCCGGAGCATCTCACACCAGAACCCCTCCTCCATACCCTCCCAACTCTTCCTCCCACTTTGCCTTGATCACTTCTAGCGGCGCCTTCTCCTCCTCCAAAATAGCCCTGTGAGAGTTTGGTCAAGTTAAAAATCAGAGCTTGATGGGAAATGGAATGTCAAGTTTGTGTAATATGTGTACGTGCCTTGTGAGATGAATTACTTCTGTGTTCGGCTCGGTATGGCCTTGACGCGATCGTAACTGCCTGTGGGAATCTGTGAATTGTCTGTGGGAACCTGTGAACTGTCTGGGAACGAAACGCAACCGTGGGATGGGATGCTCCTTCCTTGATAAAGAATTGCTATGCTATGCAACTAGTGAGCTAACTGTGTGATTAATGATGGGAAGAGATAATTATATGAAGGAGGGGTTTTTTTTTATAAATGTTTTTATTCAGTTTTCATATTTTATATTGAACAAATTACAAATTGTTAGGAGAGAGAAAAAAAAAACAAACACGCAAAAATTAACATACATATTTACAGGGAAGCATCTTCGCAGTAGTAACTGCGCCCCCTGAAGGAGGGGTTTGATGAGCTAATTGTATGACTAATGATTGAAAGGTTTGAGGGGTTTTGTAATAATATATAGTCAACTGTAACTAGGAAAAAATTGCTTTTCACTTGTTGTAACTCAGTTACACATGTGCACCAGCCCCGCGGTAAATAAAAGGTTCTTTGAAGTTATCTGGTGTTCGACTGATGATTACCTCCAGGCTGAAAATTTAGAATTATCATTTGGTAGAGAATGCGGGCATCTCTGGTGCGTCGACAGAAGCAGACGGTGTAAGCGGCAAATCGCCTCCGGACGCGTAGGGGAACTAGGGCACCCAAATGTGTATTTTTTCACTTTGGTTTTTCCCCTTCGCTGTCCCGGTCGCGAGCCTGTCCTACTGCCTGCTGCTGGAGACATCCCTACGAGATTCCGGTCAGTCCGGTGAACCCCAGAAAACCGAAGAGCTGGGTTAGAGTCCCTGAGATTAAATTCCTCAAAAGAGCTGGGTTAGAGTCCTGTAAACCACCGATACTACCCTCTTCTCCAGTCCCGTTGTTGTCAGCACCTCCTCCAGCAATGTGGGAAGCTCTGTATCTCCTTTCTGGCAAAGTCTCGAACCTGCATGTATCTAAATATTTCCCCCTGCTCCAGCCCATACTTCACTCCCAGCTCCTTCAATCCCGTAAAACGACTCCCAAGAAACAAATCTTTTAGTGTCTTAATTCCTTTCTCCTTCCATCTCCGAAAATTTCCTGGCTCAAATCTATGGTTCCCCCGAATCGACATTTCCCTTGGCCCTGTCCCCAACCCAAAGTGCTGTTGAAACTGCCTCCAAATTCTCAACAAAGCTATTACTACCGGACTCCGAGTATCCCCCCGGGCCATCGGGAGCTGTGCTGTCGCTAGCGCCTCCAATCCCTACCCCCTACCCAAACTCTCCTCCATTCTGACCCATTGGGAGTCAACCCCTCTGACCCAGCTCTGTACCTTCTCCACATTCGCCGCCCTGTCTGGGGCGTGTTTTTGCATCCCTGTTCTTAATCGTTCATAAATACATGCAAGTACATCCAGTTATAGTCTATACGAAAGGCTTCACTGATGTCATTAATCTGTAGTACATTTGCTTATTTACAGTTTTATTTTTCGCCTCAGTGTGGTGATTAAATGTCACAACTGTTTGACATAATGTGAACAAACTAGTGGGATTCAATAAATATGCATTTTATTGAAATACGCATTTTTATGCATTTTAAACTGAACTTGTCCTACAGGGAATTTACCAAAGATTACAAATTAAATCAATCCAATTGAACAAACAAATGTAATAACATTAAGTATGTTAGATATTATTGCACTTGTATTTTATCTGTCGCATTTGCCCTCCTGTCTTTCAATCACTGTGACACAGCTTTTGTCAGGTTCACGATTAGTATGCAGATCACTGCCCTTTTGTTAGGCACTAGTTGATATGTGCAAAGTTTTTCTATATATATATAATATATATATATATATACACCTGCATTTAGTACAACTCAGTTTTATTCAGAAGAGCTAGCTTAATTGTGATTTTTGACAATATAGTACAGAGATGACGCTGATTCATTACTGAGAGTCTAGGTATTACCTGCACTAGTGAAGGAGGCTGACCAGGCACCGATCACTTGGTGTGGCTATCTATTCTGAGCTCTGGACTAAGGGCCTGTGCTGGTTGACAGCACAGTCAGGTTGTCGCTGACTTGTGTTCTGACGTCCCTTTTATCCAGGTTCTGTTAGCACTGAAGTCTGATACATGCACACTTACCAGATGCGTTCTATTGTCTCATCAAGACTTTA
Source organism: Scyliorhinus canicula (assembly GCF_902713615.1). Classification (NCBI taxonomy): domain Eukaryota; kingdom Metazoa; phylum Chordata; class Chondrichthyes; order Carcharhiniformes; family Scyliorhinidae; genus Scyliorhinus; species Scyliorhinus canicula. The sequence goes on from NC_052166.1 coordinate 56,411,093, forward strand.
ACTCATTAATAGAAATAAACAGAGTACTCTGTTTAACCAGGGTGAGTTAATCAAGATCCAGTGTTCCCTGAAACACTTTTGGCTGACTAGCTATTGACCAATTATGGACTCTGATGGCCTCTTTGTTTATCATTATTACTGTTGCAAAGTTGATCTCTTGTGTCTCCACGTTAGTTACATATAGCCTGGTCTTTTGTGTTAAACGTGACAAATACTGTAATTGGGTAATGATAAAGTTCCGTTTAGTGCTAATGAGTTACTGTGCTGACTTGAGTGGTCCGGCAAGCATCCAATATTGATTCCAGATAGGGCCTTAGAAACAGGTAGTTCCCCTGATTTCGGCCTATATGTCTTTTTCACTCTTGTCAGCCCCAGTACCTCATCTGGTACAGCTGGTTGGTGTATCAGAAGAGACTGCTTTCAGATTTTTACACATTTCCCTGAACCTTTATAAGACAGGAATTTCATCCTCAGCACAGCTGTCCTTTAATTTATTCTTGCTGGTTTTCTACCAGTGTATTATTTGCACTTCCTGTGCTACTGTTCTATAATTATTTTCTTTATTTTCCTACTGCATTGATTATGTAATTATTATCCTTTACCTCATTGATTATGTAAGTCGTCTTTTAATGGAGATGTAAACTACAGAATAATTTGTAGAATAAAGTGAATCGATTTCTAACTTGGCTGTTGTTGATGTTGGAAATGGAGAACAACATTGGACTAATACAGAAGTTAAGTTTTCTACTACTGCAATAAACACTGCGAAATGCCATGACTTACAATGTTAGCTAGAAATACGCATTCAGTTTAGATCTAATGGTGCACGAAAAGACATTTGTCCAAAGTATTAGAAACAGTCCTTGATTTTCAAACTTTATCTTTGCGATCTTCAAGTTCAGATTATGTCAGTATCTTAAGTTTTGCTTTGATTTAGTATTTCATCTGGATCCCATGGTATGTTCCTTTCATTCTGTCTGTAATGTATGTTTTACTGAAAACTGATAATTTTGCTATGCTGAGTGATTTCAACAGGTCCAATATCGTATCAGTTTTTATGCACAAGAACTTCCACTCTAGTTAATGGCTTTGAGCCATCCTTCATTATTGAAGCAAACTTCTAATGCGCATTTACTGAGCAACTATGAATGACTAAAAGACATTACAACGTGGGTAATTATAAAACCCCAGGATGAGTGGGAAGAATTAAAAAGTTTTAAAATGAAAACTCAGCACTTTTTCAATGTACCCATTTGGTTTTTTTTTTCTCTTTTAAAATTTTTTTTAGAGTATCCAATTATTTTTTCCAATTAAGGGGCAATTTAGAGTGGCCAATCTACCTATCCTGCACATCTTTGGGTTGTGGGGGTGAAACCCACGCAGACACTGGGAGAATGTGCAAACTTCTCACGGACCGTGACCCAGGGCCGGGATTCGAACCCGGGTCCTCAGTGCCGTAGGCAGCAATGCTAACCACTGTGCCACCATGCTGCCCCCATTTGGATTTTAATGTAGGTGGGATGGTGGTTGGCCTGCAGGCTGTGTTTGTGTGCATGGACTTTGAACCTCCCCAGAATCCGTCCCGATGCCTCCGAAATTTAACTCTCTCCTTTCTACGACATCTCTCCAGCCGCGCAATAATCTGGTCTATTCTATTCCTGCTCTAGCTAGCACGTTACACAGGGCGTAATCCGGATATTACTACCTTTTGAGATGGTACTTTTAAATTTATTTCCTTTCTCAGCAAACCCCCCACGTCCCCTGAGCCACTTGCGATGCCATAGACTTGGCCCTTGCTGCATCTCCCTGAGGGGGCAGCAGGGTAGCATGGTGGTTAGCATAAATGCTTCACAGCTCCAAGGTCCCAGGTTCGATTCCCGGCTGGGTCACTGTCTGTGTGGAGTCTGCACGTCCTCCCCTTGTGTGCGTGGGTTTCCTCCGGGTGCTCCGGTTTCCTCCCACAGTCCAAAGATGTGCGGGTTAGGTGGATTGGCCATGCTAAATTGCCCGTAGTGTCCTAATAAAAGTAAGGTTAAGGGGGGGGTTGTTGGGTTACAGGTATAGGGTGGATACGTGGGTTTGAGTAGGGTGATCATGGCTCGGCACAACATTGAGGGCCGAAGGGCCTGTTCTGTGCTGTACTGTTCTATGTTCTAAATCATCTCCCCCACCTGTTTGAGAGTGAGATGGGCCCAGGAGACGCCTGCACTACCTGCCTAGTGCTTTTAATCTGTCTGGCAGTCACCCATTCCCTTTCTGCCTGTGCACCCTTTACCTGCAGTGTGACCACCTTGCTCTCTCCATCCAAGAAGATCTCCTCCTGACTCCAGTCCAACTCCAAAATGTGGATTTTAAGTAGCTGCAACTGGAGACTCTTCCTGCACACATGCTCACTGTGGACATGTCCCTGACTTCCCACATCATACAAGAGGAGTGTTCCACATGACCAAGCTGCCTTGCGATGACTTACCCTTTTTTTTTTTTTATTTGTGAAGTTTTTTATTTAACACAAATTTGTAACAGTTACAGAGCGAAAAATGGCCCTGTGCAAAGAGCCTTAACATAGTGAAAATGAACAGTGGGAAAGAATAAACATGTTAATAAGTGTTGAAGCCAAAGATCCTTCCATAAGGCACTTTCCCTGCCAGCTCTGTTTGCCCATGCCACACGTGTTCAACTAAACTAACGTGGCCCTAACCCTCTTCCCCCCTCCGCCTGGTCTCCCCTACTCCCCCAGGCCTGACCTGCCAGGTCAGCCCTGCGCTTGGCCCTAGCCCGCCCCGCCCCGCCCCCCCCTCCGATCTCCCTGGTGCCCCCTGACCTACGCTAGTCACACTGACCCCTGCCCTTGGCGCCTACCTGTCTCCCGTCCCAGCGCTCAGGCCCTCCCCCCACACGCCAGGGATCCATTAACCTAATTGTATCCCACCGAGCCCTTTCAAGTCCCGTGACTAGCCCCTAGCCCATCCCCGTATCAGAGGCCCCGATCTCGCACCAAAAGGTACCAAGCACAGGCCCCCCCCCCCCCCCATTGCAATCCCCCCCAAAGGACCCTAAACAGTGCGCCCTCCAGCCCCCACTCTCTGTCCAGGCTGAAAACAATCTTGGATAAAACATTACAGTACAGGATAGTTTAACAAACCGCCGCCACACAAAATGTCTGAAACCCCCGAGTCCTTTAGTTCCAGTCCAGCTTCTTCTTTTAGTAAAAGTCCTAATCAGAGCAATTTTAAGTTAACAGGCCGCCGCCACTGTACAGCACTGAAAGAACTAAGTGCCCATTAGTTCAAGTCCAGCTTCTTGTCTTTAATAAAGGTCCAAACCTGTTCTGGTGTCTCAAAGTAGTAGTGGAGTTCCTCAAACGTAACCCAAAGCTTTGCAGGATATAGCATTCCAAACCTCACCTCCTTTTTGTAGAGGGCTGCCTTTACCTTGATGAATCCTGCACGCCTCTTGGCCAGCTCCGTTCCCAAGTCCTGGTAAATGCGCACCTCGCAGTTCTCCCATCTGCTGCTCCTCTCCGCCTTGGCCCATCGCAGCACACGTTCCCTGTCAGCAAGCCGATGAAAGCGGACCACCAAGGCCCTCGGTCGGTCGCCCGTCCTGGGCTTCCTTGCGGGGGCTCTATGTGCCCCATCCAACTCCAGGGGTTGAGGGAAGGCCTCCGGTCCCATCAGCGCCTCAAGCATACCCGTCACGTATGCGCCCACATCCGACCCCTCGCAGCCCTCGGGGAGGCCAACGATTCGTAAATTCTGCCTCCTGGCTCTGTTCCCCAGCTCTTCAAGCTGCTCCTGCATCCTCCTCTGACGGGCGTTCAGCTCCTCCACCTCGTGCTCCAGCTCCGTTACCGTGCCCTCCTGACTGGAGAGCTTCGCCTCGACCTCCCTGAGCGCCTTCCCTTGGGCCGCCTGTGTCTCGACCATTCGGTCCATTACCGCTCTCATCGGGTCCAGCGTGTCCCTCCTCAGCTCGGTGAAGCAGTTCTTGAAAAACTCCATCTGCTCCTCCCTTGGCCAGTGAGCCTCCGCTCCCCGGTCCCCGCCGTCCGCCATGCTTGGCCGCCCGGCCTGGGTTCCCCGCTGCTCCCGCTTCGATCCTTGCCGCTCCACTCGACCGCTTCTGGTCCAGCTGCCCATACCCCGGGAAGAAAGCCTCTTCCCTGTCGTCTCCTCCACCGATTCAGGCTGCCAGGTCCCTAAAAAGTCCGTTGACAAAGGTCCGTTTGCCCATCTCGGGCGGGAGCGATCCAACCTGCGACCTGCCTCCTCGAGGGCGCCACCGGAAGTCCCGCGATGACTTACCCTTTAATGACTCCCTTTACTTTTACTTCCTCTAGTTTAGGATATATTGTGGACAACAGTTAGTGGACAACAACTACTTACCAACGCCACCACTCCTTTTTCTGAGGAAAGGTAGAAAAGTAAAGGATCGTCTCACTCCCAACTCGCCAAACTCCCTCAGTCACCAAATGAGCACATTTTGTAAAGACCAAAACAATTTACTGTAAGGGTTGTCTCAGTTAGGAAAATGAAGGATTTTAGTTGCTGAAGTGGTAACATGCTTTCAAACAAGAAGTGATAAATTGCCTGCATGAACCCTCAATGCCCCTTCTGCTGGATGAATTTATTACAAGTGCTAATGCTTTTTTATTTCTAAATTTAAAATATTTGCCTCTAGTTGTGGAATAAAGAACTTTTTAATTTGTAGCATCTTAAAATATAACTGGGGCATTTTTTGATTTTCCTTATTTTTTTATTGCAATTCTGAGGACTCCCTTGTGAATTCAGTCCCAGAATACCAAAATCTATCTTTGCTAGATTATGAATATATGAAACTAATGTAAAGTAATGAAAGAAATTGGCTGAATAATTAGAAAAGGAATGAAGCAGGGGATTAATATTTTAATAGTTTCTTCTAGTGCTATATGTTACATGCATGCAGAATATTGTTAGTCACACCAATCTGCCAGGCATTCAATTTTTCTAATGCCGAGTCTTATTTCATATTACGGGTAACTTTCCCTCTATATTGTTGGGCAGTGACTTAATATTTAACAACTGTTAACTGGCTGAAATGAAAAATGAATTTCAATAAGTTCAACCCGCCTCCCATCTATTGACTCTATCTACACCCCCCCAGCTGCCTTAGGAAAGCGGGCAGCCTAATCAAAGACCCGTCTTACCAGGCTTACTCACTCTTCTAACTTCTTCCATCAGGCAGTAGGTACAAAAGTCTGATAACACGCACAAACAGATTCAAAAACAGATTCTTCCCCGCTGTTACCAGAGTCCTAAACGACCCTCTTATGATCCGATTAATACTACACTCCGATGCCGGTGTCTAGGTATTTATATTGTGTACCTTGTGTTGTCCTATTATGTATTTTCTTTTCTTTTCATGTACTAAATTATCTGTCTGAGCTGCTCGCAGAAAGATACTTTTCACTGTACCTCTGTACATGTGACAATAAACAAATCCAATCCAATTTAGATATTGTATTTACCTATGTAAGTGGAATAAAGCTAGCCAGTATATTTGATTTGGTGATGGAGCATAAATTCAGCTAATAATTTTCCTCCAACACACAGTATTAAGCATAGATTTGGTGATTGACAGGCTGGTAGCTAAGTAGATAGAGTCAATGGATGGGAGGTGCCTTCGCCTCATTTAAAACTCACTTTTCATTTCAGCCAGTTAACAATTGTTAAATATAAAGTCACAGCCCAACAATATGTAACCAAATAATTAGTAAATCTTAAGGTTCTGGCATTATTAAGCACTTTACATTGCTGGCTGAGCTGAACAGCTTTTGTCTTGTGTTTTCTGATAGCATTGGCACATTATGCAAAAATGAGGGATTTTTAACAAGGAAGGTCAAATTTCAAAAACTGACTTGAATGTTTTTCCAAGCCAGCCAGTCGTGGAAGCTGTTTGCTCCAGCTTAAAGGAAATTGCAAGAGGGGCAAAAGATAATGCGAGTGAAAGAAGTCGATTACTGGGACAACTTCTGCTAGACCTGACTAGTTGATAGTATGCTGCAAAAGAATACTGGACTGTTGATCCCGGGCCCGGGTCACTGTCCGTGTGGAGTTTGCACATTCTCCCCATGTCTGTGTGGATTTTGCTCCCTCAACCCAAAAGATGCGCAGGCTAGGTGGATTGGCCGCGCTAAATTGCCCCTTAATTGAAAAAAAATGAATTGTGTACTCTAAATTTATTTTTTTTAAGAAAAAAAAGAATCCAGCTGATGTTAAATGCTAGGGTGTTCCACATCTCAGAAGGAAAACGTGGAATGCCAGTTCCTAACTGTATTTTGTTTTTCAATTTGGTATAATGTGAGGCGAGATATGAAGACCAGTGAGGAAGGTTCCTGTCATTTTGTAATAATTAAGCAAAATAAATGTTTACTAAACAGTAAAACACACAAGAAAGGCAACTAAAAATATACTCCATGGGCCGAGTGGCCTAATTCTGCTCCTATGTCTTATGGTCTTATTCTGGTCTGCACTTAACGAGAATAATGGTCACAGGCAGTATAATTAAATTGACCCAATTCCAAATCCCTCTATAATTCTAAACACAGATCTAAACCTCCCCAAACAACAACCCATAGGTGTTAACTCTAGAAGCAAAATCCAACAATAGTTACCACAGTCGCCGCTTATATCCCTTTTAGGAATTGTTTCAAGTTTGGACTAGCACCAACTGGCAGATCAAACGGGATCCCACAGGTAATGCTTTGTTTCGAGTGAACATAGCTTCCTGGTTGCTATGTGTTTGTGATCTTCGATCAGCTCTGCTCATCTCTGTATAAGATGAACCCTGCCACTGATGTACTACTTTTTCTTTTGATCTTTCCTTATCTGAACTACTTGTTTTGAATATCTCTCTTAATCACCTATTTTTAAACCTGAACTCACTCTTTTAGAATGTAAGTTTGAAAGTCATCTTCGTGTTTTCTTTTGAACTTTTACCATCTGTGCTTTAATTTCTGGAATTTGTGCCCAATTGTTATCCTCTTTGCTTGGGTAAATATCTGTTTACAGTGTTGCTGGGCTAATCCACACATCAAAGACCTCAGCTAATCTGTCTCCTTAAACAATTTCCATTTATTAGATTTCATATTTTTTATTTTATCACAACTTCTTGGCACATAAGAGTCTGAGGGGGCTGGACAGGGTAGACACTGAGAGGATGTTTTTTCTGGTGGGACAGTTAGGTTTTGGAATGCTGAGTTAGATCAGCGAGCGAGTCCCGGGTTGTGGGGAACAGTCAGGGAAGTGCATCTGATTGTAATCTGATTGACCATGATCTTGTTAAATGATAGAGCAGGTTTGATGAGCTGAATGGCCTACTTCTGCTCCAATTTCTTATGAACCCTGATGTTGGGTTTAAAAAGCAGATCCCAAAACCCCGCTTGCTGGTAATGGGACTGGCATGCCGTTTGCCACAGGCAGCAGGCAGTCTGGGCCGTGTTAGCAGCTTAGTACCACTAACAGAGGTGGATGCTGCTGAGACAAGTCAGAGACCTTCAGAGTGCTTCAAAACGGAGGTGCCCTTGGGAAGGTATGTATAAATTAAGATTTGGGAAGCTGAGAGCAGCAAGGTCCACCGGAAGGAGGGAAACCCCTCTGGAGATTGTTGGTGCCACGGCGGGTGCCTTTTGTTCCCACAGTCTCCTTTTTACACCATGGAGACTTCAGCTCTGATGGGCCCTTCATTGTGGCTACCTCCATGAAGTGGGTGACTTCCCTTCCCTGTGATGTGCTGATCTGCCATTGGCAACATGCTGGCTGGCCTATCATTGGACCCTTAATTATGCAAATTGGCTGCCTCCCTCCCTGGAGCAGGCAGTTGGCCCACCTTGCAGGGAGCCTTCTGCCCATCACTGCCAACTTCTCCGGTGGTGACACTGCTAAAGGGATATGCCCCAATGCGACTCCTTGCTATTTTTTTCCCTTCCACCCAGGTGATGGTCCTGTGCAAAGTTCAGGTAGATGAAAAGTATACAGACTAAAGATATAGCATGCCTTGTATTATCAGTGGCAAGGTAAATGGCACACCAAGACCTTGGATTGGACGTAACTTTTTGTGAAATTTAAAATTGTGCTATACAATGGTATGCTTGGAATTTATTTTTATTTTTCTAACATTTCCATCACCTTTTTTTTTGTTTGTTTTCATGGACTCTACTGATTTAAGATCCAATTTCTCAAATCTCTTGTTTAATAGCAAACAATTTTTCTATTCTCTCCGAGGTTTTGTGCAACATATCTCGAGGAGGAAAGAGTCTCAATGGACAACCGTTGCTCATGTTGTGCAGATTGACTCTCTGGCTCCTGTATAGATGTTTGGATTAGAGGATCTTTCTACTGGAAAGATGTCTTGGATTTAAAACACATTAGTAGACTTACTGTCCTGCAGCACTTTGCCTGCCAATCAATAAAAATCTTTCCATTTCCTGGTAAATATATTTGTAAAATATTGTTGCAAAGCCCATCAATTTGCTGTCTCCAAATGTCCTCTCATCGTTTATCTTTAAAATTGGAAAGCTGGTGAAAGTGAAACATGCCTCATTTTTGTTTAGAATTGATAAAAACAACTATACAGTTTAGTTGGTGTAGGCAGAGGAATGGTCTCTTATCCTGAGATACTTGCCTTTAATGTGATCCATGGCGCATGTGTGTCATGAGTCTCTGGGACTTACAAGCAGATCAGTCATGATCTATTGAATGACGGAGCAGGCTCGAGGAGGCGCCTACTCTGCTCCGAGGTCATATGTATGTATGACAGGTTATTTGTCGTAAGCCATTCTATGTTTCATTTAAAATCAGCAAAAATGTTCCTCCAACTTTTCCCTTTACCCTTCAGTGTAATTCTGAGCTTATGCTGCCTTGTTTTTTTAAAATATTTTTTTAATTCTCCTTTTTCACATTTTCTCCCAAATTTACACCCAACAATAAACAATAATCAGTAACGAATGTAATGTCAATCCCCACATCAATAACAACGATCCCATCCTCCCACTAAACCCCAGACATTGGCCCGCATATTAACATAAACAAATGACAAAAGGAATCGGGAATCGCCCATAGTCACCATTAACACATACAGTCCCTCTCCGCCCCCAACCCTCCCAGCCCCCAACTCCCCTAATGTTCAATGTGATCCAATTCTCAAAAGTGCATAATGAATAACGTCCATGAATTGTAGAACTCTTCCATCCTTCCTCTCTGTTCAAATTTGACCTTTTCAAGCTTAAGAATTCCAGCCGGTCCCCCCGCCATGCCAGGGCACAGGGTGGAGAGGTTGATCTCCACCCTAACAGGACCCACCATCAGGCGATCAACTAGGCGAAGGCTACAACATCTACCTCTGCGCCCGTTTCCAACGCCGGCTGGTCCGACACCCCGAATATGGCCTCCCGAGGGCCCGGGTCCTGTTTCACGTGCACCACTTTAGAGATTACCTGAAACACATCCTTCCAGTAATCCTCCAGCTTTGGACAGGACCAAAACATATGAACGTGGTTCGCGGGGCCTCCCCTGCAACGTTCACACATATCTTCTACTCCCTCAAAGAGCCGGCACATTCTTCCTCTTGTAAGGTGAACTCTATACACCACCTTCAGCTGTATCAGCCCCAACCTCGCACACAAGGTGGAGGCGTTCACCCTCCGGAGCACCTCACACCAGAACCCCTACTCCATCCCCCCTCCCAACTCTTCCTTCCATTTTGCCTTGATCAGTTCTAGTGGTGCCTTCTCCTCCAAAATAGCCCTGTAAACCACCGATACTACCGCCTTCTCCAGTCCCCCTGTCGCCAGCACCTCCTCCAGCAATGTGGAAGCCAGCACTACTGGGAAGCTCTGTATCTCCTTTCTGGCAAAGTCTCGAACCTGCATGTATCTAAATATTTCCCCCTGCTCCAGCCCATACTTCAATCCCGTAAAACGATTCCCAAGGAACAGATCTTTTAGTGTTCTAATTCCTTTCTCCTCCCATCTCCGAAAATTTCCATCCCACTTCCCTGATTCAAATCTATGGGGCGCGATTCTCCGCAAATGCGGAGAGTCGTAAAGGCTACCGTGAAACTGGCCGTGAAACTGACCGCTCAGAACACGGCCAGCCATCAAGGCACCCGCCCCTTTATTGGCTCAAATCGAAGGCAGTAATCGAAGCCTGCCGAATTATTGGTTCCAAAGCTAAGGACCGCCCAAAAGAGCACAAAACCCCAAAGGATAAAGAGCGACACTGCCATATATTTGATCTCTTTTGGCCCTGGCACACCGGCACTCTTCGGCCCGGCCTATACCTGAAGCCAACTGCAGCACCACAGAATGATCTGAAATGAAAATCGCTTATTGTCACAAGTAGACTTCAAATGAAGTTACTGTGGAAAAACCCCTAGTCGCCACATTCCGGCGCCTGTTCAGGGAGGCTGATACGACCAGAAGCAAGTTCAAGATCAACGATCGCTACCAGACGGATGAGCCCAACAGAACCGAAGTTACTTCCCCAGACCCAGCCACTCCAGATCCAAACAAAGACCGTGTTCCTCTGCCAAAGCCGGGTGCTTGAAAGCTAAGTACAGGTTGTTGTAGTGTTAGCTGTAATTTAGCTTGTAGTGTTTTTATGTTGCATGTGTGAGTTAACCTTGTGTAAATAAACCATTATCGAACTTGAACTAACTGACTGGTTGTTGGGTCTTTGATCAATATCCGGTTGAACCTTGTGGTGGTATCACCTGGCGACTCTGAAAAGCAATACCACTCAATATTAAGAAGCACAACATTATTGGCGTCTCTGGTGCAGAATTGGCAACCGTTATCAGTGACGCTGGTGGAATAGTATTCCGCTCATTAAAATTGGCAACACTACGGAGCCCCCCACAATCTCGGGCAACCTGCGCCTCCAGGTATCTAAAGTAAGTCCCTGCCTTACGGAATGGCAGCCCCCCTTACCCCCTGCCCCCCACCCCTGGCCAAGATACCACAAAATACTCACTCTTGTCTAGATTTAATTTGTATCCTGAGAAAGACCCAAACACCCGAAGCAGCTCCAGCATTCCCTCTATTGACACACTTGGTTCTGACCCGTATAATAACAAGTCATCGGCATATAAGGACACCCTATGCTCTATGCACCCCCCATACTATCCCATTCCAAACCCCCGAACATGCTGCCTTATTCATACTGGAAGAATTGATTACAAGTTTTAATGTCTTTTTATGTTTGTTTTTAAAATATATCCCTGGTAGTTGGGGAATAATGAACTTGTTTTGCCAATGGTGGAAACAATCCTTCACTTTAATTCTCTCATCTTTTATAATTTTAAAACCTTTTTATTAACCTCCCCAATCTGCTTCATCCACGTTCACTCTCCTCACCATGCTTAGCATATTCTGGGGTAAACGGAAAGTCTGGAATAACATTTTCTGTCCGCTCTTCTAAATTCCTTTTTGCTCCGTTTTTCTTCGATTGGTTTGCAGCCCCTAATTTGGTGCCAGTAATAATTTGAAATAATAAAAGTGCAAAGTAATTCATTTTGACTGGACGAATAAAGCGAGGCAAGCGAAATAAAGGATGCAATTCTAAAGAGGGATCAGGAACAGAGGGAACTGGGGGATATGTGCATAAATCATTCAAGGTGGCAGAGCAGGTTGAGAAAAAGATGAATACAGCATGTGGGCTTCTGGGCTTTGCAAATAGAAGCACAGAATACATAAGCAAAGAAGTTAAGGTGAACCTGTTTAAAACACTGGTTCGGCCTCAACTGAAAAGTGTTGAGTTCTAGGCACTACACTCAAGAAAGAATGTGAAGGCATTAGAGATGGGGTCGATTGAAGAAGCTTAGCCTGCTCTCCATAGAGAATATAAGTGTTATGTATCAGCGAATACATCCCTGCTGGTGGAATGCCATGTGATCTGTAGTGATGTCAGCAGAATGTTGAATGTGCGGATTGCAGTTCTCCATCTTAGACTGTATGAGCAACATCTCCTAATAAACCTCTCCATGTGTTTGTAAGAAATCCAAGAGTGTGGCAACCTCCATACATTTTCTCTTTGTAGCACACATCGAGAATATAACAAAGGCGAAAACTGGCAATGAGCATTGTGGGGGAAAAGGTTGCGGAGGCAAAAGTCGTCGACAAGAGAAGAGAAGGGAAGATGGCATTGAGAGAGGGGTAAAGATGCCTGGGATCTGACTCGCAAGTTGGGCGAAGCGAAAGTCACCGATCCTGAAGGTTTAAAAAAAAGACTACGCACAAACTGAGAGTAAGCAGGACAACAGTTGCCGTTGAAAGGTGTATTCCAGGCTGCAGGAACCGTGAAGTAAAATTGGCTGCGGGGAACGGGGATTCAAACGTCTCCCGACTCTGCACACGTCACTACTCCGGAAAAAGTCAAACCACAGTCAGCCGAAGAGAAAAGATTTCTCCCCGGGGGGAGAAAAGTTTGAAAAATGCTGATCTAGAAGGGCAAGGACAACAGATTTATGGGAAAAACCACCGCCTGCAAGTTCCCCTCCAAGCCACTTACCATCCTGACTCGGACCTGTATCGCCATTCCTTCACTGTCACAGGATGAAAATCCTGGAGCTGCCTCCCTGACAGCATTGTCAGTGTACTTTCAGTGCTTTAAGGAGGCAGCTCACCATCGCCACCACCTTGAGGGCAATTAGATACACAATAGAATACTGGCCTAGCCAGCGACACCCACATGCTGTGAGTGAATGAAAAAAAAAGCACATTCCATTCTGGAGCAAGCAGACCTCTAAAGATCACTGTTAGGCTCTTATTGAAATGATTGCTGGAAGTGTGGGAAGCTGCAGCTTTATTTTTTTCACACATGTTTTCACTAAAATGGGACTTCATGCAGAATTTGTAGGAGTGAACTTGTTTCTTATTGCTCTGGCACTTCAAGATGCAGCTGCAACATACCGTTGCCATGCGACAAACAGAAGAACGGGAGTAGGCCGTTTATCCCCTCCACCATTCAATTTGATCGTGATTTATTAGCACCTTAACTTGATTTACCTGCTCTAACCATCCCTTGATATCTTACAAAAATCTGTCCCTTTCGGTCCCTTAGAAATAATCCCATTTAAATGTTGCATCCAATGGTTAATTTTCAAAAAATTGATTACAATTTTGCCGCTGCCACGTAATACCGAACAAGGTGAGTTGAACTAAACCAGGGTAGACGTATAATGACATCTGGGAATGCAATTTCTTTCAATTAAGTAAAATTTCCTCTAACAGCAAACTAAGAATGTCAGTTTTTATAGTGTTGTATATTTTAATGTACGGGGTGGGGGCGGTTCTTAATAGAACTGGAATTTTTGAATCGTGGTTTTTCTTTTCCGTCCTGAAACTGTCGCAACTGTTTAGCTGTTACCAAGAGAACAGGAGCAAAGGGATTTGTGAAGAAGTGTGAAAGTCTTTAATCTCCATTCACACATGAATGGAGATTTTCCATCCCAAATATGCTGTTTTGCTTAAAGATTTGGCACCTAGCTCTCTTGTATTAAACATTGTTAATTAGTGTTGGGTGAATGACTAGTTGCAACATTGCATGGAACTTGTAGCAACCTGTTCCAAGTCGTGATGCTGAGTACATTTAAAATCTACTTGTGTTTTCAATAATGGTCTCTCATCCTCCAATTTTAAGAACATTGAAGATTTTACAGTCATGAAAGCATGCTCATGAATTACTGAGGTGAAATTCTGCATAAATCACTCATGATATCTGATATATAATATCAATTTACAGTCTTGATTGCCTGCAAATTATCTTAATTATATCCACATGGACATATTCTCCATGGATGTCTATTCAATATTTCAATCGATTATAGTTTTGACACCACTGTTGCCCTATCAGTATTCATACATTTTGGTAAAATATATATGTGATTTTTAAGAAGGGTTAATTGCAGGGAATGGGTTCAGGTCCAGTCTAGTTGGGGTTTAGATTATCTCAATTAATCCCTTGAGTTTTGCTTTTGCAATTTCTGGAGTTCTTGGAAGTTGAATGCATTTCTATATTGAGATGTTAACCCAGTACTTACTCACAGGAGCATTAGTTGCTTGAAGTATCCATTTTTTTTTAGTTCAAGGCATTGATTTGGTTTACTCTGGTGTTAGGTGGACAAGACATGAAAAAAAAATGCAAAACTCTGTGTATCAAAACGTTATTTTTTTTTGCTATTTTTAAAATTGACTTTCTGCTGAACCAAAAAAGATGGCTGCCACATGTCAAGTAACCACAAGATTGTCCCTTCATTTTGGAAGCTACCAAAAGAATCCTCCTCTTATCATTATGAAAACTCACATCTCATGGCAACCCAACACAAGTCATGACCCTTGATATGGATGTTAACTCTTTCAAAGAAAATGACTGTGATATTGTCAGACCTGAAATCAAAGCTAGTTCCAGATATTTTGAAATCATAGAACCATAGAATTTACAGTGCAAAAGGAGGCCACTCAGCCCATCGAGTCTGCACCGGCTCCTGGAAAGAACACCCCACCCAAGCCCACGCCTCCACCCCATCCCTACAACCCAGTGATCCCACCTCGCCTTTTTTGGACACAAAGGGCAATTTATCATGGTCAATCCACCTAACCTGCACATCTTTGGACTGTGGGAGGAAACCGGAGCACCCGGAGGAAACTCACGCACACACTGGGCGAACGTGCAGACTCCGCACAGACAGTAACCCAAGCCGCGAATCGAACCTGGGACCCTGGAGCTGTGAAGCAATTATGCTAACCACTGTGCTACTGTGCTGCTCAGTATTCTGCCCATCGTGGAGAAAGGAGGTAACCATCTTGAAATCTCTATATTCCTTTGCGAACTGAGAAATCCGCTGTCTGCTGATTAACATCCAACCAGTGAGCCACCAAGAAACAGAACTAAAGGGTGGAATTCACCCCCCACCCCGGCTGCCAGTGGCGGATTCTGGTCCTGCTGAAGATGATGGAGATTTAAATTCCTTGCCCATGTTGTCATAGGGGATCCCATGGTGCGGGTCAACTTTGGGACCAAAAGATCTTGCCAGCGGGAAAGGCTGGAGATTTCTGCCCCAGGTTTAACAACAGTCTGCTCCTTTCAGCCGATCTATGCTGGAAGACTTCCTGCAGAACTGATCCAGTCTCTGCGTACCAACTTACTTTCCCGGTTTCAGTGCCGACTATAATATTACAGACCAGACCCCAACAATGGCTAGGATACTGGACTGAAAATCCAATATTTTAGTTTACTTTCAGACTGTGCAGAAAGTATGATTCACTCCAGTAGTGATTGGATAGAAAAATAGGGCTTTGGTATTTCTAAAACAAGATTTAATTAGGAATACAATGTCAAACTTTTAACTTCTCACCCAAAAAGAACAGCCTACAATTACCCCTTAACACAACTATATAATTTCTCATTAAACAACAAGAAAAGAAACGTACAGCGCTTAATCCATCTTAAAATTAGCAGGGGCGTTGAATAATACTTGCTCTATTAAACAGATTTGGCTTCGGTTGGAACCCCTTATGACTCTGGCTGAATATCTTCAAATAGCTGCTTCAACTAGTATGTTTTAGCCTCTTCCTTGTCTTCAGGCAAGACTGCTCTGCTTAAAAATACTTTTGCTCTTTTTTTGAACTATCCTGCTTGGAAAGAATTGTGGACTCCGAATCAGGCAGATCATAACTCAGTTCCTCTCTCTCAAAGCTTCTCCAAACTTACTGTCTCTCTGCCTTTCTGACCTCATCTCCACAAGCTAAAAGGCAAATTAAAAAGGCAAAAGCACATCAACTCCCCAGGGTCCTCCCCAGTCAAACCACAGTCCATTAGCCTAGACTGAAAAACACATTACTTGTCAATTTCGCACTCTCTATTTACCAGAAATAAAGCAAAATTATTTTTAAACACACTATACAACCAGGCTTTTAACTCTTAACTGGTCCCAATATTTAGACGCCAATATTCCTAAAAGACTCCAATCATCACAATGAAGAGAACTCTCCACCAACCGGAACTTGAACTCCCACATGAAAGAGCTCCTCAGTGGGCTCTGACCCTACACTCTGATAATTATGTGATCAAATATTCAATTCTGCGGTTCATTCATAGCGGTACAACTTTCTTTTTTTCTGTCCCCTCTTATTGTGTATAGTGGAGCGTTGCAAACTTTTCTCTCTGTGAATTGAATGGAAATCAGCTAACTTTTTGAGTTAATCATAGTGAACGTTTGCTGTGAGTTATTAGTAAACTAGATCAAACAAACTTGAGGGTTTGGGAGAACATGCCACTGCCTACTTTTTAAAAACAAAAATCAAAGTACCTTCTGCTTATGGACAGTAGGTGAGAGGAATGAAGTTCAGTTTACCTGTCTCTCCTGTCTGTAACATTGGAGAAAGTTACCCATTTAAATGTCAGAATTTACTTCTCACTCATAACCAATAATTATTTTGGGGTCCACGTTGTGCTTTAACAACTGTTTCAGCAATTCCAGCATTCAGTAATTTTATTTGTTTTAAGTCCTGGTTCGCACATATCCCCTGAGATTCCATTACAAAATCGCTTCTACAAATTAGAGGTGCAATAATTATCGAACTAACAAAGACTTTGACAATGTTTTACATGTTAGAAATGGTGCACTCCTGCATATCCAAATTTCCAAAGACAATGAAAGCTTTTCGAAGCACAATAAAATGTTAGTCCCTGTATGTCCCTCTGAAGTTGGACAGATTACTAAGGAGTGGAACCATTTCGACTTTGCACAGACAAGAGTCTTGTCTAGAATGTTAATCTTGCCTTGAGCTTCAGAAGATTACCACTGTGAGCTTTCATTCTTGCTCTTAGTAAGGTGTAATTTTTGTAGCGAAACTTGGGCCACCTTGGCTGGATTTAAACCTTAGCCCCAGAAGCATAAGTACAGGTTCTAACACTTATTGACCCCTCGTTTTTTTAAAACATATTAACTTTTTGGCTCTAATCATGGGCTACATATTTTTCTTGGCGATTTGCTATTCTAACAGTTCCAATTAATTCACATTTTTGTACGTGTATGTTATATCTGCACTAAAAATAAATGAAATTTGACCACCTTGACTACTTAAAAACAGCTAAGGGTGGCATGGTGGCACAGTGGTTAGCACTGCTGCCTCATGCGCTGAGGACCCAGATTCGATCCCAGCCCCGGGTCACTGCCCGTGTGGAGTTTGCATATTCTCTCTGTGTTTGTGTGCGTCTCACCCCCCACAACCTAAAATGTGTGCAGGCCAGGTGGATTGGCCACGCTAAATTGCCCCTTAATTGAAAAAATAATAGGGTACGCTAAATTTATTTTTTTTAAAACAGCTAAATTGTTCTATTGTGAGGTGGCTTTGTTGTGCACTAATCTTGCCCACACTGACTGGAAACCTTGCTGACCAGTTGCAAGCAGCTAGTGATCACCGGTTTCAAATGAAGGTATGGGAGACATTGGTAACTGAGCACATACTGTCTATCCTACTTGTCTTGAGTTATGTAGGACGAACCAGATAGAGGTAAGAACCTCCTTTCCCTCAAATACCAGTTGAACTTTAATGACAATCTGATACCCTTGTATGGTCATTTTTTAAACTATCGATGCTGTTTGTCGTAAGAACTCCTCTGATTCCGTGATCTCCTTGAGGAAAGGAATCTTCTCTCTCTCTCTCTCTCTCTCTCTCTCTCTCTCTCTCTCTCCCTCCCACCCCTTCCCTCCCCCGCTCCAGAAATAACTTAGCAAGCTACTGTATTCAGTTGTGCTGAAAATGACACGCCACCACCTACCCTTGAGGCAATTGGTGGTGATATGTAAATGCTGGCCTTGACAGCAATGCCCACATACAATGAAAGAATAAAAATAAATAAATAATCAGAGTGAGCATAATACTTCATAACATTGAAGCTTCATTTTAGTTCAGAAATGGCAGACTGAAGTTTTAAAAAGCTGCAGGGAATTAGTGGGAAGGTTACCGCAGCTTGAAAGAGTGTTTTTGATATCGAGTTATGATTTAATATTAAATCATGTTTCCTTTTTTCCCCCCAAAAAAATCTAGCGGTGGCAATCTCTCAACAGCGGATGATATTCTGGAAGATGTAGTGAAAAGAGAATGTAAAATGCTCATTGTGGCTCTCAGCATTTTGATAGATCTGTTTGAGGAATGAAAATGAAGAGACAAGCCATCATGAGCAGATGAAAGTAACTGCCTAAAGGTTAAATATATGCAGACAAGGTAAAACCTCAGTGGATAATTAATTTAGGAAGTTCATTCTTTGAACAGCTCTAGTGCACAACATCACTAACCTTCTACCTTATAGACTTTACCTCATTGAAAGTTAGATCAGAAAGCATCAATACAAAGATGTTGTTGAACTAAATTATATTGGGTGATCATGTTGAAAGGACAGCTCCAAGCAATAGTTCCTTTAGAAGCTACATTTACACCTGGTGGCTAAAAAAGGATGCTGCTGTCTGGGAATACAGTGCAAGGGTAAAGTTTCTGATGAAATTACCCATCATGCAAGTGACTTGGCACATCCTCCTATGCTTAATCAGGGTGGCTGTTTCTGAATGTGTTTTCCTCTGGTGAGACCTGAAAATTATATCCGGGACATGGATGATTCTGCTCCATATGGTAAATACTTTGCACTTTTATGGTGCCAGCTCATTTCATGGTAACTTAAATGCCTTTATTACCTCGAGACTTGACTATTCCACCGCATTCCTGGATGTCTTCCTTCCATAAACATAAAGTCATCAAAAACTCTGCTGCCCCTGTCTTAACTTGCAGCTAGTTCGGTTCTCCTATCATCCTGTGTTGGTTGATTTACCCTGACTCCTAGTCGAGCAACATTTCTATTTTAAAATCCTCGTCTTTGTTTTCGAAAGCCTCCATGACCTTGCCCCTTCCTATCTCTGTAACCTACAACCATCTGACATCTGCTCTCCACTATTTCTGGCCTCTTGTGCATTCCCAAACCTAATTGCTCTACCATTGGTTGCTATGTCTTCAATTGCCTCTGCCCCAAGCTCCGGAATTTCCTTCCTACACCTTGCTGCTTCAGTATCTCCGTTTCCTTCTTAAAACATTTCTCAAAATCGACTTCTTTTACTAAACTAATATCTCTGTTCTCTGTCACCATCTTGTGTCTCTGTCACCATCCTTTGTTTTAGAATGTTCCTGCAAAACACTTTGAGATGTTTCAGTACCTTTAAAGGTGCTATGTAAATATAAAATATTGTTGAGAGATATCAAATCAACTATGTATTTCAACCAAAGACAGTTCTGCAAATTCACTAGGTGTGTGTGTGGCTTTTCTACTGGTATCCGAATGTTTTTTATTCATTTATGGGATGTGGTCTTCGCTTATTAGACCACCATTTATTGTCCATCCCTAGTTGCCCTTCAGAAGGATTGCCTTCTTGAACCGCTGCAGTCCCTGAGGTGTAGTTACACCCACAGTGCTGTTAGGGAGGGAGTTACAAGGTGTTGCATCAACGACAGTGAAGGAATGGCAACAAATCTGTAGTTCATAGGGAGAAGCCGCTCCCCTGTAAAAACAAGAATTTAACAGGCCATTGACTCGACGTGGCGCTCAAGAGGTAACAGCACTCCAGGTTTAAGTTTCCCTGGCCACCGGCACTCTCGCGCACAGGCCCTTGCATTGAGCCACCCGACAAACCCAAGCATTTCTTTCAGCAACCGCCAGGCTCCAGCTGTAGCCGCTGGTCGAATGCTGGGTTCAAACTTTGTTCTGTTCCCAATAGCCCCTCTCCCCTCCCTCTTTTGGCATAGCAACAGTCCTTAGGTGTTAGCGTTTATGCTATAAACACAAAAGAATATTTGATTGACAGCCAGGTAGAAACATCTTTAATTTCCTTGTCCTTGCAACTGAGTCAGATTTTGCGACCGAAAATCAAATTTAACGGACAGTCGGGAGACTCACCTGATTTGTTACTGATTTGCCTGCCAGTTAGCAAATGATTCCGTCATTGCCAGCTTTTTGAAAACATGCTTCACTTGCAACACATTGGAATAAAGTAACATTTCCACAGCATATTTCCTTTTTAAGCTTTGTGCCATACAATTGGAAAGTCTTCTAAAAGCAATTCCGAGTGGGGAATTTACACTGCGTGAAGGGACTGTGCAAACTGCATGAACAAGTTCCCCCAGTGTTGATGATGGAGCTGGTGGTTTATATTGGACAGAATAGCTTGAGTAAGGAGTGTGGTGCTGTTGTTGAACCGGGGGAGATGGAGGTACAGGGGTTGTGGGGACCACTGAGCTTGCTGTCGTGGAGTTGGAGGCATTGGGCGATGTGGCCAATTCCTTAATAGAGAAAATACCCAGCAGGAAGCTGCGGCTGCTTCTCTGCTTCCTGGGAGTCTGCTTCTGTTCGTTCAGGCTGCACTTAGCACAGTGGTTAGCACTGTTGCTTCACAGCGCCAGGGTCCCAGGTTCGAATCCCGGCTTGGGTCACTGTCTGTGTGGAGTCTGCACGTTCTCCCCGTGTGTGCGTGGGTTTCCTCCGGGTGCTCCGGTTTCCCCTCACAAGTCCCGAAAGACGTGCTGTTAGGTAATTTGAATTCTCTCTGTGTACCTGAACTGGCGCCAGAATGTGGCGATGAGGGGATTTTCACAGTAACTTCATTGCAGTGTTAATATAAACCTACTTGGGACAAAAAGATAAAGATTATTATTATCCTTGCTCTGCGCCCAAGACCGAGATCACCCAGAGAAAATCAGCCATTCGTGGAACATATAGAAAATGTTCTTTCTCCAAGGATTAATGATTTATTAAGGCAGAATACCTTCAGTATCTCTCATGAATAACTGTTGTTCATGTGTGACCCTGGACATTGATCTTTTATAGATAGGAGGACATCATGGGCATGTCTGATTCTGTCCTCACTAAATGCTGACAAATTCAATGCTACTGGATAGTGATTAAGAGCAGAAAACTGGATGGCTTTCTTTGCCTGGAGCAAGAAAATGTTAGTGCCCCAAACACTGCCTTGACTCTGGATAGACTGGGTACTCCATGGTTCCCGAAGTTTGGTCAGTTGGCCGAAGTGATTCCTGGGGAAAAAAACGTTTGAAAAACACTGTTGTAGATGGTGGACAGGCTTTTTTTAAGAAGGTGGGGGGGTGTCCAGGAAGTGAGTTACCCAACATAGGATTCCTTGCCTTTGCCCTGCCATGGCAGCCATAGTATTAATATAGTTAGTCCAGTTCAGTTTCTGATCAATGGTAACCCCCAGGGTGTTGATTGTTTGTGATTCAGCAATGGTAATGCCATTGAATGTCAAGGGGCGGTGGCTAGATCCTCTCTTGTAGGAGATGGTCATTGCCTGGCACTTGTGCAGCGCTAACGTAACTGGCCACTTGTCAGCCCAAGCCTGGATATTATCCAGATTTTTCTGCATTTGGATATGGACTGCTTCATTATCTGAGGAGTAGCGAATGGTACGGAACATTGCGCAGTCATCTATGAACATCCCTGCTTCTGACTTTATGATGGAAGGGAGGTCATTGATAAAGCAGCTGAAGGTGGTTGAACCTAGAACACTACCCTGAGCAACTCCTGCAATGATATCCTGGATGATTGACCTCAAACCATCGCAACCATCTTCCTAAGTGCCAGGTATGACTCCAACCAGCTAAGCGGTTTCCCCTCTGATTCCCATTGACTCCAGTTTTGCTAGGGCTCCTTGATGCTATACTCTGTCAAATGCTGCCGTTATGTCAATGGTAGTCACTCTCACCTCGCCCTCTGGAATTCAGCTCTTTTGTCCATGTTTGAACCAAGGCTGTAATGAGGTCAGGAGCTGAATGACCCTGGTGGATCCCAAACTGAGCATCTGTGAGTAAGTTATTGCTGAGTAAGTGCCACTTGGTAACTCAGTTCATGACTCCTCCCATCACTTTGTTGGAGCAGTAATTGGCTGGATTGGATTTTTCCTGTTTATTATGTATAGGGCATACCTGGGCAACTTTCCACATTGCTGGGTAGATGCCAATATTGTAGCTGTACTGGAACAGCTTGGCTAGGAGTGCGGCAAGTTCTAGAACACATGCCTTCAGTCCTATTGCTGGAATTTTGTCAGGGCCCATAGCCTATGCAGTATCCAGTGCCTTCAGCCGTTTCTTGATATCATGTGGAGTGTTGCTTGGGACCATCCACTCGGCACTTCGGGCTAAAGATTGTTGCGAATGCTTCAGCCTTGTCTTTTGCACATATGTGCTGGGCTTCCCCATCATTGAGGATGGGGATATTTGTGGGAACTCCGCCTCCAGTGAGTTAATTGTCTACCACCATTTTTGGCTAGATATGGCAGGACCGCAGAGCATAGATCTGATGCGTTCGTTGTCGAATTGGTTAGTTGTGTCTATTACTTGCTGCCTATGCAGTTTGGCACATAAGTAGTCCTGTGCTGTACCTTCACCAGGTTGACACCTCAGTTTTCGGTATGCCTGATGTTGCTCCTGGCATGCTGTCCTGTACTCTTCATTGAACTAGGGCTCAAGGGAACTGAAAGGGGAAGACCAAGAAAACAGGTCCTGACGACAGAACATTTGGATTGTGGGCCTGCCAAAAGGTATTGAGGACAGAGACCCAACGTGGTATGATGCCCAAATGCTGGGCCAGCTAGTCGGGAGGGACAGCTTCCACAACCACCCAGAGCTCAACAGGTCACTCGGGCCGAAACGCAAGGCAGGGGAACAGCCGAGGGCAGTCATTGCGAAGCTGCACCGATATCAGGATTGTGGTGGATAAGACGGACTAAGACGGACCTGTGATGGGCATAAAATCCGGGTATATCAAGACATTGGGGCAGACCTTGGAAAACACAGGTCCGAGTTTAATCAGGCAAAATCGGCCCTGTACAAGAATGGGGTGCGATTCGGAATGCTGTTCCCAGCCAGGCTCTAGGTCACGTAGCAGAAAAAGGAGAACTATTTTAACACCCCGGCGGAGGCAAACATATTTATACGGACCAACGGCCTGGTCAAGGGGCAGGCGAGGCAGCGATGAAGGCGGATCAGAGGAGGATCACTAAACAGATAGAGACTTATTGGACGTTTGGTATGTTTGTGCAGGACTGTGCTACCTTGCTCTGATCAAAAAAAAAACGGGTTACAGGGAACGGCGAGGATAGGGGAATGTAGGTGAGGTTGAGGTACAGGCGGAGAAAGCGGACAGTCAACGGATGTAAGTTAAAGGCTAGACCAGTCCCCAGAGAGGGGCCACCACACTAGTAGGGATAGCTGGCATGGGAAGACAGACAGCAAGGGAGGCTGCGGTGCACATCCTGACAGGGAGGGGGGCGCCTGGCCGGGGGATGACGCCCGGGTGACACATGGACTGGGAGAGACAACGCATATGGGAGGGTGGGGGTGACACGGGAAGAGGGGAAATGGGGGTGGGGGGAAAGAAGGAACACAAAAGGAACAGGATGGGAAGAGAGGGTAGTTTCTCGGATTGGCCTCTGAACGTAAGGGACAGGTTGAGGAAACAAGATGGCGCTGCAAGCAGCCACTTTGGAGGGTCCCTAAACTAAGGGAACCCCCCATCTCCGGCAAAGTCACATCCTGCCCGTAGCCATATTGAGGACATGGAACCAAATGAGGCAACATTTCAGCCTAACCGAGATATCCTCCATGGCCCCCATCTGTGGCAACCACACATTCCCGCCAGCCATGCTCGACACCACCTGCAAACAAATGGAGACAGGAGGTGGGGGTTAGCAGTCTCAGGGACTTTTACATAGGGGACAGACTCATGACCTTGTACGAACTGACAGAAGATCTGGCGCTACCAACAGGAGAGGAACTCCGGCACCTTCAAATTAAACACTTTTTCTCTGCAAGGAGATGGCGAGGTACCCTTGGACCCCGAAGGGCACATTAGTGGAAGAGCTAATAAACACTGACAGTAAGGAGAGGGGGAACTGTGGGGACATTTATGGACGATTGCTGGAAAGGGCACGGACACCACTAATGGGAGGGCGAACTTGGGACGGAAGTGGGTCGGGGACTCTGGATCAAAGCCAACTCAAACGCCTCCTGCGCAAGGTGTCCATGCCGTTCAAGTGGTGCACAGAGCACAACAAACCAGAACCCAAAAGAACAAGTTCTCTCCGGAGGTGAAGGATAAATGCGAACGGTGCCAGGGAGTCCAGGCCAACCACACCCACATGTTCTGGGCAGCCTTCTTAGAGGTGATGTCCAAGGTGAAGGTGAAGCTGCACTGAGTGACAGTCTTCAGGCTATTGGACCAGTCAGAACCTTATATGGGGAAGAGGGCTGACGTCCTGGCTTTTGCTTCCTTAACCGCATGCCAGAGAATCCTGCTCAGCTGGCGATCAGCAGCACCATCCACAGCTACAGAATGGCTGGCAGACCTGTCGGAATTTCTCCACCTGGAGAAGATCAAGTGCACCATCCAAGGGTCGGAGGAAGACTTCCACAAAGCATGGGGGGCCATTCATCAGCCTGTTCCATGACCTATTCGGAGCCAACAATGGCTAGGAAGTGGTGGGGGAGGGCGGGGTGGTGGCGGGGGACTGAGGAGAGCAGATAAGAACACAGACAATGGAGAGGAGTGTAATGAGATGTACAGTCCAAGTATAGTAAAGGGATATCAACACTAGATGGCATCACTGAATGATCTTATAAAAGGCTGCATCACTAGACACGCTGGGAGAAGCTGTTGGAGAAGTCGATCTGGAAGGATTCTGTGAAGTTGAGTTTAGAGTGTAGTTTATATATTAGATTATTAATTACTGTATCACAGATTAATTACTACTATTTTGTTAACTGTTACTCATGAGAGTGTGAGAACCAAATCAAGTTAAGTATATAGAGCATAGAACATACAGTGCAGAAAAATTTGAAAAATATTGGTTCAGATTAGCAGAGTGTAGGACTTCAGCCTGGATAGTGAGAGAAGCAAGGAAAGGGATACTTTGCAGTCAATGTAACCGGCCGCCCAGCCGCTAATTTTGGGTTGATGTTTGGGATCCTTTGCCAGTTCAATCAATCTGAGACCATCAGAAGCACAAAACTAGAGAGTAGCATCTTGACACTTCACAACGTAAGGAATAAGACCCATGTTTTAAAAGGTCATTTCTGTAGAGAAGTTGGGGAAAACAGACCTCTTTTAATATTTCAAAGTGAATAGCAACATTTTAAATTATTGTAAGAGCTATTTGCATTGCATAGTGTTCATTCTTTCATCTGAGCTTGATAGACCATACAGTTTTCTGTCCTCAAATATTGTCGTGATCGTGTAGCAACACACCAAATACATTCCAATAGGCCAGAGTCTGGAGATTGAGATTCTCTATTTATTTCCTGGCACTTACTAAATTCATCGGACAAGGTAGTCTCTGGTTTATGGGGAATGCAATGTTTGTTGATGTTCAACCAAGGAAACCATCTGATAGCAAAGCCCAAAATCGTAACACAGTTACGTAACACAATTACGTAATTCAACATTCTGACTAAACTTACAATGCAATAAATCTAGCAAACAGGTAACTAAAGTAGCAAAATTTCAAGTGGAGATGTTAAATCACACTAGAATAAAAGCAGAATGCCGCATATGCTGGAAATCTGAAATAACAGAAAAGGAAAAATATAATCAGGTCTCAAAAAAGTCATTTTCTGCTCTAAGCTGTTTCTCACTCCACAAATGTTGCCAGACCTGCTGAGTATTTCCAGCAATTTGTTTATGTCCAATCTCTTAAACCCATTGTGTGACTTAAAGTGGCAAAAAATAATTGTCATTTGTAGCTGTAGAAAAATGTTGAAAATGTTCTGGGTTGCACATCACATTCCCCCGTTGTGGGTGGAAATCTGATTATTTCCACTGTTTTTCCACATAATGCAGGCAGGAAACTGCAAGCTTTATGATACAGGAAGTCTTAGTTAATAGCTGAAATGTTGAACAGTGTCACCTGCAATCTGCTTAAATGTTTGCAGTATATTAAAACTTCGGTCTAAAATCACGCTATCAGCTTTTGTGAATTCCTACTTGTATAGACTTGTTGCAATTTGATTATGGCCCTGCCTCCAGTGATGGCATTGTAATGCTTCGATTATGCATCTTCCCAGCTCCCTGAGATGGCGGAGCAACACAAACGAAGCCGAGTCAGGAGGTTGGAGAGCCAACTAAAGGGGAGAAAGTGGTGGCCAAGTGTATACATTTCATTTGCCCAATCAATCCACCACCATGATGGACCACAGAGTTGAGTATTTCATTGCTTCCAAAGCAGTAGACTGCTTGCTGGATTCAAAATGGGCAACATCAAAGAAGTTGGGCTGGCACAGTGGCGCACTGCTGCTTCTTGGCACCAAGGACCCGGGTTTAATCCTGGCCCTGCGTCACTGTCTGTATGGAGTTTTCACACTGTCCCCATGTCTTCGTGGGTCTCCCCTCCACAACCCAAAGATATGTAAATTAAGTGGACTGGCCACGCTAAATTGCCCTTAATTAGAAAAATCAAAGAAGTTCCTTTGCTGTATAAACACCAATGTAAGCCATAAAAGTATTGTCATCTGACAGAGTTCTGTGCAATAGTTTAGGGTGTTTTCAATTCAGTTATGACTCTGTGAGTGTCCATAGCCTTTCTGTGAAACCTAGGGCGCGATTCTCTGCTCCCCAGGCCGGGTGGGAGAATCACGGGAGGGCCGCTGTGGCACCCCCCGCGATTCTCCCACCACCCCCCGACACGCTGCTCGGAGAATCGTGGGTCGCCGTTTTTCACGCCAACCCGCGATTCTCCGGCCCGGATGGGCCGAGAGGCCTGCCGTTCCCGACCTGTTCACGCTGGCGGCAACCACACCTGGTCGCTGCCGGCGTAAACATAGCGCGAAACGTAAGTTTGGGGCCTGTGGGGTGTGGAGAGGGGATCGAGCACAACGGCCGTGCTCGGGAGGGGACTGGCCCGCGATCGGTGCCCACCGATCTTTGGGCCGGCGTCTCTAAGAGACGCACTCTTTCCCCTCCACTGCCCCGCAAGATCAAGCCGCCACGTCTTGCGGGGCAGCGGAGGGGAAGACGGCAACCGCGCATGCGCGGGTTGGAGCCGGCCAACCTGCGCATGCGCGGCTGACGTCATTATGGGCGCGGCCGAGTTTCACGAAACGCCGCTCCTAGCCCCCGGAGGGGGGGGGAGGGAGAGAGAGAGAATAGGGGGCGAGGAGCGGCCTCTGACGCCATCGTGAAACACTCCGGGTTTCATGACGGTATCGGCCGTTGCGGAGAATTCCGCCCCTAGTGTATAAATTGCTCTTTGGTTGTTGATCCCCAAAATAAGTGGTGCGCGTTACCTACCTCAATTTTCTCAAGGTGTGAAATCAGCAATTGTAATTAAGATATTTTCAGCACAGTGGTTTATATAGTGTGTTTCTTTTTAATTTAATACTAATTGGGATTAAATTGCGAATCTTCAACCAGCTATCGGGATGGCTGTAGTGTACAACATGAAGAATGTCAAAACTAGTTCAGTAAAGGGTTTGTTCTGACCCTTGAACTAACAAAGCTCCATTTTGTACTAACTACCAAAGTACAAACATGCTCCATGGGCGGTATTGCCACTCCCCCTTTAATGGCCACTAAAAAAAAATCTTAAAACTTTGAAACATTTACCATTTTTCACTCACCTGATGTGTTTAAATTAAACCATCAGCGGTGGTGACAATAAGAATATTCAATCTTGCTCTCATAACAGGGCTGTTAATCAAAATGCTTTATGAATGTCATCAATGTCCAAGATTGTATTTCTATCTAAAATGCACTGTGAACATTGCTATATATTCTATAGAAATGCCTTGCCTTAATTATGTTTTTTCCATTGCCATGAGATCACAATTCACAGCTTTTCTACTTGACAAATTTGGGGAGGGGGCATGTGGGCAATTGTGTGTTTGAAGTGGTAATGTGTATCTTTATATTATAATAATAATAATCACTTATATGATTGGAAGCAACAGTGTTAGAAACAATATCAGTCTAGGGTATAATTGCACATTTTTATGAGAATTGCAAAGAAAAGTATTTGTTCACTGCCCAGTAATATTTACTCATATAATCGTTATTAGGATCTATAACTGTGAGCTGAGTTACACATCAAAGTCTTAAACTGCCAGATACTTTTTCCAGCAGTTTAATTACTTCAGTAAAACACAGCAGAAGTTTGTAAATGAGAGATGAGATGAGTGAGATCAATTGTACCTGTGGATGAGCACATTTAATGGTTCTGAATCTGATTGGAACCTTTGAGGATTGAAAAGTTCAGTTTTGCTTTGGACTTCCTTTTATGTGTAAATTTCACAATCAGCGAGGGAAAATAACGAGTTCCAACAGAATACATAAGAAGGAAAGGAATTCCATTTATATACTGCCTCTTTGCAACAGAATTTTTGAAATGTAAGTAAAGGCCTAAAGCTCCCCCCTCCCCAAACCCCTCTATCTATCTCTTCCGCCTTTAAGATGTTCTTTGACCAAGCTTTACACTCAAATTGTTGTGTAGTTAGTTTTTTTTTATTTGTCCATGGGACATGGGTGTAGCTGGCTGTTCCAGCATTTATTGCCCATCCCTAATTGCCCTTGAGGGGCAGTGAAGAGTCAGCCACATAGCTGTGAGTCTTGAGTCACATATAGGCCAGACCAGGTAATGATGGCAGATTTCCTACCCTAAAGTTCATTAGTGAACCAGATGGGTTCTATTCCCGACAATCGGCAATGGTTTCATTGTCATCATTACACTTTTAATTCCAGATTGTTATTGAATTCAAATTTCACCATCTGCAGTGGCGAGATTTGAACCTGGGTCCTAAGAGTACTCTAGATCTCTGGATTACTAGTCCAGTGAAAATACCACTATGCCAGAAAATATAATGTAGGAAACATAATAATATTGTACAAGCTCTTGAACAATGATTTTGAATGTAGCCTGATTATCACAGTGAAAATTGCATATGTGTCGTCATTGACATTAAAGAAGAGACGGGTAAAATCAGGGATAATCCCTTCAAGCACTATTGTCCAAACCTCCCTGAGTTATAATTGGTTTTATCACTTCTGTAAGAAGATTGTTGCTTGGGAAAATATCTGAATTAATTATTCACATAGGCCTTTGCCTCTTTTTCAGTTAAAATGTTATCAAAAGATTAGAAAACTTAGTAAATTACAGTAGAATTTACTTGAGGGTAGAAATACCACTTGACAGAGTTCACTTAACAGGCTGGTCTACCTAATCCATGCTCACATTTCATGCTATTCTTCGTTTGAATCTCCTTAGTCAGGCGTTCTTCCCTGTTACAGCACTAAGGCATCCTCACCAAAGTCACAAATGACGTCCTCCTTGATTGTGATGTAGGCATGTTAACCCTACTCAATCTCTCTAGTTTTTAACAAGGTGGGCAATGCCAGCCTCCTCCAATACCTTTTTCCATTGTCCAGTTTAGCGTGAGTGTTCTTGCAGTCTTGCCTATCTGAGCATGGTCAGAGCATCTCCCACCATGGCTTCCCTTGCAGAACCATTACTTCAACAGTTCCCAAGGGTTTTCGTTAACTCTACTCCTTCCTCATACACATGGGGCCAATTTCCAAATGTTGGCTTCAACACCTCCTCTGCATTTGTGATGTCAAGACTCTAGTCTTGGATTAGATGCAATTCCTAGTATTAAACATTAGGATGATTGAAGCTATGGGGTGGATTCTCTAGCCGCCGCCGCCAACTGGATTCCTGATCCAGCGGGGAATCGAGTATCAGGCCAAAATCTGGATTGGAGCCGGGCACCAGACCCGCTGTGATTCTGCTACAGGCTAACAGTTTGCTGCAGCCACCGCTATCACAGTTGGCAGGGATGAATGGTGAGGGTAGAGGCCCCCCCACATCACAGGCCCGGTGCCAGTGACTGATGGTGCTAGGGAAGCAGTGCGGACTACCTCATCTCAATGGGGGAGAGGGGCACATGGTGAGGGTGGAGCAGCAGGACAACTCAGGGTGACCATGTAACCATGTGCGATTGGATGGTGATGGGAATCCTCACTTTACTATCTCACTAAATATCTGGTTGCTGCAGCTGTTGCAGAAGCACGGCGTGTGTGAGCGCCGGGGCCAGCGCAGAGAAGATCCTGCACGACAGGGCCCTGCTCCAGAGCAGGGACCAGCTGGTGAGGCAAATGCTAGCCGTCCATTAGGCTGAGGAGGGACAAAGGAGAACTAGCATCAGGCCATGTTTATACCGTCGGCACCTGTCCTCCGAGGAGCTGACCGACTGTGTGCCAGCACCGACTCCGGCCCACCAGGTAGGCCATGTGCCACTTGTGTCAGATGGTGGTGCACCTGGCACTGTCAGGGTATGGAGGAGAACACCTGCTCCTGGTGGCTGTCAAGGTGATAATTGCCCTGAGTTTTTACGCTTCTGGGTCATTCCAGGGCTCAAGCGGGGACCTCTATGGAATTTCGCAAATCTATGCGCACGGGTGCGTCCGCACTGTCACTGATGCACCGGAAAGATACATGCATCACCTTCAACCTGGACCAGGCCCACCAGGGTGCCCAGGCAGCAGGATTTGTCACCATCGGTGGCTTTTCCCAGGTCCAGGGAGCGATGGATGGCTCGACAGGGGGTGTCCTTCATCAATAGGAAGGAGTTCCACTCCATGAATGTGCAACTGGCGTGTGATCACCAGCTCCACATCTGCATGTCTGCGCCTGATATCCAGGCAGCGGACTCAAAACATGCGTCCTGGTGCACTTACAGTTCCAGGTGCCTTTAAGGTGCTCCCTTGGGTGAGAAATTTGCTAGTGGACGATGAGGCTTAACCGCTGAGGCCATGGCTAATGACACCTGTATGGAGGCCCCATACAGAGGCGGAAAATTGCTATAATGATGCTCAAGCAGAAACCAGGAGCGTCATCGTGTGGTGCATCGGTGTTCTCAAGATGCACTTCCACTTCCAATGCCTGAATTGTTGTGGTTGGGGAGCTCCAATATATCGCCTCGAGGGTCTCTAGAATTGTGGTGGCCGGCTTCATGTTCCATTACATCGTGCAGGGCGACATCCTGGAGGAAGAGAAAGAATGGCAGGCCTCGCCTGACGAGGCGGGTGTCCAGTAAGACCCAGCGTGGAGCAGTTATGGCAGGCCACCCAATGTCTGACCTAGGCTTAGGGCTGCCGCACACGGGACAACCTCATCACCTCCCGATTTATCAACTACGAGGCCTGGCCATCGGCAGCTCTGCTGCCCTGTCCCCCCTACTCTCTCCCCCTCTCAGCCCTCCCCCCGCACCAAACCAAGAATACACTCTCTCTGAGCCTCTCACCCCTCCCTTCCTTGGTTCTTTAAGCCACCTTTTCCCTAGCCTTCCTTACCATCCACCCTCAAGGGTCATACAAGCATCATGATGGGGTGTTGGCTCTGTATTGGCAGTATCAGCAGGTCTTGTCTGTGGGATGGAGGTTGATGGCTACTCGCTGTGCGTTGAGTTCTAGTACTCCTTATTCTCTTTTAAATTTCGAGTACCCAATTCATTTTTTCCAATTAAGGGGCAATTTTAGCGTGGCCAATCCACCCAGCTTGCACATTTTTGGGTTGTGGGGGCAAAACCCACGCAAACACGGACAGCGACCCAGAGCCGCGATCGAACCTGGGACCTCAGCGCCGTGAGGGCGCAGGGCTAACCCACTGCGCCACCGTGCTGCCCTCTACTCCTTATTCCCTTGACAGTGAGTAAGGGTTCAGGCTCACTCACTGCGGATGCTGTCATGCTAGGCGGCCTCGCATTGCTGCTCCTCTGCCCTACAACCTCGGTGTAGATATAGGCATGGGAGACATTCCTGAGCCCTGGGCAGTCTAACCCTCGCCCCCGGCCACTGCACAACACCCAGTCCCAGCCCACCCTTCATACCTAGGAACAGAGGCAGAATGGTTTGGTGGCAGAAAAGATTATAATTCTGATAATTTACAATGATGTGTGCCCTGCCCCTTTAATAACGAGTATCTAAAGCACCTGTGCTAGCTTAAGTGTAGTCTACCTTTCTCACCGTTTGTGGTCTGCCGCTCCTAAGTGTTTCCCCAGGCAGAACATTAGAAGCGGAGGTGGCTTTCTGCTTGCCCCCGCCCTGTGCCCTGTGATGCCCTTAGTGGGCATCCTCTGGAGGGCCTGGAGCAAGATGGGTCCAGCTGACTTTCAGGTGTCACAGGTGACATGTCAGCCTGTTCAGCCTCCTGCCCAGTTCAGGTAGGGGATTCAGAAGGGCTCAGGTGTTCCAGCACCTCCCCTGGGGGGAATCTGCATGGGCCCTATCACTTCCTCCTCCCCTGGGGTGTTTGCTGGCCCCCAGGATACTCAATGGCACGGCGGGGAACCCGGAGTGTGTGCGCAAGGCACACTGTCACTTGGCGTTGCCAGTCCTGGAGCTTTCCCTCATCTTCACCGTGGTCTCGATGTCCTCAGCCAAGGAACGCTGAGACTGAGCCATGTCCTTCACTGTCTCAGACAGTTCCCTCTGTGTCATACTGCTTGGTGCTTTGGCCATGTCCCTATGTGTCCAGTTATGGTCCCTCCACATCTGGTCAATGCTCTCAACGCACACAGCTTTTGTGACTGGGCCAAGCTCTGGAGCGCTGCATCAGTGTCCATCTGTGGGTAGACCTCCTGTGCCTGAGTCATCCTGTCCTGCACCTCAGCCATAGACAGCACAGTGTGCCCCAAGCCTTGAGCATTACTCTGACGTCTTGCCCCAGGCCTTCCACTGCGGCTGCCACCTGTGTTGGCCTGGGTGCCACGCATTGCCAGCAACATCTCCTGCGCCTGAAGGTGACTAGACTGCTCCAGTTGACCTTGCAGGCGCTGGAATGTCACTGACACCCATCCTCGAGTTTGTGGCTCTTGAGTCTGCATCTGCATGAGTGTTGGGATCATCTTGTCCAGAAGCCCAACATCTGTCTGGGTGACAGCTGTTCCCAACTGTCCGCTCCTCGGGGAGTCCCTGCTTCCACCTGATATGCTGCAGTAGGTGTGTGCTGCTCACCAGATGGTGACCCAAGAGCCTGATCATTAACATTACCCACTGAGGTGACAGTCTCTGCAATGGTGGATGATGTAGGTGACAGTGCCGAGGTGCCGGTGTCTTATTTGGCTCATGCAGAACTCCATTCCAGCCACTGGCCTCTCCTCTATCTCCCCAGAGATTTGGAGTGCCCTTTCTTCAAATGGGTTGTGGACCCGCACATCCTGGATGCCACCTCCTCCTTCTACTCCGTGGTTATGGGCCATTTTAACTTTGGGGACACAGGGGACATATTGTGATGCTGGGACGCAAGCTTGATGGGGAGTTTGTAGCTGTTGGCTTGTGTGTGCAAAGCTGCTAGCCAAGGAGGACAATAAATATGTTGGGGGTTCCTGGAGGGTGGGCTGCAAGGGAAATGCTGGCGGTGGGGTGTTGTTGGCCTCTGGGGAGCAGTTGTGTGGAGTGGGGGAATGGGAGTGATGCCAGGGGCACAGAGTTGGTTACTCACATGAGCTGCGTTCAACAGCCTCCAGAAAGCGAGGTGCAGTTCTTCTAGTCACCACCATCTTGCTGGGATGAGAGAGTGTTGTGACTGGAGGGCTTCAAAGCTGCTCTGGCTTGTCAGGCCCAAAGGGCTAATCCTGACTCCAGCGAATGAGATGCTAGTGGGGGTCGGGAATCTCGTGGGCTGCACGTTGCTCACGTACTGGCTCATTTGCATGTCCTGAATAACACCTCGCTGGTAGCGCGCATTAACAGCGATCCACAGGCGGGAGCACAGTCTACCGAACGGAGAATCCCGCCTATAGTTTTTGCCCCACCGACAGAGAATTCCTGGGCGGGCTTCTCCCATGCCGCGCCATGTGGGAGAATCGGCGTTGGCGCCATGTTTTCCCACAGCGCCGGTCCGATGTCGGCAGGAGGTTCTCCGAGGAGCGGAGAATTGGCGCCATTTGCGCCGGCGCGTTTGGCGCGGCGCCGCTCGCGGGCCGCCGTCCACGCCCGGGCCGCCAATTCTCCGGCCTTGAAGGGTGGAGCGGCCGCGTGGAAACGGCAGAGTCCAGCCGACGCCGTTCACACCTGCTCGCAGTCGGCGGGAACTCCGCGTATAGGGTTGGGGGGTGGCCTGTGGGGTGGGGAAAAGCGCTCCTTCACCGGGCGGGGGGCCTCCGATGGGGTTTGGCCCACGATCGGGGCCCAACGATCGCCGGGCCGGCCTTTCCAGCCCCTGCCCTATTTTATTACGTGGTCGGCCCCGATGACATGTTGCGTCGGGGCCGGCGCCTTGAGGAAGTCCTCCGCGCATTTGCGGGTTGGCACGGCCCAACTGCTCATGCGCGTTTTGGCGCAGCGCCACTGCACATGTGCAGTTTGGCGCGGCGCACAGTTGCCGCCGGAAAGGGAGGCTGGAACGGCGTGAACCGCTCCAGTGCCGTGCTGGCCCCCACGACGGCGCGAACACTCTGCCTCCATTTTGGAGAATCCCGCCCCCTCTTTACAGATTCCGGCGCCCTCACTGTCCATTGTCTTGTGATTAACTAGGTTGTTCGCAATCTCAGCACCGTGATTGACCCCAAGCTGAGGTTCCGACCTAATATCCTCCCCATCACAAAGCTTGCCTACTTCCACTTTCTGCCTCTCACTTCCTGAAAGTTAAAATTTCTATCCTTATGTATGTTCCTTTCTGACCGTGCCCGATCTGTATAACTTATCCCAGCCCTCCATCCTTCCAATTATGTCCACTTCTACACTCCAGTTGCTTGACCCACCATACCTCAGCCACTTCATCCCCACAGTTTGAAATTCACTACCTATATCCATCCCTCTACCTCTTCACCCAAGCTTTTTGTCACCTGCTCCGATCTCTTCCTTTGGCACAGCGTTTAAATTGTCTGATTAATTGTTTTGGGTTATTTGTCTATGTGAAATGCACCATGTAAATACAATGTGTTGCATCTGTGTGTTGGTGCTAACCGGTTTTGAAATAGCAAACGCAGAAATGTAGAATGAGTTACTAAATTAAACTTTTTCACCCTGTAGTTTTTACTGTTGTTCTATAGCCTCAAATTTCATTTTTTTTGTCTTTTGACCAAATAAATTGGGTGAAGTCTCTTAAGTTCATCTGCAAAGATGTCTGTGATTGTGTTAATTTCTTGCAACAATCCTTGCCTTGCAGGTTTAACGGCATCCTGCATTTAAAATTTTGTTTCAGAGTGAAATTAAACCCTTGCTTATTATTGGTTACTTCTGACCTCTGCTCACACACGGTCAATAAGCTGGGACAAAGTGGCAATTCTGTCAAGTAATAAAAAAAAGTGCTAAGTCTGTTGCTGAGGTCAGCAAGTCCCGATCAATACAGCTTTCTTTGAATTTGTGAGTGCAATGACAGGTGTGCTTCTCCAGCTTGTCACCTTGTATTATTTTAAGTCACAGCTGCACAATAACACAAGCTGTCATTAATTTTCCAACCTCCAATGATATACTAATGGTTGGGGAAGGTGTTTATGGCTCAGGTACTTGCCTTGAGAAAGAGATCATTTGGGGATAAGGCAGTCCAGGCTATACTCCAGCACCTGCTGCTGACCACTTGTATATCTGTACTCACTATCGTGTTAAGCACACTGAGATAACATAGGCTGCAACTGGATGCAGCTATAACTGAAATAGACTCCAGACCTTGAAGTTAGTTCAGTTTGATTTATTGAACCTGTCACACAGTTAGCACAGTTCTCTGTGAGTTCGACTCTCTGCTAACCTAAGTGTGATCTCTCTGACTCTGTTCTTCAAACTTTTTTTCTGGGGGCCCATTTTTACCAACCGTCCAACCTTCGGGACCCACGCCGGCCGACCTTCGTGATCCACGCCGGCCGACCTTTGCGGCCCACGCCGGCCGACCTGCGCGACCCACCATTTTCGCTTACCTTGTTTGCTGCAGACAAAAATGGAGGAAATGGTTTTGGGTCCCTTTGGCCCTCGTACACGCTCCTCCAATGGAACCTGTCGGATGAAGGTGTCGGAAAGTATGGAGTCTCCATCTGTCCAAAGTTCTGAATTTTGTTCCTGTAAAATGTTATCAAATTTATTTTATCAAATAAACCCCCCGAACTTGTAAACAAAATTAAAAAATAAAATGAGTAAAATAAATGAAAAAAATGGATAAACCCCCCCTCCCGAACTTGTAAAAAAAAATAAAATGAATAAAATAAATGAAAAAAAAAAATTAAATGAATAAAATAAATGAATAAAAACCACTACAGAACATGTAAAACAAAAAGCTGCAACTGTTTAAAAAAATAGCGGCCGCACTGCGCCTGCGTGCCTGATTATCGGCCACGAAAATGCGGGTAAATTTTTTAAAACATGTTCACGGAATGCGCATACGCGCCGATCATCGTGCGCGCGTGCACAATGCAGCCGAATTTTTTTAACATGTTCACGGAATGCGCATGCACGCCGATCATCGTGCGTGCGTGCACAATGCAGCCGAATTTTTTTAACATGTTCGCGGCCGCTTGCAGCCGGTGTTGTGAAAAGCCAGCTGCTGCACAGGGATTTGCGCAATCGGGCGCGCCGTGGACAACGTCTCCGTGACCCTCCCGACACCCGCCCGCGACCCACCCGCGGGTCACGCCCCCGACTTTGAAGAACACTGCTCTGACTGAACCAGACTAGCTCCGAGCCACGTGCTGTATGCATTACATCATATATACACCGGACTCACTCTGAAGATGTCCCTAATGGAAAGAGGCGGTGTGAGTGCCTCGTACCCTTTATAGTGGGAAACCACCCCCAAGTGTTCTGCCTGCTGATTGGTTATGTCCTGTTCTCGGTGTTCATTAGCTGCCTGTCTGTATCTCATTATGTGCATGTCTGCATATCATGACACTCACATCTTTCCTACATCTGTATGAGTGTTGACTGTATCCTGCCTGGCTGTGGAATGGTGTGTGGAGTACCAACAAATAAATCGACCCACAATAGCATCCTTCATTTTGTACAGCATCAGTACTCTCCCAGGTTCTCATTTAACCCTGATAAAACTGAACTGTATTAAAGCTTAATCTTTGGTTCATTGGTTCAGACCTTAAGATATTTTGCTAAAAATGAGTTGCCCCAGTTTATCTTTCGTGACATTCTTTCATTTTCAGTCACTTGTCATAAGCAGTTTTAAAAACAAATTGGCGACAGTTAAAACCTTGCTCCAAGCTTAACTGAATACAATTGTTGCAAGTTTTGCCAGTTGTCTTGAAAAGCTTGATGGAGGTCACAAGCTACTTTCAAGCAAAGACTGTGATTTATGCGGTGATGAATAATATCGACTACGTCTGAAGTAACACCAGTCCATAAAAACCTAAAGAAGTTTTTTTGAGATATTTAAGAAGTCTGTACCCGAATATGGAAATCTGGGAACTTCCAGAACATCTAATTCAGATAACAAACTCCTGTACTCATAGAGATGCAAGAAAAATACTGTACTTTCTGTACAAAAGGTTGGGGGATGTTTGAAGGGCTGGATAAATAAATGCAAACAGTAGAAATAATTCTGAGTGCATGAGCTTATGAAGCCATTGTTTCCATATATATATTTCTATGCAGGCTCTGGTGCCACTCCTGTTTGCCCGGCATGTATGCCTAATCCGGGAGTTAATACTCTCTAGCGTATCCCTTGAAGATTTTTGGATGAATATGGATGTGAAAAAATGCCGAGGCATCGAAGATATGTGGCAATTAAAAGGGAGAAATTGGATGCAATGGGAGTGGACCCAATGCTTTCTAAGGTGCTGCAAATGATGACCGCAAACATTGTCAGCAATATTGGATTACTTGATAGAATCCCTACAGTGCAGAAGGTGGCCATTTGGGATATCGAGTCTTCACCGACCCTCCAAAAGAACACCCTATCCAAGCTCACAACCCCAACCTATTCCCGTAGCCCTGTAACCACACCTAAACTTTTGGAGACTAAGGGGGAGGGGCAATTTATCATGGCCAATCCACTTAACCTGCACATCTTTGGGCTCTGGGAGGAAACCGGAACACCCGGAGGAAACCCACACAGACATGGGGAGAAGGGGCTGGTTCAGCACAGAGCTAAAGAGTTGGCTTTTAAAGCAGACCAAGGCAGGCCAGCAGCAAGTTTCAATTCCCGTACCAACCTCCCCGAACAAGTGCTGGAATGTGGTTGTGAGAATAAGCGATTTTCATTTCATTTCATACATACGCCATACAGACTGCCACCCAAGGCTGGAATTGAACCCGGGTCCCTGGCGTTGTGAGGCAGCAGTGCTAACCACCCGTTTGATGACAAACTTGGCTTGTTGACCAAATCTTCAGTGTTTGTGAATAAAATTTGAATAAAAGGCTTGATAAAATGGAGGAAAGAATCCTGAATGTCTAATTTTGCTATTCTGCGCAAGCTTTCATTCAATCCTTAGAAAAACAGCTTTGTGGTACATCAGAAATTCTTGAAGATTTGGAGAGTCTGGGCTAGAGAAAGAATGGCCGCGTCGTCGGTCTGGCACAAGGAGTGGAGGGTAAGAACTCCTGTTAAGTACTTTGAGAGCTGGCTACATGTTTCCTTAAGCTGGATGTGAAGGCTGGGCATTTTAAGTTGGAACGAGAGCACACAATGTCCTGTCTTTGAGGCTTAGAGACGATCAACGTCCCAGGTCTATTGCTTTCATAGCTTCCGAGATCAGCAGAAAGAGATCGGGAGACGGTGAGGAATGGCAGGACCTGGCTGCATGAGGGGGGTGAGAATCTCCTTTTTCCAGGACGACTTGACGCCGACACAGCTGAAATGTAGAGGCTTTGATGAAGTTAGAAAACAGCTCAAGGCAGCTGACGTATATACCCTGCTTTATCCTGCAACTCTGAGGGTGAAATCCAACAACTCCGTTAAGTCTTTCAATAATTCGGTCAGTACCTTGGCCTTTGTAAATTCCGTCGAAGTTGGGGACTTGGGCTGACACTCTGCAGCTCGTTGAAATTTGAATTTTGTACTTTCTCCCTGCTATATTGCTTCTTTTTTTTTGGACTAATTTTATTTTGTCGATTATCCTGTTTATTGGGAGTTGTTACCATTTGAGCATTATACTGAATGTCTTATCCTTAAGAATCCTAGGGACTTTTATTTGTGGTAGCTGTGCCACTTGCTAATTATCCATCTTCTCTTCTAATCTGTATCGTTATGATGGTATCATAGAATCATAGAATTTACAGTGCGGAAGAAGGCCATTCAGCTCATTGAGTCTGCACTGGCCCTTAGAACGATCACCCTACTTAAACCCACGCCTCCACCCTATCCCAGTAACTTAGTAACACCACCAAACCTTTTAGACACTATTTGGGGCAATTTAGCATGGTCAATCCACCAAACCGGCACATTTTGTAGGAGAAAACCAGAGCACCCAGAGGAAACCCACGTCAACATGGGGAGAAAATGCAAACTCCACACAGACAGTCGCCCGAGGTTGGAATTGATCCCGGGTCCCTGGAGCTGTGAGACAGCAGTGCTAGCCACCGTGCCTCCCAAATCCTTTCTTTAATCGTGATAAAATTGAGCGGTGCCATTGCTGGAATAGGTCAAAAATGCAGGAGGAACATTTGGCTCCATTCCCTTGTTGACTGTTTTTTTTCTCTTTCAAGGAGTATGTCTTCTGATGGTAATGATCGTATGGCCGTTGGGTTAGCCTTGTGTTGAGGAATGTGCCCATAGAACTATTATGGTTGTGATATTTTTGTTGTGTTGGGGTTTGTCTAATGTTGACTGAATGCTGCAGTGGTATGTCCGGGTCTTTTATCTGAAAGAAGAATGTTTGGAGGACATTCTGTTGCCTCTGTTGCAGCTTGTGATGGGGAAGGTGAGTTTTGTTGCATGCCTGAATGTGGCGTGAAAATCCTATCCTGTTTTTCATCTGGTGGGCTGTGCAATGCGGTAGCTCATTTTAAACTGCGTTCCTGGAATGTACGGGTGATTCATCATCCTATCAAAAGGAAAACATTCTTAAGGAGGAAGTGGACATAGCTTTAGTACTGAAGACTCATTTCACTGAATGGAGCACTAAGTTAAAGTGGGAATGGGTGGGGAAGGGTTTTCTTTTTGCCTTTTCTCGTCTAGCAGCAGGAGAGTAGCAATTTTAGCCAATAAAAATGTTCCCTTTAAGGTGGAGAAATGTGTGAAGGATAAGGGGGATAGATATGTGATTATTAAGGGGCTTGTATATGAAGAATCTGTCTCTATGAATAAGTATGATCCTCTTTATCAGTCCTCGGAGTTTGTTACTAAAGTCTTCATTGACTGTGCAGAACTGGCTTCGAACAAGTCTTCCGAGGGCAGGGACTTTAATTGTAATTTGAAACCCTTAATGTGCATGCTCCCGATAATCAGAAACAAGCAAGGGCGTTATCGTCAGCATGTGAGGCAGTGGGATACCTCTACATGTGGAGGACAAGGGATCAGGAATTTACATTTTTCTCAGCCCCTCATCAATAGAATTGATTATTTCTTTGTGCCGAGGGCAATCCTAAATCTGGTATCCTCCCGTTCAATGGGTAGCATCATGATCTCTGGCTGTGCTCCTGTTTTCCTTGAGGTTTTGCCTGAGGGCTTCTCTCTCTCTCTCTCTCTTTCTCTCTCTCTCTCTCCCCCCACTCTTTCTCTTTCTCCCCCCCCCCCCCCCCCCCCCCCCCCCCCCGATGTGACTCCCTCAATTTTGGGAGACCTATAAGCTAATACCAGCAGGCTTTATTTCTTATACAGTGAACAAAAGGCTTTGATTACTGAAGAGCCAGTGCTGGTTAGATCCTAGATTGGCCAATGTGGTGGAGGGTGTAGGAGAAATCCTAGCCAGCAGTTGTCGAGGGAGGTTATCACGGCTCAGGGGGCTCTTAGATTCCCTGCTGTCCCACCGGGCTGAGAGGAGTCTTAGCACAAATTATATCAAGCAGAGTAGATACTTGGCTTTTTTGACTAAGAAGAGGGCTGATTCATGGATTTCGCCATTCTGAATTTCTAGAGGTGGTAGATTAATTAAAACTAAATATATTGATAGGGAATTTATGGATTTTATCCTGAAATGTATAAGTTGGGCCAGTCTGGAGATGTGTTGACACGTTTAGAGCACTTCTCTTCCCTTGAGCTCCCTGTAGCTTCAGATCAACGTTTGACTCTTAATGTTCCTTTCTCTAGAAGCGAAGTGGCTGAGAGCTTTGGTAAGGCAAAACCCTGGGCCAGATAGTTTTGGGTGTGAGTTTTGTTATGGGCCAGAGTTTAGAGAACACCAAAGTATAGCATGGAGTTTACCTGACCTACAGCTTTTAATAGATTTTGGTTAGGAGGAACGCAAGGGCCCACTTTCCAGATGTGATGCAACAGAGACCTTAAGTATTTTTAAACAAAACAATGTTTAATCTATGAATCTAGTAACATTTTATAAACACACAGTAAACATCTTATCAACTACCAACACAAATATCCCCCCAAAGATACAGTACTCTATAGATAACCCCTAGTAACTTTTCTAACATCCATAAGCCAAACGCTTTTTTCCCCTACAAAAACAGTAGGTTTGCATTCCTTACAGAAACAGGCATTACTTTGAAGTTATCAAGTGATCTGGAGACATTCTTTAGCATGTAGAGAGAGCCCAAAATACACCTTCTTGGTTTGAATGCAGCTCCCCAACTGAAAACCGAAAGTAAAATCAGAGCCAAGAACAGCTTCCAGCTCAAAACAAAAGTAAAAAGCAGAGCCAGAGCCCAGCTCCACCCACACAATGACATCACTGCAGCCACTTGAGAAGACAAATATTTCTTAAAGTGACATTCCCATGCCAGTTTTATAGGGAATTTAGGGACCTGTTAATTGATCCACTAGCTGGTATATACTGTAATTCTTTTGAGACCGGTTTGCTGCCACTGACACTCCGGGAGGCAAATATTTCCCTGATTTTTAAGGCAAGCAAGTACCTGGAGGAGTAGTGGGCGTTGGATGGGTTAGTGATATCCTCGGATGCAGATAAATCTTTAGATTGGGTGGAGTGTGAATTGTAAGGGTACTTTCCATTTATTCCTTTTTCCCCCGTTTCTTTTATTTTGTCGATATATTTTTTATCCATCCATGTCTGATTAATGTGGCTTTAAAGCAAGCAACCTATATCTTTAAGACAAGCAGAAGAATCCCGAAGTTACAGGTGAGATCACTTTGCTAGTTTGTGCTGTCTTTAACAAAAGCTGCAGACCTGTTGATACCAGAGAGAGAGATCGGGTTGGGACTTGGTTTGATTGACTGGCTGGTGGTCAATAAATTGACACAAAAGGGTGTACTCTGCCTGGTAACAGGTAGTGATTGGATCCTATCCCAGTGAAACGCTTTTCAGAGTCCTTGTTTCAATGTGGATTCTGGCAGCATAGAGGCTATGAATAATATCCCTTTCTCCAGAAAGGCTGTTTCTGAACTTTCAGGAAAACCATTTACAGGCTGTGCAAACAAAGGCCAGAACTTGCTATCTCTCCCCAGAAAAACTGAGTACTGCATTCCTGAAACTACAGAGGACCTGATTGAATTAATCTACAAAGAAGATCAGTACAGGCTGCAAACAGAGCCTGCTGTGAAGATGGTGTGCTAAAAAACCCTCATCTGAAACAAAGACTCTTTACTTTTACTTATGATTTTACCCCTTTCTGTGTGTGTGTGTGTGTGTGTGTGTGTGCGTGTATGTGTGTAGTAAGTGAGGTAGGTTAAAGTGGGGATTAGGGTTTGGCTAATAGTTAACCAGTTGCATTTGCTGCATACTTCATTATAGTTCTTGTTATAAATAAACAGTAATTGTGTTTACATTTACAAACTTGGTGACTGTAATTATTGGGCAGCCAAGGACCAATTTTTCTAAGAATTATTGGTTAATTCATTTGTGCTGTAAGTCCGGGCACGTGGGGCTCCGCTGGAACTGACCACACACTAGCCCGGAGTATCGTAACATACTTTACATTGCAGAGATTAGGGCTGGGAGAGGAACATATCCAGTGGATTCAGGCGTTGTACAAAAGGCCTTTGGTGGCAGTGCTTACGAATTATTATAGATCAAAATATTCTGGCCATCAGAAAGGGACTAGGCAGGGCTGCCCCTCTTTCCCCCCCCCCCCCCCCCCCCCAGCTGTTCATTTAAGGGATTCCGCTGAATAGCCTCTAATTAAGACTCTATGGCCCAGATATCTGGGCTATGATATGGGTGGATGAAGCACTAGACTACACCATGTGCTGCTGTTTGTATCAAAGCTGGATGTTTCAGTTCCCGCTATCATTGATATGGTTGACAGATTTAGGGCCTTCTGCGGTTATAAGTGGAATTTCACAAAGTCGGAAGCTATGCTATTGGGAGAGTTGAGGGGTAAACCATTCCCCCCCCCCCCCCGCCCCCCCCCCCCCCCGCTAATTGTCCAATTAGGTAGTCTCCGTTGGGTTCACTTATCTGGATGTTGAAATTACTCCCCCTTTCAAACAACTATATGGGGTTAAATTTCCTCAGTTAATTGCATCTGTTATAGTTGAAACATTTGTTGCATTCAGTAAAAAAAAGCTAAAACTTTAATTAATTAAAAAAATTACTAAAATCACCTTGCTGATGGTGCAGAAGAGCTTATGGAGGCATTGTATATTTTCTGTAGCTAAAATAATTAATAAGGCAGTTGTTCATTCTCTGGGATTTATTACTGAAAGCTTACAAAGGTTAATGGTACTTTTCAAAGCAAATGCTGATGGGACTTGCCTATGAAATTGATTTGTGGTATGGCAGCTGGAAAACCTAGATCAAAAGTAGAAAAGATCCAGAAACTTTGCAGGTGTCTCCAAAGTTCTTTGCTATATGGTGACTCATTTCTGCACCTTGCAATTTGAGTTGTGCATTTTGGTTCCTTTGTGTTGCTTCATTATTACTGTGCCCAAAATTATTGCTTGCAACCGGAGAGCTATTTTGTATTGCACACCCCAGACAGGCAGATGACTAATATTCTTTTCATTCCCAACAGAAATAAATTTTTTAACCTTTTCGATATCCTTTATTTTAAAAAAAAAAGTGTTCAATGATCATTCCAATTTGTACTCATTTTGTTATTACTTTTGTCCAGATATGTGGATGATGTTATATCACGGATTGACAGAATGTTCCCAGATATGTCCATTCACTTGTCCAGACCAAATGGTTCCTCTGCAGTACTGCTGGTAAGATCTTCATGTTCATGTCTCAGGGGAATAGTGCGATTTTGTGTGTGTGTGTGTGTGTGTATCTAAGTAGATAATAACTACCCAAACTTCTTTTAGGCTGAGGAAATGTTTGGCCTCTATTTGTGGTGGGTCAAAGTAAAAGGGTTTGTGCCAAGGCTTGTGTTGAGGAAGGGTGTTGGATGGATATTTGGCAAGTGCGGATAGTTGGATTGAATATTGGAAAAGGGATATTGTTTTTGTGAAAAGAACAAGAAATATCAGAATCACAGCTTTTAAGATCATTTTCAAAAAAGGTGTGGGTGGTGATAATTTTTTAATTCAATAATTATGATCTGGAATGCTTTGTCTGCAATAATACACATAATAACTTCAAAAAGGAAAATAGATACATAGGATTGGGGTGAGGTGGTGAGCACATACAATCTGCCCTT
This sequence comes from Scyliorhinus canicula, assembly GCF_902713615.1. Lineage (NCBI taxonomy): Eukaryota > Metazoa > Chordata > Chondrichthyes > Carcharhiniformes > Scyliorhinidae > Scyliorhinus > Scyliorhinus canicula. The sequence continues at coordinate 56,455,816 of NC_052166.1, forward strand.
GGACCTGTTGCTGTATTTTACCTGCAACAGGTGAGGTCTACAGGCCCATGCCATGCAGGAAACTCGGCAGCTTTGATTGCATGGGCTGGTGTCAGGCAAGATGGGAAGGAACCTCCTTTCATAATTCCCTGGGCCCTTCGGAGGCACATTGTTCCCCCCAACAAGGTTTGCCCCTTTAACTCTCCCTCCGGCCTCTTGAACCCAGACCTGCACTTCAATTACTGAGGCCCCTGACTCTGGATTTACCTGGGTTCCACGATATGATGGGACTGCCTAGGGCAGCACGGTGGCACAGTGGTACCACTGCAGTCTCATGGCACCGAGGTCCCAGGTTCGATCCCGGCTCTGGGTCACTGTCCGTGTGGAGTTTGCACATTCTCCCCGTGTTTGGGTGGGTTTCGCCCCCACATCCCAAAGATGTGCAAGGTAGGTGGATTGAACATGCTAAATTGCCCCTTAATTGGAAAAAATGAATTGGGTACTCTAAATTTTTTTTTTAAATGATGGGATAGCCTTAGCAGTGACCCACTACTCTCTGCTGCAACTAGAGAGCTATCGACCATCCAATTTCAGCAGCTCCCTTAAGATGGGACTTCCTCCTCGGAAAGGAGTGGCAGTCTTTCCTTAAAGTAATTAATGCTGCTCCTAGAGTTAAATTACTGAAGGGCAGACATCGGGACCATGGATGGGACCCAGAAAATACAGTCTGTAGTTAAAAAGGAAGAGTTTGCAGGCTATGGGGATGATGCAGGGAACTGGGAATAATTCAGCAGCTCTTTCAAAGAACCAATCCCGACACAATGGACTGAATAGCAACCTTCTGTGCTGTGTGATTTTACTCTATAAGGGTTAAATACGGGAGAAGAACACAAAGCTGGAGTAAAAGGTGATCCTGGCCGCTGAAATTAAGTCCCAAATATATTTAAAATTCTCATAAATATCCTTGACCTTTATTTAAAGAATTTATGTTGCGTGATGAGGAACACTCCTTTCAATGTGATGATTTCAACCACTTATTTCTCTCCCAAGTTTGTACAAACTCAGCAGTTGTCAGCAAGATTTTTAAGTGCGAACTCAGTCCAATTATATCACCACAGAGTCTTGGGAGGGGGCTTTTTCACCAGGAAACTGTTGATCGCTACTTTCATACTGATGTGTCGTCATTGCATCCAACCTGTTAGTCAGAGGTTTTTTTTCATTCATTCAAAAGGTACCAGACCTATTTTTTCTGTTAAAATGTTAATATTTCTGCACGACTAGGTAGATCATAGATCATAGAATTTACAGTGCAGGAGGAGGCCATTTGGCCCATCGAGTCTGCACCAGCTCTTGGAAAGAGCACCCTACCCAAAGTCCACCCCTCCACCCTATCCCCATAACCCAGTAACCCCAGCCAACACCGAGGGCAATTTTGGCCACTAAGGGCAATTTAGCAGGGCCAATCCACCTAACCTGCACATCTTTGGACTGTGGGAGGAAACCGGAGCACCCGGATGAAACCGACGCACACACGGGGAGAACGTGCAGACGTCGTACAGACTGACCCAAGCCAGGAATCGAACCTGGGACCCTGGAGCTGTGAAGCAATTGTGCTAACCACAATGCTACCGTGCTGCCCTATTTAGTTTTCTTAAGTAGTTCAGCATTTCACAGTCAGGAACTATTATTTTAATTTAAATCTTCAACATTTGACCAGGGTATATCCCTTACATGCAACAATATTCCTAAAACTTCGAAAAGTATTGAAGGTGATGCAGAAGATTTGATCTAACTGTGCCTGGGATAGGGGCATTCATTCTGCTGAATGCTTTTAAAGAAGCTGGATGGGAATTATCAATAGAAGATATTAATATTATTGCTGATTGAATTGGAGTCTGCATTTATGAATAATGTGCAGCTCAAATAATCAGTGAATACAATGTTTGTGAGAAGGAGAAATTAGCATTGTTTAATCTGGAAGGTTACTTTTGTGAGGCAACATTTTGTAGTTTTTTTTTCTTGTTTGCACAACTGAAGAGACCTTCATTTTCACAACAACATAGGAACATGAGGTTATTCAAAGTAATAAATACGAGCAGGGGTTAGATGTGAAGCAATTTCAACACGAGGGTAAGGCACGACCCAGCTTGGGTTAACACAGACATGGGTAATGGGTAGGCAGAACAAGGTGCAAGAGACAGATGGCAGCAGAGCTTTGAACTGAAGTTAATGGAGGATGGAGGCAACCGGGTGAGTATTGGCAAAGTCAATTCTGGAAATGCCATGGAAGAGGATTTCAGGGTGGTTGGGCTGAGGAACATAAAATGAAATAAGCCATCAAGTGAATGCAGAATGATAAAGAAGTTGTTCAGCGCACATAATTCTTTTATGCAATAGACTGCCACCTAGTGCAGTGAATTTGGCTTGGTTGAGTCAAATGTGTCGAAAATGAGGTGTTGCCGATTTCTTTCCTACTTTGTCTTTTCTATGGCTCTGTTCCAATTACGGCAATCAGTGAATTTGCCTTTGTTTCTATGTTATCTATGTCCGAATGCTTAGAGTCGCCAGGTATCAAATGATACCACTACAAGTTTCAACCGGCTATCGATCAAAGAGCCAAACACCAGTTAGTTAGTTCAAGGTCAAGGGTACTTTATTTGCACAAAATCAGTCATGCAACATAAACACTACTAATTAACTACACCTATACACCTATCAACTAAGACAATCTGTACTTAACTTCGGGCACCCGGCTTAGGTCAGAAAACAGTGGCCGCCATTCAATTCTGGATCTCTCGGGTTCAAAGGAGTAACTGCTGCTCAGCTGGGCTCATCCGTCTGGTAGTGGGTGTTGAACTTGGACTCACTTCTGGTGTTGCTGCAATTGGCGATGCCCGTGACCGGGGTACCAAGGCCAAGAGACAAGAGAGCGCGTACGTAAGGCGAACTCTTCTTCATAAACTCAGGGGGTTTTCGCGCTCTTATGGGCGGTCCTTTGATTTGGGCCTTACTAATTGGATGATCCCTGATCACTCTGTTCGATTCCTTAACCAATAAGTGGGCGGGGATCTGGATGGCTGGGCGTGTCCCAAGCGGTCACTGACCCCATTGTTTGCGTTTCCTTTGAACGGGGAGTGGCACCGAAATATCTGGGACTGTACCTGTCGTTCGAGTACCAGTCCTTTGTTTTGGTGAAGATGGGCCATCAAATGCTAATCGGCCCCATTAAAATGCTAATTGGACGGAGTTTCGATACCATCTGGGTTTCTTGCTTACGAATATGCATTTCAGGCTCTGAGCCTGCCTGAGTCTTGGCTTGTCCATTTTACCCACCAGGCTTTGGGAGTTTTCCTGTACCTAGTTGGAAGTGGCCATCCCAGATGGCTACAGAGTAGATATGGACTTGGCATCAAGACAGAAATGGCACAAAAATGGCCTGAATTGATTCTGAAAAGCTCTGGCATATCTCTGTGGGTTAGGCTCCATAATATAAACAATTCCAGCTTCCTCCGAGTGATACAGATGGTTTTCAAATGTAATGGGAGCAACAAATTCCACGCATTTGCGTCACATGCATGCCAGATATCCACGACCTTCTGCGTGAAAAAGTTTTGCCTCGGGTCTCCGCTAATCCTTGCGCACAATTACTTCTAATGAATGTTATATACAACTGATGGCTGCAGAAATAACAGTGGATCTGGATCACTTTTCATGATATTCTAATCCTCCTAAAATGCAGGACTGGTGCCAGAGGATTAGAGGATTGCAAATGTTACATCCTTGTTCAACTAGTTCAACTTTTGTGATGGGCAAGCTTTTTTCTTAAATAGATAAAATGTAATACAGACACATTCAAAGCATAGAACATCAGGTGGTGTTGGAGACAAAACCCCTAAAAGTTAAAATAAACTCAACAATCAACATCTACTATCAACATCATCTAACTACAGAGAGTTTGAATCAACAAAGCAAAGAGAAGACTGAACTACATATCCAAAATAGTATAATCGAATTGAAGATGGAGGCTGTCATAATATCCACTCATGTATATCATGAGATGCAGACAGGCAGTGATTGATACACAGGATAACCAATGAACACACACGACACAGAACAGCCAATCATCAGACAAGACACCACCACTGTAAAGCCCACAGAGCATTAAGACTCTCTCTCTCTCTCACAGGACACGGCTAAGGAGATAGTCACAGTGCACAGGCCAACAAACCTCATCACCATGTGGTAGAGAGCTAGTCTGGTCAAGCCAGTAGGAGGTTATCAGTTAGGTTAATAGAGTGTCAACCCACAGCAGATTATGTACAGCAATCAGCAGGTTCAATAAAACAGTGTTGGACCATCTCCTGTGTCGGAAGCCTGTTTCTCGTTTTACTGCATCCAATTGCAATCGATGTTAGACCAACACAGATAACACATCAGAGGCTCTCTTGCTGAAATTGTACAGTGCTCTTTTCAGACCACACCTTGATCACAACGACTTGTTCTGATTCTTTCAAAATCTTCATCCTTATCTGGAGCTGCTGCCGGTTCAGTTAATTTCCTATGTCCCATCTTTCGCATTTACTTGATAATGCAATGCTGAGTCTGAGGCCCCACTTTCTCTGCTCTAGCTCTGACCCTGGGGCCTCATGTGATCATTGACACACAACTGATTCCGATGAGACTGCGTCAGTTCCCGGCCCTCGAGCGCCTGAGGAAGCGACTCACTCACTGCAGAAACGCAGGGCCCCGAGCCTCACGGCCAGATGGTGCTTTTAAAAACGATAATCTGGAATAAAATTAATGGTCGCTTGGGCAAATATGGATTCATGACGGAAACCAGTCTGGATTTGTTATTGGCTAATTGTGCTTAATAGAACATAGAACAGCACAGAACAGGCCCTTTGGCCCTCGATGTTGTGCCGAGCAATGATCACCCTAATGCATCCACCATATACCAGTAACCCCCCCCCCCCATTAACCTTAACTAACATGGTTAAGTTTTTTGATTGGGTAACAGAGTTTGATGAGGGTAATGAGATTTGATGTCATTTAGATGAACTTCCAAAAGGCATTTGGTAAAGTGCCACATAACAGGTTTGTCAGCAAAGTTGAAGCTCATGAAATAAAAGAGACAGTGGCGGCATAGATACAAAATTGATTGTGACAGGAAACAGAATAGTGGTAAAAGGTGTATATAGTGCAGTTTCCCAAGGGTCTATACTAAGCCCTGCTTTCTTTGATCTATATTCCAGAAGTAGACTCTACATTAGAAGCCAAAAAGCGAGAGAAAATTAACACCAACAGAGAAAAAGCATTGCGAAACTTAAGGGACTAAAATGTGACAAATCCCCAGGGTCTGCTGACCTATATCCGAGGGTTCCAAAAAAGCTAGTTCCGGAGATGATGGATGTGCTGGCTGTGAATTTTTGAGAATTCATTGAATTCGGGGACGGTCCCATAAAATTGGAAGATGTCAAATGTTGCTCCGCTTTTCGGAGGGAGAGAGAAAACAGGAAAGGAAGGAGAGAGAAAACCGGCAACTACAGGCCAGTTAGCCTACCATCAGTGACTGGGAAAATGCTGGAATCTATTAAGGAAATATTAACAATACACTTAGGAAAACATAGGCCAGGATTCTCCATTTCTGCTCGGCCGGTGAATCCCACGTGAGATCAAAAACTAGATTGGTGGCAGGCGGCACACCAGTCTCCGGTCCCACCCGCCATGCGCGCCAACGGGAACATACAACCCACTGATCTGCATTAATTAGAAGGAGATTGATGGGCCTTGTTGGTGGCGCGGAAGAGGATTCTGTAGGGTTGGGGGTTGACAACGCTGTCGAGTGCCTTGGCGTGGCTGGGGGATTTAATGGAGTTTTTGTACCTCAAGTAGGTTAAGTATTGATATTTAAATGGGTTGATTGAAGAGTTTGATCCGTGATGGCGGCCGTTTATATTGTATGTCAGAGAGTTGGTCACTGTTACCTGTTGGGTGGTGGTTGCTTCTGGTCTCTTTTGTTTTGTTTCTCTTGTTTTCTTTCAAAGGTATTTGTTTGTGTGTATGGTAATTTTATATAAAATGGTAAAATCTTGAGAAAAATATTTTTATAAAAGGGAATTGGATAGTGATCTGAATAGAAAAGAAATGCAGGGCGACGAGGAAAAGGCAGGTGAGTGGAAATAACAGTTGCTTTTGCAGAGAGCTGACGTGAGGGGCCAAATGTGCTGTGCTATGAACCATATGATTCTGCTACTAACTGTGGCACTTGTATAGTAGCCACCTTGGAAGTAAGTGTTAATGTTCTTATATGACACACATTTGTCAAGAAGAATTTATTTCTTGGAAGCAAGAAACTCCTGCTGAAATAGGACAGCGCATTTGCATACTGATGCTGTGAATTGTACTTGCGGCTTCCGCACTTGTCAGTATGCTTTATTGGTATTTAAATGTGTAAATTGGAATTCCATTCAACCTTGTGCACAATAAATAGATTTACCAATTGCTCTATTAATTATTGTGTCAGTTAGGAAGCAAGGTACAAGTCTTCACTTGGATGGACTTGTATTTTACAAAATGTATTCGACCAGTAAACATTGATTTCTTATTTCTCAAGCATGTTAGCAACAAAGATGTTCTTGTAAAGGCACTAACTCATTTGTATGTGCAAAATCATAACTGGAGGGGTATTCTGATGATATTTGAAAATGCTATCTCCTACCAATTGCTTAAAATGGTAGTTGACTGCTGTGGAGATGCTAACAGACTAAAATAAAGGTAAAATTAGTCTGTTCCTGGAATTGTTTCTGTCTCTGTTCGTGGGGTATACTTTTTTTTTTGGTTTCCCATTCTTTCTTGTGTTTATTCTCTGCTCCTTTTTGCTTTCCTCTTCTCCCTGATGTACCCGTGTGTTTGCCTGTCTCTCGTCTCCCTCCCTTGTGTATGTCTGACTTCCCATCTAATTGCTGTCTCATCCATGTCCTCTTATTGTCACCTTATCCATCTCACATATATCTTTACTAAATTTGTAGCTTGAAATGTGTTTATTTTTAAGGTCTGTTTATGCAGCAAGATGTCATCCATCAGGTCTTGTCCTTTTGTTTTATATAGAGGGATAGGGTTGAAATGGGTATTATCCCGGGTTCTGGTAACATCATTGTAGATTTTTTTTTTTTTTTTGCAACTTCTCGAGTGATTCCATACACTTGTTGCAATACGATGATTAGGACTGTACACCAAATGTTGTCTCACCAAAGTTCATTGTGAGTTTAGCATAACTTCACTACTTTTCAATTCTAACACTCCAAAACTAAACTCTAGTGCTTGGTTTGCTACTTCTTGAATAAGCTACCTTGCTACATTTTGCAATAGTGTTAACATAAATGGTGATTGACAATAATCCCAACGTTGGACCCACCCTACATTCCTTCTTCCAAATAGCTTTACCACTATTCTCTGTTTTGTGTCTTGTGGCAAGCTAAATAGAATAGATTCATAGAATCCCTACAGTGCTGAAGAAGGCCATTCGGCCATATGGGCTTGCACCAACCCTCTGAAAGAGCACCCTAGCTAGATGCACAGCCCTGCTCTATCCCCATAACCCCAACCAACCTTCAACACTAAAGGGCAATTTAGCATGGCCAATCCACCTAGCCTGTATATCTTTGGACTATGGGTGGAAATCGGAGCACCCAGAGGAAACCCATGCAGACACTCGGAGAACGTGCAAACTGCACACAGTCGCCCAAAACCGGAATTGAACTGGGTCCCTGTGAGGCAGCAGTGCTAACCACTGCACCACCTAAATATACATCTTCTACTTATCCCCTGACTTGGCCTGCTGAGAATTGATAAACACCATAGCAAGTATTTCATCAGAAAAGCCTCAATTATATTCTTGCAGATTAACACTTAAGCACATTCTATTTCCTGAAGGCATGGGAGCTAAGATCTGGAACTGAAATGAAACATTTTATTGACCTGAAAAATTATTACATGGAAGAATCATTATTCAATTAAGAAATTTCCTGGGTATTGTTTCCTTATTCACCTGAATTCACTCCTCTTCAGTCTCTCATTAGTAATTGACATTGTCAAAATCTTTCCTCCATTGCCCAGCATTGTGATACTGCCCTTACTCCGTTTCATTCTTAAAATACAGTTGTTGTCAAAGCAATGGCGCCTCATCCCACCCCATCCCACTTTGTCTAACCCCTCGCATTAAACATTCTCATACTTTAAGTAGCAAGTGGCAGAACTCTTGCCTCTGAATTGCACAGAAACTGGCTTCATGTCCCTCTTCAGGACAATGAAGGCTGACACTCCAATGAAGTATTGCCTCAGGAGGTGTTGTCTTTCAGATGCAACATTGAACTTGTTATCATTCACTGAGTAAAGGAGGAATCCAGAGCCAGTCTTTACCTATTATAGGTTTATTCACAAAACCTCAAAAATCTAGGTACGGAGACCCTTTCTCTCCCCTCAGTGGAAACCAGTTCTTGTATTCAGAACAATGCCTGGATCTTTCCCCAATTACCTTCAGCTAAAGCATGCAATTCATTGTGACAGGATTACAACATTAACTGAGGCCCCATTTGTCTGTTACGGTGGATGTAAAAGACCCCAAGACACTACTTAATGTCAGAGATGATCTAGGGAGTTATATCTGGTGACCTAGCCAATATTTCTGCCTCCATCAACATCATTAAATAAAATGTGGTCAATATTAACTCGCTATTTCTAGGACTCTGCTGTGTGCAAATTGACTGCTGCATTTTAAAAATTAATTCATTCATGGGAATGTGAGCGTCGTTGGCTAGGCCAGCATTTATTGCCAGGCCCTAACTGCCCTCTAGAAGGTGTTGGTGAGCTGCCTTCTTGAATTGTTGCAGTACATGTGGTGTAGGTACACCCATAGTGCTGTTGGGGAGGGAATTCCAGCATTTTGATCCAGTGACAGTGAAGGAACAAGGTTATATTTCCAAGTCAGGATGGTGGGTGGCTTGGGGGGGACTTCCAAGTGGTGGTGTTCCCATGTAACTACTGCCCTTGTCCTTCCAGATGGTGGTGATTGTGGGTTTGGAAGGTGGTGTCTAAGATGGCTTCCCGTGGTGCATCTTGTAGATGGTACACACTGTACCACTGTGCGATGGTGGTGGAGTGAGTGAATGTTTTGTCGATGGGGCAAAGAGGGCTGCTTTGTTCTGGATGATGTTGAGCTTCTTGAATGTTGCTGGCGCTGCAGTCATCCAGGCAAATGGAGGGTATTCCACCACACTCCTGACTTGTGCCTTGATGATGCTGGACAGGCTTTGAGGAGTCAGCAGGTGAGTTACTCGCCGCAGGATTCCTAGCCTTTGACCTGCTCTTGTAGCCACTGCATTTATATGGCTAGTCCAGTCAGTTTCTGGTCAATGGTAACCCCCAAGTTCTTGATAATGGATAGTGGGGAATTCAGCAATGATAATACCATTGAATGTCAAGGGATGATGATTAGATTCCCTCTTGTTGGAAATGGTCATTGCCTGGCACTTGCTTGGTGCAAATGTTACTTGCCACTTAGCCCAAGCCTGGATTTTGTCAAGGGCGTGCTGCACTTGGACATGGGACTGTTTCAGTATCTAAGGAGTCACGAATAGTGCAGCTGAAAATGGTTGGGTAAGACACTACCTTGGGGAACTCCTGCAGTGATGTCCTGGAACTGGGCTGCCAGATCTTCAGCAACTACAGCCATCTTCCTTTGTGTCACGTATGATTCAAATGAGCGGAGAGGTTTTCCTATGATTCGCATTGGCTCCAGTTTGCTGGGGTTCCTTGATGCCACACTCAGTCAAATGCTGCATTGACATCAAGGGCAGTCACACTCATCTCACCTGTGGAGTTCAGCTCTTTTATCCATGTTTGAACCAAAGCTGTAATGAAGTCAGGAGCTGAGTGACCCTGGCAGAACCCAAACTGAGTGTCAGTGAGCAGGTTATTGCCAAGTGCCGCTTGATAGCACTGTTGATGATCCCTTCCATCATTTTATAGATGATTAAAAGTTGGCTGATGTCTGGGTAATTGTTCGGATTGGATTTGTCCTGCTTTTTGTGGATAGGACCTGCCTGTGATTTTCCACATTATTGGGTAGGTGCTAGTGTTATTACTGTACTTGAATAGCTTGGGTAGGGGTGTGGCAAGTTCAATAGCGCAGGTCTTCAGTACTATTCCTAGAATATTGTCGCGGCCCATAGCCCTTTGCAGTATTCGGTGCCGTAACCATTTCTTCATATCACGGAAGGGAATCGAATTGGCTGAAGACTGGCATCTGTGGACCTCTGACTGAGGCTAAGACGGATCACCCACTCGGCACATCTGGCTGAAGATTGTTGCAAATGCTTCAGCCTTATCTTTTGCACAGATGTGCTGGGGTCCCCCCATCATTTCCTACATTACAATAGTGATTACAATTGAAAAATACTTGATTGGTTGTAAAGTGCTTTGAGTGAACTAGTATTGGTCATGAAAAGCGATGTACAAATGCGCATCTTTTCTTTTTCTCATTCATGGCTGCGCTCTTTCCCCAATCCTAAAATCTGCAGTGTACAAACCACACACCCCAGCCATTCTCTTTCTCCATTCCCATGATATTTGCCTTTTAATGTTGATTCTCTCCCACTCCCTCTGCCTTCCTTGTTCCGTTATTATCAGCTGTACCTTGAGCTTTCTGGGTCCCACACTGGAATTTCCTAAGCCCTTCCATCTCCATCCTTAAAACTCGCTACTATAATTTATTTAATTTGGCTGACCAGGTTGAATCTAATATTATGCTCATTGTTAGATACTGCAACAGGGTCACCACAGAAAGCTTGGTCCAGTATCCCCTTATTCCTATTTTCTACCAAAAAGGACCTTGAGTTGAGATTTGCACAGTGTGATAGCTTCCATCTCCTATGTAGGCTATTTCATGGATACATAAGAACATAGGTCGAGGAATAGGCCATTTGACCCCTTGAGCCTACTGCCTCTTTCTCTAAGATGGTGCGTGATCTGACTGTGGCCTTAACTCCACTTTCCTACCTGCCCCTCATAACACTAGACTCCTTTTAGATCAAAAATCTGTCTAACTCAGCCTTGCATGTATTCCGTGACCAAGCCTCCATTTCTCTCTGGGAATTCCAAAACCCCTGGGAGAAGAAATTCCTCCTAATCTCAGTCCTAAATGGGAGACCTCATATTTCAGAACTGTCCTACGTTCTAGATTCGTCCAGGATGGGAAACATTCTCTCAACATCTACTCCGTCAAGCTCTCTCTAGAATCCTCTGCTCAATATGATCACCTCTCATTCTTCTAAACTCCCAATTAATTTTGGCACAATCTGTTCAACCTTTCCTCATAAAACAAACCCTTCTTCCCAGGACTCAACCCAGTGAACCTCCAATGTCTGCAATTCAACTATATGGTGACAGTGGTTAGCACTGCTGTCTCACAGCTCCACGGACCCAGGTTCAATTCCGGCCTCAGGCAACTGTCTGTGTGGAGTTTGCACTTTCTCCCAGTGTCTGTGTGGGTTTCCTCCTGGTGCTCTGGTTTCCTCCCACGTTCCAGAGATGTGTAGGTTAGGTGGATTGGCCATGCTAAATTGCCCCTTGGTGTCCAAAAGGTTAGTTGGGGTTACTGAAATAAGGTGGAGGCGTGGGCATAAGTAGGGTGCTCTTTCCAAGGGCCGGTGCAGACTCGATGGGCCGAATGGCCGCCTCCTGCACTGTACTTTAGGTGTGGTTGCTGTAATACACTGTACACTTGTAACAAGGCTTCCCTGCTTCTATTTTTGGCCCCCTTTGCAATAAAGATTTATTATCTACTATTCATGGAAAATCCATACATACAATATTCACTGCATATCCTCAAAGAACTTTAATTAAATTTGTTAGACATGACTTACATTTTATCAGTCTATGTTGGCTATCCTAATTTAAATGGCATCAGGTAATGAAAAAGGGACTAACAGCTATAACATTGTATAAATGTGGAATACCATTTGATCCAGGTTGTAAAATTGGCCAAGCCTAGATGTAGGGTATGATGGATGCTAACGTTTTATGATTCATATGACACTCAGATACTTCTGTACCGCAGCATGCCGCAGACTTTCTCCATTTAGTTAAGGTTCTACTTCTTCATCCTTGCTGCCAAAGTGGGCAACCTCGTGCTTTCCCACTCTAGCTGCCAGACTTTTGCCCTCTCGCTTAACCTATCTGTATCCCCTTGTGTCCTTCCTGCAACATGTTTGGCCCACCTTTCTTTGTAGCATCAACAAATTTGGTTATAATACATTTGGTCCCTTCTTCCAAGTAATTAATATTGATTGTAAATAGTTGAGACCCCAGCATTGATCCATCTGGCACCCCATTAGTTACAGTTTGTTATCCCATTTTTCCAGACTCTGTTTTCTGCTAGTTAGCCAATCCACTTTACATGCTGTCATATTACCCCAATCCAGGAGATATCATGTTGTGTTGTAATATTTTATGTGGCACTTCCTTGAATGCCTTTTGGAAATTAAATACACTACATCTACTGGTTCCTCTTTATTCATCGTGCCCTGCACCCAGAACTTGTGCCAATTTTACAATCTGGAGGAAATGGTATTCCACATTTGTATCTAGTTACAGCATTTGGTCCCTTTTTCATTACTTGGGGCAACTTAAATTAAGATAGCCAGCACATGTATAAAAAGTAAGTATGTCTAATGAAATTAGCAAGAGTCCTTTGAGGATATGCAGTGAATATTATGTGTGTGGATTTTCTGGATAATTAGGAGGCTTATTAATGAAACTGAAGCATGTGGTGATATTGAAGGAAATGTGACCATATGGATAGAAAGTTAACAAAGGGACAGAAAATAGAGTAATGGTTAAGCAATGTTTTTCAAAATAGTTGAATATAAACAGTAACAGCATCCAGGACCAGATTTCCCACATAAAGAGCAAAGCTGCAATGCCAAAATATACACATAACACAAAAATCCACATTGTAGTTAACTGCCGAAGTACATAGACAGGCTAATAGATTTTGGATGAAATTGATTGCATCGAAATGTGTTCTGATGCATTTTGGGAGGAAAGGAGAAGAAATTGATACTAAATGATGAGTGGATTTGAAGGGATTCAGCTACAGAAGCCTTTTAAAGTGGGAGAACAAATTGATAAAGCTGTAAGAAACCAAATGGGATCTCAGGGGAAGAAGGTACAAAAGCAAAGTGTAAACTTACACACGTTATTTTGGTCGCAGTTAATTTTGGCACACTCATTTTTTAGGAAGAAATGGGTTGGCACAGTGGTTAAGCACTGCTGCCTCACCAGCGCAAGGGACCTGGATTCAATTCCGGCCTTGGCTGACCGTCCGTTTGGAGTTTTCACTTTCTCCCTGTGTCTGCGTGGGTTTCCTCCGGGTGCTCCAGTTCCTCCTACAGTCCAAAGATGTGCAGGTTAGATGAATTGGCCATAATAAATTTCCCCTTGGTGTCCAGGGATGTGTAGTTTAGGTTATGGGGTTACGGGAATAATGGGAAAGTGGGTATGGGTGGAGTGCTTATTTGAACGGTCAGTGCAGACTCGATGGGCCGAATGGCCGCCTCCTGCACTGTGGATTCTATTCTATTAAGATAATGGAAATGATAAAAAGTGACACATTTAGATCGTCAGTGGTGAGTGGTTTTAGTTATGAGGCAAAGCTAAGAAGTGGAGATCTTCAATAAATGTTCAAAAGTGAGATGTTTTGATAACAGAAAGTTACTTCCCCTGGTCAGTGATTCAGTAACTAGAGGGCATCAATTTACCACTACTATCAATTAGAAATTTTGGATAAAAAGATTTTTTTAATGTTTGAAAACGCTATTCCCTGCAGGACGCAACTGTGGAAGTAGAATCCATAATAGCTGTTATAACATAAATGAGAAATATTTGAAAATTGAAAAAATGTAAAGGTTACAAGGAAAACGTAGGACAGCGGGATTAAATAGATAGACTTTTCAAATAATTATGTTGAACCACCTCTTGTACTTTGATTCTATAGGTGTCAAAGAAAGATCGATCATTTATTTTGAAATTGGCTAGATGTGTAAAGAAACTTTTGTACCATGATTTTGAAAAACAAAAGTCAAATTATGTTGCAGAAGCTCCATGACAAAGTGTGAAGAAACAATCGAGAAACCATGATGCTCAAAAATAGCTGTTTTGCAGAAATTGTATTGAAGGAGAGTACAACTTGCAGCTCCGTGATGGAATAAGGCAGTTTACCGAGAGTAAGGAAAGGCATTACAAAAAAAAATCTTCAAATCCTAGTCCTCAAGTTACTCCCTGGAGGTGGTATGATGGAAGTGATAGAACATAGAACAGTACAGCACAGAACAGGCCCTTCGGCCCTCGATGTTGTGCCGAGCCATGATCACCCTACTCAAACCCACATATCCACCCGATACCCGTAACCCAACAACCCCCCCCCCTTAACCTTACTTTTTAGGACACTACGGGCAATTTAGCATGGTCAATCCACCTAACCCGCACATCTTTGGACTGTGGGAGGAAGCCGGAGCACCCGGAGGAAACCCACGCACACACGGGGAGGACGTGCAGACTCCGCACAGACAGTGACCCAGCCGGGAATCGAACCTGGGACCCTGGAGCTGTGAAGCATTTATGCTAACCACCATGCTACCGTGCTGTCCACTTTGAAAATGCTCTTGCGAAGGAGGCCTGGATCCCTGTCGACTGCAGATTCTATTGACTGAGAAGAAGTGACAGCCTGATCTACATTTGAAACCAGTTGCCAAGTTTGAAAGTAAACTGGTGTTGAGCAAAAAACAGACCCTTAGCAGTTAATCATAGTCTTTTCTGCAAAACCCTGTTTATGCTTGCAAAGAACATTTGAATCAGAAGCTGTTCAGTCGGGTAGCTTGTGTATGTCATTGTGCAGTGTGATCATTGAACTTGCAAAGTCTTTGAGATTCTGGAAGTTTACACCGGTTGTTGCACGTCAACAAACTTGATCTCAACACTGACTTGAAAATAATTATTGGAATTCATGACCTAAAACCAGGTTTGACTATGACACCATCTTTTTACAGGCCCTGACTCAACATCCCCTGGCTCCTCGACCAGCCCCGCCAGGCTCCAGGCAAGCCTCCCCACTCCCCCCACCCCGCATGCGCGCGCACACACACACACATGGCTCTGCCTACCCCCACAAACAACTCTGGCCCCTTAAATTACCATGCAAAAGATTTTAAAGGGGCTACGAGCTTAAATTACCTGCGCACTCCAAAGAAAGATTAGAGGGGATGTAGCCCCTGTCCAGTCTGAATCTTAAATACTGAAAGTGTAAGTCTAAAAGCTCTATTTATATCACCAGAGTGCCAAGCTTACAAATGTGATGCTCTCATTTCAGCCGGCTTATCCCAGCAGATTTATTGGAGGAGGCCATGGGAAAGCTTCAACATGTCTCGCGTAACCTCGATACATAACCTTTCGATATTTATCTATTGCTGACAAGTACTCTGATTAATTCCATGAGCAAGCATTCCTTTGAACTTCTGCCCCTTTTGCCCAGCACCTTTTTGTCATTGTCCTGACAACAGTAGACTAGACTATACTGAATTCTAAAGTCTAAGATCGGTGATTTAGTGAGTACAAAGGACTATTTACTTTGTATTTCCACCGCAGTACCGAGATTGAAAAAGAAAGTTGCTGGCCATAGTCGCATGAGATCAACTCATTGATCCACCACTGAAATCAGTCAAACGGCAATTATTTATGTTTCAAGTGCAAAGCTGCCATTGATGAACTAAATGCAATTATCAACATGAATGTTTGCGAAGCGGCAATCATCATCGGATTGCTGTAACGTCAAAGGGAAGGCAATTCACTCCCACCTTTTATGGCATTAACTGGAAGTCCAATGTGAATGTTAGTGAATGAGTTTGTGGGAGAATGGGCGGGAAGGTGGTGGGAGGCAGTAGTTTCTGGGTGGGGGGGGTGATTGAGGGATAGTGTGGTTGGGGTGTCCGTGGGTTTTTTGGGTTGAAGCTGTAGTCAAAGGATCATGTGTGGGAGAGGGGGGGGGGGGGGGGGGTGGGGGGGGGGGGAGAATTGGCGGAGGAGGAATCAGTTCTATAATTACCCAACTGTTAGAAGTTTTCTATATAGAATCCCAACCATGCAGAAGGAGGCCATTCGGCCCATCGGGCCTGCACTGACCATTTGAAAGACCACCCTACACAGATCCAATCCCCAATCCCTGTAACCCCACCTAACCTTTGGACACTTGTGGGCAATTTAGCATGGCCAATCTATCCAACCTGCACATCTTTAAACTATGGGAGGAAATTGGAGCACCTGGAGGAAACCCACGGCGACATGGAGAGAATATGCAAACTCCACACAGACAGTCACCCGAGGTCGGAATCAAACCCGGGTCCCTGACGCTGCGAGGCAGCAGTGCTAACTACTTCCACCAATTTCTGTTTAATATTTTCGGCTTAATATCCTGGGAAGGACCGTAGAACTGTTTTTATGAATGCCTACAGCAGGATTATGGGAGCGCAAATCAGGAAGCAATTCCCAAATTTTAGCATGCCGAGGATTGCGAGGGATTCCTGCTATTGGACCTCCGTTTTGAGCAGGCGGCTCGATAGCAAGGTCCCGTGGCCTGCAGGAAGTTATTTATTTCTCTGTGGTTCAGCAGAAGCCAATCATTCCAAAGCAGTGGGCTCTCCACTGGAGCCAAGTCTTAAAGTTTATTTTGGCTTTAGACTTGTTACTGCCTCAGCCTTTTCGCTGAAAACATTAGGTTTTCCCCGAAGCAGGTGTTACTGATGGTCATGAAAGTGAGAAGCAGAGCATAGACTTTGTTGGGATGCCAGTGCTGCCGCCTGCCGCCGCCCACCCTTTCACCCCCCCTCCACCCCTACCCTTTGTGTTCATCTGTGCACTTTGACAAAAGTGATGCACAACACATGGGTACAGATGTGGCGAGCGGCGGTTTTAATTACACCCCTTGAGAAATATGTGGAGCAAAGACACCTGATCAAATGTTAGAAAGCAATCTGCTGCAGTTTGTGTGGCAGTCGTTCAGCTTGCTTTACTGTGAAATGCTTGCACAGGAGTTTCTCCCAATATGTGCCTGGTCTGAGCTCATTGCCAGTGACAGCCTAGACAACAGTATTGGTGAAGGGCCTTGGCGCTGCTGCCCTCTGCACTGTAGGTTGGGATGGGGAAGCTTAAGTACAGACAAAACAGATCTACATTTTAATGGCTGCTGGAAAGCTCTGGTTCAGTCTATCCCATAAACAAGCTGGGGTGCATTATAAAGAAATGGAGCTCATGATAAATAAATTCCAGCTATTATTTATTGTGAAAGAACGTGGTAGCCATATGTTAGGCCTGGCAAAGCTGTAATTGCCACACCTCGAGGGAAACCAAGCCATAATTAAAAGCCCCATTAACCCTGTCAGTATAGTGGAAAGCTATTGTCTGAGGAAAGCTGTCTCAACTCATTCATCTCATTGGCACTGACAAAACTGTAGCAGTGATGGTCATGAATAATCACTTGGCTGCAATAAAAAAAGGAGCATCGAGCCAAGTAATTAAGCATAGATCGAGTAAGTCACCTGTGTGAAACAGCTATCAGATGGTGGTGAAATGATCCTGTGAGTTGTGTGCTTTTAGATTAGGAGAAACATCTTTGATTTTTAGATCCCAGGAGCGCCACGCTGTAATGTGAGACTAGTGGAGTTCTCAATTAAAATTTGTGAAGTAGGTGGCAAAAGGGGGGAGTCCGAAGAGTTCATGTGAAAGACGTTTATTCAGCACAACAGCAGTATTTAGACAGGACCCGGTTACACACCTCCGGGTCCTCACTCCTTTCTGAGCTGCTACAGCAACTGACCTGTTCTACTAGCGCTGGTTAACTCACAGCTCAGTCAGCACTAGGGAACAATGACCCCCAGCTGGGTAAGTCCCATGCGGGTTATAACAACCCCCCACCCCCCCCCCCCCCCCCCTTCAAAAAAAGAAAAATTGAAAACTTGCTAAAAAACGAACATGAAATGAAAATCGCTTATTGTCACGAGTAGCCTTCAATGAAGTTACTGTGAAAAGCCCCTAGTCGCCACATTCCGGCGCCTGTCCAGGGATGCTGGTACAGGAATCGAACCGTGCTGCTGGCCTGCTTGGTCTGCTTTAAAAGCCAGCGATTTAGCCGAGTGAGCTAAACCATGGAAGAGAGAACAAAAAAAGGTATAACCAGACAATGCTCAACACTACACCTCATGTACCCCAAAAACACACACTTCAACATACACAAAAAAGGGGAATTTAGCACGCCCGCCGACCGTTCAGGGAGCTGTCGCCCCAGAATTTATACGGTACCGATTCAATCAGGCACGTTACACATAAAGAAACAAAGGGTCCGCACACCCCAATAGTGTCCGTAGGCACAAAACATGCAGCCAAGCGGTAACATCAGTACCCATGTAAAATACCTCTGTTGTCCATCTCGCAGTCCCAACCATAATGGAGCAGTCTTTCAAAACCCAACCCGCACTCTCAAACCCAAACAACAATCCAAAAGGGGCGGCGGCCAACTGCAATAAGGACTCCCCAGTAAACCATTCTGCCACAGCAAGCCGGCATCGCGAAAAGGCCACCAATGGAAATGGATGAAAACGTTGTGCAACCGTGACCGGAAGTTGCCCTGATGACATCGCTTCCAGTACTGCCGAATGCGTCAGACCCTGGAACTCTCCCAGCTCTCTCACCACAAGCCGGCATCAATTCTCGGCCTGACGCTCACGGCCTGTTCAATACAGGTTCCGAAAAAGGGCCTTGCAGCAACGAAAAGTCCGTACCTCACTCTGAAAGAAAATTTCAGGGAAGGCAGCCGACCGCTCCAATTCATCCTCACTGCCAGTGAAGTAAACGGCAAAGAGGGAGTCTAAAGAGTTCATAAGAAAGGCCTTTATTCAGCATAACAGCAGTATTTACACAGGACCTGGTTACACATCTCCGGGTACTCACTCCTTTCTGTGAGCTGCTACAGCAGCTGACCTGTTCTACTCGCGCTGGTTAATTCACCGCCCAGTCAGCACTAGGGAACAATGATCCCCAGCTGGATGAGCCCCATGCAGGTTATAACAATTTGTGTATTGTACGAAAACATTGCCATGTAGAGCACTGAATGCTTAATAGAAAAGTCTTGAGTGTTTACCGAGGAGAATTTATTTTACATTAGGATGCTTTATATTTGGATATATTAGCAACTCGGAAACATAGCGAGATACAGGACAGGATATACGGTCCATGCAGCTGATATACCTCTCAAGTAGCCATTCCCTCAGGTATCTCTTTATCTCCCTGAAATGTTTCCCTGCTGTGCTTCTACTGCCTTTGCAAACAGTCCCTTATACACATTCGCAACCCTCCTGTAAAGTACTTAAATCTAAACTATCTGCAACTTTCCTCTGTTAAATTGAAGCTCAGAGTCACTAGTTCCAGAGTTTATGGCAGTTTAATTGTCGCAATAGATAATCACAGCTTTATTGACACAAGTGAGGATGCTAACCTGCCACTTTGTTTCTCAATTTTGCTATTCTTAACAAGCTCTGACTAACATATTTGTAGCTCTTTGCGGTATTTGAATGCAGTTCAACTTCTGGTGAGAGCTGTGTTGTAAAATCGGGATGAGGAGTTGCAAGATCATGTCATAAAAGCCTTCAGTAAAAATAATCAGGAATGATACAAGATGTAGATCATAGATCATGATTTAATCACATTGTGTAAAGAAAAAATAGAACCAATCACCTCACACTTTCTTTGGATACCTGTTCTGTGTTTTGGGGATTTTGCAGACTGCAATCCAGCATTTTAAATAAATGTTTTGAAAAACTGAAGCATTCTAACAAAAGGTATAATTTCTGTTCTAATCACTGCTCTCAGTATGAGCAAAGTTATTGATTTAATATTAAGGGCATTTCAATAGCTTGTATCAGAAATCATTGTAGTTTAAGAAATAAAATTTGAAACAGTAAAGGAGAAATGCAGTTTCTAACTGTGAGCATGCACGAACTACTTTGCAAAATGGAAATAATGCATTTCTGATGAGCAAGTTGGGCAAGTACGTGAGGGCGAAGGAAATACGACAAAAAACTGATAGGGGTTGGGTGAAATTGGATGGGAGGAGTCTCTCATTTGGAACATAAACAGCACCATGGAAAAATTGGGCTGAATGCCCTGTTATTTCAGAAAGAAGCCTTTCATATGTGTATCTTTTGGAGCCTAAATATTTGAAGATAATTGTTCCAAATAATCTGTTCAACTCTGAAAATAATTGCCTGACTGCTGATCTTCCATTCGCCGTTTTCCTCTTTACTTCGATTTGAAAGGGCTCCTTTGTACAGCACCTTGTCAATCGGTGCCTGTCAGTAATTGAGATGGATCAGCAGCTGTTTGACACACTTTGCACACTAGTTGCGATACTAAAAGGATACAAATCAGAGAGATTGGCTTGGTGTTAAATTTAAGGATGTTTGAATATTGATGTTGTATTTTTATATCTCTTGTAGTGTTGGATTTTGCGGCCCAGGTTTTCTAAAATTATCAATCAAAATTTGACAAAGTATTTGAAACGAAGCTCAAAGTCTTCACTGTAATTCGCTGTACATTTTGAATTTCATTGAGGCAAGTCTTGAAATCCCATTGTTTTAAACATTTCCTCATTTGAGCACTTCTTTCTGCTGCAGTGTAGCATTACCAGCATCACCTAACTCGGTGGCTTCAGCTGGGAGCAATGAGTACTTGGTGTGGATCTGTCCCTCCTGGGAACTGGGTACATTCTCCAAACTAACTTTCAGTCGGATTCTTACATTTTGAAGGGAGAAATTAGAATTAGAATCTAAATACAGTGCAGTTTGTTAATTCAAGGAGTCATCAGTCCCCTGGTTTCTACCATAGCATTCACACAAAAATATGCAAGAGGTAAAGATTGGTTGTATTTGAAGAGTAACCACTGAATAATAAGCACCTTGGGAAAATTAATTTTGTTTGTAAAATAGCATTTTAATGTAATACAGGAAATCCCCACTTAACATTACTCACTCACGTAATGTTTTACTTTAAAGGCGTTAATATAGCAGTATTAATATATCCATTTAACGTTGCCATTTTCACTAAGGTTGTTTGCCGCAGACTTCCTCTTCTATAGTGTGACTGTTTACATGACCTTTCCCGCAGCTCGCATTTTCTCGTCGTCATTTCCTCTTCTTCCCACTACGGACCTTGCCTCCACCCAGTTTTACCTCCTGACCTTGTCTCTGTTTTTATCTGAATCCAAGAAGTCTGTTCTTGCAGCTCCGTTTGGGGAGATGGTGGCAGCGTAGTGAAGTTACTGGACTAGTAATCCAGAGGTCCAGCATGATGCTCTGGGAACATTGGTTTAGATCCCACCCGGCAGCTGGTGGAATCTAAATTCAATTAATAAATCTACAATATAACACAATATATCTACAATATAAAGCTAGTCTCCGTAATGGTGACCATTAAAGTGTTGTACAAACCTGTCTGGTTCACTAATGTCCTTCAGGGAAGGAAATCAGCCATCCTTGCCTGATCTGCCCTCCATGTGACTTCAGACCTATAGCAGTATGGTTGATTCTTAATGGCCCTCTGAAATAGCCTAACAAGCTGCCCAGTTAGAGGGCAATCAGACTGGCAACATATCCTTTCCTCGCCAGCAATTCCCACACTCGTGAAAAGTAAAGGAATTCCTCGCTGCTGGTTCCTGGCTCCTGCCCCTGGCTCCATTGCTGAACTCTTACTGATGTCCTTGTCGGCCGCCTAGTGGCAGACGTTAATTGTGCAGGTAGTCGAACATTGACCAGCTTCTGCAACTTATAGAGCCTGGTCAATCTAAAAGTACTGTACAGAAGGTGAGGGTAATGTAATTATTTTTTCCCCCTTTATTAGAGTTACAAAGCCAAAGTTCAGAGTGAACAGCGGCAAACACCGAATCCAGCTCCTTGCCTGTTCCAAAAACCAATTCAAATTGAATCTAATTCAAGGCCCCACAAAGGAGACATACCAGATCCAGGCATTACACTTGACCTCATGCTCAATCTTGACCAAAAGTGATGTACAGTAATTCTTTTAAAATATTTTGTATATTGCATTTATTTTATATTTAGTGATGTATTTTATTTTGCAAGTTATTTCAACTGGGAATGCAGAGTCCTGCACATGTATGGTACAGTATTTCAATTGTACAAAGTTTTGTTCTTGGCCTGAAATGCCAAAAGGAACCAAACTCTGGCTTTAACATTGATTTCTAATGAAACCTAATGTAAGAGTGAATTAATAGGTTCAGTAAATAGGTATAACACCACTGCTTTAGAGTAAAGAGCACATCCTAGTCAAATGCTTATACTTCAAGGATTTGAGGCATAAACCAGCTTGTTTACTTTTTAGAAGAACAAACAGTTTTCAAGACGATTACAAACCAACTTCTGGGTGAAGTTTTAATAATTTAAAAAAATATATATAAATTTAGAGTAGCCAATAGTTTTTTTCCCAATTAATCATCAATTTAACATGGCCAATCTACCTACCTGCACATCTTTGAGTTGTGGGGACTAAACCCATAAAAACAAGGGGAGAATGTTCAAACTCCACATGGACAGTGACCCAGGGTCGGGATCGAACCTGGGATCTTGGCAACGTGAGGCAGCAGTGCTAACCACTGTGCCACCGTGCTGCCCGAAGGTTTAATAATAAACCTACGCAGGCAAGATCAGAATTTAAAAACCATGTTCTGTGTACTGACTAGCTGTGTAGGCAGACTATCTGTGATTGCTGTGTTAAAGAGCTGTGTTAGAGCTGTATCAGAGGAGGGTGCTCCTCCAGAGGTTTCTCTGGGATAGTGCCCTTCATGCTCTTGATCCATGAATAAACTATTGTAACCTGCCCCTGGGTCTCCTGTGGTTAGTGGGACGACGTCTACCACAACACTATGATTCACTTAAAATCGTTTCACTTAAAGTCATGATTTTCAGGAATGCAACCACAACATTAAATTAGTACTCCATGTATGATGTTTATTCCAAGTTAACTATGTGCCAGTATTTATTTCTAGTTTACCCATTTCTCTCTCTCTTCCCTAGAAATTGTTGGTTCAATCCTGTATGATTTGTTGTTCTTCCCTTCCCCAGCCGGGGGGTAGCAAGATCAATTCTGATGTCCACATCATTGACTTGTAGTGTGGGACCTTCCTAAATGACTTTCTAGAACTGACCTGTTGCAATCCTTATTTCTATTTGTGCCTGGTGATTCCCAACATGTGCTTATCGAAATTAGCCTGAGATTTAACAATTGCTCTGCCCTACTGTCTAACCAGGTGAACTTGTGATGATTCCCAATGCACTTTTTTTTTAATAGAAAAAAGCCGAGCCTAGTTGCTATTAATGCCCGACATCTAAATTTTGGGTGTCAATCAAGTCTTCAGTGATACTTAGCTCCGTCTGCTTCTGGTGCTGTAAGGTGATTAATTATAAAGCTCTTAACCTTTTTTTTGTATTTTGTTTTTTCATACTGAAATTGTCCAGCATCCTGAAAGGGTTAATACAGCTTTAATTATATCTATTTGCATGTTCTGCCTTAGAGAAGTCTTTAAACACTTTTTGGGGAAGGCTAACAAACACTCACTTTTTAATTATCATACATAGTGTCTGAAACGTAGCATTAATTTTAAAAAGAAGTTCTAATAATTCCATGGCAAACTGAGATTTCCACCAAAATCAAATGATGAACTGAGAAGTGCGCAGGCCCACAATTTTTATTCATTTCAGGAGTGCTCATTAAAATCAAATACTGCAAAATTTCCCAATGCAATTCTGTTTAGTTTTGAAGTTACAACATTATAAATGATCCTGCTGACTATAAAGGTTCTTTATGAAACTAGCTTGGGTAGCCTTAACCCAGTTCCTACTTGGCATGAGTCCATAGCACAAAACTGTCCATAATTGGCCACTAATTGGCACTTAGTTGGCAGCCTCACTTTGAGAGGCCACAGGGATGGATGTTGGTGGAATAGATAACGTGATAAGATTGCGAATTCTGATTGTTTGACAAGAGTGCCTTTTAACCTGTGCTATATCTGATGTGCTTGATGTTGCTTGTAAAACTTGGAAAAAATATTCCATTACCCAGTACTGACATCCTTCGTAAAATACCCATCATCCCCTCTCATCCTTATCCGGGTAGAAAATTGCAACTAGCCAGAGGACATAAGGGTAGACTTAGTCGAGGATGAATTTGTGTTAGAATCGCGGAGGGGAAAAATGTCTGTGCTTGCTCTTTGTAATGGCTACTCTGTCTCACTCTCTTGCAGCCCTGCAAATCTTTTCTCTTTAGATTGTTATCCAGTTCCTTTTTGAAAGCCACGATTGACTGCCTCCATCATACTCTGAGGTAGTGCGAGACTCAGTATAGATTTTCCCCTGTCATGGAATCTATGCAATATCTGTAATTTTGATGGGAGCAAACTACTAGCAATGAAGGAATTGAAAAATGAAATGAAAATCGCTTATTGTCACAAGTAGGCTTCAAATGAAGTTACCGTGAAAAGCCCCTAGTCGCCACATTCCGGCGGGAGGCTGGTACGGGAAAATTTGCAGACATTTTCAGTTATTTCTGATTTTGATTTCTAGTTGCCCCTGTTCAATACATCTGATTGTGTGAAATGCTCTTTTTGCTTAACATGTTAACTTGTGCAAGACAGAATTGCGTTATGCTCTGTGTACATTCACTTCAATTATATTGGACTTTAGATGTGAAGACAAACCTTTAAAGTTACAGGTTTGTAACCTTTCAGTTGGTTACAGAGCAGTAGATTGCACTTGGCTATATCAAAAGATTACAGTATTAGAACAGTAAGTAACTTCAAGCAAGTGATTTTGTTTTTAAGATTTAAAACAAAATCTTCTGCTGAAGGCCACTCCTGCCAAGTGCTTGCCCCAAGTCATCATTCTTCATTGTAAAGTTTGAGAATGAATATTGCTTGGAAAATTCAATATTGAAACATCATAAACAAGCATTGATTTAACGCTTGTACATCCACTTTTCATCAGTCACTAACCAGTGATAAAGAAACAGCTTGGTTATTGTTTATTGTAATGTTACATTGAGTCATTTTTTTCCCAGGTTCCTATTTTCATTTTAGCTTGGAAGGTAGTCTCTATTAGTGCACATAAAATGCAGAGAAAAATATTTACTCCAATTTCTTGACTGGCAAATGAAATAGAAATATATATACTTCTTTATTCAAAGAAACGTTTTCATCATTCCAAAAATAATTCCAATACAACTGCACCCCCCCCCCCCCCCCCCCCCCCCCCCCACTCTCTCGGCAGTACTTCTCCAATCTCGGGATCCGCTCGTTGTCCAGGTATCTATGGAACCTGACTATGATGGCCCATGGAGGCTCCCCCGATTCTGCCTCAGTGACCAATGAACCTGGTCCAACTCGGGAGGGGGTTGGCAAGTTCTCCTCTCCCACCAACTTTCCAAACATCTTGGAGATGTAATCTGTGGCCTTCATACCTTCCAGGCCCTCGGCAACAATTCTTAGATTCGGCTATCTGGAGAGATCCTGCAGATCATCGACCTTGGTCTTTAACGCCCTAAGCTCCTCCAGCAACAACAACATCTCTACCTCCAGAGAGACAATCCAATTGCTATAATCCGAGAGTACTCCCTCCACCTTCTGGATTGTTGCCCCTTGTACCTCTCCCACTGATCCATCCTGACCAAGGACACCCGAATAGGTACCATGGGCCCCTCAATCGCTTTCTCGAATGCCTATCGCTGCATTATATTGAGGCATTTATAATTTTAACAATTTTAAACATTAGGTTACAACAAAAACAAAACAATATAACTAACACCCCCCCCCCCCCCCCCCCCCCCCAAAATAAGAAACCCCAGCCAACATGGCTTTACACAAACAGGACAACCTTCCCCAGCCCCCTTTCCATTGGTTCTTCTACCCTTACTCATACCCCCTGCTGACAGCCTAATTTTTCTTGAAGTCAATGAATGGCTGCCACCTCCGGGCAAACCCCTGCAGCAATACTCTCAAGGCGAATTTAATTTTCTCGAGTCTGAGAAACCTTACCAAGTCATCAACCCACACCCCCCGACCTTGGCGGCTCCGAGTCCCTCCATCCTAGTAAGATCCGTCCCCGGGCCACCAGGGTGGCAAAGGCCAGGACATAGGCCTCCCTCAGCCCCTGGGCTCCCGGATCTTCCAACACACCAAAGATCGCCACCTCCGGACTCGCCATTACCCTCGCCGTTAAAACTTCTGACATGACGTCAGCAGACCCCTGCCAGAAGCCTCTCGGCCTCAGATATGCCCAACACACATGGACATGGTTCACAGCTCCTACACCTATCTATCACCCTCTCGAAGAACCTGTTTATCTGGGCCACTGTCATGTGCGCCCTGTGGACTACCTTAAATTGTATCAGGCTGAGCCTGGCACACGACTAGGATTCAGTGACTCGCCTCAGGGCCTCCTCCCATAATCCGGCCTCCAACTCCCCACCCAACTCTTCTTCCCAGTTTCTCTTCATCTCCCCTGTTGGGGCTCCCTCCCACTCCCTCAGTTCCCTGTGGATCTCTGAAACCTTCCCATCTCCTACTCCTGTTCTCGACTCCACCTTATTCTGTAGTCCCCAGTGCAGCAGGTACAGGAAGGTCGAAACCTGCCTCCGCACAAAATCCCTCACTTGCAGATACTGGAACACATTCCCACCTGACAACTCAAACTCTTCGTCCAACTCTTGCCAGCTCGGGAAGCCCTCATCAATAAAAAGATCTACAAATCTCTCGATCCCCACCTGCTTAGCGCTGTTTCTTAAATTCACTTGTTAAGAAGTCCACCAACTTCCTGGCCTTTCACTGAGGTGACAACGACGCTGCAGAGACCACCGCCATTTTATCCCCTTCTGCAGCGTGAGGACCTTCTAAATCCACCGAAGATCCCTTTCCTGACATCTGCCTTGTGTTGTATCCACCAGACATCACCTACAAGATGGGACCCTATTCTCTCACACTGAACCAATTTCTTCCCAAAATCACCGTTAACCAGGCTTAAAGGGCCAAAAAAAAAACAAATCTGTGTGTGTGTGTGTGTTGAATATCCCTTCATAAATTACTTGTTTGCATATTTTTAACTATGTTATGCAAATTCAAAATGACTAAATGATAAGGACTTACTTTAAGTTTGAGACTGACCAAAGGAAAGCTAGGCAACGTCAATTCAGGCTACTTGCCTCTGGGTTTACACGGTGATTTGCGGAGCCAAAACAAACTAGGGAAGGTCCAAATTCAATCCCCAGTCTGTACTGAGTGAGTTACCTAATCCCAACGAGAAGTGAGGCAGTCCCTTCCAGTCTTCAGGTTAGAGAGAGAAGCTAGGCGCCCAGTGATCACTCCAAGAAATACTTACTTGTGAACGTTAGATGAAGGGGGAA
Source organism: Scyliorhinus canicula (assembly GCF_902713615.1). Classification (NCBI taxonomy): domain Eukaryota; kingdom Metazoa; phylum Chordata; class Chondrichthyes; order Carcharhiniformes; family Scyliorhinidae; genus Scyliorhinus; species Scyliorhinus canicula. The sequence goes on from NC_052166.1 coordinate 56,483,356, forward strand.
TTGGGCTCATCAATTAATACCCTTTGTGCTTGAATAGCTGACCAGCAAACACCATTTAAAAACTCTCATAGGATCATAGAGTTACTAAATGGCAGCAATGCCCATAAACCAGATCCTGGCACAATGCTGATGATAGAGGAGGTCAACAAACTTAGCAAGAAAAAATCCTCCGAGCATCCAAAACTCGACGTTAATTTTGAATAAATGTGACGAGCAAGAGGGTGGATTAATGTAAATTTGCATGTTCATCCTGAGGCTGCTAGTCACTCCAGCACTCCTGGTGCCCATTGGTAGGTCTAATACAGGGGTGGGCAAACTACGGCCCGCGGGCCGCATGCGGCCCGCCAAAGGTTTTTATGCGGCCCACCAAGATCAAGTCATAAAAAAAAAAAAAAAAATTTTTTAATTTTTTAAAAAGATTTTTTTTTTTAATAAGGTTAATTGGGGGGGGGGGGCTGTTGAGTTACTGGTATAGGGTGGATACATTGACTCGAGTAGGGTGATCATTGCTCGGCACAACATAGAGGGCCGAAGGGCTTGTTCTGTGCTGTACTGTTCTATGTTCTATATGAGGCGCCCAGAATCATAACCGGGTGAAGCGCCATTTTTGAAATGTAGAGAAAAAGAGGGCTAAAAGCAGGATGCCGCCGGGGAAGCGCTGAGGTATATGCCGCACCCTAATTGGTTACAACCGGGACTATTAATTAATATACTATGCGGCCCTTTAAAATTGTGAATTTCTGAATGTGGCCCTTGCACGGAAAAGTTTGCCCACCCCTGGTCTAATATGTTTCATATCTCTAACTTTCTAACCCTTCGGCAAAAAGGTTTAATCCTGTGCTGGTTATTGCATTCCGAGTAATTTAGAATTTTTGTCTGAATTACTCCTTGATTTTTTTTTCTCCTGGCTTGTTTGCAACTTGTCCCAGCGTATAGCACCATTCCTCTAATTATGACTCAAATCCCACCCCAGCAATAGAGAAAATGCATTTGCACCTTCTACATGTCAGTATGATTGCAATTATAATCTAACCAATACTTGAATACTGGACTGCCGCAGTGTTGGAAGTAATATTGAAAATTCAGAAATGATGCACAGAAAGGCGTTCGGGAAACAAAAGGCAGTTTTAAAGGATTTATATTTGTATTGAGAAACATTAGAAATAGGGTATAGTTTTAAGTGGGTTTAATTTAATGTTTCTCTGTAAGGAAGGGTAAAACCCACAGTTAGATTCATGCTGGACAAAGGAGTTTGTATGTGTGGGGGGTTGGTTCAATTCAAATTGGGCTTCTATTGTGCTTAAAGAGGGTTATGTGGTGAAGAGTAAATAAAATAGCTGAAGCATGTGGGTGTTGCTTCGCAACTGGAGGCCTTTTTAAGGTAGAATGGCTTTTGGGTTTAGTTTTTTTAGCTGAATTTGCTTGCAGTTGAAGAAGGACACTGGAGAGTGAAAACCAATCAACTCTGCCAGAAGAATCTGGACAGGACAAGTGAGTTACAAAGAGACAGACTTCCCAAAAATGAGATACAGTCCGGATAACCAGGGAATTGGGACAAAGAAACTGTCTTAAGAAGCCTGAAGTTAAGAGAACAGAGTCCAAGGTATTGTTCAGGAGAACTCGAGGGGAAAAGTAAACTAGGGGCCTGAGATAAAGAGCCGATTGCCGTCACCAGAATTAAAGTGCAAAAGCAGACTCCAGAAGTAAATCGGAAGTTTGATACCATTTTAGTAGAGTCTGAGAATCGAGAGTAAAGCAATTGTGAACAGTTTGTACAGCAGTCAAGACAAAGAAATCCTGAAGCAGGTGTTGTAAAACCTGGATACTGGATTCGCTGTTGAAAGTGGAGTAGAAGCTTTGTTTGAAAGAGTAATTTGGAATACCTCAACTGGATGTGTGAATGCAAATCGCTGATGGAAAGTATTGTTGTGAAATAAGATTTTGAAGTGGGTTTTTTTGAGTGTGGAATGTGACAATCATCTGAGGGGTTCAGAGTGAAGAGTGTATTTTCCCACAGCCAATCTGTATGCTTAAAGGGACTTGGACCATTGTAGCTTTAGATGTAATCTTAATATCTGTGTATTTGTTAAGCTAAGGGAGAGTGAGGGAGTCTTGTAGCACAATCCAACCGTAGATGTTTAATAATTGTTTCTTCTTATTTAAAATGAAATAATGGTCCTGTGATTCAAGTTAGGGTCTTTGAGCCAGGGTTCCATTCTGCGCTCTTCCTGTCCAGTTATAACATAACTGGGATCATAACAAGAGGACTATGCCTGATCTTTGCTAGAGCAATAAAACACATTTCTTCTCTCCGTTTTCCCAAGGTCTGGACAATATTCTTTTCTCACCATCAAAAATAAATAATCAGTCAGCTGTGTCATTGTTGTTCATAGGACCCTGCCACTGGAAAATGGTTGATGCATTTGACTACCTAAAAAGAGACTGCAAAATGCGTGTAAGGCACTTTGGGTGATTTTGAGGGACATGATAAGCTATATAAATACATGCTGTTCTTTCCAGTGTTAGTACAGCTTACACTGCTTTCTCTTTCTACTCTTAAGATGCAGTGATGGGCTTAATGGAGTTCCATTAAATCTTCTTTTAATTCATCGTTTTTGAGACCCAGCAAAGTGAGAACTGTGTCTGGGACTTTTGTAAGTTAAGTAAGACATGTTGTCCTGGAAGTATTTTTTGCAGGAACACTGTAGACTGCTGGAGGCGTTAAGAGGCAGAGGTGGGTGAAGACTGGCATTAGTAAGAGGTGTTCTTGTCTAAAAGACTGATGTGCGCAATATAACGTGTTAACTTTGAATAGAAAAGGTGCTACATTTTAATTTACACAAATTCACTGATTAGCCTACATGGATATTTCGCTGTTAGGAAAAACTTCTGGAGAGCAGATTTTGTCTTGCGTTTCTGTTTCATGTCAAAGGCTGTGGCCTATAACCTCCAGGTTCCTCAGCATCGCATTTAGGGGTGCCCCTGTGATGCGCTGAGAATCCCTCCAGAGTGTTCCCATGTAAGGGGTTCACCCAGCCATTGCCAAGGAAGTGCTGACTTCCTCTGGACAATTGCACTGACAAGCAATTTAAATCGCTAACTTCGGATAGTTCTGCCAAATTTACCCTGATAGTTGCTCTGAAAGATTTAGAAGGAAAAGGGGCAGTGTGGAAAAGAATGGAGATGGCGTCATGTAGAGGTACGAGCCTGGGTGCCATGGTAACGGCGCCATTGCCGCTCTCCCCTAAGAGGTTTACCACGAGCCCGGTGGTGGCGGCGACCCTAAGAATCTGGGGACAGTGGAGACGGCATCGGGGGGAAACAGGGGGCTCGATGGAGGCTCCACTGGGTGGCAATCATCGGTTCATCCCGGGGAACAAGGATGGGGGATTTAGGGGGTAGCAAAGGGTGGGCATCAGTAAATTGAGGGACCTGTTTATTGGCGGGAGGTTTGCGGGCCTGGGGGAACTGGAAGATAAATTTGGGCTTCCCCAAGGGAACATGTTCAGATACTTGCAGGTAAAGGCGTTTGCTAGGCGACAGGTAGAGGGATTCCCTTTGCTGCCCTCGCGGGGGACGATGGACAGCGTGCTTTCGGGGGTGTGGGTAGGAGAGGGGAAGGTGTCTGACATCTATAAGGTAATGCAGGAGGTGGAGGAGTCGTCAGTGGAGGAGCTGAAGGCTAAATGGGAGGAGGAACTCGGGGAGCAGATAGAGGATGGGACTTGGGTGGATGCCTTGGAGAGAGTCAACTCTTCCTCCTCATGTGCGAGGCTTAGTCTCATCCAATTCAAGGTGCTGCACCGGGCCCACATGTCCGGGACTAGGATGAGTAGGTTCTTTGGGGGTGAGGACAGGTGCACCAGATGTTCGGGGAGTCCAGCGAACCTCGCCCATATGTTCTGGGCATGCCCAGCACTGGAAGAATTCTGGAAGGGGGTGGCGAGGACGGTGTCGAGGGTGGTTGGATCAGTGACATGGCGGTATTTATAAAATTGGAAAGGGTCAAATTTGCCCATAGAGGATCAATACAAGGGTTCTATAAACGATGACAGCCTTTTCTGGACTTCCTGGCTCAAAGATAGGTAACTGGGTCAATAGCAGCAGCAACCCGGGGAAGGGGGGGTGTTCCTTATTGTAGTTTCTATTATGTAACTTAATATTGTGTTAATTTGCATTGTTGTTAAAATGCTGTGTTGTTCATGGAGGTGGGGCGAATGTTTATGATTGCTAATATTATTGTTATTTTTGGTATTTTATTATGGTTCGTTGTTGTATAAATTCAAAATTTTTCAATAAAAATTATTTTTTAAAAAAAGATTTAGAAGGAAAAAAACTTTGGACACCAGAGTAACTATTTAAACACTCAGACCCAACATATCACAGGACACCACACGCAAACACGATCATCCAGCGGTCCCATCACACCACATCTGCCTCATCCCGAACTGATGCCCCTCACTCTCCTTCACTAATGCCCCTCTCCCTCCTTCACTAATGCCCCTCTCCCTCCCTCCCTGACACCTCTTCCTCCCTCCCTGACACCTCTCCCTCCCTTCCTGACACCGCTCCCTCCCTGACACCTCTCCCTCCCTCCCTGACACCTCTCCCTCCCTCCCTGACACCTCTCCCTCCCTCCCTGACACCTCTCCCTCCCTCCCTGACACCTCTCCCTCCCTCATTGACACCTCTTCCCTCCCTCATTGACACCTCTCCCTCCCTCATTGACACCTCTCCCTCCCTCATTGACACCTCTCCCTCCCTCCCTGACACCTCTCCCTCCCTCCCTCCCTCCCTGACACCTCTCCCTCCGTCCCTGACACCTCTCCCTCCCTGCCTGACACCTCTCTTTCCCTCCCTGACACCTCTCCCTCCCTCCCTGACACCTCTCCCTCCCTGACACCTCTCCCTCCCTCATTGACACCTCTCCCTCCTTCATTGACACCTCTCCCTCCCTCCCTCCCACCTCTGCCTCCCTCCCTCCCACCTCTGCCTCCCTCCCTGACACCTCTCCCTCCCTCCCTCCCTGACACCTCTCCCTCCCTCCCTCCCTGACACCTCTCCCTCCCTCCCTCCCTCCCTGACACCTCTCCCTCCCTCCCTGACATCTCTCCCTCCCTCCCTGACACCTCTCCCTCCCTCCCTGACACCTCTCCCTCCCTCATTGACACCTCTCCCTCCCTCCCTCCCTGACACCGCTCCCTCCCTCCCTGACCGCTCCCTCCCTCCCTGACACCGCTCCCTCCCTCCCTGACACCTCTCTCTCCCTCCCTGACACCTCTCCCTCCCTCCCTGACACCTCTCCCTCCCTCCCTGACACCTCTCCCTCCCTCCCTGACACCTCTCCCTCCCTCCCTGACACCTCTCCCTCCCTCCCTGACGCCTCTCCCTCCCTCCCTGACGCCTCTCCCTCCCTCCCTGACGCCTCTCCCTCCCTCCCTGACGCCTCTCCCTCCCTCCCTGACGCCTCTCCCTCCCTCCCTGACGCCTCTCCCTCCCTCGCTGATGCCTCTCCCTCCCTCGCTGATGCCTCTCCCTCCCTCGCTGATGCCTCTCCCTCCCTCGCTGATGCCTCTCCCTCCCTCGCTGATGCCTCTCCCTCCCTCGCTGATGCCTCTCCCTCCCTCGCTGATGCCTCTCCCTCCCTCGCTGATGCCTCTCCCTCCCTCGCTGATGCCTCTCCCTCCCTCGCTGATGCCTCTCCCTCCCTCGCTGATGCCTCTCCCTCCCTCGCTGATGCCTCTCCCTCCCTCGCTGATGCCTCTCCCTCCCTCGCTGATGCCTCTCCCTCCCTCGCTGATGCCTCTCCCTCCCTCGCTGATGCCTCTCCCTCCCTCGCTGATGCCTCTCCCTCCCTCGCTGATGCCTCTCCCTTCCTCGCTGATGCCTCTCCCTCCCTCGCTGATGCCTCTCCCTCCCTCGCTGATGCCTCTCCCTCCCTCGCTGATGCCTCTCCCTCCCTCGCTGATGCCTCTCCCTCCCTCGCTGATGCCTCTCCCTCCCACGCTGATGCCTCTCCCTCCCTCATTGACGCCTCTCCCTCCCTCCCTCCCTGACACCGCTCCCTCCCTCACTGACACCTCTCCCTCCCTCCCTCGCTGACGCCTCTCTCCCTCCCTCGCTGATGCCTCTCCCTCCCTCCCTGACGCCTCTCCCTCCCTCGCTGACGCCTCTCCCTCCCTCCCTCCCTGACACCTCTCCCTCCCTCGCTGACACCTCTCCCTCCCTCCCTGACACCTCTCCCTCCCTCCCTGACACCTCCCTCCCTCCCTCACTGACACCTCGCCCTCCCTCCCTCGCTGACACCTCTCCCTCCCTCGCTGACACCGCTCCCTCCCTCGCTGACACCTCTCCCTCCCTTGCTGATACCTCCCTCCTTCACTGACGCATGTCTCCCTCACTAACACCTCTCCCTCCCTCTACCCGCCCCGCTCCCTCTACCCGCCCCGCTCCCTCTATGGCCCCGCTCCCTCCCTCTACCCGCCCCGCTCCCTCCCTCTAGACGTCCCGCTCCCTCCCTCTAGACGCCCCGCTCCCTCCCTCTAGACGCCCCGCTCCCTCCCTCTAGACGCCCCGCTCCCTCCCACTAGACGCCCCGCTCCCTCCCTCTACCCGCCTCGCTCCCTCCCTCTAGACGCCCCGCTCCCTCCCTCTAGGCGCCCCGCTCCCTCCCTCTAGGCGCCCCGCTCCCTCCCTCTAGGCGCCCCGCTCCCTCCCTCTAGACGCCCCGCTCCCTCCCTCTACCCGCCCCGCTTCCTCCCTCTAGGCGCCCCGCTCAATCCCTCAACGTGCCCGCCTCACCTTTTTTCACCAGTGCCTAATGTATACATGAGGATTGACTTCTTTATTGTCATTGTTATCGGGGGGTGTAGAAAGTGGAATACTTGTCATTTGGACCATTCCTGGAGATCCTGGAGGAGAGGTCTGCACAGAGGCCGGCGTGGAGGTGGGATGTGGTCCTGGAGGAGAGGTCTGCACAGAGGCCGGCGTGGAGGTGGGATGTGGTCCTGGAGGAGAGGTCTGCACAGAGGCTGGTGTGGAGGTGGGATGTGGTCCTGGAGGAGAGGTCTGCACAGAGCCGGCGTGGAGGTGGGATGTGGTCCTGGAGGAGAGGTCTGCACAGAGCCGGCGTGGAGGTGGGATGCGGTCCTAGAGGAGAGGTCTGCACAGAGGCTGGTGTGGAGGTGGGATGTGGTCCTGGAGGAGAAGTCTGCACAGAGCCGGCGTGGAGGTGGGATGTGGTCCTGGAGGAGAGGTCTGCACAGAGGCTGGTGTGGAGGTGGGATGCGGTCCTGGAGGAGAGGTCTGCACAGAGGCTGGTGTGGAGGTGGGATGTGGTCCTGGAGGAGAGGTCTGCACAGAGGCTGGTGTGGAGGTGGGATGTGGTCCTGGAGGAGAAGTCTGCACAGAGGCTGGTGTGGAGGTGGGATGTGGTCCTGGAGGAGAGGTCTGCACAGAAGGCCGGCGTGGAGGTGGGATGTGGGACTTTTTGCAGATCTGAGGTTTTGAGTGAGGATGGCAAAGGTGTTTGACGATTATCTGAGGTTTAATAAGAATTGGGAGGTCTCACCATCTGTTGTTTGGGAGGCGCTGAAGGTGGGGGTAAAGGTCAAAATCATCTTGTATAAGGCACAGGTGATAGGGAGGCAAGGGAGGAGCGGCAGCGACTGGTAAATTAAATCTTGGAGGTTGATGGGAAGTATTCGGGGGATCCCACTCCGGAGCTTTTGGTCAGTACAAAGGAATTGGAGATACAGTTTGACCTTTTTGGCAGGAAAAGCCGTATGCCAGTTGAGGCGGGTGAAGGATGTGGTGTACGGATATGGGGAGAAGGACAGTCGCTTGCTGGCAGCAAGCTCCACTGGCAGGCGGCCTTCCGAGTGATAGTTCAGTGATGGGGGTGCAGGTGACGCAGGACTGAATTGAATTTTCCGAGCCTGGTGGGTAGGGTCGTGGCAGATTTGTTGAGATGGGACAGTCTCCACTATCATTGGCAGGCCAGGTGTAGGCGATGTAGTATCTGTATTTGGAGAAGGTTCGGTTTAGCTTGAGGGGAGCGATTGAAGGCTTCCGCAAGAGATGGGGCCTGAGCAGCTAGGGGGAGGGGCGGGGGTCTGGAGGTTGTTCTTTGAGTTATTGAGGTCTTAGTTGGTAGAGTGGGGGTGGTTTCAGTTGTTCCTGTTGTTTTGTGTATAAAATGTTAAAAAAACAAATAAAAATGTATATTTTTTAAAAATCTGCTTTCCCCCAATTTAGAACTTTGATTTCGGTCCCATCCTTGTCCTTCCCCATAACAATCTTGAATCTAACTTGGACGATATCTAATTACCAACTTTTTTGATGGTTTTTATAATCAGAGTAGCAGTGTAAGGGGGCAAATTATGTCATTTCAATGATTTCTACTGGTTTGCAGTCCGAGGATTTTAAAAATGTACCCCGTGTGGCAACATAGAATCACTAGCACTTAATTATAGATGTCCCTGTTAAATGGCACATGTGCAGATTGCAGAAGTTGCTGTCTGGTGGTGAACATAGACAGTTTTTGCCATTAGTGCAACTGCAAAGTCCAAACCTAAGAGGACTCTTCATTACGGAAATGGATAAGCATTTGAATAAGAAAATAATTTAAAAGACGTGAGAAACAAGTAGGAGAGAAATTGAACAAAATGGGTAGATTTTTGAGGGAGCTCGTACAGTTCCAATGGTTCAAAAGTTCCTCTCTGCTGTAAAATTCTGTGATACTTTTGTAATCCTGAATTTTGCTAAATCAAGCAAATGGTCACAAGCCTACATACAGGATAGTTGAATATGTTGTTTGTGCATGTCGTAGTTACTGGTTACTTGGCAGATTAATGTTCAATACTTTATAAAACCTATTGGACAGAAGAAAAAAAAGTTACTTTCCTGAGGTTGAATTACCATCAGTTTGATATGAGAATAATTTATTTTTGCGGTGCTGTGTATTTTTAGGAATCTTCTTTGGAAAAGAGTGCGACATCAGGTGACCAAACTGGCAAAACATTGGATAACAGATTGAATCACACATCTGCAAAATTATAAATGTCACTCGCATATTGCTTCCGATAAAAATTACTGTCTGTCTATGTGAGTTATGACTCACTGTCTTTTAAAGTTGCTGTTTCTCATAAAAAGTTGAACAGTTCTCTTCTTGAAGCGCCATCGCTTTTGGTCATTGTCTTCTACTTTCAGCTGTAGGAGAGGGTTATTTCATAGAATCATAGAATCTACAGTGCAGAAGGAGGCCATTTGGCCCATCGAGTCTGCACCAGCCCTTGGAAAGAGCACCCTACTCAAGCCCACACCTCCACCCTATCCCAGTAACCCCACACAACCTTTTTGGACATTAAAGGCATTTTAGCATGGCCAATCCACCTTACCTGCTCATCTTTGGACTGTGGGAGGAAACCGGAGCAGCCAGAGGAAACCCATGCAGACACAGGGAGAAAGTGCAGACTCCGCACAGACAGTGACCCAAGCCGGGAATTGAACCTGTAATCCTGGAGCTGTGCTAACCACTGTGCTACCGTGCTGCACCACAATCTATTCGATGGTTTCAGCTAAATGCATTGCAAAGGGTAATGATGCCACCAGGAATGGATCTCTCAAAGCAAGCGAACAGTACATGGGCGATGGTCTAACTGGGATGGTCATAGTCACAATTTGAGCTCTTCCTCAATGTTTCACTTGCAAAGTAACTGGCCACGTCTTCTCGGGCCTGCTATCCAGTGATTGAGTAGTGTCCAGATTTTCCATGGCATGTTGAAACCTGGGACTTAATTTAAGTCTCTTCAGATCTTCTTTCTGTCTTAATTTCTGGTCACGATGTGGAGATGCCAGCGTTGGACTGGGGTGAGCACAATAAGAAGTCTTACAACACCAGGTTAAAGTCCAACAGGTTTGTTTCAAACACTAGCTTTCGGAGCACTGCTCCTTCCTCAGGTGAATTTCTGGTGACACACTTCATCTTTGGTAAAGTATACTCTTACCCTTTGTCCAGATGCCTCCCAGTATTTCCTTCTTGCATTGCACAATTCCCGGCTTGGGTCACTGTCTGTGCAGAGTCTGCACTTTCTCCCCGTGTCTGCATGGGTTTCCTTTGGCTGCTCCAGTTTCCTCCCACAGACCTAAGATGTGCCTTCAACGTTGCAAAGCACACTGCAGCTGTGATTTGGAACAGGCAGATATCTGCCTATTGCATGATGTTCCAGAAGCTGCCACCGGAAGTTGTTCCAAAGTACTTCAGTCACGTACGACGCTGAGGACCCGGGTTCAATCCCAGGGTCATTGTCCTTGTGTGGAGGTTGTACATTCTCCCCGTGTCTGCGTGGGTTTCACCCCCACAACCCAAAGGCTAGGTGGATTGGCCATGCTAAAATGCCCCTTAATTGGAAAAAATAATTGGGTAGTCTAAATTTATTTTTTAAAAAGTACTCCAGTCACTTGCACACCTAAATTATTTAATTATGCGGTGTCAGACTCTTGACTGTTATAATCGGCATATTACATTAATATATTTTGTGAAATAATTCATTTTAGTTGAGCTGCCACCAAATTGCTGAGCTGCTTCTCGTACAAGTCGTCCTGCTTTGAAATTTCTGACTTGTATTGACTACAGTAAGAAGTCTTACAACACCAGGTTAAAGTCCAACAGGTTGTATTTGGAATCACTAGCTTTCAGAGCACTGCTCCTTCATCAGATTAGTGATGAAGGAGAGATGAAGGAGCTGTACTCTGAAAGCTAGTGATTCCAAATAAACCTGTTGGGCTTTAACCATGTATTGTAAGACTTCTTATTGGGCCCACCTCCAGTCCAACGTTGGCATCTCCACATCATGGCTTATATTGACTGTGGAGAGGAGAAATAAACTGCAGCATAATTAAACCGAATAAGACGTTTGTTCAGTTGGTGGATGGATGCTGAATTTAACTGAAGGACTTGATCATCTTTACAGGTTAATTGATCTCATAAAAACAAGTTTGTAAATGCTGGTTTCTAGTGTGCTCTTTGAGACAAAGTACTATGCATATATGAAGGGACGTTTTTGGGAGACTTTCAATTTTGTCTGATTATTTAGTTAGTGTTTAGTGGCTTTGTTAATAGAACCCAGTGGTACATTGATTCTGATTTAAATGAACAAATTTGCAGATGAGCTAAGCCAGGGCAATTGTCGAGGTGCTACGTTGGCCTCAGCAACCTGGATTAATAGGAAAATCAGTCAGTGTGCCTACTTTGGCCATTTTTTAAAAAATAACAAAATTAAAATCCTAAAATATTTAAAATATGTGTGTGTGAGACTGCAGAAAATTTAATTGGATTTCTTTTCAAAATGAAAGGCAATTATTATCACATTCAAGTGCACTGTCATGTTTCATCTAAATATTGAACCAAAGCACTTTTCAATGGAATAGTTCAATGCATAAACCTTAAGCTTGCATTATCTATTCAAAGATTCAGAAAGGTGCCCACAAGCTAGACCTTTAGAGAATTTAACAAAGTAGTCGCTGAAGTGGATGCGCAAGAAGATCCTTGCATGTGTGACTTTTGAATTCATGCTGTGATAGCTCCCTTCAATAGTCCATCAAGTTTATCCAATAAGTAGCTGGATCAGTCAGCCTAGGAAAGACGTTCATACTTTTTGTGTGTTGTTAACTAATCTTTGATTAGTCAGTGGTAAAGACATTTGAATTGATCTTGGCTATTATTACGATCCCAGACCAGACCACAACAGTTGCTAGGATACCAGACAGAAACCCCAATATTTTATTCAATTCATAAGACTGTGAGGAAAGGATACTTCACTCCCAAGAGTGATTTAACGCACAAATAGGGATATGGTATATTAAAACAAACAATATTATAAAGACAATAGCTTACAATTACCAGTTAAACAATGCTCAACAGTATAATGAAACAGTAACTCCGAACTGCTATCTTTAACTCCACTCAAACAACACCCACCTCTGGTCAAAATCCACTTTTAAATACAGTTAGCAGACCCAGGAATACTTGCTTAATAGTGATGGCTTAGATGCCCTGCTTTGAGAAAAAGGTATCACTCAGGAACCAGGCTGAATCTTGCCTGTTTCAAACTACTGTTTAACCTACCAGCCTTTGAGAAACTGCTCCTATCCTGTTTACAGGAAAATCTTTAACTCCCTGCTTTGAGAGAAACTGCTGCTGTTCACAGCCAGATCAAAACTCACTGTTTTCAGAGAAGCTGCTTCTCTGTCCATATCCCAATCTGAAACTGAATTTCAAAACTGAAAACTTCGACCCCCGGCTGCTTCGACCCCCTGCTGCTTTGAACCCCCCCTGGCTGCTTTGACCCACCCACCCACCCCCCCCCCCCCCCCCCCCCCCCCCCCCCGGCTGCTTCGACCCCCCCATCCCCCCGGCTGCTTCGACACCCCCACCCCGGCTGCTTCGACCCCCCCCCCCCCGGCTGCTTCGACCCCCACCCCCACTGCTTCTACCCCCCCCCAGCTGCTTCTACATTCCCCCCCCCCCCCCCCCCCCCGGCTGCTTCGACCCCCCAGCTGCTTCGAACCCCCCTTCCCGGCTGCTTCAACCCCCAGCTGCTTCGACCCCTCCCCCCCCCTTACGGCTGCTTCCCAGTAACTACCATCATCTTACTGAGCTAAGCACAATTTCTCTAATTATCTGCTCCCCATGGAACCCTCTTTATACAAAAAAAAATTCCATCAGCCTAACTCTTATGATGCTTTAAATGCACCTCATTCTCCAAGAAATTGGCTGCCTTTCGAACCAGGAGTTTTAAAACTAGACTGCAGCGTCACATAGTAATCCAGACTGGCAACCCTTACTGCACCAACTACGTATAATGCAATATATCTGAAATTCCTACATTCATCATACTGTCTACATTAGTCAGGAGAAAAATGGGTATCGTTCCTACTTTTAATCAGTATCGGAGACCCTTCTTGGAGATGTACAGATGTGGACATCTGATGGAGACGGGATCTGTCTCGACTTTCGTGAAATAGCTCATCGGCAGTTGCTGTAGAGACTCGTACGTGAATCATGATCTTTTCCATGGGGTGCCAGAGAGTAACTAAAATCAATGGAACTGTAACCGAGCAAGGACCTTTGGGAAGAGTGGGGTACAAATTCTCAAGTGCTGTCAGCACCTGAAGAGACAGGCTAGCATCTCTGGTAAAGGATCGCTCTTTTCTGATAACAGACTTGCTACCAAAATAACTTATGTATTTTCTATAAATTGTTTAATCTATTGAAGTCAGTAGATTCTTTCTCTTCCGGTACAATGCCCTAAGAGGGCATTGGCAACCATGCTCCTCTATGTTAACCTTGTTCTAGAGTTATGGATCATCCTCCTTGGTGGTATATTCAACCAGTTTGCGAGCCTCTTTTTCAAAATAGTTCTTTGTCCACCTCAATCTCTTTTATCACCAATATTTCCCATCAGCATCAGACTTTCTGAATCATGATTTCTTATTATGTGCCCAAGAAATCCCAACTCTCTCTTCCTGATCTTGGTCAGCAGAGTTCTTTTGGTCTCAGAATTTGCTCGCACGTCTTCGTTGGGAGTGTGACTTGTCCACGATTTTGTCATGATTTACCTCAGAAACCACAACTGTGCAGCCTCAATCCTTCTCTGTAATCAATAGATTATATATCCATTATTATATTGATCTGCAAATGTAAACCCCCTCAATCCAAGAGACGACTGCTCACCTAAGACGGAGTGAAACCTATATCATTCAGAGAGATGTTTATATATCTTGAATTGTCAGCATTCTAATGGACTATTGGAAAGCACTTGTTTTATTGATCTTTTAAGTCAGATTCTTAGAGCCCAATATCTTTGTGATGTTAAATCTGGTTTCTGTCAATTAACAGCAGCCGTGTAGGCCCCACGAACAGGTCAAGAGAAACTATACAATAGCATCAGCTGAGATTGAACACTGGCTAAGAAATGTCAAAACTGTTTTATTTTTTGCATTTCAATATCCTGGTAGACACATTTCTCTTCATGAAGGCAAGGGATTGGCAGACAGCAAACGTAGAGATAGGTCTCTCTGAAGGCAGATGTTTTAAAACCAAGTAACACAGTAAGCAGGCCGTGCTTAAATCCAATCAATTGCCTGCCTTTTTATTTTCTCTTGCCGGTGCCAAGGCTAATTTGATAGTTGTTCAATCAAATGGCTCAATTTAATAACTCATTACCTGACTCTCTAAGTTGGCTGCAACTGACGTTAATGCACACACTGTTTATGCTATTCCTACTTGTTTGAATATATATTTTTTTTAACTGGATTTTTCTACAACTATCTTCTTAATGAAAAGAATTGAGAATGATCCACTTGATAGCTCAGTAGGTGGGTGCATTTAGTGGGCCTAATAATGAGCAGGAAGATGTCTGTATTTCTGTAGAAGTAGAGACCGGGATGTTACATACAGCTTTTATGTCTCTGGGTTTGGGAGGAAAACTGTCCTACAAAGTTCTTGCACCTGACTCCTATCTAGCCATGCTTACCGTAAAGTTAAGGATAGAATTTAAACTGTCCTGTAATGCACTACCTCAGAAGTGTCCAAACCCCTCTTTGTAACCCATGGGACAATTTCCATTTGAATTTGAGCCAGATGGTTAGGAATGTCTATCCCAGTCACCTTTTGTTAATTAAGTGCTGAATCAGAGTGCTGTTACGATCCCAACAGGTGATAATGCTGGGAAAATCCAAACCCTGCGTGAAACCTTGCTTCAGATCCCATGTTTGTTTTTAGAAACCGTTGGAAATCCATTAGTGAACGCGTTCCACAAGAGTTTGCCAGTGTTCTCTTAATACACGGAATAATATGTTTATTAAATGGGAGAAATGAGCTATATTAGACTAAACAAAAAAAGTTGGAAAGATTTCAACACAAACACCAGAAAGTGTTCCTTTTAGCCCAGCAATACCCTTACAGACACACAACCCCAGTGAAGATTTGCCATTATCTCAATGCCAAGGTTTCTTCTGGCTTGGACGTATACCACCATTTTTCTCTGATGGATTCTGAGCACTCATTCGATGTATTTTCCCCAGCTAGTTTGTCTCCCCGAGACACCCAAAAACTGTGATCTAAACTCTCAATTAATTCAACTTCAGAGCAAACACTTCACTCTCTCCAGCATACACCCACACTGACTTTTTTCCCCCCAGTGTCTCCCTGGACCACTGTCACTAGATAGCAGCACAATATTTTTATTTTATGTTTTTTCCTAGATTCATTAAACTACTAAGCCATTTGTAAATCATCTCTTCACTTCAAGGGTTGTAAAACCTCCTTTAAAAATAAGTGTATGAAAACAGGGCCAACAGACTTCCCAGTACCAAGCCCATAAAAGTCTCTCAATTAAACTAGAACTATATCCCCCTTTCTTAACACATGTAACTATAAATAAAACAAAGTTGTGCATTGTTTCTGACAATGTTAGGGCAATGTTTTGAAACTTGGGAGGGAATTACTTCAGACCATACCTTGAATTCAAAAGTTCCATTCGTACAGCTCCAGAACATGATATTGTAGCATCATAAATTTAGTTGCCAACTTTTTTTTTAAAAAACTTTTGAAGTATGTTTAAACTTAATCCCTACGATGAACAATTGGGAGAAGAAAGCAGTGCCATTCATTTTTCATTTTTGGCCTGACCAACTGTGATGAGAACTGCAAAAGACTGCTGGAGAACATGATGGACTAACAGAGCGAGCAGAGAAACTGTGAATTCGGCACAGCATAGAGAAATATGAAATAATGCTGTTAGAATTAAGAATAATGGAAGAAAATAATTCTGAAATGGTAAGAATCAATTGGAGTACTGGAGTAGAAGAGACTTCATTATACCGGGCAGCACGGTAGCATAAGTGGATAGCACTGTGGCTTCACAGCACCAGGGTCCCAGGTTCGATTCCCCCCTGGGTCACTGTCTGTGCGGAGTCTGCACGGTCTCCCCGTTTCTAGGTGGGTTTCCTCCGGGTGCTCCGGTTTCCTCCCACAGTCCAAAGATGTGCAGGTTAGGTCGATTGGCCATGATAAATTGCCCTTAGTGGCCAAAAAGATTAGATGGGGTTATTGGGTTACGGGGATGGGGTGGAAGTGAGGGCTTAAGTGGCTTGGTGCAGACTCGATGGACTGAATGGCCTCCTTCTGCACTGTATGTTCTATATATTGATACGCCAGTCATTCAAATAGAAGACAAACTGAATCTTTAGCTTTGTATCTAGAGGTGTGAGTTATAAAAGCAGGACATAATTTTTCTGAGCTTGGCAATAAGACCTTATTAGGCGGTAGTTGGAATATTGCTGGAATTTTAGCACTTTTTTGCTACAACAGGTATAAAACAGTGAAGAAGGTACACCATAAACACACTAGGCTATCAATATTGGGAGGAGGTGGCATAGTGGTATTATCATTAGACTAGTAAACCAGAGACTTGGTAATGCTGGGGGTCCTGGGTTTGAATCCCATCATGGCAGATGATGTATTTTGAATTGAATAAAAATCTGGAATGTACTTTTTTTTAAATGATGACCATTCACTAATGTCCTTTAGGGAAGGAAATCTGCCAGCCTTTCCTGGTCTGGACTACATGTGACTCCAGGCCCACAGCAATGAGGTTAACTCTTAGTTGCCCTCTGAACAAGGGCAATTAGGGATGGCAATAAATGCAGACCTAGCCAGCGACTCTCTCATCCCATGAACAAAAAAGGTTAAAAATAAGGATAGTTAAGAAGTTAAGGTATTATCCCATTATGGTCAACAGTGATCTGTTGTTTCCACTGGTCAATGAAACAATAATGAGGGGAACACAAAAATATGACAAAGTTGCACACACAATTTACAAGGTGGAATTCTCTGTCACCAAACATTGAAGCAGAGTGTTAATATTTTTTTTTAAAGCAATCGGCTGATTGCTTTAAAAAGAGAAATATTAAAGGATACGGGGAGTGATCAGGTGTGTAGAATTTGGATCGATGGGGAGAAATACTATTGCAATCTTGTTGAATGTCCAGATTTACACTTCTATTTTAGAGTCGATGATTCTCACTCTGGAAACAAGAGTTCTAAATTACAATCATCAAAGCAACTTTCCGGCAGTCCCTCATTTAGTAATCAGATCACTACAATATTGCATCTGGAAACAGCAGCTTATTTTAAAAGCGGAAAATATGGAAAGGTTGTATGTGTCCAAAGATTCAGATTTCATGCTAGATGATTGATTGGACTTCTACAGATTTATGGTGATCATTTTTTTGCAGTAACTTTCTGTTACCTTCTCTAATGAAGATGATCATTCTGACTGGGGTTCTGTTCCACTGATGTAAGCACCCCTCAGTACCTCATCAAAGCAGATCCATTCTTTGCATCTGCTTCTCGATAGCGACTGCAGCTGTTGATTCAACTTTTTTTTCTAAATTTAGAATACCCAATTCATTTTATTTTCCAATTAAGGGGCAATTTAGCGTGGCCAATCCACCTACCCTGCACATCTTTTGGGTTGTGGGGGTGAAACCCATGCAAGCACGGGGAGAATGGGCAAACTCCACATGGACAGTGACCCAGAGCCGGGATCGAACCTGGGACCTTTGCGTTGTGAGGCTGCAGTGCTAACCACTGCACCACCGTGCTGCACAACTGTTGATTCAACTTTGACGATATCACAGCCAAACCTAATCCTATCCTTGCTTTTGTGTCCACACTGTATATCACTGGGTTTGTAAACTCCTGGCTGACTGGTTAGCAGTCTCTAATAGTACCTCACTGCTCGCCCACTTAACTTAAAAGAGTGGAAATCAAACTTCACAAATTTGACATTTTTTTTATCTGGAGATTGTACAACTGCTATTCGAGGCCAGGGATTTATTGGCAAATTAGTGATGCATTAATCACAATTCTATGCTCTGATCGTTCATCTGTAAATCTATAATTAATCAGGTCTGCTTGGGGGGTCAGGCCTCTCCAGCATTAATGATACTGTGACCTCTTGTCTAACAACAGAACCTGTGTTTCTTTGAAAGGCAGGACCCTGCTGTTCCTTGCTTTCAGATGTTGCCCAATAGAAACATAGATTTATGTCACAGAAGGAGATAATTTAGCCCACCATGTGCCGGCTGAAAAAGAGCAATGCAGCCTAATCTAATCTTCCAATAGAGTGTCGGCAATATTTGTGCCATTGTTTTGCTCACTTTGCACAAAAGACTGCTCAACAGACGCCAGGTTCTCACTTAATTTAAAAATCAATCTTGTTATGCAGTGAATTCCACTGCATCCAAATCCACAGAAATAAAACCAACATTTGTGGAATCATAAACCGTGGAGTTTTGTGATCGTGTAGCATGCTCTCCAGCTACTGTACCTTCACTGCTGGGAAAGATACAGTATGTATGGTTAGCAAGTATGGCACTTTACAAAGGCAATATTTATACTTATTTCAGGATTGATGTAGCCTTTGCCAATTGCCGGGGGATGCACAGTATAGAGTACTGTTGCTGAAAGCATGATAAAGTAAACGCAAAGATTAATATATGATAGTCCAGTGAGTCAAGATGGCATGGTCCAGGTATTTCATGGGGTCATAATGGAAGGAAATACTTTTGGGAGCCTGGAGCAAATGGAATTTTTCTTTAAAAGTTTCAACAGTATCTAATGAAATGGAATTAATAATTTCTTTCTTGCCTGCGCTTGCAATATAAAATTGATCGGTACCCTGTTATTCGTGCCAAAAATATTTTCAATTGTTTCAGGTTATTGTGCTCAGAGTTCCTCTAAGACAGTGTTGTCCACCTTGTAAATGACTTGCCACATGTGATGAATCAACCACAGACATAGGAATGGATGCAGTTAAGTTTTATAGGGCCACACAATACTGAATTGTGTTAAAATTGCAGCTGTGGATATGAGTTTGGTTGTCAATCGCTGGACTGCTTTTTGTCATCAGTGTCTAATTGAGCAAGACTCAAACAATCAACCGCTTTGCTGTTTGACAGGAGTCACATATCAACCTGACTGCAATAGTGTTTATCTGAACATGGATCAGTTCCTGGGTTCCTAGTGACCTGAAAGCTGAAGTCCACTTGTTCAATGAAACAAGTAAAATAATCCACCATTTGTTATCTTCTCTGTTCCTGTTCCCTTTGGATGCTTCTAAATGACAATACATTTAGATCTGCAGGGCCTCACTTCAAAACAACGGTGGTGCAATTACTCTGGAAACTTTCTTTGGGAATTTAAGTGACCTAATTTCGGAACCTGGTTTTGATTAGCTGGTAGTTAGCAATTATTGCAAAGCATGAGCAACAGACAGCTCTGCATGGCTGCCAGTGAGGGTTGAAATGTATTCGGAAAACAAAGGTAGTTTTAAGGGATTTATATTTCATAGAATCCGTACAGTACAGAAAGATGCTATTTCGCCTAGCGAGTCTGCACTGACCCTTCAAATCTCCCGCCCTGTAACCTCGCCCTCAGGAGCAATTTAGCATGGCCAATCCATCTAATCTGCATATCTTTAAGCTGTAGGAGTAAACCGGAGCACCCGGAGGAAACCCATATAGGCACAGGCAGAATGTGCAAACTACACACAGTCTCCTGAGGCCAGAATCGAACCCAGGTCTCTGGAGCTGTGAGGCAGTAGTGCTTACCACTGAGTCAGTGTGCCGTTCAAAAATTGGTGTTGGTAAGCATTTGAAATAAGGTACAGTTTGGAGTGGGTTTAATTTAATGTTTCTCTGCCTGGAAAGCTAAAACCTATAGTTAGATCATGCCAGACAAAGGTGTTTGTATGTGTGGAGGTTGGTTTCAATTACAATTGAGATTCTGTTATGTGTTGTTATGGCATGAAGAATAATTGAACTGTCAGAGGTTGCTCAGCAACTGGAGGCCCTCATAAGGATAGAAAAAAAGTTTTTGTTTTAGCTGAAATTGTTGGCAGTTGGAGACAGGACACCGAGGTGTGAATCTCTCTCAACTCTGTCAGGAGAAGCTGGACAGGACAAGGGAATTGGAAAGATGCAAGCTTCCTAAGGAACAAGTTACTGTCCAGATAATTAGGGAATTTGGACAGAAAGAATGTTTAAGATGACTGAAGTTAAGTAAACCGAGACCAAGGTATTGTTCAGAAGAATTCAAGGAGCAGTAAACAAAGTGTTCTGAGCTAAACAGACAATTGTAGTAACTAGATTTAAAGTGGGACAGCAGACTTCAAAGGCGCATGAAAGGTTTGATGCCATTTTGATAAGAGTCTGGAAATCGAGAGTTAAAGCAATTGTGAACAGCTTATACACCAGTCAAGACAAAGAAATCCTAAAGAGGTTGGTGTAAAATTCTTGACTGGATTCACTGTTAAAAATGGAATGGAAGCTTCGTTTAAAAGTGTCTTTTGTAAAACCTGGTCTGGACTTCAGAATGCAAACCGCTAAGGGAAAATATTATTACATGAAAAGATTTTAAAGCATATTTCTGGGAGTAGAGTTTGGAAACTCTCATGACAATCATCTGGTGGATTCCAAGGAGAAATCCACAGACACTAACTTGGGTTCAGAACGGAGTGTGTATTTGACCACTGCCGTCATATGTGCTTAAAGGAGGCTTTGTGTGCTAATGAGATCATTGTAGCTTAAGATGTACTTTGCAATCTCTGTTAGTTATCGGGGGAGTAAAGGAGTAATCCAACTTTTTCATGTTTAATAACTGGCAGCATGGTAGCACAAGTGGATAGCACTGTGGCTTCACAGCGCCAGGGTCCCAGGTTCGATTCCCCGCTGGGTCAATGTCTGTGCGGAGTCTGCACGTTCTCCCCGTGTCTGCGTGGGTTTCCTCCAGGTGCTCCGGTTTCCTCCCACAGTCCAAAGACGTGCAGGTTAGGTGGATTGGCCATGATAAATTGCCCTTAGTGACCAAAAAGGTTAGGAGGGGTTATTGGGTTACGGGGGTAGGGTGGAAGTGAGGGCTTAAGTGTGTTGGTGCAGACTCAATGGGCTGAATGGCCTCCTGCACTGTATGTTCTATGTTAAATAAATGTTTTTTTGTCTTGTTAAAATTAATTAGTGGCCCTGTGGCTCTGTTCCTTCATGTTTTATTAAAAAAACTGTTTTTTGAGCCAGGGTTCCATTCAGGGATCTTCCCACCTGGTTATAATATCAACTGGGATTGTGACAAATGTGCAATTTTGGCAAGCTGGGGCAGTGCAGAAACATCCAAATATATCTCATTAGATCTGTTGGAATAAATTATTGAAAGGAGTCGGATGCTATTTGTGTAAAATGAGAAATTACAAAATGTTGGCCATGGGCCAAAGGGCTATTAATTGGCCAGATACTGTGTATGGAAATGACAGGCAACAGAGAGCAAGCAAGGCGAGGGTCAGAGTTCAGAAGCCATTACGGAGGCATTTGTGGGTTTTTTTTCCTCCGAATGTTCTGATGTCAAACGCAGTCAACGCCAAACACTTCAGTTCGCCCTTTGAGAGTGCATACACCATTTCCATTTGACCCCAAATACAGTATTCCTGCTAAGCTGCATGGCAGTGAGGTCTCTTAGCCGCCTGCAAAGGCCTTGTTCTGTGAGAATGTGTGTGGCCACAGGAAGCAAAAAAGTTAAGGAGCAGTGTCCTGGAAAAAAGTACATGCTGCACATAAAACTACATTTTAAAGGGATTGATGCCCAACTGTATTTAGTTTTTCAATACCTTTGTCCAGATCTGTTGACACAACCGGAGTGGGTCGGATCTCAAACAACGATGACTCAGAGTTCAGGAGGGAGATGGAGAACCTAGTGGTGTGGTGTAATGACAACAATCTCTCCCTCACCATCAGCAAAACTAAGGAGCTGGTCATTGACTTCAGGAAGTGATATATTGTACACACCCCTGTCTGCATCAATGGTACTGATGTGGAGATGGTTGACAGCTTTGAATTCCTAGGTGTGCACATCCAACAATCTGTCCTGGTCCACCCATGTTGACGCTACGACCAAGAAAGCACAACTGCGCCTATACTTCCTCAGGAAACTAAGGAAATTTGGCATGTCCACATTGACTCTTACAAATTTTTACAGATGCACCTTGGAAAACATCCTATCTGGCTGCATCACAGCCTGGTCTGGCAACTGCTGAGCCCAAGACCGTAAGAAACTACAGAGATCGTGAGCACAGTCCAGTCCATCATGCAAAACTGTCTCCCATCCATTGACTCTGTCTACACCTCCCGCTGCCTTGGGAAAACGGGCAACATAATCAAAGACCCTTCCCACCCGAGTTATTCTCTCTTCCAACCTCTTCCATCGGGCAGGAGATACAAAAGTCTGCGAACACGCACTAACAGATTCAAAAACAGTTTCTTCCCTGCTGTTACCAGACTCCTGAATGACCCTCTTATGGACTGAACTGATCTCTTCACACATCTTCCCTACTGAGTTGTACTACACTCCGTATGCTTCACCCGATGTCTGTGTCTTCACATTGTGTATTTATTGTACGTCCAATGTTTTTTCATGTATGGAACCATCTGCCTGGACTGTACGCATAACAATACTTTTCACTGTACCTCGGTACACGTGACAATAAATCAAATCCAAATCCAAAGATGTGAATCTAAAGGAGAGGCTATTTTAAAAAGGCAAATGGGACTTTGTTCAGAAATTGCACCATGACAATTCAAACATTGCTTATCTGCACTGTATGCCATGCAGTTCCTAAATATTTGGACAAATGATGAGGTAATAGGCCTGAAACCTTGTAGATTGAGGCCAAGTTTATAATGCATTGATCAAAATGCGTTGCTCACTTTCAGAAACTGGATGGTAAATTGGTACTAAGTATCGCTCTGGCTAACTCCATCTTGGCTGGAAGGAGAGTGTGTGGCGAGTGGAGTACTTATAAGCAGTGGGGAGTAGCGTACTTATAAGCAGCTCCAGTTTGTAAGGCTCTCCAGCACCAATTCCGGCCCCAGTGAATCCAACGCCGCGGGAATGAGAATTCCTCTCGATTCAAAAGTGGGCAAAGTGCTGGCCCGTTAGCATGTCCTGAATTGCTCCCCGAATAGAGTCCCCAACGGGAAAGTGAACCGCATGCAATTCAGTCTCGGCATCAATACATAGTCTCTCAAACGGAGAATCCCGGCCACTGTTCCTAAAGCTAATGTTGATTGAGGTTGGAATGGTGTTCCAAACCTCCAAAAATTCTGCATTCCTCCACTTATGGCACATCCCACTTCCTTCATCACACTGTTGGCGCCATGCCACCAGTGATTTAGGTCCCAATCCCTGGAATTGCCTCCCTAAACCTATTTGTTTCTCTGTTTCCTTTATGATCCTGCTTAAAATGTAGCTCTTTGACCAAACATTTGGACACCTGGACTAATGTCTCTTTTTCTGCCTTGGTGTCAGTTTTGGTCTGATTATGCTCTTTGGGACACTTTACTCTAAACGTAACTACATTGTGCAAGTTGTTGTATTGCAGTCTAAAGGGAGAAGATTGAAATGAAAAGGAGCTCATGGTCCCACTTACAGCGAGGATGGAGACCTTTGCACCTTTGATATACATTTGGTCTCCCTGATGTATATGCCCCCCTAATGTATACCATGAGTAACTACTATAATAACTGAAGCACGTAAATTTATGTGTCTGAGAAACCATGGAGTCGAGGAATTAATAGATGACATAGGGTTAGAATGTTAGGCAGATCCGTGACCAGCATAGAGTTTTGTATTTTGGGTTCCATAACCACATTTCTGGGAAGTTTATTTTACTTTTAGCTCAGTTAAGGTATAGAGGCTTTGAATTGGGTTCTCTGATGTATTTAGTCATGAAATGTGCTTAACACTAACCACAGTGGAAGATTTATTGTGTTCTTGATCTCAGTCCTTGGTCTGAAAGTTAACTGCCCCCCCCCCCCCCCCCCCCCCCCCGCCCAACAACACACACACCACCGACCCGCCCAAACCCAACCCAAGTGCCCACCTATTCCTTACCACCCCCTGCTCCACTTGTGAACATAGGAGCAGAGGTAGGCCATTCAGCCCTTTGAGCATGCTCTGCAGTTCAATAAGATTATGGCTCATCCGGTTGGGATCTCAACTGCACCTTGTTGTCTGCCCCCAAATCCCTTCATTCCTTTGCCAATCAAAAATCTGTCTCACTCTGCCTTGAATAAATTCAATGACCCAGCCTTGCTGCTTTCTGAGGGAGGGAATTCTACACACTGACGACCCTTTGAGAGGAGAAATTCTCCTTATCTCTCTCAAAAGGTTGACCTCTTGTTCTTAAACTGTGTCCCCTTCCTAACTGAGCTAAAAGTAAAATAAACTTGCCAGAAATGTGGTTATAGAACCCAGATTCCATTTTAATGTTAATCATTTAAAAACTGCAATGCAAAATACAAAACTCTATACTGGTCACAGATCTGCCTAACATTCTAACCCTATGTCATCTATTAATTCCTCGACTCCATGGTTTCTCAGGCACATAAATTTACGTGCTTCAGTTAACCTGGTTCTAGTCTCTCCCACAAATGGAAACAAATGGAAACATCGGGCAGCACGGTAGCATTGTGGATAGGACAAATCCTTCACAGCTCCAGGGTCCCAGGTTCGATTCTGGCTTGGGTCACTGTCTGTGCGGAGTCTGCACATCCTCCCCGTGTGTGCATGGGTTTCCTCCGGGTGCTCCGGTTTCCTCCCACAGTCCAAAGATGTTCAGGTTAGGTGGATTGGCCATGATAAATTGCCCTTAGTGTCCAAAATTACCCTTAGTGTTGGGTGGGGTTACTGGGTTATGGGGATAGGATGGAGGTGTTGATCTTGAGTAGGGTGCTCTTTCCAAGAGCCGGTGCAGACTCGATGGGCCGAATGGCCTCCTTCTGTACTGTAAATTCTATGAAAATCCTCCTACTATCTACCCTTTCAAATTCCCAGGATCTCCTGTTTCAACAAGATCACCTCTCATTCCTCTAAACTCCAATGGGTATAGGCCCAACCTTTTCAACCTTTCTCCATAAGATAAGCCGCTCACCCCAGGAATAAGTCACATGAGCCTTCTCTGAACTGCTTCTAATGCAGTTATATCCTTTTTCAAATCAGATGAAAATGGCACACAATTCCATATGTGTTCTCACCAATGTCCTGTACAGCTTCCCTGTTGTCATATTCCATTCCCATTGCAATAAATGCCAACATCTAATCACTTGCTGTACCTGCATATTAACTTTTTGTGATACGTACCAAGACACCCAAATCCCTCTGTACCTCAGTTCCACAGTCTCTCCTGTTAAAATAATCTGCTGCTTTTCGATTCTTCCTGCCAAAGTGGACAAATTCACACTTTCCCACACTATATTCCATCTGCCAATTTAATGACTTAACCTTCCCCTTTGCGGAATTGCTAACTCTTCTTGACAGCTTATTTCCCCACCAATCTTGATGTCACAAGCAAGTTTAGCAACCATACATTCGGTCCCTTCATATCATTGCTATAGACTGTAAATAGTTGAGGCCCCAGGTACTGATCCCTGTGGCACACACTTGTTACAGCTTGCCAACCTAGAAAAGATCCATTTACCCCTACTCTCTGCTCCCTGTAGGTTAACTAATCCTTTATGCATACCAATATGTTACCCCCGACACCATATAATCTTTTGTAGTAACTTTTGATGTGGCAACAAGATACCTTTTGGAAATCGAAGTACGCCCGACATACAACACATCTACACAGTTCTCTTTATCCACTTTGCTTTTTGTTTCCTCAAAAAATTCTCATAAATTAGTTGAACGTGGCTTCCCTTTCACAAACCCATGTTGATTCTGCCTGATCAAATTATGATTTTTCTAAGTGTTCTGCTATAGCCTCTTAATAATGGATTCTAGCAGTTTTCCTGTGACAGATATTAGGCTAACTGACCTATAATTTCCTGCTTTCTGTCTCGCAGCTTTCCTGAACAATAGTGTTAGATTAGCTATTTTCCAATCCACTGGTCCCCTCCCAGAATCTAAGGTCTTTTGGAAGTTGTAATTTAACTAACTTGTCCACTTACCCACTTGCTCTCCTCACCCAATCAAACTGGACCTTTAACTTGCAGCAGCTAGTGCTGGGGGGCGTGCCTTCTGCCCTGATCCTCTTTGTGGGTGTCTTATGGATTCCTGCGCTGAGCGAGTTCTTCAGGCTGCTGCATCAATAGTCAGACCCTTTTAAACAGAACTAAGTAAATGGGCAGTCTTCTTCCTGACCAGCATCTGATGCAGCAGTTCCAATGCTGATCTGGGCCAGATATGTTCAAATTAATTTTGCTTCACGTAGTGCTTTTTTTAAATACGTTTATTTAAAAATGTTCAGAATAAACAAAATCAGACATACCAATTAACCAAAGTTACACAATAAAGAAACAAGACTAACAAGCAAAAGCACATATCAGCCTAACCCCAAATAGCTAAACTAAACCCCCTAACACTATGTACACTGACTACATCATTTATTAGATAAATATAGTGAGCTGGGTGTTGAGCAATGTACCCTCATCACCTAGTTCACTGGATACACCAAATCTTACTGTATGATTTTCTCAGCCTCATAAATGCAGACCAATGTACACTTTATCACACAGTAACTATCGACTGATAGCTTGCACAATAAGCAGTTGAATAAACAGTAGCCAGACCGTAATGTGTATTCTCTGCAACTTTAGGAAGCAGCTGGCAGCACCAAATAATTGGAGTGACTGTCAGATTCCATTCAAAGATGTTAGCATGTATAATCCGAAACGTGACTGAGAACTCCCTGTGGGTCATGCACCCTGTGCCATGTAAAGATTGCATCGATACTAGACCTCATCACATCTCTCAATGTATATCTTAGAGCACCTCACATTGAATTAATTCATTGTAAGTATGGTTGCGGTTTTGTAGGCAAATGTTTTGCACACAAGCTTCCATCAGCAACACAGGATAAATGATTACCTAACTATTCTTAGTGTTCATTTGAAGAAGCATTTGGCATGACAGCAGAATTCCCTGCAGCTCTCCAAATGTTACTCTGGGATCTTAAACATCCACTTAAACCCAAAAGAATAGACAGACAGTTCAAGGTATGATTTTGTTTTTAATATAACACTTGCCGCAAAGCAGAACGCTGTCGCTATTGTGCCAAAGTGTCAACAGGATTATGGGCTCAAACTCATGAAGCTCGAACAAAGACATTTCTGATTCAGTGCACTGAGCCAAGGTAACACATTCCCTTCACTGCCTGGAAATACTGTCATGGGAGTGTCCCTTTAAATGTTTTTGTCTTATCACATGGCTTCAGTGATGTCATTGTGTGTGTGGAGCTGGGCTGTGGCTCTATGATTTTTTACTTTTGCTTTGGATTTGGACTGGTTTTGAACTGCACAGGGTGAAACAAGTGTTTATCTGTCTTCATTTTAAATGCTGTCTCCAGACTGCTTGATAACTTAAAAGAGATAATTGCTTTCTGGAAGGAATTCAAACCTGCTGTTTGAAAAGGGGAACAGAGTATCAATGACAAGTCTTATACCAGTGAGAATGCCGTGTACTGGGCCACACCTTTGAAAAGGGGTTTCTGGTTTTACTTTGAGTTTGTTACAGAATTGGAACAGTTAAGGGGGAGTTCATTAAGGGTTATACATCGATTACTGTTGCTGTGTGGGGTCTTTATGTTTGTAGTTGATAAAAATGCTTAATGTGTGTGTTTATACAAATGTTAACTAAATTCATAGAATAAAGCTTGTTTCTTGATTAACATCTGAAAGGCAGGCTCTTGTGCTCATCGTAACCAAAATCAATAAATGGTTATAGGTCAGGTGAACTCCATAATATACTTTGGAGTTTTCTAAACCCTGGCTCGTAACAATACTAACTGGAAACTGTGGACTTCACCATTTTATACTCAGCTGCTTGGTACCTCCCCACAACAACCTAAGCAAGATTCCTCATCATGCGGAGAGTTGTAGGGCATTATTGACTTTTTAACCATCTCCATTGTGGTAATCTGGAACTTACAACTTTCCAAAACCTCTAAAATCATCTCTGTAATATAAAGATGTTTGGCATAGCAAGGGTTAAGGTAGAATTGGATAATAGTACCACCCACACCATGATGTAGAGACACAAAATAATAACCTTTATTATTGTCACAAATAGGCTTACATTAACACTGTAATGACATTACTGTGAAAATTCCCTAGCCGCCACATTCTGGTGCCTGTTCAGGTACACAGAGGGAGAATTTTGAATGTCCAATTCACCTAACAAGCAGGTCTTTCAGGACTTGTGGGAGCACCCGCAGGAATCCACGCAGACACTGGGAGAACAGTGACCCAAGCTGGGAATCGAACCTGAGACCCTGGCGCAATGCAGCAACAGTGCTAACCACAGTGCTACCGTGCTGTCCATGACAATAGACGGGAGATAGAGTGGTGCAGCGAGAGTCTGAGAGGAGTTAGCATGATGGGACTATACCTTGGGAGATATCTATACAGTTATAGATTAACAATAAACGGTTTATGTTCAACCACACAAGCCTCCAGACCGCTTAATGAGACATCTACAACCTTGCCACATGGTGGCAGGATGGGTTGGGGCGGGGGGGGGGGGGGGGGGGGGGGGGGGGGGGGGGGGGGGGAACGACCTCAAAATCCCAAAGGAGCTGAAGAAGGAACCCAGAATCTCCAGGCACGAAATAAACTAAAAAAGCCCGACCTGAGCTAAGTATACCTAATTTGAAGACACAGCTGGAGACTGTCTAAAAAAGCTTAATTGTAGCCGTGGAGGACCATTTCCAGACCTGGTTGAACACAGAGTCAAAAGCGTGGCAAAATTCCAAAAACAAAGCTGAGGGACAGAAGAAGAATCCACTATGCAGATGAAAAGCCACCCCTAATGGATGCAAAGACAAAGGACCTGGCTGGAAAAGGGTGAGTAAAATTCAGAAAAAGAATGTGCTTGGCATTTGAAACATAATTAGGACATTTAAAAATAACCAAGTAATCGGGGTACTAACCATGCCAATCCTAAGGAGTCTTGACGGGGTGGATGCAGAGAGAATACTTGATCCTTTTATTCCCAAGAGCTATATCTAATACCTTCTTGAAATCACACAATACTTTGGCTTCAAATCTTTTCTGTGGTAATGAATTCCACAGATTCACCACCCACTGGGTGAAGAATGTTCTCCTCACCTCAGTCCTAAAAGGGTTGCCCCTTGGTGTTAAGGGTAAGATCCTAGCATGGATAGAGGATTGGCTGACGGGCAGAAGGCAGAGAGGGGATAAAGGGGTCTTTTTCAGGATGGCTCTGGTCAGACCCCATTTGGAGTATTGTGAGCAGGTTTAGACCCCATATCTAAGGAAGGATGTGCTGGCCTTGGAAAGGGTCCAGAGGGGGTTCACAAGAATGATCCCTGGAATAAAGAGCTTGTTGTATGAGGAACGGTTGAGGACTCTGGGTCTGTACTCGTTGGAGTTTAGAAGTATGAGAGGGGATCTTATTGAAACTCACAGGGTACTGCGAGGCCTGGATAGAATGGACATGGAGAGGATGTTTTCACTTGTAGGAAAATCTAGAACCAGAGGACACCATCTCAGACTAAAGGCAAGATCCTTCAAAAAAGAGAAGAGGAGGAATCTCTTCAGCCAGAGGGTGGTGAATCTTTGTAACTCTTTGCCGCAGAAGTCTGTGGAGGTCAAATCACTGAATGTCTTTAAGACGGAGATAGATAGGTTCTTGATTAATAAGGTGATCGTGGGTTATGGGGAGACGGTAGGAGAATGGGGATGAGACAAATATCAGCCATGATTGAATGGCGGAGCAGACTCGATGGGCCGAGTGGCCTAATTCTAATCCTATGCCTTAATGGTCTTATGGTCTATGACCCCTAGTTTTGGAATCCCCCACTATTGGGAACATTTTTTCTGAATCTACCCTATTTAATCCTGTTAGAATTTTCTAAGTTTTTGTGAGATTCTCCCTCACTCCTCTAAACTCCAATGAATATAAACCTAACCGACTTAGTGTCTCCTCGTATGACAGTCCTGCCATCGCAGGAATCAGCCTAGTAAACCTTTGCTGCACTCCCTCAATTGCAAGAACATCCTTCCTCAGATAAGGACACCAAAATTGTACACAATAGTCCAGATGTGGCCTCACCCATGCCCTATAAAATTGTAGTAAAACATCCCTATTCCTATGCTCAAATCTTGTCGTTACGAAGGCCAACGTACTATTTGCCTTCTTTACAGCCTGCTGTACTTGTGCGCTTACTTTCAGCGACTGATCCACAAGGTCTCGCTGTTTCATGTGGGAGAATCTAGAACTAGGGTTCACTGTGGGTTGCCCACTTAAACAGAGGCGAGGCAAAAATATTCTGCTCAGGGTGGTGAGTCTTTGGAACTCTCTTCCTGTTGGAAGCAGAGTCTTTGAATCTTTTTAAGGCAAAGGTAGATAGATTCTTGGTAAGCAAAGGGGTTATAGTTATTGAGGATAGATGGGATGCAGATTTGAGGTTGCTATCAGATCAGCCGTGATCGCATTAAACGGTAAAACAGGTTCGAGGAGCTGAATGGCCCGCTTGTGCTTCTTGTTTGTATGTTAACCAGTACAGTGAAAGTACTGCAGCTGAGTCCAAAGTCAACATCCTTACCACGTGGAAGCCATGAGTGGGGAAGACATTTTTTTTTTAAAAGGCAACTGGAGCCTAAAAATTACCTTTTCTATTGGTTTTTTGAGCTTTAAAAAGAAAGTGCCTGGCCCAAATCTTCGTTTGAAAATTTCCTGCAGAATTGATTGCAATTGCAGCAGGGGGAGCCTTCCAAAACCTGATAAGTGATGGAAGAAGAGAGAAGAGAACCGTTGCTGAGTTGTTACCTTGGAAGACAAACAAAATTAATGCCGTACTCTCCCCTGTTATTAAAAACAGATATGGATAATCACTCAAAACGACCAGACCATTTTGAACTCCTGCAAGGGCCAAAACAGGTGCAAACTGGGGTGTCATGGAGGAGAACATTTTAGATTACAGGTGTATGTCATTTTGAAACGTCAACCTCCAGGAAGAACATGGCGGACCCCATGAAATGAGCCACGGTTCCATTCCGGAATCATCTTGTCCACTGATGACATTAACCGTACCATAAAGCGAACTTCATAAAGTTGACCCGGTTGAGTGGTGATG
Organism: Scyliorhinus canicula; assembly: GCF_902713615.1. NCBI lineage: Eukaryota > Metazoa > Chordata > Chondrichthyes > Carcharhiniformes > Scyliorhinidae > Scyliorhinus > Scyliorhinus canicula. The sequence continues at coordinate 56,514,567 of NC_052166.1, forward strand.
TTTAAAATCACGAAAGGGTAGCGCAGAAAATATTACCAGGATTCATTTATAGTGAACATTGCAATGAGGAATTAGCTTTGTCGAAATGTTGATTTTTGAGGAGGGTCACGCAACACATTGCTGCATTGTACTGAACCACAGTGTAAAGGGTCACAACCTGAGCACCGTGTTTCTATTCCAGTCACATCAGACACGAAGAGCAACGAGGTTCTCTCAGAACGAGGAGGCAGATGGACTGATGCACATTACTAAAATTCATTCTGACCCTACCCACTTTACTTCCCTATTGGAATTTGAAATTTTACTGTCTTATTTTGGTGATATATAGTGCAATACCATTTTTAAAATTATTTAATTTTAGAAAGCTGACATTCCCAGGGAAATGGGTATCCAATTCTGAGGTAAATGTCGCTACTTCCGAATTTGTGGAACTGCATTATCAATTTATAAAATGAGATGTTGACTAGTCTTGCCTGTAAATTTATTTCCACAATGGTAGTAACTGATTAAACAGGTTGATTAATTGTTAATGGTGATAAGAGTATTGGTTACGGTAACAAGCAGTTGGAAAATTCACAGACCTCTCTAATTATTACAGCCTGAGGCTGTGCGACCTGGTGTATTGAGCAACTTTCTGAAGTGTTCTTTGGGATTAAAAGCTCGTTATAGCCTGCAGCCACATTTCACAAAGCTAATGCACAGAGCCGTGTGTAATATAGTACATGTTAGAAGGGTTTGACAGGTTTCTAAAAGTTTTCCCTGCAGTAAATGCAGATGATTGCTAATAATGCCTTTATATATTACAGTCTTACTTCAAATAGGAGCCGTTGCAATATTTCACAGCTCCTGATGGTATGAACTCCACCTCCAGATTCTGCGATGCTGGTGCAGGCAAATAACTGCCTCCTATTGGAGCGCAGTGTGTTGTTGAGTTTCGCCATCCCATTTTGGAGAAGGACCCCGAGGGAGGCTAGTTGCTTCCCCAGAGGCGAAGAGAGAAAGACCAATGATTCAAAAATGTTTCCATTCCCCAGGTTCCGATAAACAGCCACATACACAAGATAAATCTGTTATTTTGGGAAATTATTTTACAAAAAAATCATTAAATAGTTTTTAAGACCTGACAGTAATTATCATCTGAGGCATTTAAATTCCTTGGAATGCTTTACAATAACAGACTGGTACAAATTCCTACGACCTGCAGTGAGATTGTTTGAAGTTATTTTTCATAGGTTACTGGAAAGCAGATTTAATGTGGGCATCTTTGATCATAGTAACATGTACATACTGTATCACAAACTGGCATCTTGTGAGTAAACATTCTTATTTGTTCCCAAGGTGGAGTGGTCACTACCCTCCAGTGTATCCATTTTACCCTAATAATCTGTTCTGCTTTCTAATTCTTTGTTACAGGTCACACTTGGAAAGGTATTAAAGGCAATAGTTGTGATGAGGAGTTTATTTATTGACCGGACAATCGTTAAGGCATATAATGAAAATGTCTATACAGAAGATGGGAAGGTAGGGATGTTTGAGCCATTAACTTGATTGGTAAAAACAAATTTCTGTATCTAACTTGATTAGTAAAAAAAAAAGTTTCTGTATCTGAGTCATTTATCACAAATCAATATGGATATGTCTCCTGCTGAACATTGTAAATTGGAGAAATATGCAAAACCAATGTAATTGCCAAATTGTTTGCCTTCTGAGGTTGAATAGCAGAAAAGGTACTCGTTATTAATGGAAGTTTTCAGTGTGCTTAAGGAGAAAATATTTTTTCAAATTTATTTTCCAATTATGGGGCAATTTACCATGACCAATCCACCACCCTGCACATTTTTGGGTTGTGGGGTACCCACGCAAACATTGGACAAACTCCACATAGATAGTGACCTGGGCTGGGATCGAATCCAGGTGCTCGGCGCCGTGAGGCAGCAGTGCTAACCAATACATCACCAAGGAGAAAATACTTTTTAAAAAATAAATAAATTTAGAGTACCCAATTCATTTTTTCCAAATAAGGGGCAATTTTGCATGTTCACATGTTCAATCCACCTAACCTGCACATCTTTGGTTGTGGGGGCGAAACCCACGCAAACACGTGAATGTGCAAACTCCACATGGACAGTGACCCAGAGCCGGGATCGAACCTAGGACCTCGGTGCCATGAGGCAGCAGTGCTAACCACTGCACAACCGTACTATCCAGGAGAAAATACTTAACAAATGTTATAATGTTTACCATGGAGGATAACATTTTAAGTACCCAAGAGGATTTTGAAGTTCATGTACCAGTGATATTTGATTAATTTAAAGGCGTAAAGGCTATCACCTCAGCCGGGTGACATACCAGCTTCTCAGAAGGAGGTTGGTAATTGACCGGTGGGCAATTAAACTCAACAACATGTAAAATAATAGAAACCATTCTAAAGAATGGGTTTAGGGTTGAGTATCTGTATAACAATACCTTGGAATGAAACCAACATTTACAATTTATTGCTCTACATGTGAAGTTGCTTGATTCAAGTCGTCTGATAATTCAATTTTTATCATTCTCAACTTGATGTGTTATTTTCACTGCTTCAATTAAACTGTAATTCACTTTTTAGCACAAAGAATTACTTATTGAACAAGCTGTAGAAGGGAAAGATCTTAACCAAACACCATGTCCGGGATTCTCCGGCCTCCCAGCCACATGTTTCTCAGCCGTGCATCTTCATTGCTGGTGGGATTCACTAATCCCACCAGCGTGAACAGCCGAGAGTTCTGGCCCTTGGCCTTTTGAGGATGCAGTAAGACTATTATATAGAATTACATTATGTTGCTCATTATCACTTGTGATTCTGAACCCTCTGCTCTTCCAAATTACCAAATCTTCCTGCATTATTCTTCTGATCCCTGCCTAGTGGCACACAAGCAATCTATTTCTTCCGCTGATTTTATATCCGGGCGATCATACTCTGGGCTATTAGAAGACTCACTTTTTCAACATTGCCAAGTCATTGGTCTATTTGGGAAGACTGGCTGAATGTGAGAGGACTTTGCCAATCCACTCCTCTTAGATGCAAGCACACTTCTAGATGATAAATGCTCAGAGGTGGGATCATTGCTCTTTTGCTCACGTGGGCCTTCCTGCATTTGAAGTACAGTTATTATTTTATTTCATTTTACCAAATTGTACTACATCACACTAATATTGAATTCCATTTGACTCTTTTGTTTTTGACCATCTTGGCAATACTCCCCTTGAAGCTTCCTTAAGTCATAGAATTTCGAACAGAATGGAAAATGCCCTTCGGCCCATCATGTCCACGCTGGCCATCAAACACCTATCTACTCTAATCTCATTTTCTAGCACTCGTATTCTATGGCATTTCAGATGCTCATCTAAATACTTCTGAAATGTTGCCAGGGTTTCCACCTCTTCCAACCTCCCTTTCTTTGTTAGCGAGTTCCAGATTCCAACCTTCTGGGTGAAAGGGTTTTCCCTCTAAGCCGCCCTCTGCGCCTTACTTTAAATCTATGCCCCCTGGTTACTGACACTTCCACTAAGGGGAAAAGTTCCTTCCTATTCATCCTATCTATGCTCCTCATAATTTAATGCACCTCAATCAGATCCTCCCCTCGGCCTTCTCTCCTCCAAGGGCAACTACCCCAGCATACCGCGTCCCTCTTTATAGCTGAAACGCTTCAGCCCAGGCAACATCCTGGTGAATCTCCTCTGCAGAATGATGTGTCTTCCCTTTTATTTTTGTATCACCTACAAATTTGGACACCATTCCTTTTTAGCCTTGTATTGAAATCATTTATATGCAGAAGGCAGGAGCAGCCCCAGAACAAAACTCTTATCTGATATAGCTACCCACTTCCAACCATTCTGTGAACTGCCTTTAATTCCTACTTTGTTTCCTCTTTTCCGATCAGTTTTTTTAAAATACAGTTTGCGTTCTTCTCTAACTACATGCATCTTAATATTCTCTAGTAGTCACCTGTATGGTACCTTGTCAGATATTACCAGGAAGTCCATGTACTTTGCACTTAATGCATTTCTTGCTTACATCTTCAGTCACATATGAGAAATGGGCGGGGGAGCTAGGCTCCATGCTTACTGAGGAGGTTAAGAGGGAAGCCCTCTATACGATGAATTCCACTTCATCCTATACCAGACTGAGTTTGATTCAATTCAAAGTACTACATAGAACCCATTGGACAAAAACAAGGATTAGCGGCTTTTTGCGGGATGTGGTGAACAAATGTGACCACTGTTCACTTACGCCAGCTAACCACATGCATGCATTCTGGTCTTGTCCTAAGCTTGCTGGATACTGGATTTCCTATTTTAACACCATATCCAAGATTTACAGGTAACCCTAGAACCTTGCCCACTGGTTGCAATATTCGGAGTCTCGGACTCCCTTTCATTCCATTCTGGAATAGGGGCGGAGGTTCTTGCCTTCACCACCTTAATAGCAGGAGGTGAATACTACTTAGCTGGAGATCTCCCTCCCACCCAAAGCATCTGCGTAGGTGGACAATATCAGTCTTACATCCGGAAAAGATCAAGTATACCGTTAGAGGCTCGGTGCAGAGATTCTGTTAGAGATGATGGCCGTTCATTTCATTCTTTAAAGACCTGGGCACGTTCGAGGGTTAGGGGTTTGAGTTAGAATGGGTTAGTTTAGATATCAGGGTTTCTTGATACATATTCGTTAATCGCTTTTTTATTCTTGGTTCTTTTCTAATATATAAATTATGTGTATTTCTTAATATGTATATTACTGTTTTATATATGATTTAATAAAAATATTTGTTTCAAAAAATTTCACCTTTACAAAAGTGGAAATCTCTAATATATATTGCTTACTTTAATTTCCAGAGTTCATGTGAAAAATTTCCGTAAACTAAAAGTCTTTGGGTAACATGGTTAAGTTTTTTTCAAAAGGACATTTAGTGTAGTTATAAAAGAACATTTACAGCGTGGGGAGACTGTGCTGACTGCAGTCTCATAGGAATTGGTGTTTAGACCTTTTAAGATAGCATAAATTACCTAGATTCTGAAATCAAGTATAAGCTGGTTAATTTGCAGAAGACATTAAAATAAGGGAGCAGCAGAGACAGGAAACCATTAAAGATTTGTAGAAGAACTTGGTTCAATTATACAATTCCATAATGACGTGCAGTATTGCAAATTGGGAAAAGAATTGTGCAACATGAGTGCATGATGGGTTGAATAAAGAAGAACATGGAGACTTTGAAAGTGATGAGCCATATTGGGGAAGCAATTAAAAATAAAATTGCCTTTGATCAACTAACTGTCAGAAACTTATTACCAAGAATCTCCAAACCAAGATACTTAGAAATCCTCACAAGTATAGTTTCCATCTGTGCCTGCCCAAACCCAAAGAATTTGACCGCTGGTTGGCAAGCAATAATATTTGGAGACACAAAGAAATACATAAGTCCGCTGCTGAAGTTTAATTGTCTTAAACCATGCAGGATTATGCTGGAAAGTTTCCTGCTGCTTGTTCAGCTTGGAACACCATACCCCTTAGAACATTTACTCGCTGGATTGTCTGAAACAGCGTAGAGCAGGTTGCTAGTATTTGCAACCATATTTCTGTATAGCTTAAAATCAGCAGGGAAATATTTGCAAGAATTAAAGCAAGGTGATTTGCACCTTACCACATCATGGCCCTCACCCTCCGGCACATGCATCTTGTGAAATAATAGAAGAACCAGCCTTAGCAATTGGTAAAGGAGCAAATTCAGGATATTCCAGTGGAATTATGGGTTTTTCAAACCTTCCCTGTGACCTGCATGTCTGTCAGGAACGAAATGTTGGAAACTACAAATGTATGTTAAACACCTTCAGAATTGAAACGGTCACGTCCATTCTGATACCTGTCCTGCCCTTCTTCCACGCAGCCTCATCGCCACACCATGCCCAAAATGTAGCTATCTATGCTGCAATCATAGAAAAAGAGGGTGATGTCATTTTGATTCAGCTGAGTCTTCTGTTCCTGGTTAGTTTTACCAGCACACTCTGTCTGAATGCAACTTTTTACCAAGTAGACCGAGTGCCAGAGAGTCATGTTTTCTAACAGTTCCACTATTTATAAGAACATAAGAACTAGGAGCAGGAGTAGGCCATCTGGCCCCTCGAGCCTGCTCCGCCATTCAATGGGATCATGGCTGATCGTTTGTGGACTCAGCTCCACTTTCCAGCCCGAACACCATAACCCTTAATCCCTTTATTCTTCAAAAAACTATCTATCTTTATCTTAAAAACATTTAATGAAGGAGCCTCAACTGCTTCACTGGGCAAGGGATTCCATAGATTCACAACCCTTAGGGTGAAGAAGTTCCTCCTAAACTCAGTCCTAAATCTACTTCCCCTTATTTTGAGGCTATACCCCCTAGTTCTGCTTTTACCCGTCAGTGGAAACAACCTGCCCGCATCTATCCTATCTATTCCCTTCATAATTTTATATGTTTCTATAAGATCCCCCCACATTCTTCTAAATTCCAACAAGTATAATCCCAGTCTACTCAACCTCGCCTCGTAATCCAACCCCTTCAGCTCTGGGATTAACCTAGTGAATCTCCTCTGCACACCCTCCAGCGCCAGTATGTCCTGTAAAACAGCAGGTTGGACATAATTTTAATAATTTTGATTATCCCTTACTCACCAAGAGTCTTTCAAGTTACTAGACAAGGTGTCCAGCCTTGTTCAAATCAGAGAGATTAGTCAATGTTCTCACTGCTTATTCCCATCCCATAATGAAAAAGACCGGGGAGGTTGTCAAAGCCCTGATGCTGGTTCTCTAACCCCCCCACCAAATTGATTTGCCTGCCAAAATTCACTTTCTAGCCATGTACAAGATGACCAGCCATTTAGATATGGTGCTGGAAACCTTCTAATGCAGTGCACTTCATTTGTATGGGCGGCACAGTAGCACAGTTGTTGGCACTGTTGTTTTACAGCGCCAGGGACCCGGTTTCGACTCCCGGTTTGGATCACTGTCTGTGCGGAGTCTGCACGTTCTCCCCGTGTCTGCGTGGGTTTCCTCCGGATGCTCTGGTTTCCTCCCACAAGTCCCGAAAGACGTGCTGCTAGGTGAATTGGACATTCTGAATTCTCCATTAGTGTACCCAAACAGGCGCTGGAATATGGCGACTAGGGGATTTTCACAATAACTTCATTGCGGTGTTAATGTAAGCCTACTTGTGACAATACTAAAGATTTATTATTATTATTTATTTTGCTGTTGAACTTTTCTTTTCCATTGCATTCCCATCAGTGATTCCAGGTTCACCAGTGTGCAGGACAAACCTGCCCGTCATCCAGGGAAGGATTGAATTTTCAGTTGAACACCATAAAAAGAAACAAAAGATTCCAAAACTGAAATCCAATTAATTTAAAGTGTGTACAGTATTGTATCAAATATTTACATAACACCTTTAACATAATGAAATATCCCAAGGTACTTCACAGGAGCATTATAAAACAAGGTATGACACTGAGACACACTATGAGATATTGGATCAGATTATGAAAAGCTTAATCAAAGACCTATGTTGGGGAGGAGAGGTAAAGGAAAGGAATTCCAGAGCTTAGGACCGAGACAATTGGAAGCATGGCCACCAATGGTGGAGCGATTGAGTGGGAATGAAAATGAGGCCAGAATTAGAGAAGCATAGATAGTTTGGTGGATTATGGGTTGTTGGAGATTACAAAGATAGGAAGGGGCGAGGCCATGGAAGGATATGAAAGCAACAATGAGAATCTTAAAATCAAGACACGTGGGAGGCAATGCAGGTCAGCAAACACAGCGGAAAGAGATTTGCGAGTTATGGCATGGACAACAGAGCTTTGGATGACGTCCAATTTGGGGAGGGTAGAAAGTGGCAGACCACCAAAGAGTATCATTAAATATCACCTGTATGTTCAATAAATTGTGTGTCCTGGTATATTCACAATGTATGTAGCAGATGCTTAGAGGCGAGTCAACTTGAGAAGCTTTGATTAACGTAATGTGCCTGATGACTGAATATGAAAACATAGATATCTAACAGCATCTGTTTTGTTTTTAGAATATAAATGGTTTATTCTTCAATAACCAGTGGCTCACTTGGATGAGTGAATTGTTCGTGCCCTTGAGTTGTACTTTTCTGTCTGTGAATTTCAGTCCTGCAATGCAAGTGTGAGCTATTGATCAGCTAAGTCTTTGAAAGGTATCCCAGAACTATTTGCTCATTGACATATTAGCTGATTCACTCTGTTTGATGTATTAAATATGACACATTCTATCTCCTTTCATACCAAAGTGCATCTGAATAGTTCAGTGCTTGATTGCAGGTGCCAGGTTGCAAGTTTGAACCTTCACAGAAACACAAGAGCCATTCGACCCCTCAAACATGCTCTGCCATTCCACTAGATAATGGACTAATTGTTTATCTCGATGTCATTTTCCGGTAATATCCCCCATCTTCCTTGATATCTTTAATATCTAGAAATCTATCTATCTCTGCCTTGAACATATTCAATGACTAAGCCTCCACAGCCTTCTGCAATAGAGAATTCCAAAGATTCACCACCCTCTAAGTGAAGAAATTCCTCCCCATCTCAGTCCTAAGTGGACTGTCCCCTGACTTTGGACACCCCAGCCAAGGGAAACAACCCTTCTGTATCTGCCCTGACAAGCCCTGTAAGAATTTTGTATACTTCAATTAGATCAACTCTCATTCTTCTAAACTCTAGAGAATACAGGCCTAGTCTCCTCAATCTCTCCACCACCCAAGGAATTAGTCTGATGAAACTTTGCTGCACTCCCGCTATGGCAAGCATATCCTTCCTTGGGTAAGGAGACCAGAACTGTAGACAATTGCAGCAAGAATTCTTTATTCCTGTACTCAAATCTTCTTGCAACAAAGACTATCATTTGCCTTCATAATTACTTGTTGCACCTGCATGTTAGCTTTCAGTGACCTATGAACAAGGACTCCCAGCTCCCCTTGAATTACATTCCATCTGCCAATGTTTTTGCCCATTCACTTATCCAGTCTAAGCCACTTTGCATCCTCCTCACAGCTTGCATTCCCACCATGTTTTGTGACATCAACAAACTTGGAAATATTACATTTGGCCTCCATATCCAAACATTGATTATAGATTGTGAATAGCTGGTGGCCAAGCGCAGATCCTTGTGGTACCCCAAGGTATACCATATAAGACCCTTTTATTCCTACTCTCTGGTTTCTGCCTGTTAACCGATCCTCAGTTCATGCCAGCATAAAACCCCCAGCTCCTTGCTTATGACCTCTTATGTGGTTCCCTATTGGTCTTCTGAAGATCTACATATACCACATCCACTGATTCTCCCGTACCCATTCTGCTATTTATGTCCTCATAAAGCTTCATCAGGTTTGTCAAACATGATTTTCCATTCAAAATCCATCTTATTGTGCCTAAGCCTCCCATTTTCTTGTTATCGCATCCTTAATAGTAGATTTTAGCTTTTTCCCAAATACTGATGTTAGGCTAAACAGGTCTTGCAGTCCCTTGTTTTTTCTCTCCCTCCCTTTTTAAATATTGGGGTTATATTTGCTACGTTTCCATCTGCAAGAACTGTTCCAGAATCTAAAATTTTGGAAGGTGACCATCAACACATCCACTACCTCTACTGCCACCTCTTTCAACACTCTGGGATGAACACTATCAGGGCCAGGGGGATCCATCAACTTTCAATCCTGTTGATTTCTCCAGTACAACCTTTTTACTATTTCAAATTTCTTTCAGATTCTCAATTTCACTAGGCCATTGATTCTCTAGTAGTGCAGGGAAGTTTTTTAATCTTCCCCTGTGAAGGTGCAACGTATTTGTTTATTTTTTTGCAACATTTCCTTATTCCCTATTATGTTATGTGTTGCACATGAGTATAACTTGCCTGTTAAGTTGTGCTTTCTCTGGGTTGGTTAATAATTTGACCAATTTGTGAATTAAATATCCCCCACCCGCTGCAAGGATTTAAGTATGGTTGAGTGGTATATCCACATCCGAGATACTGGGCGGGATTCTCCGACCCCCCCCCCCCTCCGGCTGGGTCGGAGAATCGCCGGGTGGCGGCGGGAGTCCTGGCCCGCCGATCCAACGCCAGCTGCCAAAAGTTTTCAGGCGGGGGCGGGGATTGCGGCGCACTGGTCGGGGGCCGTTGGTAGCGGCCCCCTCCCGGCAATTCTCCGGGCCCCGATGGGCCGAGCGGCCGGCCGTTTCCGGCCAGTCCCGCCAGCGTGAAATGGACATGGTCCATCCCGGCGGGATCTGGCTTGTTGGCCGTCTAGCGGGGTCCTCGGGCGGGCCAATGCCGTGGGGACACTCTTTCCCTCCGCGCCGACCTCTGTAAGGCTCCTCCATGGCCGGCGCGGAGAGAAAACCCCCTGTACATGTGTTGAAAACATGGTGGCAGTTCTGCGTGTGCACCAGAACACGCTGGTGGTCCTGCGCATTGGCAAACTGGCACATACCGGTGGCGGCACTTTGGCGCCGGTTGGCGCGGCACCAACCCCTCCAGCGCCGGCTTAGCCCCCGGAAGTGGGGAGGATTCCACAACTTCCGGCTGGCCCGACACCGGAATGGTTCGTGCCACACTTGGCGCTGTAAGGGCCGCCCTGCCAATTGCACAAGAATCCTGCCCACTGTTTTTGCAGCCTTAGAAACCAGGCACAGAATAATAACTAGTGGGTGTAAATGATGTGCTGTATGTTTACTGCTTAACTGTGCTTAGATCCCACATAAAAACTCTGCATCACCCTCCTGCTTTGTCACGGCAGTTTCAGATCCAACCAACCAAGTTGCTGATTAGCTGCATGTTTGATTGTTGGACTCAACACCAATGTTAGTTGCAATTATTAAATGTTTTTAAGATAAAGATAGATAGTTTTAAGGGTTATGGTGTTTGGGCCGGAAAGTGGAGCTGAGTCCACAAAAGATCAGCCATGATCTCATTGAATGGCGGAGCAGGCTCGAGGGGCCAGATGGCCTACTCCTGCTCCTAGTTCTTATGTTCTTATCTTGCTTGACTGAGTCTCAACAAACTTTATGTTTAAGCAACAGTTGTATAGCAGAAAGAAACACTATTACCACACTTTTCCTCTGCTTATAGATGTAACCATCACCAGGTCTTTTACCCTTGATGCTCTCTCTACAAGTTGTAATGGAAAGCTCTTGATTGTTATAGAACTCTAGTCTTCATTCATTGTGGTGTGAGCTGTTTTTTGGTTTTCTAACTTATCTGGTGATCAGTGCCTTGCTTGTGAAACGGGCTAATCTCTTATTTGGAAGGCCAGTGACCCCTTAAGAAATTCTTGCAAACTTAAAATCCTTGCTGCCAAAGTCTTTTCTTGCTGAAGGCTACTCTGGGAATGATCAACGTTGAGTATTTTAAGCTACCATACAAAATCTACAAGCTCTTGATAAGACAAAAGAAAATTTATAAACCTTAATCATATGAGATTCAACCAAAACCTTATCCTACTTATGGGATACAGAGGATGCAGAGTCTTACAATGTGTAGTTCTGATGGGCTTTGCTTGTTCAAAGTATCTTCATTGCAGTGCATAGGCAAGATAACTCTCATGCACAAATTGGACAACTCCATAGTACTTAGACTCCATTACTGATAGTTGTCATGGAAATAAATGCAGCCACCTCTCTCTCTCTCTCTCTCTAAAGAGAGGAAGAGGGTAACAGAGTTTGAATTGGGGGCAAGCGAAAATGAGGGTAGAGTACAATTTAACGATGTGACTAAATAGGTCTATATATAGATATTTGTACATTGAAATATACAAGGCAAAATGTAAAAGCATTTTGTCTGCTGAGTAATATGAAAAATAATCCATTTGAATGCAGTAGCAGGCAAACTTTGATTCTGTCAATTAAAAATATTTTCTTTCATTGGGGAAAAGAAAGGATCATGATCTTGGAGTCTTGTCGTGGGTATTTTCTTTCCTGAAGCATTGGTTGATTTCTAATTTAACACTGCTAAAGATGCCTGTGCAGTCCTGCCTGAATTTCAGCCAAATCCACTGGGGTCTTGTTTTTGCCTAGGCATTGTTAATTACTTAGAAAAGGAGCAAACAGGCACCTTTGAGTAAGAGAGGGAGAGGAATTCTATCAAAGCACAGGTTCAAAGATGCTAAAATCTGTCTCCTGGGTCATTCCTGATCCTCGATCCTCCTGGCTTCAAAGTGGGATATCTTTGGAAGGAGGGGGGGCGAATCCTGGTTCTTTAATCAGTACTGACACAAGCCCTGTTTGATATTAGAAGCAGGGAACAGTTTGATTTGTTCTATCCTTTTGAAATCATTCTGATGACCTTCAGAAACCTTCGTTCCTTGACTTGCCAGGAAAAAAAATCTGCAGCGAAAAGCTTAATTTAGTTTAGATGCCATGAGTGCCTGAAAATCTCCTTTCAGCAGTATTTTTTACAAATATAGTCCTTGATTGAAAGTGAATAAATGAGCAATAATGTATAAGTGAAAGTGCATTATTTATTTTGTTGACTTTTTGATCCATTGTTTGAAGGTGTGATCATTTTGCGACACGTTTCCTAGGACACGTGTCCTAGGGGCTGGTTTAGCTCACTGAGCTAAATCGCTGGCTTTTAAAGCAGACCAAGCAGGCCAGCAGCACGGTTCGATTCCCGTACCAGCCTCCCTGGACAGGCGCCGGAATGTGGCGACTAGGGGCCTTTCACCTCATTGAAGCCTACTCGTGACAATAAGCGATTTTCATTTTTCATTTCCTTTTTACATATCCTTAGTTTTGATTAGAACTGAAATCAGTCAAAGGTGTAACTTCCTGTCTGTATATTATGTAGCCACCTGGGGTGGCCACTGCCCAACACAAAATGGAAGATTACAAAGAATGCAGGGAAAATGGACATGCTGCAAAATCAAGCAGCTTGCAAAAGCGCTTGTGTATTCTGACTGCTGCAGAAACCAGACAGCACTGTGAAAAAAACAAGTTAGCATACTAATGAGGTGATACCCGGTGATTCCCAGGTACAATGGAAACAAGTTAACTCAAATCGCTACATTGAATAGAAGGCCAGACTTCTTGGCACCAAGAGAAGTCCAAAACAATAAGCCCCAAGAACCGCCCAGTGATCGAGGGACTGCCCCGTTATTGGGGAAATTCAAATCAATCGATTGGGAAGAGACCCAATCGATTGCGAGTGTATAGAGGGTCCGCCCAGGTGGACGCGAGACCCTGGGTGAGGTATAAGACAGAGACCCCGACCCCAGCTCGCTCTCTTGACCAGCTCCTCTTAGCCAGCGCTCTCCGTGACTACCGTTGCAGCAGAAGACCTTGAGAAGGGGAGGCCTGGTCAGCAGCCGCCATCAAGTAAGTGTCATACAACGCACACTACGAGAGTAGACACTCCTGACCCCTTTAGTCCATACCGACTGGAAGCCTGCGGATCCAGGACAAAGCTAGAGGCCGTTGTTCCCTGATCCGGTAGTTCCCTTATTCCAGATAAGTATTGGCCTGTTAGTGGTAGGATTAGCCTAGTCTTGTAGTTGTATATGCATAATTAGTAGATAACTATTATAATAAACGTGTCTTGTTTGAACTTACTGGTGTATGGAGTTATTAGTCTGAACTTGAACTTGAAACTTGTGGCGGTATCTTAACGATACCTGGCGACTCTAGAGCTAAGGAACAAAACAGAGCCAAATTGAGTGTAAAGCACACTCACCCAGAACGAGCAACAATTATTAGCAGGAAACTGATGAATGCTACAGCATGGAACATTTTACCAAAAATACTCTTTTAAATGTTAATATTGTAAATAATTCTCTATAACCCAGCTGCTCTGAATACAATTTTGACTGATGCCATGATGTACATTATTGGCAGCACTATGGTTATTCTAAATAATCTTGGGTTCAGGAGGGGAAGAATCAGCCTGGCTTTCCTACAGTGTTCAGTCTCCCATTCTGAAACACTTTAATCGCCAGTGTCACAGCCAACAACCTGAGGAATTTCTAGAGAGCAGTGCAGACCTGACAAAGTTCTCTCAGCGCAAGTCATCTTCACCTGCCCCAACGCAGAACACATTTATCTAGTGAATGGCAAACTGGGAAAATCTTGAATTGCATCCTGGTCCATGTTGGGTTTGCCGTTCTTTAACAATAGGAGCGCTACAATTGGTCTCAGCTCACTTCTTTCGGGAGGTGAATCGATCAGGATCCTTGCCACTGATCGCTCTTGAATAACATTGGAAGTGGATGTGAATGAAGATTGGTTCAAGCTCAGAAGTGATACTCACCAAGGTCAAAAAGCTTGTGAAGCCTGTTATCGATGTTCTCGTATGATTAATGGCCAGCTATGTGAAGGGGGCTGGTGTTGGTACTGGTTACTAATCAAACTGTACGTCAGCAAGAAGCAGCCTGAGGAAGAGGAAGAAGGTTTGTTGGTTGATAACCTTCGAAAAGGAAATGAAAAGCAATTTTAACTTCCTCTTGTTTATGTCATCATTGATTCGTCTAGCACAGAAAGAGGTCATTTGGCCGATCATTGTCAGCTCTTAGCCCTCTCAATTAATTGAACTCCGCTGCACTGTCGATGTTTCCATTTCAAGTATATCAAATTCCCTTTTAAAAGGTACTATTTAAGCTGCTTCCACCGTGAAGCTGGCAGAGAATTCCAGATCACAACATCTTGCTGGTTTCTTTTACAACCATCTTTATTCTTTTGCCAATTATTCCAAATTTGTGTTACTGATCCATTAGCCGGTGGAAACAGTTGCTCCTTATTTCCTCTATTAATATCTCTCAATTTTTTTGCGTTTCACTGGGCAATATTATAGTCCAACAATCTTCAGCTGCTTCATGAATGATCTTCTCTGCATTGTAGCACAGTGGTTAGCATTGTTGCTTCACAGCGCCAGGGACCCGGGTTCGATTCCTGGCTTGGGTCACTGTCTTTGCGGAGTCTGCACGTTCTCCCCGTGTCTGCGAGGGTTTCCTCCGGTTTCCCCCCACAAATCCTGAAAGACGTGCTTGTTAGGTGAATTGGACATTCTGAATTCTCTCTCTATGTACCCGAACAGGCACTGGAGTGTGATGACGAGGGGATTTTCACAATAGCTTCATTGCAGTGTTAATGTAAGCCTACCTGTGACACAAATAAAGATTATTATTATGAAGTCAGAAGTGGCACCTTAATCAAGTGGTCCTTTAACATCCTGTACTCAAAATGCCAGCTTCTCTAGTCTCTTAGTCTCTCTGCTGAACTGAAGAAGAAGGAAGGTGATTCCATTTCTTTTCTGTCCCTTTTCTCCTCCAGGTGATGATGCTGCAGAGCATGATTACATTATTACTTTGTCTTCTCGTGTCATATTCAAGTAACTATTTGTCATATGTCAAATGTGTGATGAGCTACCTTCTTGAATCACTCTAGCCCATGTATTGAAGGAACACTCTGACTTATTCCACCATTCAGCGAGATCTGCTACTTCAACTCCTCTTTTCTGTGTGATCCCCATATTCCTCGGTGCCCTTAAGTATCCAGAAATCAACAATCTCAATTATAGTGTATCTTCTGTCTGGGGTAGGGGATTCCAAAGATTCACAACTTGTTGATAAAGAATTTCTTTCCTGTTTCAGCCCTAAATAGTCAGCCCTTTATTCTGAGACTGACCCCATGTTCTAGTCTCACCCAGCCAGAGGGAAGACTGACCCCATGTTCTAGTCTCACCCAGCGAGAGGGAAGAATGACCCCATGTTCTAGTCTCACCCAGCGAGAGGGAAGACTGACCCCATGTTCTAGTCTCACCCAGCCAGAGGGAAGACTGACCCCATGTTCTAGTCTCACCCAGCCAGAGGAAAGACTGACCCCATGTTCTAGACTCACCCAGCCAGAGGGAAGACTGACCCCATGTTCTAGTCTCACCCAGCGAGAGGGAAGACTGACCCCATGTTCTAGACTCACCCAGCCAGAGGGAAGACTGACCCCATGTTCTAGACTCAACCAGCCAGAGGGAAACATCACCTGCCCTGCCTTGCATGTTTGCAGTAATTAATTAATCATGGTTACTGAATAAATTTTAGTTTGCTGAAAAGTAAAATATGATATCAATCACTGCAGAAATCCCAGCCTCTAACCTACTGTAACAGTGATAGCATCTGTGTTTAGCCAGTTGATTTTCTGGTCAATGGCAGCCACCAGGATATCAATGGAGGATAATTTGGTGATAGTAATTCCATTAAATGTTATGTGGAAGATGTTGGACATACCCCTGGAGAGGTGGTTATCGCCTGGCCACTTGTCAGCTTAGTGTTGGATATTGTCCAGGTCTTGCTGAATGTAGGCACAGATGTTAGGCATGGATGTTTCATTATCTTCAGTTAAAAATGGAGCTGAGCAGTACTATCACCAGTACTGACCTAATGATACAGAGAGGGTGATTGAGGAAGCAGCTGAAGATGGCTGGACTATAATGCTGCCCTGTGGAACTCCTGCAGCAACATCCTCTGCCACGAAGGGGGGGGTACTTTCATCCTATCAGTTTGATCACCAACACCGTGCCCAATATAGCATCACCGGTGAAAGAAAACGGGGCCTCACGGTAGCATGGTGGTTAGCATCAATGCTTCACAGCTCCAGGGTCCCAGGTTCGATTCCCGGCTGGGTCACTGTCTGTGTGGAGTCTGCACGTCCTCCCCGTGTGTGTGTGGGTTTCCTCCGGGTGCTCCGGTTTCCTCCCACAGTCCAAAGATGTGCGGGTTAGGTGGATTGGCCATGCTAAATTGGCCGTAGTGTAAGGTTAATGGGGGGATTGTTGGGTTACGGGTATACGGGTTACGTGGGTTTAAGTAGGGTGATCATTGCTCGGCACAACATCGAGGGCCGAAGGGCCTGTTCTGTGCTGTACTGTTCTATAAAACAATTCTGGCCATGGATCTGATGGCTGGCTGCTGTTAGCTGCCCCTCAAAAAGCAGGACCTTGAGACTCCAGCTGTGTGCTGTGATATACAAGGGCATCAGAATGCCAGCTAATTCTCAGCATTAGTGCATTCGATCCCTGTAAATGTATTATAAATCACAGACACATTATAGACAACCTGCTTGTATTGTGAAAATGAAACATTTTTTTAAACATTGCAAATCAATTTCAAAGAGCAAGTGCTTTCTACATTAGAATAGTCGTTGTTTAACTACTCTCTTAAATGAGATTGCTTGCATCGGGAAACTGACCAACTAAATGGCTGATTGCTGCAGTGTTATTTATAGTGAGACGCATTCTGATCAAAAATCAAATTGAGGAAAAGCAGAACTGGTTGTTGGAAGAAGGGAAAGTGCTGTGTGAGGAAAAAGGAAGCTGTAGTAGGAGGAAGTCCAGAGCTGCTGCGAGTAGTGATTAGCTATTTTCAATGCAGTGGTAAAGTTGTAGCGCGATCATTTAGAGATTTAAGTTATAGTATTACGAACAAAGAACAATGAAAAGTACAGCACAGGAACAGGCCCTTCAGCCCTCCAAGCCTGTGCCGACCATGCTGCCCGTCTAATCTAAAATCTTCTACGCTTCCGGGTTCCGTATCTCTCTAAAGAACAAGGAGAGAGGGCAGGTGTTGCCCAGTACAGGCAGTGATAGGACACATGGAAAGATGGAGCAATCTGAAATGCACAATTGACACACAAACAGATTGACTGGAAATTAAAAGGGGGTGACTGTAATGCTGCTCAGTCTTGAGCAGCAGAGTGTCTACGAAAAGAGCTACAAGACTAATGAAATAAGAATATTGATTAAACATATCAATGTTAGAAGTGCAAAAAAAAACCCCAGAAATGTTTTGTATAATTTTTTTAACAATTTTTCCAAATCATAACCAAAATATGAAATTAAACTTCTATTTATAAGTTACACATAAGTTATTTGTTATGCCTTTAATGTAATGAAATGTCTGAAGGTGCTTCATGGGAGCATTACAAAAGGAAATATGACACCAAACCACATAAGGAAATATTAGGTCAGTTGACCGAAAGCTTGGAAAAAGAGGAAGCTTTTAAGAAGTGTCTTAAAGGAAGCAAGTGAGGAAGTGAGGGGGGGGGGGGGGGGGGGGGGGGGAGAGGTGAGGAAGCGAGGGGGGGAGAGGTGAGGAAGCGGAGTGGGGAGAGGTGAGGAAGCGAGGGGGGGAGAGGTGAGGAAGCGAGGGGGGAGAGGTGAGGAAGCGGAGTGGGGAGAGGTGAGGAAGCGAGGGGGGAGAGGTGAGGAAGCGAGGGGGGAAGAGGAAGCGAGGGGGGAAGAGGAAGCGAGGGGGGAAGAGGAAGCGAGGGGGGAAGAGGAAGCGAGGGGGGGAGAGGTGAGGAAGCGAGGGGGGAGAGGTGAGGAAGTGGAGTGGGGAGAGGTGAGGAAGCGAGGGGGGAGAGGTGAGGAAGCGAGGGGGGAGAGGTGAGGAAGCGAGGGGGGAGAGGTGAGGAAGCGAGGGGGAGAGGTTAGGAAGCGAGGGGGGAGAGGTGAGGAAGCGAGGGGGGAGAGGTGAGGAAGCGAGGGGGGAGAGGTGAGGAAGCGAGGGGGGGAGAGGTGAGGAAGCGAGGGGGGGAGAGGTGAGGAAGCGAGGGGGAGAGGTGAGGAAGCGAGGGGGGGAGAGGTGAGGAAGCGAGGGGGGGAGAGGTGAGGAAGCGAGGGGGGGGGGGGGGGAGAGAGGTGTAACAAGAGAATTTGAAAGTTTGAGACCTGGGCAACTGAAGGCACAGTCACCATAGAATGAGCAGTTATGATCAAGAACTCACGTGAGACCAAAACTGGAGGAACGCAGCTATCTTAGAGGGCTCGAGGGCGATTACAGAGATGGGGAGGGACAAGGCCATAGAGGAATTTGAAACCAAGTGAGAATTTGAAAATCCAGATTGTGAGCCAGTAAAGGTTAGTGATTAACGGGGTGATTGGGAAACTCACCTTGATGCAAGTTTAAGACATGGGCATCCGAGGTTTTGTTGACCTCAAATTTTGGAGAGTGGAGTTGGAGAGAGCAGCTCCGATACATTGGTAGATGCAGGTCCAGCATTAACAAAGGTACGGATGAGGGTTGCAGCAGCCAGATGAGCTGAGATAGGGCAAAGTCGAGAGGTGTTACGGTGCTGGAAGTAAGTGGTCTCAGAGATGTTCATGGTACCTTTGTGGCAAATACATTGCCAATAACCAAGATGTGCAGAAGTGGACCTCCAAGTATAATTTTTAAATGGCATCAGTACAAATGTCATATCGCCTTCCAGTGATCAGGAGTTTCCCATCAGGGCTTCGTTCATTGCCTGTTTCTATACTTCAACTTTAGCATTTACTTTTTAAACATAGTGGAATAGCAGGGTGATAAATTATCTTTTGTAAACTAATGTTTTCCAATTCTAATACTTTTCAGAGCAGGTTTTGCAGTTTGGAAATTAGTAGAACTGCTACTGAATAGTTAGCTTTCAACAAAAAAAAACAATGGTTTGATACGACAGTGAGGGAATTCCTGATTTAACCTGAACAATTTATGACATCTTACTGTCCAAAAGTCTTACTGCGCACCAATAATAATAATAATCTTTATTATTGTCACAAGTAGGCTTACACTAACACTGGTGTATTATTGTGAAAAGCCCCTAGTCACCATACTCCGGCGCCTGTTTGGGTACACTGAGGGAGAATTCAGAATGTTCAATTCACCTAACAAACACGTCTTTCGGGACTTGTGGGAGGAAACCGGAGCTCCCGGAGGAAACCCACGCAAATACGGGGAGAGTGTGCAGACTCCGCACAGACAGTGACCCAAGCCGGGAATCGAATCTGGCACCCTGGCGCTGTGAAGCAACAGTGCTAACCACTGTGCTACCGTGCCTCCCATAAATTAGAGCAGCTAAAGTTGCCAGAAAATATAGAACGGTGTTAATTTCTCTTTCTGCAAGATGTGTTCAAATCAAGGATTCAAAACCAAATGACTGAGCCTTGGAATAAATAAAACTTAACAATCTGGATGAAGTCTGTTCCATAGTTCAGCCCTCTTTGCTCCAACACTGAGTGTTTTTCTACTTATCAAGAGATGGCTAGGAGATGAATAAAAACTGTGCCTGGAAATGTAGGACAAGATCAATGGACTCACAGTAGTCAGGTATACTGAAGCAAATTTTGGTTCACGTACAGGAGCTGTCACAGCTAGGAAAAGTATTTTGCTGCGCAAGTACTCATGAAGTAGAGTTTTAGCATGGCAATTATACCTCCAAACTAGGTATCTTTCTTGAAAGGAAGTGGTTTCTTGATTTAAATTTTCTTCCCAAGTTTCTCTGCCAATTACTAGCCCCTTTAATAGTTTTATGAATGTATTGGCTTTTCTCTGTGGTTTGGGTCCACAAATACTTGGCATGACTTATAAAATGTACAATCATCAAAATTAATTCATAATTTCTCCAGACTTTCATTCCCAAGAGAGAAGAGTTGGCATTTTCTATCAGCAAAGCTAGAAAGGGGAATGAATTTGTATGTGATTACTAGGAGTGCATTTGAAATTTCCAGTGTTTGAAATAGTTAATAATAAACAGATAGATGGCCAATTGAAACAAATGGCTAATCTTGTGTCTATCATTGTGTCTACGACATGGGGAATACAAAAATAGAGACAATTCAAAAAGGCACTAACCCTTTGAAAGCCAATCAGAGAAAATTAAACGGGCACTTGACCCAGGTTTTTCCAATGTTTGGGGGCATAGATGTAAATTAGCTTTCTGGCTTCAAATGTGATTAGAAATGGATGACACTGTTATAAAACAGTGACATAACAAACATATTTTTCTTACAGAATAGTAGTGGATATGTACAACAGGGTCCCAGTAAAAGCACCTCTAGCCAAAACAATATAACTGCAACAGAAAAACTGGAAATGTGTGTGGTTGGCAAGAGTTGGGGCTATAGGAATAGATACAGACCAAGGGGGTTAAACACTTGCTGAGTCAAACACAATGCAGTTGTTCTTATGGATATAGGAATGGAAGGGGTGAGCTGTTGGATAACAGGGGGCTATGATTGAATAAGGGAAATTCACAGTAACTTCATTGCAGTGTTAATGTAAGCCTCCTTGTGACAATAATGATTTATTTATCTATGTGTTTATTTATTCAAATGTAACTACAGGTGAATATTGTTGAGTTTCACTCAATTAATTTTGGGGATTGGATGGTAACTACCCCCCAAAAAAGTAGAGTCTATATGTGCAAATTTTGGGTGTCTGAACTAATCTTGCCAGATTCCAACAGTGAGTGATTCTCCTATTTGTCCCATTCCAAGTAATTTAATTGGATCCATGCAAATAAACATTGTTATGAATAGAAGGGTTCTCAAGGTGGTTATGTTTAAATTATCTCTTTTAATTCAAAGGAACACAGTAAGAAGTCTTAGAACACCAGGTTAAAGTCCAACAGGTTTGTTTTTAAAGTAAGATAGAGTGGAAAGGGGTCAGTGTGAAGTTGTATTCTACTTTGCCTATCCACAGCCCAGACAGAGTGGAAAGGGGTCAGTGTGAAGTTGTATTCTACTTTGCCTGTCCACAGCCCAGACAGAGTGGAAAGGGGTCAGTGTGAAGTTGTATTCTACTTTGCCTATCCACAGCCCAGACAGAGTGGAAAGGGGTCAGTGTGAAGTTGTATTCTACTTTGCCCATCCACAGCCCAGACAGAGTGGAAAGGGGTCAGTGTGAAGTTGTATTCTACGTTGCCCATCCACAGACCAGATGATGGTTACTAGGGGCAGGAGACCTAGATTAAGACTTACTGAACACACCTGCCATATTTCACACCTAAGCATAGAGAGAAGCCTTGCCTTGCGTAGACTTGCAGACTCCCAGGTGGGCTGATTTTAAAAAGCCCTGGACCCAGAGGGACTGTGTCAGGAACCACAGTTGTTGGGGTCTACAGGGATAAAGGGCTGTTTGCTCTGTTAGCAACCAGACAGAATGCTGGGGAAGCTTGTCTG
The DNA here is from genome assembly GCF_902713615.1 of Scyliorhinus canicula. Taxonomy (NCBI): domain Eukaryota; kingdom Metazoa; phylum Chordata; class Chondrichthyes; order Carcharhiniformes; family Scyliorhinidae; genus Scyliorhinus; species Scyliorhinus canicula. The sequence goes on from NC_052166.1 coordinate 56,536,576, forward strand.
CTGGTCGAAGAAGAGAAGCCAGCAGCAAATTCACACTGGAATATTTGCTCTCGGGAGGCCAGGAGAAGAAATCACTAGACTGGGCCTAACTATTGAAAGTCAGTTCGGGAATTCTCCGAGGACTGGGGGAGAGGGCCTCCGGTCATGGATGTTGCCACTTGATGAAATGGATGTTGGACGCTCAGAATGACCTTCGACAGTTTCCTGAAAAGACGGCAATTCTGTGGAGAGTGTGTGTGTGTGTATAGTCATTAATAAGAATTATTCTTTTCCTAGTTTAGAATATTAGTGTCCTACAGCTAATGTTTGGTCGATGTAGATTTTAGTTTGTTATCGTAGAACCTTAAAACTTGAAATCTTGTTTCCGTTAAGTTGGTCACTGGGAATTTGAATATCTTTTTTAAAAGTTATCAGACTCCACAAGAAACTGTTACAATTTATATCAACATATTTGTAAGGCACTTTATCCAGGGAATACTCGATCAGGTCCATTATTGGAAGGGAGGAAAGTTTATTTTCTTATGTTAATAAGTAATCAAGTTCTATGGTGGATAAAAAACATCTTCCAAAGTAGTTAGTGTACTTGTTGAAACACATGGCTCACATGCACACCTAAGGTAAATTTGATATTGCCAAGAAGACTGGTTTTTAAAATAAATCTTTCTGGCATAAATTCAGTCACACAGAACAGCTTGTTTATTGAGTAAGCAACTTTCACTGAATATATTTCCCACATTAGCTAGCGGTTGTCAGGATAAGTAAACTGCTCATTTGAAATCTTGCTTTAATATGTTACGCTCCTGTTGAAAATTGATCCGAATATTTCAGTGATGAGGTAAGCATCGCTTGCAAGATTTGTTTGAGTGAACTTGATTACTCATCATTAGTAAGCTAGAGACACTTTAAATGCAATCGATGCAACGTTTATGCTCATTGTCTTTTTTTTTAAGTTAATTAGCATGTATTTTTTAAAATAAATTTAGGGTACCCAATTATTTTTTTACAATTAAGGGGCAATTTAGCATGGCCAATCCACCTAACCTGCACATCTTTGGGTTGTGGGGGTGAAACTCACGCAAACAAGGGGAGAATGTGCAAACTCTACGTGGACAGTGACCCAGGGCCGGGATTCGAATCCGGGTCCTCAGCGCCGTAGGCAGCAGTGCTAAACACTGTGCCACGTGCCGCCCAGTTAATTAGCATGTATAAGGACTGATCTGGGTGATCAGTTATTTTTCTTGGAGTGGGGGACCAGGTGGTGTAGTTTATTAGACTCTGTTCTTTCACCTCTGCTTCTGGATTCAAAATTAGCCCACACCAGTGGGAAGTCTGTGCTCTGTCTGCTGGTGGTCAGGGTCCTACACAAAATGAGATTAAGTTTCTCAATCCCATGCCTAATGGGCACTGTCCTACAATCCAAAGTATCCCTACTTTGTTACCTATCAATACTAAGTTGGAAAACTTTACCCAAGATATTATTTAACTTTATTTTGCGGCAAAATAAAATGATTTAAGAATGGAGCTTTGGCTCATTTGTTGCATATTTGACAGCATGCAGTATTCCCAGTTTGCATCCAACACCAATATAAACAGTTATGTTGTGTTGTGTCCTTCAATCAAAGGTACGCTTGCTATCTCACCAATGTTCCATTTTGCATATGTACACTACTCCGCCTTCTCTGAGTGAAATAGTTTTAATTTGAAGCTGTTGGTGCGGGGCGTTCTGTTCCATTGGACATTATGTTGGACTTTACTGGTCTACTTTCACATAAATCAGAGCAACTGAGTCAGATATTTCCATCAGTTTGGGGCTGGATTAGAATCCATATTCTAGTGCTAAATGGGTCGATATTTGGTCTGCTGTCTCTTCCCTTTTTTTTGTTCTTTTGTAACCAAAACTACTGCCCAGTTAGTTTTCAACAACTGCTTTTCCAATTACCACATTACATTTTCTTCCATGCGCAATTAAACTGGCAAGCATTCTGAAATTCTCGTGGGTATGGCATGCCACTATTTTACAATGAGATCTTTATGAATGGATCTAATTTTGTCTTTTATTTCACAGCTGGACATTTGGTCTAAGTCCAATTACCAAGTCTTTCAGAAGGTGAGTGTCTTTCTATCATTATTTATCTGATTTTATGTAAGTTTGATAGATCGCTGGAAAGTGCGTGGAGTAACAAACGGTATGTGGCAGGAGCCAGCTTTTACCACGAGAGGCCATAAATTGACAGTGTCCAACTTTACAAATATATGAACAAGGAAGAGGAGCCCCTTTTCAGGAGCCCCCATTCAGCCCCTCGAGCCTGCTCCGTCATTTAAGAAGATCATGGCCAATATAATGGTAACTTTTCCCAATACACATGATTGCCAGTCTCCGGCACATAGTACTGCTGGGAGGCATTGCCATTGAATAGGATTGAAGCAGAGTCAACTGTCCATTCTTTTTGGCTGCCTTTCAGCCACTGGTTCCTCTGACTGGCCCCACATGTGTTGTGATAAACAAAGCAGCAGTAGTGTTGTTGCGTTCATCTGCTTTCGTGGAGTAGCTGTGGAGTAGCCTGTTAGCATTCCTGGAGCCTGACAGCAGCCTTGAAGGAGCAAGTAAAGCAAGTCGGATTGCCCATCCCTAGTTGTCCTTCAGAACCATTGCAGTTCATGTGGTGTAAATACACCCAGAATGCTGGTAGGAAGGGTTTTTCCCCATTTTGACCCAGCGACAGTGAAGGAACGGTGATATATTTCCCCTTCGGGTGTTGAGTGACGTGGAGGGAACCTCCAGGTGGTGGGGTTCCCAGTATCTGCTACTCTTGTCCTTCTAGATGGTAGTTAGAACAGTACAGCACAGAACAGGCCCTTCGGCCCTCGATGTTGTGCCGAGCAATGATCACCCTACTCAAATCCACGTATCCACCCTATACCCGTAACCCAACAACCCCCCCCCTTACCTACGGGCAATTTAGCATGGCCAATCCACCTAACCCCGCACATCTTTGGACTGTGGGAGGAAACCGGAGCACCCGGAGGAAACCCACGCACACACGGGGAGGACGTGCAGACTCCGCACAGACAGTGACCCAGCCGGGAATCGAACCTGGGACCCTGGAGCTGTGAAGCATTTATGCTAACCACCATGCTACCGTGCTGCCCCTTTGTTGTGGGTTTGGAGGATGCTGTCTAAGAAACCTTGATGAGTTACTGCGGTGCATCTTGAAGATGGTACTCACGGCTGCCACTATTCATCGCTGATGGAGGGATTGAAAGTTTGTGGAAGGGGGAGCAATTAAGTGGGCTGCTTTGTCCTGAATGGTATTGAGCTTCTGGAGTGTTGTTGGAGCTGCAGTCACCCAGGCAAGTGGCGAGTATTCCATCACACTCCTAACTTTGTGCCTTGGAGATGGTGGACAGGCTTTGGGAGTCAGAAAGTGAGTTACTTGCCATAGGATTCCGAGCCTTTAGCCTGTCCTGCTGGTCTCGGTATTAATATGGCTAGTCCAGCTCAGTTTCTGATCAATGGTATGCCCGAGGATGTTGATTGTGGGATATTCAGCGAGCCTGCGTCCTCAGCACAAAACAAGCAGTTTCTTATGAAGGGTTAAATGCAGAAGCGGATTTTAAGTGAAACACTCAGCACAGCGGCACGGGGCCCCAGCCAATGGTTGCTGGGAAAGGGAGAGGGGACCCCATACAGAGAAGTGACTGTTGTGGTGGGAACATCTTGGAGCCACCAATCGGAGCTTTTGTAGCTCAAAATTTGCCGATGGGCTCAATAATGAGCCTATAAGCAGGCAATACAGAACATCGGGCAACTGATTGGTGGGCGTTTGCCAGATGTTGAGAGGTGATGGAGACTTGGAGCAGTTGAGACATGGATCTCCTGAACTGGTGTGAAGTTTCTGAACTTGCACTTAGTAAAGGAGCAAAGCAGCCAAGTTTCTGCCATTTGATCTGGGGGGCAGCGGAGGCAAAAGTGAGGACGCCGGCCTAACGAGAGTCTGCGAAGCCTTCAGCGAGGCGAGTAGGAGGCACTGACAACGGCCCTCGATGGGAGCAGTGGGACAACTCTTGACCCTCAGGCCAGGGCTGAGGAGCGCAGGTGGCAACAAGCCAAAAAGTATAGAGGCCACCTGGCCAGATAGCCAGCCAGGAACACACGTGGTCACCGAGGCTCAAGGCCCGGCCACCCAAGCGAGAACCGAGAGGTGAGCAGAGCAGTAGTTGGGAGGTGCAAAGAAGGCCAGGGAATCAAGGAACAGCGGTCAGTGGAAGCAGGACGGATGGACCAGGGCCAGAGGCCAGCCAGGCAGCAGGGCTGGGGGTGAGAGGGCTGGGCTGGGCAGCAACCGGCCTGGGCAGTGAAGGTGCGAGAGAGCAGAGGCGGGCAAGATGGCCAGCTGCAGCAGCCAGGCACAGACACTGTCACTGTGGCTCGAGGTCGGAATGAGAGGTGAGCACAGCAGCAGTCTGGAGGTGCGACAAAGGCAAGCGGCGGCATTGTGTCAGGGAATGGATTGCAGCAGGGCGACTTGACCAGGGCCAGATGCCAGCCAGGCAGCAAGGCTGAGAGTGACGGGGCTGGGCTTGGCAGCAACCAACATAACATATGAACATAGAATTTACAGTGCAGAAAGAGACCATTCGGTCCATCGAGTCTGCACCGGCCCTTAGAAAGAGCACCCCACTTACGTCCCACACCTCCACCCTAATCCCGTAGCTCAGTAACCCCACCTAACCTTTTTTGGACACGAGCAATTTAGCATGGCTAAACACCTAACCTGCACATCTTTGGACTGTGGGAGCAAACCGGAGGAAACCCTGGGACCCTGGAGCTGTGAAGCAACTGTGCTAACCACTGCTACTGTGCTGCCCTTGGTCGAGTCTCCCTGCACGCGCTGGCTGCTGCCCATCATCTTTATTTCTGCTTGTTTTCGAAAGTTGAATTTGGTGTCAGTCATTCTCTCTCTGATTGAAACCATCCAGCATGACAGCTTTCCGGATTATTGCCAGCAGCCACTTATTCTGGTAGGATTTTGGCCGTGAACTCCGGCTCATCCTCACACCAATTCTTTACACAATTTCCGACGACCAGCCTCCTACCAACTCATAAACTTTGTTTAATTCCTCACTGTTTTTCAGCAGCTTAGATAATCGGCTGCTTTTGCTTCACGCAACAGAAGATTATGAAAACTTATTCGTGAATTCTTGAAAATCAAGACGGATCATCCCCAGTCAATATGAAGAGACACTATGAATCTGACAGTCAGAATCGCAGGAAGTTGAAGGCGAGGCAAGGGAACGAAGCTGGGATAAAAGACAGTTTGGCTTTACTTTACTTTAACAGCTTTGAAGTATTGAGCAGTGATCAAACTTCTTCAACAACGACATCCACAAAAGATTTGGGTGACTTGTCTGATGACTTTGGCCTACTGATTTCCAGAAACAACACATCTCCTAAATAAACAAGAAGAAGATGTGTTCTGAAATGGGAAAGGAACTCCAAAATACTGCCCAAGCTCATCGTTCTGCTGCTGGAGTGAGAGAAGAAACTTACCCTGAAGACAGTCTGATGGCCAAAGCTCTACTGGAGTTCTACTGGATAGGATTGAATATTTTGCAATAAAAAGATCAGAGAACATGGGTAACATGTTATATTTGAGAAAAGAGTTTGAGGATTGAGGACAAAAGCAGTTTAGAAGTCTTCATGAGCAGAGAAATATGATTGACTGAAAGGAGAAATTGGTTGATTTTTTTTTCAAAAACCTCTTAAGGCTTATACTTACAAATTATTCCCTGACCCTAATAAAAGGGAACAATCATTTGTCGACGAGTACTCTTAACTGAAGAAATGGGAACAGGTATTACTGATCATGAAGCTTCCAAAAGTCATATTAAGGCTATGTGTGCATTCGTTCAAATATGTACATTATCTGGAAGAATTGATTCTGCGTTATTGGCTCAGTCTGAAAGGGAGTGTTCTTATTGGAGGAAAGTACTGAGACGAGTTGTTTCCATCGTCAAACTGTTGTTTTTCCTGGGACTATCTCTAAGAGGACATGATGAGTCAGTGTCAAGTCGAAGAGGTAATTTTTTAACCTGCCTTGTGAATTTGACGAGCTTCTTAAAGAGCATTTGAAACGTTATCAATATCGTGGCTCAGGGAAGACCAACCTTTTAACGCACTATAATGGCGGAGTGGCTCAGAAACCAATTTGTTACTATAATGGCGGAGTGGCTCAGAAACCAATTTGTTACTATAATGGCGGAGTGGCTCAGAAACCAATTTGTTACTATAATGGCGGAGTGGCTCAGAAACCAATTTGTTACTATAATGGCAGAGCGGCTCAGAAACCAATTCACTAATGAAGTCAAAGATGGTCAGTACTATTCCATAATAGTTGATTCAACACCAGATGTGAATCATGTGGACAAATTAACATTAATTATAAGATATGTGACCAGTGATGGTGAAGTTGTAGAGCGATTTCTCTGTTTTGTCCAGCTACAATCCCACACTTCCGAGTGTCTGGAGACGAATGGTTTTGGATATTTTTTCAAATTTAAGTTTAGATATCAAAAATTGTCATGGACAGGTTTTCGATAATGCTGCAAATATGGCCGGAAAATATTCAGGTCTACAAGCAAGACTGAACGATGCAAGCCCATGTGCATTTATTCATCCCATGTTCCAGTCACTTCTTGAATTTAACCTGCAAGGCAAGTTCTAAACTTCAATGCCTTCTTTTTGGTTTCCACGCATTGGTGGAATATGTGGCAATCACACTTGGAGCAAGCACACGGAAAACATTTGACGGTCAAAAGAATTTGTGACATCAAGTGGTCCGCTCGAGCAGATGTTGGTCTGGCTTTCAGACTGAACTTGGTTGATATAAAGAAATGTTTATCAGACAGAGTCACATCAATTTCAGAGAAACTACGTGAGAAAACAGAAGCAAAATCCTTATCAGAGAAATTTGAAAAATACAAAATTGCAGTTTTTACTGTTTTGTTCAACTGTTTACTTCGAAGAATGAAAGCTGTCAGCAAATCGCTGCAAAATGTTTGTCCAACTTTATTGAATACTTCACAGTTGTTAGCCTCGAGTTAGAAATATTGTCATGGAAATTTGAAATTACTATACCTCAGTAGAAGCAGAGGCACTAATGTTAACAAAGAATATAGATCCCTCTGGTGATAAGTGTACAAGACACAATGTCATTTTTGATCTAACGACAACAAAATCACTTTAAAAGGGAAAGAGAAGATCATCGTTGAGACTGTCAATGTTATTTGTGACACAGTAATGGTGCAATTGAGGAGCAGAAGTGAATCTCTGAAGAAGACTGTTGAATTATTTTTGTTTTTTGACAAAAGTTTGGATGGGAATGCTAAGAGCCACTGAAGTAAGAGGTTAATTGAATTGTGCCAGCAGGACATAGACACAAATCCTTTTGAAGGTGAAGTGAACCAGTCATTCATTTCATCAATAATAATGAGCTCTGTGCTTCAAGATTACCAGCTAATTTGTACAGACTTGCATGTGGTGATTTGCAGGTAGCCTTTCCAAATATGCCTGCCACAGATGCTTCTGGTGAACGATCTTTCCCTGTGTTGAAAAAAAGTGAAAATTTACCTGCGAAGTATGATGAGTCAGAAATATTTGACAAATTCAGCAATGCTGACAATTAAAAATGCGTCCTTACAAGACTTTACCTACGATGAAGTGAGTGACGACTTTGTGAAGAATAAGTGCCTGGGAGTGACCACCCGCGGGCCAGGGACACCCCCTCCACTCCCTCCCAAGCCAATCCAGGCAGGGTGGAATGGGGGCTTGCTGTGTGGGTCCTCCATGAAGAGGAGTAGCGCCGGACCCCAAAAGTGTGCATCGTCTCTGATTGATTAAGTGGGAAAATCCATATTTTTTTTAAAAATGTTTTTATTGAAGAAATTATTCATTGCAACAAAATAATACTCTACCACCGATGCATAAAGGTACAACGCAAAAATAACATTATCAATACTCAAAAACCCCACTAAACCCAACCCTTCAAACATATAACAACCCCCCCCCCCCCAGCAGCTCACGGTGACTAACTCTTTACAAAATGAAATGGGTGGCTGCCATCTTGAGTAGAACCATTCTACCGACCCCCTAATGGTGTACCTGACCTTCTCCAGATAGAAAAGCTCCATTAGGTCACCCAAACAGGCCGAGGCACTGGGCGGAGTAGGTGATCTTTTCACCCCACCGTCTGCAGCACCGGCGAGTCTGAGACCCGAAAATGGCCACAAACGGGCATGGATCCAAATCAACGTTGCATATCTCCAACATGGTGTTGAAAATCAAAAGACCCAAAAGCTTACCAACTTGGGGCAGGCGAGACAAATGTGGTTAGCTGGGCCTCGAGAGCAACACTCACACTCGTCCTCCAGAATCTCTGACATGGTGTTAGAGAAGGAGACCAGAAGCTTTCAAGTTTAGGAGACGACTAGAACATGTGGATACAATTCGCTGGCCCTCGAGCACAACACTCGCACCTATCCTGCACCTCCGCGAAAAAAAACACATCCTCTTCTTGGGCAGATGTACCCTGTGCACCACCTTGAACTGAATCAAGCTAAGCCTAGCACATTAGGAGGTAGAGTTAACCCTGTGAAGAGTGAAGAACCTCACTACACCACACTCATCCAAAACCAGAGCCAGCTTACCATCCCACTTCCTCTTCATATCATTCATCTCATCCAACTGAGCCTGCTCCGCCGACAGGATCTGGTTATAAATGTCCGAAATCCTCCTCTTATCTGCATCGGAGGGAGATAAGATCCTATTCAAGAGAGAGGATGAAGATGTAAAGGGAAATTAAGGAAACGCCTTACCCAAGAAATCACGAAGCTGCCAATACCTAAATATATTCGTTCTCGGGAATTGCAATTTGTCCAACTGCTGCTCAAAACTGGCAAACCTACCCTCCAAAAACAACCCCCCCCACCTCCAAAGACCTGAATGTCAAATCTAAACCCGCTGGCACAAAGATGATTACTACAAATAAGGTCTAACAGAGACATGGAGCCGAGCTTAATATTTTGTCTAAGCGGCCTCCAAATCCCCAGAGTGGACACTACTACCGGACTCGAGATAGATTTTGCTGGAGAAAACGGAAGCGAGGCATTTACCAAGGCCCCCAAGCTAGAACTACTACAAGAACTCCATCTCCATCTGTCCCCATATGGAATCGGCTTCTTGAACAATATTTACAAATTAGGTCAAGGTAAGCCACCTCCTGACTGTCTTTCTCTCTGAAGGAACGCTGTACGATTTGTTATCAATTTATTTACTCTGACAAAGAAAGGTTTTTGGAGAAAAATGGGGAGACACTGAAAATCTTGGGAGGAAGTTCATTTTAACAGACTGAAACCGCCTGGCCCAACGGGGATTCTAATTCTTCCCTTCTCTCTCTCACCCTTCCCCCTCCACCACCGGGAAGGATGACCCCCTCCAAAAAACTGCACCATGGCCAAACTCTCCTCCAGGACTCCGATATACAGAAACTTTGATGAAAGGCTTCACTCGCAGTGTTAACCTTCCATGGGGTGGAAGCCAAAGTGCCCCCTCCCCGTGTCCCTCACCTGCACGATCACAGGAGGCAGCCTGCCACCTCAGCTACTGTGCTAAAAGGTGACTGGCTTTCTCCCCGTGTTCATTGAATGCCCTCAAGTGCCGCAGCTGACTTACTGCCTTACCCGTGAGAGTAATTCAAATTGCGTCTGCAACCTTTTCCTACCTGCCAGCAACTCCAGTGTAGGAGCAAGCGAGTACTGATAGTCCACTTGAAGGATGGAATCATCAACCTCTGCTGATCTGCCCCCTCCACCCTTTCCTGGTAGCCTCTGTGACTTGTAGGAAATTATCTCTCTGCCCCTTCCCCCTCCTAATGATTACCTTAAGGGCCTCTTACAACATAGAAGGTGAGATTGACCCAATCTTATTAAACGTAATGTACTCAAGGCGGAGGATAGTTGCTCCAAAATCCCTTGTCTGTCAGCAATGCCGTGTCCAATCTCCACGGCGGGCATTGAGAGGGACTCGGCTCTAATTCCAAATCCACGAAATGTGGAGCATTATCTGAGATTACAATTGCTGAGTACCCTGCCCTCTTCACCCAAGAAAGGAGAGATCTACCCACCGGGATCTACCCGGCGAGATCTACCCGCCGAGATCTACCCACCGGGGTCTACCCGCCGGGATCTAGCCACCGAGATCCACCCGCCGAGATCTACCCGCCGGGATCTAGCCGCCGGGATCTAGCCGCCGAGATCTAGCCGCCGAGATCTAGCCGCCGAGATCTACCCGCCGAGATCTACCCGCCGAGATCTACCCGCCGGGATCTACCCGCCGAGATCTACCTGCCGGGATCTACCCGCCGAGATCTACCCACCGAGGTCTACCCACCAAGATCTAGCCGCCGAGATCTACCCACCGGGATCTACCCGCCGGGATCTACCCACCAAGATCTACCCGCCGAGATCTACCCACCAGGATCTACCCACCGAGGTCTACCCACCAAGATCTAGCCACCGGGATCTAGCCACCGGGAAATCAATCCGAGAACAAACCTGATGGACAGGGGAGTAAAAAGAAAAATCGGATGTAAAAACCGCCACGGGTCAGCCCCCCCCCCCCCCCCCCCCCCCCTCCTCCACCACCACCCAATCTGCTCCAGAAAAGCAAATAATGTGTTTTCCACCCAAAATTAGCTGGCTTGAGTCTAAGTCCGGAATAGTAGTCAGTAGCTTGCTAATTAAAGCTGTATCATCCCATTTTGGTGCATACTCATCATACCTGCCGCTCCCAGGGCCCTACCATCTAAACCCGAGTAGAATTCCTGTCGCACCCACCCACCCACCCCTTCCGTAACCTTGTCTGGGCCCTGACCCACAAATAAGTCTCTTGCTGCAACACCACATCAGCATTCAAACTCTTCAGCGGAGCCAGTATCCTCGACCTTTTTCACTAGGCCATTCAGCACCCTTACATTCCAAGTGACCAGCCAAATTGGGGGCCACACAGGCACACAGACAACACAAAAAAACAACTGCAGTCACCGTCTGAAAACTATCCCTACTTCCCACCTCCCAACAATGCCACACCCACATAAACAATCAAACTAGCTCCTACCTCAACTACCCCAAACGTAAACAAAACAAAAACACTAAGTTCATTATCGAAAACTACAATAACAGAATGAGCTGCAGTTACCCTCACCACTCCGCCCCCGTTAGCTAACCCTTCGTCCAGCAAGGAGGTCCCTGCCTAGCGTGAAGACAAATAAATAACCACAATGACCATGTTCCTGCCCAAATCCAACTTTAATAATCAAAGAAAAAACACTCCTCCTACACAAGAAACAGAAAATACAAACTTGCACAAGAAACACCAACAAATCCCATAACCACATGCCCTCCCCAAACATACAAAGGTCTTGTGAAAATTAACTCTCCCCCAGCTGATTCTTCTTAACAAAAGCATTCACCTCCTCTGGTGCATCAAAATAATTGCCCTTCGTTTCAAAAGTCACTGAGACTTGCAGGGTATACCACCCTGGTACCATGCGGCTTTGATCTTGTTAACCGCCAGCTTCGCACCCGCACCCTAACAGAGCTTGATGGTGTGGTCTCCAAATTGTAGTCCTGATTCATCCTTTGCCCATCTCGGGGCTCGTTCCTTCTCCCGAAAACCACGTAACCCCCTCTTTATCCCCCCCCCCCTTCTGCCTTGCGCGATGCACATCCACATGTATCGCTGCGCCTTTACTGTTTCATCAGTCTGCTGTAACGCTGACCGAACGGAAGCTACGGCCTCTTCCAATGATTTATGGAGCCCGCCGGAGACAGCCTGCTGCTTCTGAAATTCCATTTCCAAGATGTCTGTAAGCACCTCTTGCCATCAATAGAGTAGGCAGAGTCCCGATGGTGGCCTCCGCCATTTTCCCAACCGAAGAACCTCGAGAATCTTCCGAACCCATCCACTAGTTTCTATTTGCAGGCTTCCTTGTCCTAAACTTTCTCGGCATTTCAGGGCAGCACGGTGGCGCAGTGGGTTAGCCCTGCTGCCTCACGGCGCCGAGGTCCCAGGTTCGATCCTGGGTCCATGTGGAGTTTGCAAATTCTCCCCATATTTGCGCGGGTTTCGCCCCCACAACCCAAAGATGTGCAGGCTAGGTGGATTGGCCATGCTAAATTGCCCCGTAATTGGGAAAAATGAATTGGGCACTCTAAATTTAACTTTCTGTGCATTTCCCTTGTGTGAGTACCTTATCCCATTGAGCTAGTGAAGCTTTAGCCATTGTTTTAAAAAACTGGGCAAAAAGGGCTAAAAATAAAGTACCCTGGTGGGCAACTACTCCCTACATGCCACCATCGGAAGTCTCAGTAAAATCCATATTTTAAGGGCACTACATTGTTTGTGCAGTTTCAGAGTGTATGAGACATGCTTGCCTGAGAAACAGTAAAGGTGATGCATTCTGGTTGATTTGTTTATTTCACTATTGATTCTTCAATAATGTAACGGTAAACAGTGATGTTTGTATTCTCAGTAGACCACCGAGAACATCATTTCTTCCACAGTTCATACATTCAACTTCTTGCCATCCCAGTTCACTGGGTCGTTGTACCTCACTTAATTGCTCACCTCAGCATTGAAGCACCCTCTTCTCATTCCTCACAAAATTCAGCACAATATCTTTCCGAAGGAATAGGGAAATGGAAAGATATGAAAGACTGAAAAGGGAGATCCATATGTTGAAAGCAGAAAGTTGGTAGTACTTTTCGAGAGGGGACAAGATGCCAATGTCAAAAGTTACTTGGCAGAGTGAGAAAGAGGATGGCATTCCCATCAAACTCTCTCTGCAGTTCATGCTGATACTTTTCCGTTTTGAGGTTCTTTGTTAACCATGGTAATCCTCTGCGACCCACACATCGTTCCCAGCTTCCTGTGTTCCTCCACTCACCAAAACCACGCTCAGCGACTGTCCTTTCATTTATGGCTTTCTCACTCATCCATTTTCCCTCTTCTTCCCTTTTGTTGCCATCCATTCCTCCTACCTGACTTCTCACTCCTACCTGATTTCTCCTGCTGCATAGTGAATGGGGAACATTGTCTTCTCACAGCGTACAGGGATTGGAATCCCTTTCGTTAGAAAGAGGAACTTGGGAAGTAATGCCAAGAGAAGACGAATGTTGGGATTTAAATTGGTGCCGAGGGGAGATGAACCCAAACAATTAGCAGTGGTAATAAGGGGACTGGAAGTTCCACATAGTCCTGACTGAAAAACGTATACGCTACTGTTGCCAATGGCTCAGAAATGAACATAGTTGTCTCCTGAAATTAAGTGGGTACACAATGTGTATCCCTGACCGGATCACTGATTGATTACATATTAGAATGCTTTCTAATCTTGTCACCTTGTCCCGTTTTATCCTACTCCTTCCCTCCAGATCTACAAAACCCCGTTTCATGGATACTTAAGATGATAATAGATAATAAAATAATTTTTTGTTTAGCTTTGTAAGCAGTTTTTCATTGTTGTGACATATGTTGGCTGTAAGTTTGTCTGTGTGCATGCATGTCTGAGGGGGAGCAAGTCATCTCCTGCAGAGAGCCAGAACTCCACTGATTAACATTTTGTAAAGTGGTAAATGAGGGCTGTAAGCCAGAACTCGAACAGGAAATGGATCATTTTTGCTAAAGGCGTTATTGTTCAAATACTTCTGTTCTCCATCTGTCCCCAAGCTTCATATTTTGTTCTTCTATTAGTTGCTCAGCGAGGATTATTCCCATCTCTGTGCATTTCGGTCACGTTTTTGATCTTTCAGAAGCAGCTTTGTTCTGTTTTAAGAGCATGTGGTTCTCAGTTTGTCATAAGTTCCCTTCTGTCCACTTGTTCCAGAGCTGCTTTTATTTGGTGTGCAGAGCCTCATTAATTGCAATTTACAGGCAGGCAACATATGCGCATGAATCTGTCCAATTTTCTCATTTTAGGCAAATGCCCTTTCATGAGGCTTAACGTGTCTGCAAGATGGGGTCAGAGGAGCATTTACAAAGAATTTTTTAAATGAAAGAAATTCATTGGAAATTGAAAGAGTGAAATCAAACGTTCATTGTGGCAATACCCATGCTGGGATCAAAACTCAGTTTTCCAACTGTTAACAGATATTTGTCTCTGAGCTGTCTACTGAAAGGTCCTGACTCTAAACCACAGTTTGCTAGATTTAGCAGAAAATGGGCAAATTTCAGAATATCTTCACAGAGCAGCTTTGTTCTGTTTTTTTTTACAAATATCACCGTGCAAATCTGTACAAATATCTTTACTGCTGCCTTACAGCTCCAGGGTCCCAGGTTCAATTCTGCCCTCAGGTGACTTGTCTGTGTGAAGTTTGCACTCTCCGTGTGTGCGTGGGTTTCCTCCGGGTGCTCCGGTTTCCTTCCACAGTCGAAAGATGTGCAGGTTAGATAGATTGACCATGCTACATTGCCCCATAGTGTCCAAAAGGATAGATAGGGTCACTGTGCTATGGAGATAGGGTGGAAGCTTGGTCTTAAATAGGGTGCCCTTTCCTAGCCCCGGTACAGACTCGATGTGCTGAATGGCCTCCTTCTGCATTGTAGGGATTCTATCATTCACATAGCCTGAGAAAGGCTTTGGATGTTACAAACGAGTAGGTGACCAGTGTATTATATTAGTAACTATTCACCTCTGGAAATTGGGTTTAGAGTCCAACCAGACAGCTGGAGTGACAGCAGAAAACTTCCTTAATTCAGCACTGTTTCATTGACTTCAGTCCAAGTATCAGGATGGCTAAAGTGAGAATGAAAGTGTCACAATGGTGCAGTAGGAAAATCCCATCTAAGGTTCAGACTGAGAGACACTGGGCAGAACAGGCAGCTTTATTATGTATTTTAATGTTTGACCCTGATCCTGGATGCCCAAAATGTAGTGGTCCATTCCTTAGCGATAACATCAGAAGTAGGCTTACATTAACACTGCAATTAAGTTACTGTGAAAATCCCCTAGTTGCCACACTCCAGGCCTGTTCGGAGGGAGGGAGAATTCAGAATGTCCAATTCACCCAACAAGCACGTCTTTCGGGACTAGTGGGAGGAAACCGGAGCACCCGGAAGAAACCCACGCTGGCACGGGGAGAATGTGCAGAAGCCCCACAGACAGTGATCCAAGCCGGGAACCAAACCCAGGTCCCTGGCACTATGAAGCAACAATGCTAACCACTGTGCTACCAGGCCGCCCATTCTCCTGATGGTGGTTCAAATAAATAGTGTTTTAGCAACTGCACACAGTGACCACCTCGTGTATAACTTGCGTACAAAATTCATTTTCTCATGTGTCCATCCTACAGTGAAGATTCTTATTCCTATCATAACACATCAACTACAGAATACACTCCAACCATTGTACACCACTACGATGTTGATAAATTTTTTTAAAGGAAACAGTGTAAAAATTCTACCAGTTATGCCACAGTATGTATTTTTTTCAAAAAGGTGCCTGGTACTCATTGTAAGCCAGCAATAACATTGTCTCGACAATGTTAGCAGTCAACCTCCTCTCTTCTAAGTTCACAACAAGATGTTTTGAGTAAGCAACAAGACTCCGCCCGGCTCGTACTCCACAAGCCCCATGGGGGATCTATTATTGATCCCCTGTGGTCCTCACCTCGTGGGGGTCATCACAAGTAATCAAAACTAATTTAAAATATAATCTGCTGAAAAGCAAATATTAGAAACGCTAATATTCTGATTTATTTTTGGTAGTGTTTGCCAGAATGATTTGTTCATTTTGATCAATTCTTTTGATAACAAACACATTTTAACAATGTATGTATTCCAAATAAATGAAGAAACTGGAAATTCGGGGGTGTTCCCGTGGCGACATGGAGGTCACACGTAGTGTAGCTCCTGCTCAAGGCTCTGGTTTTTGGAGTTTAATGGCCTGTTCCAGGGGCAGATTTTGAACAAGCTGGTGCAGGAAGGCATAAGGAAGTTGGGGAATGCCAAAGACCCAGAAGACCGCCTCTGGGGAAAAAGGAGGTGAGCAAAAGTTTTCCGTCGAGCAAACGGGTGAGCCCGGCAGCAGGAAAGATGGCGGAGGCTGGATCGCTGAGTAGGGCCGCAGCCTTCACAGTGAAGACTCTGACCGAGGTGATGGCCGGAGAATTTGAAAGGCAGTTTAGCAAGCATATGGAGGTGATGCATAAGGAGATGATGGCTGCGATGAAGGAGTGGCTGGAGGAGGCGATGGCCCCAGTGAAGGCGACGGTGTTTAAGACACCGGGCGAGGGACAGGAGCAAGGAGAGATGTTGAAGGGGTGGAGAAGACCCTGTCGCAGAACAATGACCAGTTCATCTCGATGGGTGAGGAGCTGCAGAGGGTGGTGGAGGCCAACAAAGGGCTCAGCACCAAGGTGGAGGACCTGGAGAATGGGTCGAGGCGGCAGAATTTAAGAATTGTGGGCTTGCCCGATGGGCTGCAGAGCCCGAGGCCGACGGAGTACTTTGCGAAGATGTTGGGGGAGGGGAAAGAACCACCTGATATGAGCTGGACAGGGCTCATTGGTTGCTCAGGTCGAAGACAAACGAGGTGCTACCCACTGTGCCACCGTGAACCCGTGGAGGTTCGTGCATCCGAGGGATTGGGAGTATTGTTTTTCTCCCTGATACTTAAAGTCTACTCGAGAATGGACTTTTTCACGGTGTGGAAGATGTTATTGGCTGGGGCCAAAGGATTGGAGTACTCAACGATATTGATTTCGGACCATGCGTCGCATTGGGTGGATATGGTTTTGGAGAAGGAGATGGCTTGGAGGCCGGGGTGGAGAATGGAAGCGGGGTTTTTGTGATAAGTTCGGGAAGGTGATCGGGGAATATGAGGGTTTAATTGCACGGGGGACGTTTTGCAGTCGGTGGTTTGGAAGGCTCTGAAGGCAGTAGTGAGGTGGGGGGAGGTGATTTCGTTCAAGATTATGGTGGACAGGGAGGAGAGAGAGGAGCGCCAAAAAATGATAGAGGAGATGCTGGAGGTGGCTAGGAGGTACATAGAGGACCTGGACCCGGCCCTCTTGGCTAAGAGGAAGAAGCTTCCGGTGAAGTGTGACCAGTTGGCCACAGGGAAAGTTGTGCATCAGTTGGGAAGGGTGAGGGGGGCGGTCTATGAGCACGGGGAGAAGGCAGGGCATATGTTGGCTGGCCAGCTCCAGAGGCAGGCGACGGCAAGGGCGATGGTTCAAGTGCAAGATAAGATGGGGAAGCCTGTGGTAGCCGCAGCAGATCAATAAAGTATTTGAAGAGTTTTTTTTAGAAGTTATATAGGTCGGAGCCATCGTGGTAGGAAGGAGAAATGAGGAAGTCCTTGGATGGGTTGGAGTACCCACGGTTGGGCGAAGAGGACAGAGCAGGCTTAGAGGGGCTAGTGGGGGAGGAGAAGGTGAAGGTGATTGGGAGGACACAGCAGGGAAGGCCGTGGGACCTGACTAGTTCACAGTTGAATTCTGTAAGAAATTTAGGGCTAAACTGGCGCCACTGTTGTTGGGAATGTTCTAGGATACGATAGGCAGAGCTGTCTTGCCACAGACGATAGGGCAAGCTTCGACTTTCGAGCTGCTAAAGAAGGAGAAGGACCCAGTGGAGTGTGGGACATATCCCTATTGAATGTAGATGCCAAGGTATTGGCAAACATTTTGGGGGGAAGGTTGGAGGGGTGTTTCCCAAAGCAATTGGGGAGGATCAGACAGGGTTCGTGAAGGGAAGGCAGTTGTTTTTGAGCGTAAGGAAGTTGCTGAATGTGATCCTGTCTCCAGCGGATGGAAAGGAGATGTAGATGGTGATGGCACTGGAGAGAAGGCGTTTGATTGGGTTGAGTAGGGTTATTTGATGGTGGTATTTGGAATTGGGCCGAGGCTCGTGGCACGGGTACGGCTGTTGTACAAGGAGCCGATGGCAAGCGTTAGCATGAATAATATGGATTAGGGGTATTTTGCTCTTCGCCGGGGTATGAGGCAGGGGTGTCCTATGTCCCTCCTGTTGTTTCCACTGGTTATAGAACCTTTGGCCATCGCGCTAAGGAACTCAGGGTTGTGGAAGGGGATAGTGAGGAGGGTGGTATGATCTGTTCCGTACATTTCGGAACCAAGCACGTCGGTGGGGAGTATAATGGAGCTGCTTCAAAGCTTTGGGAAGTTCTCTGGGTATAAATTGAACCCAGGCAAGAGCGAGTGTTCATGGTCTCCCAGCCGGGGGGGGAGGGGGGTGCTGCCATTTTATCTGGCAGGAACCCGCTTCAGGTGCAGGTGGCTCGGGACTGGGGTGGACTCCCCAGGTACAATTTTACTAGTCTGCTGAGGAAGGTGAAAACTGATTTGTCAAGGTCGAACAGTCTCCCTCTGTCCTTGGCCGGCTGAGTGCAGGCAGTTAAAATCAATGTGTTGCCGCATTTCTGTTCCTATTCCAGTGCCTGCGGTCTTTTCCCAAAATCCTTCTTCGAGGGGGTGAACAAATTGATCTTATTTATTTGGGGGGGTTGAGGTTGCCATGATTAGGAGGGTGGTCTTGCAGAGATGGCAACAGGTTGGGGAGGGGGGGGGGGGGGGCTAGGCCTTCCAAACTTACTGTACTACTGTTGGGCGGTGATTGTGGAGAAGGTACAGGACTGGACCGAGGAGGGGAAGGCTCAATGGGTTAAGATAAGGGAGGGCTTGTGCAGGGGTTCAGGATCGGCGCCGCTCCCATGGTTCCGGGAAAATGGTGAGAGTCTGGTGGTGGTGACCACTTTAAAGACCTGGAGGCAGTTTAGGCAACATTTTAAGTTGATGGCTGGGTCGGGGGGGGGGGGGGGGGGCACCGATTATGGGGAATTATGGGTTCGAGCCAGGGAGGATGGATGCGAGGTTTTGGAGTTGGGACAAGAGGGAGAACAAGGAAATGAAGGACTTGTTTTTTGGGGGACTCGATTTGCAAGTTTGGAGGAGTTGGGGGAGCGGTATGGATTGGTGCAGGGGGAATGGTTTAGGTACCTGCAGGTTTGAAATTTTGCGAGGAAGGTTTTCCCAACCTTCTCGATAGCGCCGGCCTCCTCGTTGCTGGAGGTGGTCCTGTCAGGGGAAGGGCTGGAGAGGGGGGTTATTTTGGAGATCTATGAGAGGATCCTGGAGGAGGAAAGGGTGTATGGAGGGGATTAAGGCAAAGTGGGAGGAGAGCAGGGGGGAGCGATAGATGCACTGTGGTATGGTGTGAAGTGCTGCAGAAGGTAAATATCTCCACCTCTTGTGCAAGGCTGGTGCTCATGCAGTTGAAAGTTGTGCTTAGGGCGCGCCTCACAAAATTGAGGATGGGGGTGGAGGATGTCTGTGAGCGATGTGGGAGGGGCCCCACAAACCACGTCCATATGTTTAGGTCCTGTCCTAAGCTGGAAAGGTTTTGGCGGAAGTTATTTAGCACAATCTCGGGGTCTTGTATACGGATGTGGAGCCCGCACCTCTAGAAGCCATTTTCGGGGTGTCGGACCGACCTGAGTTGCAGGTGGAGGCGGGGGAAAAAGTTTTAGCATTCACCTCGCTGATCGCTCGTAGGCAGGTCCTATTGGGGTCAGAATCTTTACCCTGTCTCTCGGCGTGGCGGGGAGACCTGCTGGAGAAGGTGAAGGAGGGGTTCTACAATTCTTGGGGCTTATTTATTGTGCACTTTCGGGAGTTGGTTGGCGTTGAATGTTGAGTAGGGAGGGAAGGGGTGTGGGCTTGGTGGGGGGTCTGTTTTTTTCATATTGTTTTTTTTTAATTTGGAGTACCCAATTATTTTTTTCCTATTAAGGGGCAATTCAGCATGGCCAATCCACCTACCCTGCACATTTTTGGGTTGTGGGGGTGAGATCTACGCAGACACAGGGAGAAGTTGCCAGTATTGTTGGGGATTTGTTTCGGTTTCTCCTTTGTATGGTGAAAATGATGGCAATATGGCGAATAAAAATATTTTTAAAAAAAGAAACTGGAAATCCAATGGCAAAAAAAGTTATTTTTTCCAGGAAATTAAATTGTTGAGGGGTTTAAACTGTTTTTGCATTTGATTGGTTAGCCTGGTAGATCTGTACAGACGTCTCTATTTAGAATCGTGTGGAATGCACACACTTAACTCTTGTATCGTCTTATATGCTCGTCTATGAAACTGTGAATAGTTGTGGGTTGTTCCCAAGAGCCCTGTTTTCTCATTGCTGTTTTTTGTTGTCTGTCAGGTGACTGACCATGCCACAACAGCATTGCTGCATTACCAGCTGCCTCAGATGCCAGATGTCGTTGTCAGGTCTTTCATGGTGAGTGATGCACAATCTGAAGTGAGCTGCGAATCTCCAAACCTCCATTTACACTTTAAAGTGAGTCCCCTAGCAAGGTGACAAACAGCAAATGTTTACATTTTCAGCATCTTAATGGGTCCCATTGTAAGCAGGTTTGTATCTCCCCACAGTTAGGTACTGGATTCCAGTTAACAGGTAGCAAGTTCACATCCCATGTCAAGTCATCTCCCTTGTACAGCAAATTGCAGGATAATCACAGTAAAGTGACATGGGAAGGCAGAGATCGAATACTATGGCCAGACTTCTCTCCGTAATATTCCCACTTAAATTGTATGTTGTTACTGGCTGATCGTACAGTGGTTTTGACAATGTTCGTAGAGAATCAACTGTCATCACATTACCCTTCCAATAGGAGAGAATGCTTGTGATGAGCAGCTCCAATAGCTAATGAAAGAAAATAGTGCTGGGTGTAAGAGGATGCCTGCACAAAAAAGTAAGTACTAATTATTTTTTTTACCTTCCGAAAACTGGTTATTTGGCATTTGAGTTCTTTATGAAAACTATCCGTGCCTATTGCTCTTCACGACCGCTTTTTGACAGAATTTTGTCGTCTTAGTTGAACAGTTAAATGAGAGGAGAAGGTCTATGATTACCACAATCAGTGCATCGGTAGCAAAAATATTTCTAATTGCTCATCCATCCTTGACTATGTACAATGTTACTTCTTGATAATTTTACTCGGGATAAAAATGTATAATTGATATTGTTGCAAGACTCATTGAGTCAAAATAACTTGGAGGAATTAAATGTTTTCCCCAAAACTGGGAAGTTTTAAAAGATCTGTTTTAATCAGAGACCCATTCATTGTCTGAATTTATAAAGTACCTCTTTGTTGGATCAGAGAATCAGTGCCAGTTTCTGTAAAGTCCATGTTACCTCATTGCATATGAAAGGAGTGCAGGAATATTACTCTGGATATACCGACAGCGTCTCACCAGAACCATCATTTCTAGTCTGCATCCTACTGAGCAGAGCATCCACTAACAAACAGCTCTCAAATCATCTAAAGGTGCTCTTGCTGGGCCACATGCCTGACTGAACCCACCCTGCCAGGCTGCACATTCTTCTTTTAAAATGAAATGAAATGAAATGAAATTAGATAGCTCCAAGAATTTCTGAAGGATCAAGTTTTAAGAAGGCATTGCACAACGAGTAAAATAGAGACACGTAGTTTTATTTACAACGTGATATTTACACTGCCCGGGGGATCCCTACCGGGTTCCTGTTTCGCTTAGTGACTCACTGGCTGACCTTTTATACAGGTGTTTGATAGAGATTCCCCACCTCTAGTAGGGGAAGCTCGTATTCCGCAAGGACCACGTGTGAGATGAGCATTACCACCCCGTAGGCCCCATAAGGGCTATCACACAAGTCTCATGCCATTTCCCAGATTTAAGGAAGTGCTTTTCTCCTCTTTAGTCCACCCTGCCCGTCAATAGCTTGCCTCCTCGGAAGAGGAATGCAGAGGAGCTTTCATATCTGCTGCTGCTGCCATTCCTCTTGGAGCATGGAGGCTGAATGCAGAAATAAAGGGAGTGATCTTGTTTGCAGAAAAGGTGGAAGAACCTTTTAAAATGTTATCAATGACCTATGAAATCTGAGTCTTCACCCAGTCAATTTAATAACGAACAAAGAAAAGTACAGCACAGGAACAGGCCCTTCGGCTCTTCAAGCCTGTGCCGACCATGCTGCCGTCTAAACTAAAATCTTCTGCACTTCCTGGGTCCGTATCCCTCTATTCCCATCCTATTCATGTATTTGTCAAGATGCCCCTTAAATGTCACTATCGTCCCTGCTTCCACCACCTCCTCTGGCAGCGAGTTTCAGGCACCCACTATCCTCAGTGTAAAAAAAAAACTTGCCTCGTACATCTACTCTAAACCTTGCCCCTCGCACCTTAAACCTATTCCCCCTAGTAATTGACCCCTCTACCCTGGGAAAAAGCCTCCGACTATCCACTCTGTCTGTGCCCCTCATGATTTTGTAGACCTCTATCAGGTCGCCCCTCAACCTCTGTCATTCCAGTGAGAACGAACCGAGTTTATTCAACTGCTCCTCATAGCTAATGCTATGAAAATTTATGAACTTTGAAAATTCTGGCCACTGGATATGTTCAAATTTGCAATAGTGAGTGTGTGTAGGGTGGGGAAGGAGGGACACCAGACAAGTTACTTTCCTCCAATACTAATGACTGAGGGTTAATATTGGGTTTAATTTTGATTTATCTTAAAAGAAGAGATAATTTCTTTCATACAGTTTTTATTTCGGTGGTATCACATTTAATAATAATGTAATCTGCAAGATTAAAAGACAGTAATCCAGGTCACTCATTCACCAATAGGATCCCTAAGAGCTTCACTGAAATGTAACATTTTACTAATATCTTGTTTCAGAAGGATCTGCAAGTTATTAATATATTTTTTTCAGATTGTAACTGACATGGCTGGAGTCCCACAGATGCAACAACTAATTAAAGAAGCTTTATAAGCAATAAACAGCCAAGACATTTGAATCGGAGCAGGATTTGTATATTTTAGCTGTGACAACTTTGTTGTCATTGTGTCCTCGCATTCAAATGAAACATTTGCGGAATGCCACATTTTCCACTTTTCACCAATATCGATGTCAGTCAGTGGCCAGTAAAATACAAAACTCAGATTTCCAAAGTCAATGCCTTAATGGCATATTTGAATCCCTAAGAAGTGAACCCACCAACACTCCTAACCTTGTACAAACAAAGCTGTGTGTTTGCCTTACTTGCCGGTTGCTTAACCTGTCAGTTTGACTCTATTTCTATGCTGTGGCCATTCATTCTCTTTGAAAAACTTGCCATTTTTCCTCTTTATTTTACTGGAGAAACTTCTGCATCTTAACATTTTACTAATCATTTTTTCCTGTGTAAATGAATGAACGTTATACAACAAACGAGGTGATTAGGTAGGACATGTCATTGTCATCAGACTTCAGCAAAATAATTTACAGTTACTTGTAAATCAGTCCTTTAATTAAGGACCAATGTTCCTCATTTTCCCATTACTTTGTGTGCAATTATATTCAGACAATTTCTTTTGAAAACAGTGTTCTTTCTGGTGGCTAGTAGATTTCCAAAGTTCTATCATGTGGAACTGTTTATTTTATTCTTTCACGAGATTCAGGCATCACTGGCTGGGCCAGCTTTTATTGCCCATCCTATTTGCCCTTACCCTTAGTTTAAGTCTCTCCTCCGACTTTGATGTTGCTATTTCTAATGCAATGCTTAATGCTAATGCAATGTTTCAAATGGCAACTCCCAGCCCTGGAACCTTTGTGACTGCTGTATTTTGAAATGTGGAACAAGGGTTATACAGGTAGAAGTGAGGAGTAGAGTCACAGAGTCATAGTGCTACAGCACAAAAAGAAGTCCTTTGGCCCATTGTGTCTGTGGCAGCCATTAAACACCTATCAATTCTAATCCCATTTTCCAGCACTTGGTCCGTCGCCTTGTGTGCTGAGGTGTTTCGAGTGCTCATCTAATGCTTCTTAAATGTTGTGAGGTTTCCTGCCTCTACTTCCCTTTCAGGCAGTGAGTTCCAGATTCCCACCACCCTCTGGGTGAAAAGGTTTTTCCTCAAATCCCTTCTAAATCTCCTGCCCCTTACCTTAAATCTACGTCCCTTGTTTATTGACCCTTCTACTTAGCGTGAAGGTTCCTTCCTATCTATGTTCCCCATAATTTTGTCCACCTTGGTGAGGTGCTCCCGCAGCCTTCTCTGCGCTAAGGAAAACAACCCCAGCCTCACCAGCCTCTCTTTGTGGCTGAAATGCTCCAATCCTGGCAACATCTTGGTGAATCTCCTCTGCTTTCTAGTGCAATCACATCCTTCCTATAGTGTGGTGCCTAGAACTGCGTATAGTACTCTAGCTGTTGCCTTGCGAGCATTTTATACCGCTCCATTATAACCTCCCTGCTTTTGTATATGCCTTGGCTAGTAAAGGCAAATATCTCGTATGCCTTCTTTTTTAAAATTTAGTATTTTTTTCCAATTAAGGGGCAAGTTAGGGTGGCCAATCCACCTAACCTGCATATTTTTGGATTGTGGGGGTGAAACCCACGCAGACATGGGAAGAATGTGCCAGCTCCACACAGACAGTGACCCAGGGCCAAGATTCGAGCCCGGGTCCTCAGTGCCGCAGTCTGTGCTAACCACTGCGCCACATGTCGCCCTTTTGTATGCCTTCCAAACCACCTTGTCTACTGTCCTGCTATCTTCAGGGATCTATGGAAATGCACCCCAGGGTCCCTCTGGTCCTCTGTGCTACCTAGTGTCCGAACATTCATTGGGTATTCCCTTGTCTTGTTAGTCCCCCTAAAATGCATCACTTCAAACTTTTCAGGGTCAAATTGCATGTCATTGCTATGCCTGTCTGACCAGCCCATCTATATCATTGTACACTGTCTGCTAATCCTCAGCGCCAATTGATGATGCAAGTGATGGAGCAACACCTTCAGCTATCCATTTGCACAGACTAAATAACTGATCTCTTGTTCAGACACTTGAATTCCTTTAACAGATCAGCATCATGAATATGGTTCTAAAATAATCAGGTAGCCATATATGGGCAGTGACAGTGCGCATCAGCAGCCTGGGTTGGACATGAAAGAAGAGCCATCACTGTCATCACTAATCCTGCCGTTGCCCAAACTCCGCAGGAGTTTCAGGATATCAATCTGGCTGCTTTCCTCTGTGATAAACCAAGGGTGCTACACCAAAATTCCTGTCCCATTTAATATTACCTCCTCATCTAGAGGGCTTAGCTATGCGCTGGAGAATGTTCTTTCTGGAGGGAACAGTGATGATCTCAATTTACAATTCTCAGATGACTGTTTTCCTACACAATCATATTGCAGTTACTTGCTTCACCTGTTTAGTTCAGGTATGTTGGATGTCCCTTGCCTTACCTTCTGAACAGGTAACGCAAACTTATTAAGGTTCAAGTTCTGACTGTCTTTCGTTTACAAAATATGTAGAGTAAACATGCTCAAAATGCTGCAATGCTGATTTTTTAATGGTTTATGATTTTTCATTTTCCTACGTTTTAAAAATATCGATGCATCTCTATGTAATAACTTCATTAGCTCTGGGTGCTTTTAAACTTGACAGCTGAAAAATTAAGTGAGTTATAATGGTGTACAATATGTTACACTTGTTATAAAATGGTTAAAAATAACCTTTAATTGAACTGAAACCTTCATTTTTGTTTTTACCTCCTGTCAGAAAGATCAATGTTAAGATTAGGAAACCAAAATGCTGCAAAAGATGCTCATTTTTTTTTTTTCCCCTTCCAGACATGGTTGCGAAGTTACATTAAGTTATTCCAGGCAACTTGTCAGCGCTGTGGAAAATTCCTTCAGGATGGACTGCCCCCCACGTGGAGAGATTTCCGAACGCTTGAGGCCTTTCATGACACTTGCAGACAGTAATGCCCATCACTGCCTAGTAACCGAGGTGATGTGTACATCAGAGTGTGCAGGACCCCGGGGTGAAGTGCCTGATTTAAAGATTTCAACAATTTCCTGAAGGAATAAAGTTCTTCCAATTCCTTTTGTTTTCAGGCAAGATAATTTTGTAGTAAAGTACCTCGGAGGTAAAAATAAAGAAACCTCCAGGTAGGATGATAAATAAAACATTCAGATTGAACATTTTTTTTTCAAGGAAAAATTGCGTTTAAAACCATAGTTGATGTGCATTATGGTTCATTTTTTAAAATACATTTTATGTCTTTGTTCTTTCATGTTCTTTGGGAGTTTGGGACAAGACATCTCAACATTATCGCTCATTTTAATGGAGATACCGATCGAATTAGAAATTCACTCAGCTCTCCTATTTAGCCTCCAATAATTCTCTTTTATAACAACTATGTTCCCAAGGGTTATGACCTTATTTCCCCCTTCATACTTTTGTAACAATATTTGCCCTATTTCTTCTTCTGTTCTTCGCCTCACTATAAACCTCAGCAGAATTTTCTTCCCATTGACTAAACTGTTCAATAAAATAACCAAAGGCATTTTTCAGATCCAACTGCTACAACAATAACTTCTTCCATCGGGCAGGAGATACAAAAGTCTGAGAACATGCACTAACATTCAAAAACAGCTTCTTCCCCGCTGCTACCAGAGTTCTAAACGGCCCTGTTATGGACTGATCTGATCTCTTCTCGTATCTTCTCTACTGAGTAGTACTACACTCCTGTATGCTTCACCCGATGCCTGTGCCTATACATTTACATTGTGTATTTTTTGTTTGCCCTGTTGTGTGTTTTGTTTTCATCTAAGGAATGATCTGTCCGAGCTGCACGCAGAACAATACTTTTCACTGTACCTCGGTACACTTGACAATAAGCCAATCCAACATCCAAAATATTGCATTCTGAACCACAAAACTCAAATTCAGGTCTCATCCTTGACTGATTTTCACACTTTAATCTCCCCACCATCCTAGCTGGATTGTCATGAATAGAGCCGTATTTTTGGCATCTTGGGAACTTGTTCAGAATTATTGTTCTGCTCTTCGATCAGCACAAAGCTTATAGGGGAGAAAAATGGATCCTCTAACCATTGGTGCATTACTGTGCTTTTTCATAAGAGTACTGGCATGGTCTAGATTCCTTCACATGATGTGTTGCTAGTCTTCGCCTAATTTCTGAAGATAGCAGAGACCTAGCTAAATTCTGGGACGGTAATGGAAAATAATACCCCGATCTGATCCAGCTCCTCTCACGAGACTCTTAAGATTTAAGATAGAGGCATCATCCAGGAAAGGGTTGAAAAATATTTTTGCACGCCGATCCTCGTGTTCATCCAGTTCCTTAAATCATGAAATGAGAGTTAAATTTAGCCAGCTGTTCCATTTTCATTTTAAATCCACAAATTGTTGCTTCTTCTAATGGACCATTGTGACCACTCAAGTGTTCCTGAATTCTATCACTTGAAAATGAAGTGGGATGACATGGGAGTGCTTCACGTGTCAGCATGTCTTGACGTGAAATGTTATTTTAATGGTTTGCTGTCCTTCTACCAGGCAGACTTGTTATATTCCCTGTCCTGTTATAATCAAGTTTTAGTTCACTTTAGCCAGAATGCAAGCTTGATTTTAACACTCCCACACATTATTTTGGAAGCTTTATCA
Organism: Scyliorhinus canicula; assembly: GCF_902713615.1. NCBI lineage: Eukaryota > Metazoa > Chordata > Chondrichthyes > Carcharhiniformes > Scyliorhinidae > Scyliorhinus > Scyliorhinus canicula. The sequence goes on from NC_052166.1 coordinate 56,564,150, forward strand.
TGCCTATAGATGACACTCTTTTAATAGTAAAATGAAATCAACCGATAGTTATCTGCTTTAATGGTCAAGCTCTTGATTCAGCTCTTTCATCACTTGTGAGTTTTGCATGTTTGCAGCCCAGCTGGTGGGTAATTCCTGCACAGCAGTAAGGAATGTGCTCCATCTCTCTACTTCTGACTCCCTATCCTGGCCTTTACTGCTCATATTTTTTAAAAATAAATTTAGAGTACCCAGGGCGCGATTCTCCCCTCCCCACCACGCCGGGTGGAAGAATCGCGGGAGGGCCGGGCGACTCATTTCACGCCCCCCGCGATTCTCCCACCCCCCCGCTCAAAAGAATCGCCGCTCGCCGTTTTTCACGGCGACCGGCGATTCTCCGGCCTGGATGGGCCGAGCGGCCTGCCGTTCGCGACCGGTTCACGACAGCGGCAACCACACCTGGTCGCTGCCGTCGTGAACATGGGCGCCAAAGGCCCGTTTGAAGCTTGTGGGGGGGCGGAGAGGGGAGTGAGCACCACGGCCGTGCTCGGGAGGGGACTGGCCCGCGATCGGAGCCCACCGATCGTCGGGCTGGTGTCTCCAAGAGACGCACTCTTTCCCCTCCGCCGCCCCGAAAGATCAAGCCGCCACGTCTTGCGGGGCAGTGGAAGGAAGACGGCCACCGCGCATGCGCGGGTTTGAGCCGTCGTGACGTCAGCCGCGCATGTGTGGGTTGGAGCGCCGCTCCTAGCCCCCTGGGTGGGGGTGAATAAGGTGAGAGGAGCGGCCTCCGAGGCCGTCGTGAAACTCGGCCGAGTTCACGATGGCCTTCCCGATTTTTCCCGGGAGCGGAGAATTCCGCCCCAGTTTTTTCCCAATTAAGGGGCAAATTAGCGTGGCCAATCCACCTATCCTACACATCTTTGGGTTGTGGGGGCTGTTGCCCTTTCGGCACCGGAGTAATGTCGCCAATTAATAATGATGCCCTTTAGAGTCGCCAGGTATCAAATGATGCCACCACAAGGCTTTACCGGATATCGATCAAAGGACCACACAACCACACTAACGTCAGTTCAAGTTCGAAGGTGGTTTATTTACACACAAGGATTACTTCGACATGCAACACAAAACACTACAAGTTAAACTACACCTAACAACTACAATAGCCTGTACTTAACTTCAGGGCAACCGGCTCTATGCAGATGGACAAGACCTTTGTCCGGATCTTGCGTGGCTGGGTGTAAGAAGTGGCTCTGTTTCTGCTGGGCTCATCCGTCTTGTAGTGATCATTGGTCTTGAACTTGTCTGTCTGGTCGTTATGCTGCACTTGGGTTGGCATAGGCCGGATCCAAGAGAGACCGAGCACATGGCTGTTTCTCTTCTTATCCCTCTGGGATTTTGCACTCTTTGGGGTGGTCCTTAACTTGGACCCAATAATTCGACAGGCTTTGATCACTGCCTTTGATTTTGGCCAATAACGGGGCGGGTGCCTTGATGGCTGGGCATGTCCTTAGCGTTCATTGACTTTGGCTGTTTGGGCTCCCTGAGTAAAGGGAGTGGCGCCGATCAGTCTGTGGCTGTTTCGGTTTCTTGAGTGCAGTCCTATTGTTCTGGGGAAATGGGCCATTAGAATGCAAACGATCGCATCTAGCTATCTGGGTTGCAAATACACACACAAGCTCTGAGTCTGTCCGAGTCCTGGGTTGGCCATAATTCCCATGGTCCTTTGCAGGTGCCCATCTGAGATAGCTACAGGGCGAAGCCCACGCAAACACGGAGAATGTGCAAACTCCACACGGACCCAGAGCTGGGATCGAACCTGGGACCTCGGCACCGTGAGGCAGCAGTGCTAAGCACTGTGCCACTGTGCTGCCCACTTTACTGCTCATATTGACCAATTGTGACATAGACCCTCTAATTATGGGAATATAAATGTTGCCTTGTCCTAGTTGAAGGCAGTTGTCTGCCATTTATACGTGACACTTGTTTTTTTTAAGAATTTCCAAGTCAGACTTATCGTTGAATGATTTTAATTCCTGTTAGTAATTTAAAAACACGTGTATTGTCACATGATAGAAGGCTGCCTATATTTTCAGACGTCAACCATTCTATTGAATAGATGGAATTTTGAACAATAGTGCTGACTGCAAGTGTGTACCCACCTGATCAAAATGTCTCTCTTCCATCACAAAATACAAGAGGCCATTCAGATTATCCAACTCATTCTTCCACAGAAACCATTATTTCCCCTATAATAGCTAGCTTCCTCTTGAACAAAGCTAAAGTTTTTGATCAACTATATCCTGCTCAGAATCGGTGCAGGGTACAGGAAAATCGCTGGTATCTGGTGCACTCCATGAATGGGAAGTAACAGTTCATCAAACATGCCCGTTAATGGAGTGTAAGGTGACTACTGCATTTCAAGCCAGTGAGAATCCAGGACGATCACATGAGTGTTGAGATCTCGAGAGTTATCGGAACACATTAATTGAGCGAGCAGCGCCGAGGGAAGATGGTGCTGCAGAGCGGCTGGAGACTGAGACCAGAGTGAGGGCAGGCCGTCAATAACCATTACTGATGAGTTTGACATCTCCAATCAAAAAACAGACGCGACTCAGACTTCTGGGTAATAGAAAATTCAGGCTAGTAGAATGCGGATAACATAAACGTTATAACCTTTATGTGAAAGAAGTGCTTTCTGACTTCATTGCTGAACTTTTTATCATGTATGCCCTTGTCATGAACATAAGAAGTAGGAGCAGGAGTAGGCGATCTGGCCCCCCGAGCTTGCTCCGCCATTCAATTAGATCATGGCTGATCTTTTGTGGACTCAGCTCCACTTTCCGGCCTGAACACCACAACCCTTAATCCCTTTATTCTTCAAAAAACTATCTATCTTTATCTTAAAAACATTTAATGAAGGAGCCTCTACTGCTTCACTGGGCAAGGAATTCCATAGATTCACAACCTTTTGGGTGAAGAAGTTCCTCCTAAACTCAGTCCTAAATCTACTTGCCCTTATTTTAAGGCTATGCCCCCTAGTTCTGCTTTCACCTACCAGTGGAAACAACGTGCCCACATCTATCCTATCTATTCCCTTCATAATTTTATATGTTTCTGTAAGATCCCCGCTCATCCTTCTAAATTCCAACGAGTACAGTCCCAGTCTACTCAACCTCTCCTCGTAAACCAACTTTTTGCGACTTTGAGATAGCAATCAGAATTAAACTTCTGGATTCCACAATAACTTGCGTATCTCTATATTTCAACTCCTTTTCAAAGTAGCAGAGTCCAATGTTTTCTTATCTTTTCTAAGCTTGTTGGTTTATAATTGTTTCATATTGTGAAAGGGAAGGAGTAACTGTCAGGTACTTGTGAAATACCTTTTCTTTTGGGAGGAGTGGTGAGGGAGAATGGTGTTGAAATCAATTAATTCTTTCATCTCAACAAGAGGGTATGTGCTTTCCACATGACCAGAAAGTTGCATGTATACACATGCACGTCATGTTACCCTGTCTGGCCACTGTGGTTTGGAATTTTGTACGTCACTGGATGGAGTTTATTTGCAAATGGGAAAATAAAATTAATGCCCTCCTGGATGATTGAAGTTTTTAACAGTGTTTGTGAGAAAGTTGACAATAGCTGAAGGAAGTTTTTAAGTGTCCTGTCGGAGAGTGGTATGGTGGCACAGTGGTTAGCAATGCTACCTCTCAGCACCAAAGGCCCAGGTTTGAACCCGGCCCGGGTCACTGTCCGTGTGGAGTTTGCACATTCTCCCCATGACTGTGGGTCTGACTCCCACAACCCAAAGATGTGCATGGTAGGTGGATTGGCCATGCTAAGGTGCCCCTTAATTGGGGGGAAAAAAAGAATTGGGTACTCTAAATTAATTTTTTTTTGTGTCCTGTAGGAGGAAATGAAAAAGTACTACCAATCGGTGCCCTTCAATGGGTATGTCTGATCCAAATCCTTCAACAAATCATCATGGTACATGAATGCAAATATTTCAACCTGTACTACAAAACAACAAGTCTGCAACATCTAAAATGGGCTGCAGTATTTCAAAAATTTGGTTCCTAATTCAAGAATTAGGCCCATAACATCTTCAGCTGGTTTATTAATGACCTTTCCTCATTCATAAGTTCACTGCACAGTGTTCAGCATCATTCATGACCCCTCCGATACTGAAGCAATCTATGCCCATATGCAGCAAGATTTGGACAACATTCAGGCTTGAGCTGATGAGCAGCAAGTAACATTCATACCACACAAGTGCCAGCAATGACCATCTCTAACAAGACAGAATCTAACTACCTCCCCTTGACATTCAATGGCATTACTATTGTTGAATCTCCCAATATCAATATCCTGGGGGTTGCCATTGATCAGAAACTGAACTGTGTAACAATATAAATATATATATCTATATATTGAAAGGAATGCAAAGAGTTAACAGTTAGATGTTAATACTTCTCACCACCATATGGAGATAATGAGCAGTCATATAAATATCATGTGACTCCTGGGATTCTGGGAGAAGGTGTTTAGGCATGAGATAGATTAGTAACGTAGTGTAGAGTTCTGCAGTTGGAGATATCATAGTTTGATTTAGTAACCTTATACTTTAGGAAAACGTACAAATCTTATTTAGTAGTGTTAATAAATTAGTTTTGTTAGTTAATAAAGCTTGTTGTTGTTCTTTGTTCAACGCTACCCATCCAAACCAGGTAAAGTAAAACAGAGAACAACGCAAACTGGACCAGCTATATAAATACAATGGCTACAACAACAGGTCATAGGCTGGGAGCTCTGCAGAAACTGACCTCTTTGCTCCCCAAAGTATTTTCATTATTTACAAGGCACAAGTCAGGAGTACAATGGAATATTCTCTACTTGCCTGAGTGAATATAGCTCCAACAATACTCAAGAAGTGTGACACCTTCAAAGACAAATGAGCCTGCTTGATTGGCACCTTCAGCATCCACTCCACGACCAGCACAATGGCAGCCATGTGTCCCATCTACAATCTGCACTGCAGCAACTCACCAAGGCTCCTTTGACAGCACCTTCCAAATCCATAACCTCTACCAGCTAGGGTGACAGATACATGGCAGCCCCCCCCCCCCCCCCCCCCCCCCGGGAGTGATTTCGATGTGTTACTGTTCTTTCACTGTCGCTGGGTAAAAATCCTGGAACTCCCTTCTTTAATAGCATTGGGAGTGCCATTGTACCACGTGGACTGCAGCCGTTTCAGAAGACTGAACGCAAGCACCTTCTCCAGGGCAATTGAAGATGAGCAATGAATGCTGGCCTAGCCAGCGACACCCACATCCTGTGAGAGAATAAAAAAAGGTCAATTAAGGGTGGGCACTAAGTGGTGGCTTTCCTATGAATGAATAAGAAAAAAACAACAAAACTAGATTGGGTGCAATTGGCAGGTGTGCTTGCATTTTGTTAATATTTGGGTCAAAGTATTTACAATATTACAACAGGATTGCTTTTACAACACATGAATCAATGGAAACAAAATGCTATTGTTCCTGTCTTGGTATTTTATTTCTTTTAATCTGTTTTCATCTTCATTTACTTCATTCAACTTTCTCAAAACACTTGTCTGAACTTATCTATGTGACTGAGCTTCTATGTTATGCATTGTTATAAATAATTTTATTTTTGAATTTCTTTATCTTTACAAAAGGACGTTTGTGGCAATTAAAATTCACTATATAATTGTGTGGTACTTTTGAAATCCAACAACTTCAGCTTTATGGACCACAAGATTATGTGCTTGTATCCATATGTGCGAACATCTCATAGAAGTTCTAATGAAAACCTTGTAGATTTCATTCAACAGCTGAAAGTTGTGCAGAGCTTTAGAAATTATCTTGGAAAGAGCAGGTGTAATTTAAAACAGTAATCCAGTCCAACAAGCATACAAATTAGGGAGGCTGCTGCTAACTAAGCTGCTGAAGTGTAACTACAAACAAACCGAGTGGAAATTTGCCCAGCTATGTCCTTTCACAAAAAGCAAGTCAAATCTAACTCGGCCAATTACTGCATGCTGGCTTGCTTCCAATCATCAGCAAAGTATTCGAAGGGGTGCCAACACTGCTATCAAGTGGCACCTCCTCACCAATAAACTGCTCACCACTGTTCCATTTGGCTTCTACCAGAGCCACTCCAATCCAGACCTCTCTAAAACTTTGGACCAAACAGGGACACAAAATTGAACTCCAGAAGGGGCTGGTTTAGTTTAGGGGCTGGTTAGCTCACTGGGCTAAATCGCTGGCTTTTAAAGCAGGCCAGCAGCACGGTTCGATTCCTGTACCAGCCTCCCCGGACAGGCGCCGGAATGTGGCGACTAGGGGCTTTTCACAGTAATTTCATTGAAGCCTACTCGTGACAATAAGCGATTTTCATTTTTTTCATTCATTTTCAGAAGTGAGCACAGTAAGAAGTCTTGCAACACCAGCTTTGTTTCAAACAAACAAACAAACCTCTTCATTCACCTGAGGAAGGAGCAGTGCTCCGAAAGCTAGTGTTTGAAACAAACATGTTGGACTTTAACCTGGTGTTGTAAGACTTCTTACTGGGCTCACCCCAGTCCAACGCCGGCATCTCCACATTACAAAAGTTAGGTAAGAGGGATTACACTTAACATCAAGGCAGCATTTTGCATAGTGTTGACACCAAGGGGCCTTCATAAAACTGAAGTCAGTGGGAATCGGGGCAAAATGCTTCTGAACATCATAGCAAATTTAAGGTGAGCGAAATAAGTTGTACTTGAATGTGGTAGAGCTACAGCTCCAAGTTATCCACTGAATTGCAAAGTAAGATTTGTTTTAACAACTTCTCATGAAACATTGACAGGTTCAAAGTAAGGCTATCATAGAAAATAGAAGCAGGAGGAGGCCATTCGACCCTTCGAGCCTGCTCCACCATTCGTAATGATTATGGCTGATCATTGTTCAATACCCTGATCCCGCCTTCACCCCATATCCCTTGATCCATTTAGCCCCAAGAACTTTATCTAATTCCTTCTTGAAATTACACAACGTTTTGACCTCAACTACTTTCTATGGTAGTGAATTCCACAGCTTCACCACTCTTTGGGTGAAGAAAGTTCTCCTCACCTTAGTCCTAAAAGGTTTACCTCTTATCCTCAAACTTAACCCCTAGTTCTGAACTCCCAACACCATCGGAACATTCACAATCTACCCTGTCTAATCCTGTTAGAATTTTCTAAATTTCTATGAGATCCGCTCTCTTATAAACACCAATAAATATAATACCAACTGGGGGTAGCACGGTAGCGCATTGGTTAGCACTGCTGTCTCACAGCGCCGAGGACTCGGTTCGACCCTGGCCTTGGGTCACTGTGCATGTGGAATTTGCACATTCTCCCCATGTCTGCATGGATCTCACCCCCATAACCCAAAAAGATGTGTAGGGTCGGTCAATTGGCCATGCTAAATTACCCCTTAATTGGAAAAAAAGAATTTGGTACTCTAAATTTAGTTTTTAAAAAGATATATAATCTTAACCAATTTAGTCTCTCCTCATATGGCAGTCCCACCATCCCAGGAATCCGCCTGGAAATTACATAAGAACTAGGAGCAGGAGTAGGCCATCTGGCCCCTCGAGCCTGCTCCGCCATTCAATGAGATCATGGCTGATCTTTTGTGGACTCAGCTCCACTTTCCGGCCCGAACACCATAACCCTTAATTCCTTTATTCTTCAAAAAACTATCTATCTTTACCTTAAAAACATGTAATGAAGGAGCCTCAACTGCTTCACTGGGCAAGGAAGTCCATAGATTCACAACCCTTTGGGTGAAGAAGTTCCTCCTAAACTCAGTCCTAAATCTACTTCCCCTTATTTGAGGCTATGTCCCCTAATTCTGCTTTCACCCACCAGTGGAAACAACCTGCCCGCATCTATCCTATCTATTCCCTTCATAATTTTAAATGTTTCTATAAGATCCCCCCTCATCCTTCTAAATTCCAATGAGTACAGTCCCAGTCTACTCAACCTCTCCTCATAATCCAACCCCTTCAGCTCTGGGATTAACCTTGTGAATCTCCTCTGCACACCCTCCAATGCCAGTACGTCCTTTCTCAAGTAAGGAGACCAAAACTGAACACAATACTCCAGGTGTGGCCTCACTAACACCTTATACAATTGCAACATAACCTCCCTAGTCTTAAACTCCATCCCTCTAGCAATGAAGGACAAAATTCCATTTGCCTTCTTAATCACCTGTTGCACCTGTATACCAACCTTCTGTGACTCATGCACTAGCACACCCAAGTCTCTCTGTACAGCGGCATGCTTTAATATTTTATCGTTTAAATAATAATCCCGTTTGCTGTTATTCCTACCAAAATGGATAACCTCACATTTGTCAACATTGTATTCCATCTGCCAGACCCTAGCCCATTCACTTAACCTATCCAAATCCCTCTGCAGACTTCCAGTATCCTCTGCACTTTTCGTTTTACCACTCATCTTAATGTCATCTGCAAACTTGGACACATTGCCCTTGGTCCCCAACTCCAAATCATCTATGTAAATTGTGAACAATTGTGGGCCCAACACGGATCCCTGAGGGACACCACTAGCTACTGATTGCCAACCAGAGAAACACCCATTAATCCCCACTTTGCTGTCTATTAATTAACCAATCCTCTATCCATGCTACTACTTTACCCTTAATGCCATGCATCTTTATCTTATGCAGCAACCTTTTGTGTGGCACCTTGTCAAAGGCTTTCTGGAAATCCAGATATACCACATCCACCGGCTCCCCGTTATCTACTGCACTGGTAATGTCCTCAAAAAATTCCACTAAATTAGTTAGGCATGACCTGCCCTTTATGAACCCATGCTGCGTCTGCCCAATGGGACAATTTCTATCCAGATGCCTCGCTATTTCTTCCTTGATGATAGATTCCAGCATCTTCCCTACTACCGAAGTTAAGCTCACTGGCCTATAATTTCCTGCTTTCTGCCTACCTCCTTTTTTAAACAGTGGTGTCACATTTGCTAATTTCCAATCCACCGGGACCACCCCAGAGTCTAGTGAATTTCGGTAAATTATCACTAGTGCATCTGCAATTTCCCTAGCCATCTCTTTTAGCACTCTGGGATGCATTCCATCAGGGCCAGGAGACTTGTCTACCTTTAGCCCCATTAGCTTGCCCATCACTACCTCCTTAGTGATAACAATCCTCTCAAGGTCCTCACCTGTCATAGCCTCATTTCTATCAGTCGCTGGCATGTTATTTGTGTCTTCCACTGTGAAGACCGACCCAAAAAACCTGTTCAGTTCCTCAGCCATTTCCTCATTTCCCATTATTAAAACTCCCTTCTCATCCTCTAAAGGACCAATATTTACCTTAGCCACTCTTTTTTGTTTTATATATTTGTAAAAACTTTTACTGTCTGTTTTTATATTCTGAGCAAGTTTACTCTCATACTCTATCTTACTCTTCTTTATAGCTTTTTTAGTAGCTTTCTGTTGCACCCTAAAGATTTCCCAGTCCTCTAATCTCCCAGCAATCTTTGCCACTTTATATGCTTTTTCCTTCAATTTGATACTCTCCCTTATTTCCTTAGATATCCACGGTCGATTTTCCCTCTTTGTACCGTCCTTCCTTTTTGTTGGTATAAACCTTTGCTGAGCACTGTGAAAAATCGCTTGGAAGGTTCTCCACTGCTCCTCAACTGTTCCACCATAAAGTCTTAGCTCCCAGTCTACCTTAGCTAGTTCTTCTTTCATCCCCTTGTAATCTCCTTTGTTTAAACACAAAACACTAGTATTTGATTTTACTTTCTCACCCTCCATCTGTATTTTAAATTCCACCATATTGTGATCGCTCCTTCCAAGAGGATCCCTAACTATGAGATCATGAATCAATCCTGTCTCATTACACAGGACAAGATCTAGGACCGCTTGTTCCCTCGTAGGTTCCATTACATACTTTGCTGCACTCCCTCTATAGCAAGACATGCGTCCACCAAAACAGCACACAATAATCCAGGTGTAGCCTCTCCAATGCGCTATATAATTGTGGTAAAACATCTCTATTCCTATATTCAACTTCTCTTGCAATGAAGGCCAACATACCATTTGCCTTCTTCACTGCCTACAATACCTGCGTGCTTCCTTTCAGCAACTGATGCACGAGGGCACCAAGGTCTCGTGAGTATCAACTTCTCTCAATTTACACCCATTCAAATAATAACCTGCCTTCCTATTTTTGCTACCGAAGCAGATAACCTCACATGTATCCACATTATACAGCATCTGCCATACATATGCCCACTCGCTCAGCCTGTCCAAATCATGCTGAAGCATCTCTGCATTATCCCCAGAGCTCACCCTCCCATCCAATTTTGTATCATCTGCAAATTTGGAGATAATACATACATCTAAATCATGAATATAATGTTGGGGTCCTAGCACACATCCCTGCGGTGCCCCACTAGTCACTGCTTGCTGATCAGAAAAAGACCCATTTTTTCCAACTTTTTGCTTCCCGTCTGCTAACCAGCTTTCTATCGCAAGACACTACCCGTGATCCCATACGCTTTAACTTTACATATTAATCTGCTATGTGAGACCTTGTCAGAAGCCTTCTGAAAGTCTAAATAAACCACATCCACTGGTCAACTCAACCAGTTACATTTTCAAAGAATTCTGGTAGATTTGTCCAGCACGATTTTCCTTTCGTAAATCCATGATGACTTTGTCTGATTACATCACTGCTCTCAAAATGCTGCGCTATGAAATCCTTGATAACTGACTCCAGCAACTTCCCTATTACAGACGTTAGGCAGATTCAGAGAAAGAAAAATAATTATAACGTCACTATGCTGGGCCAGAAGTTTTTAATTTCTTTCTGCTATATCTGTTGGATTGAAGAATAAAGTGAAGATGATCTTCGGTTTCTATGTTCCCGTTGTCAGCAACATACACCTTTCAGATGAGACCAACAAGCATGCTGCTGGGGCGTGGTTGGACAAAATGAGTAACACCAAAATCTAAGTGACTGAGAATTGCATTTCTTTATCATAAAACACATTTATGATTGTTTTAAGCAGCGCTTTCTTTTTGAAAATCCTTAATATAAAATCCCGTGCATTAAGTCAGTTTTTTTTAAAAATAAATAAATTTAGAGTACCCAATTCATGTTTTCCCAATTAAGGGGCAATTTAGCGTGGCTAATCCACCTCACCTGCACATCTTTGGGTTATGGGGGCGAAACCCACGCAAACATGGGGAGAATGTGCAAACTCCAGACGGACAGTGACCCAGAGCCGGGATTGAACCTGGGACCTCAGTGCCGTGAGGCAGCAATGCTAACCACTGCGCCACCGTGCTGCCAGCATTAAGTCAGTTGATGGAGCCTACCTACATTTTTTACGATGGTAAAATGACATCAACGGTAGCATCCTCCATTCAAATATTAATTTAAAAACTTGTTTTTTATTTTTTCTAAGTATTTGCGTTCTATTTAATGTTAAAATAATTTTGTGTTATTTCCTTGGAATTGTTTTAAGAACCAAGAAGGTATGAAAAATTATTGAATAAAGATTTCAGTTTTCATTGAAATTGCATACCCAATACCATGGGTCTTGAGTTATTTAAATACAGTGAGTGTTTTTTTTCTGGTCTGTGGGTTGTGTACTCACCATTAATATCACGCATTGGAATATAGTATAATCCTGACAATCCCATTCTTCACAGCACATTCCAGAATTTGATTACAAGCTTTATAGAGAGACCTGTATTCTGTTCAACAGCACAGAGTGCTGGATAACAATGTATAGAAAAGCAATATTAAACCTTGTCCAGTGTGAAAAATCAATGTAATGTTTCAACATCGTTAAATATACTGCAATACCTTTTAAAACAACGTGGTCATGGTGCTTTTATAATAGCATATTCTTTCGAATTCTGTAGATTTTTCCTTTGGTCTTTTATGCCCAGAAACCCTAAGAGCATTTCTTAGCATGATGTGCTTTTAGCTCATAGCCAGCTGAAACTGTCAGGGACAACACCACATGTTTCACTTTTTTTTCTGGATGGTTTTAATGTAGCATTATTGTGCATTATTTAACAACAGCATAGAACCATCAAAGTACAAAATAGTCCCATGGCAGTTCCTAAAATAAAAAGGGAAGAGTGGAGAAATGGGCACAGTAGATGTTGGGGAGGAATCGGGTAAGATAGCTAGTTTTTAAAGGGGTTTTCCTCCGGTAACTCTCTGTGACAAACAGTATTTCAGGATGTTTTATCTCCCAGTAAAAAAATTACAGGGGGTAATACAATATTGGTAACTGCTTCCTGCAACATTTCGCGGAATTATTACCACATAAAATAGCAGGATGGTCTCCATCAACTGTATGATGCAACTTCAGAATGTTTCTCCGACCACTGCCCCAAAGTCAGCTTGTTGATTCTTTTTCAAAATTCCACTTGATGCAAATACTGAACATTTTCAATAAAGCAAGAGAGAATTATTGTTGTGCATGGTTCCATCAGCACTCTGCACCATTAAAATACCTCAACATTAGTTGTGAGAGAGTTTTGGTAGTGAGTGAATATTAGCACGCAGTTTAAGCACAACAGCATCACAGTTGTGTCATTTCCCAACATCTGCACGTTGAATAGTAGTTGTAAGCTTATTGGCCAGTTTCCCCTTCCGAACTTGGAATTTGGAGAAACTAACTCCGCCAACGTCAGTATTTGACCAAGTTTCACAAAGTATCTGAGGAACAACTTCTCGTCTGGTTTTATTGAATTTGGTGGAAAAGAGTTAAAAGTTGATCACTCTAGGCACTTGTCTACAATTGGTTTACATTCAGTTTGGGTAAAGATGATTTAGACACACATTGGCATAAACAAGTTTCTGCTTTAACACACTTTGTTAAATGACTGGTTCCTAATCTCTGCTTTCACCTTTATGACTGCAGATAAATGTGAAGGAACTCCAAATGGAATTTGAACGTGTTCATTGCCGGAAGATGAATTGTTTGCTTGAGCAGGCATGTTATCTTTGATTGGGTAATTGCAAAAACAGAAATTGTATACAGTTTCCTATGTACATTTATTTAACGATCTCTTCCGAGATCCCAAATCTATACAGGAGCAGCTGATCTGATTTGACATGCATCAGATTCTGTTATTTTGTGTTTTTATATACTTCAAAGTATGCTAAGAAAGTAAACCAAATTAAAAGTAAAAATTAGCAAACAGTAAATACTCGGGACATCAATGGCATCATGGATAGGGATTTGGATGAGTGATAGGAAACCGAGAGTAATGGTAAATCTTGGTTTTCTCAGACACGAGGTGGGTATATAGTGAAGTTCCTGGGCTCAGTACCAGGACCATTTTCTCAATAATAAATCAAATACTTGGGTATACAGGGCAAATTTCAGAATTTCCTGATATCTCAAACCTTAGATATACTGTGAACTGTGAGGATAGTGATGGACCATTCTATAATTGTGAGCCTAAATTATGAGTGGAAAAATTGGTGTACTAAGCAAGATATAAAATTTCGATTATTAACATAGCTGGATGTTTGATTAAAAAATGGTTATGGTGGGATGTGCCTTGTTTTCATTCTTGACTGGTCTGGAGAGTAAAGAATGTTTTTACATCCTAATAAATGAAACAATGTTTGGCAATTATCTGCTCTCGTTGCGCACTCACTCGAGCTGCCTCGCCTGGGGGTTCCTGCCTCCACCTGATGTACATCAGCAGCTTTGTGGTGCTCACCATATTGCGCCCCAGAAGCTTCTTCATGAATCGTACATCGTTCCAATTCGGGGAGTATATGCTAACCAGCACCACCAACCTCCCCTCCAACTCACCTATGACTCACTGGTCCACCACCATCTTCTCCATCTAGTCTCTGTTAGCCACCTGCCCTTCCCCCACTTCCCAGAAAACCCCCCAGCCACATCCTCTAAAAACCACCTCCCAGTATCGTCCCATCCCTCCACCACTCGCACCTCCCAGACCCATCGAAACCTGTCCATACAGGTTCCAATGACTTTGGCTTCTCCCCCACCTTGCTCCCGTTCACCACCAACTTGTGTCTGCTGGCAGGGTGGCCCCTGCCAGAGCCCTCCTTACCCCCACTCCCTTCACCACGTAGAAAAAACACCAAGGCCCACGATAAACCCGCAAACCCAAAAGGGACAAATCCCAACCGACATGTCCCCAAACCATCCCTAAAAACCACCACTTAAAAAAAGAACAACTAAAGAGAAAAAAACAGCACTATAGAAAGAGAGAATAAAGTAAAAGAGAACAAAAGCTAACACCATTGAAGTCCAAACTCAATTCAGTTCCAGTCCCGCAGCTTTCACCAACGCCTCCCCCTCCTCCATCACCTCAAAATAATAGTCTCTGAAGTTGAGTGGGAGACCCCCCTCAGTTTCGCCAGGTAGATCACCCCAAACCTCACGTTGCTTTTATACAACCCTGCCTTCACCTAACCAAAGGTTGCTCACCAGCTCCGCTGTGAGATCCTCGTATATACGTATACCACTACCTTCCCACGTCATCACCTGTTTCAGCTTCACCCACCTCAGCACCTTCTCATAGATATTCATAGAATTTACTGTGCAGAAGGAGGCCATTCGGCCCATTGAGTCTGCACCCGCTCTTGGAAACAGCACCCTACCCAAGCCCACACCACCCTATCCCCATAACCCAGTAACCCCACTCAACCAACACAAAGGGCAATTTTGGACACTAAGGTCAATTTATCATGGCCAATCCACCTAACCTGCACATCTTTTGACAGTGGGAGGAAACTGGAGCACCCAGAGGAAACCCACGCGCACACGGGGAGAACGTGCAGACTCCGCACAGACAGTGACCCAGCCAGGAATCGAACCTGGGACCCTGGAGCTGTGAAGCAATTGAGCTAACCACTATGCTACCATGCTGACCTACTGTGCTTCTCCTCCTGATAGCTGTGGAAGCAGACGATCACATCTCTCGGTGGCTCATTTGCCTTTGGTTTTGGCTGGAGTTACTGGTGGGCCCTATCCAATTCATAGAGGGTGCTCCTCCTCTTCCTTCAACAACTTGGCGAACATCTCTGCAAAGTGCTTTGTAGGCCTCCAGCTCCGCAGGTAGACCCCAGATACTCTGATTCTGCCATTGTGACCTGTTCTCCACTTTGGATCTCAGCCCTTTGCTCTCCACCACCCTCTGCAGCTCCTAACCCATCGAAGTGAACTGGCTGCTGTGCTGCGACAATGCCTCCTTCACCCCCTTCAACGCCTCCATGTTTCCACACCGCGGCCGACGTCTTTCCCAGAGCCGCCTCCATCAGCGCAAGGGTCTCACCCACCCACTCACTCCTTGAGCAAGGTGGTCATCTCCATTCGGTGCTTATCGAAGCTTTTCAAAAACAGCCACTCGAACTGCCTTACCATCACCTCGGCCAACCTTTCCACTATAATGGGCACAGCTCCAATCAGCGAGCCCACTCCTGCCATCTCTCCTCCCAATGAACTCCCCACCAAACTCACTGGCAGAATTTTGTTTGCCCCCTTTGCCCCTGCATTCTTTTTCTGGTATTTCAACATAGAGTAGAATCCCGGCAGTGTCGAAGAAGGTCATTCAGTCCATCGAGTCTGCACCGGCCCTTGGAAAGAGCACGCTACTGAAGCCTCCTGTAGTTGCATTAGATTTTCCCACAAATGTTAATATAAAACTCTCCCCAGAAACTGGGTGCAAAGGGCCAAAAAACAAAGACTCTGGCAGGAGCCACCAAACGTGCGACCTTCACCCACGTGCCGGCCCTGCACCAAATAATCAAATTGTGCAGTCGCTGCCATTTGATTTGTTAGTTAATTCAATGTAAAGATAGAGCTTGAATTAACCAGCCTCGAATTAAGAATAGATTGAATACATTGAAAGTTTATAAAATGTGAAGAAAATTGACCTCAAACCACTTCTTAACAGTTATTTAAAGCCAACTTCGTACACCTCTGATAGATCATTTAAAATTACTCAATGCAACATGTATATGAATGTTGCTTTTATCATTCCTGAGCCACAAGTTACCTGAAAATAAACCCATCAGATTTTTTAGACAAGTGGACAGGAGGATTTTTTTTTTTTTGAATTGAGATTACAAGGGTTAATGCAGTACCATGAATAGCCACTGGAGGGAGCTGCAGGTGCTATATAAAGCAGCGATGCTGGACCTTGGGGGAGGAGTGTATGCAGGAGACAGCTAGTGATGGTCATAAGAGCAGTTAGTGTGAGTAGTTCGATTATAGTTTATACCAGTTAGTGAGATTAGCAATAGGTGAGTGTTGTTAGATGTTATTGATCAATTCTGTATTCTAAAAGGACTAAGTGTCGAAACACAGTTTAGTAGTGTAAATAAAATCATAGTTTATATGTGGTCTTTTGTGGAACACTATGCCAACCATTCAAAATAAGCAACACAAAGAACACCACACTGACTATCTGCCTTTCTGGGGCTAAGTGGACTGCTTCAGCAATAGCTACTATCCAAGCGCAACGCCATCATGCACACATAACTGCTGTTTACTATGAAGAGATGCCATGATATAATATTACTCTTCCACACAGCAAGTACAGAGAAATATTAAAAAGGTGAATATGGAAGACCAACCCAGTTTGCCCCCTCACGGCATAGACACCAGTATAAAAATAACTTTCATTTACTAGGGATATTCACCTTATCCATTTTGTGTCACTCTGATTCGAGTCTACATTTTCTCAGCTGAAATTAGTTTCACTATAAACAGACGGGAGTTTCCAATCAGAACCGTAACTGGAATCAACATCCCTTAATATCTCTACATTACTTCAATCAAGAATGCAAATTTGAAACTGAATTGTATATTGAGTTTAAACCTTGTGTTTAAATGGTGGTAAATGTCATGTGATCAATGAAATCAGTTGTTATCTGAAACACATCACTAAATAAAGTGGAGGTGACTATTTCTGTAATCTGGGTGGCTAATGTTAGGACTGTTCTTTCTGTCACGGTCTGTCACTTTACTCGAGCTCCAGATTAATTCAATGTGAAATGCTGAACTGTAATTGCATTCTCAGTCACAGGGGTTTTACAATAGAAGCTTCCTTGTCTCCTGTGCATGGGTTTGACAATTAAGTTGTGTCTATGTCATCCATCGAGGGAGTGTACAATTATTGTAATAGCTTTGAACAGCATTATTACCTCAGTGATAGCATCTGCTCAATTAACTTGTAGAGCACAGAGAAAATGTAGCACAGAGAAAGTTTCCTGCAATTGTTGGAAGTTTCAAATTTGCAGCCTTCATAAGCCTGCTATGAGATCAATTCCCAACAATAATTGAATCTGTTAGTCCTCATCTTTAATCATCTCTATTTGAAATGGGTCAGAAAAGAGTTAAAATCCACAGGATGGAATTGTAATTATCAACTTGATTGACAGGAAATGGCAAAGTATGAGTCTTCAATAACAATAGGATCAACCCATCAGATTCAAAGGACCTGAAGTCGTGAATAGTTAATATAGTCTAATCATTTGGTTTTATAACCATTATCTGTCTTTTGTTTTGGCAAAGTCAGTCATCTGAGTTATCACAAACTCAACAAAGCTGGTGAGTCAGATATTCTCAAAGTATGAACTTGATAATATTGGTCTCGGCAGACGTATCAGGCTGCACTGCCTTGAAAATACTCAAATACTTTGTTTCACTGTCTTTTGAGAAAGTGAGTCCCAAAGAATCACTAACTCCCGAGAGGATAATAATCTTCTGAATTTTCTTAAATGGGCAAGCCCTTATTTTTAAACAGTGAACCCTAGTTCTAGATTCTCCCACAAGAGGAAACATCCTCTCCACATCCACCATGTCAAGACCCCTTGGGATCACATGTGCCTCAATCAAGTCACTGTTACTCTTCTAAACTCCAGCAGATACAAGCCTAGTCTGCGCAATCTCTCCTCCGAAGACAATCTGCACATTCTGGTATTAGTTTAGCAAACCTTCTCTAAACTGCTAATGCATTTACATTTGGGTGGCACCATGACACAGTGGTTAGCACTGCTGTCTCACAGTGCCAGGGACCCGGGTTCGATTCTGACCTCGGGTGACTGTCTCTGTGGAATTTGTACTTTCTCCACGTGTCTGCGTGGGTTTCCTCCGGGTGCTCCGGTTTCCTCCCACAGTCCAAAGATGTGCAGGTGAGGTGGATTGGCCATGCTAAGTTGCCCCTTACTGTCCAACGGTTAGGTGAGTTACAGGGGAGTGGGCCTGGGTAGCATACTCTTTCGGAGGGTCAGTGCAGAATTGAATGGGCCTTCTGTGCTGTGGAGATTCTAAATCTTTAAATAAGGAGACCAATACTGAACACATTACTCCAAATGTGGTCACACCAGTGTCCTCTGTAACTGAAGGATAACCTCTCGACTTCTTTATAATTTTTGCAATAATTGATAACATTCTATTAGCTTTCTTAATTACTTGCTGTACCTGCATACGAGCCTTTTGTGATTCATGCACTGAGGCGCCCAGATACCTCGGAATCTCAGAGCTCTGCAATTTCTCACCATTTAAATAATATGCTTTTGTATTCTTTCTGCCAAAATAGACAATTTTGCATTTTCCCCACACACTGTACTATTTTACAGTAGGAAGTGTTACAACACCAGGTTAAAGTCCAACAGGTTTGTTTCAAACACGAGCTTTCAGGATACTGCTCCTTCCTCGGGTGAATCTATTTCACACATTTTACACATCTATTTTACACATCTTTGCCCACTGGCTCAACTTATCCATGTCCCCTTGTAACCTTCTATGTCCTCTCCATAACTTACTTTCCTAACTATCTTCATATCATCAGCAAATTTAGCAATCATAATTTCTGACCCTTTAGTCATGTCATTTATATAAATTGTAAAAAGTTGAAGCTCCAACACTTATCCCTGTGGCACACCACTCGTGACATCGCACAGGAGCCCTGATTTTGTTGTCAAAATCATTGCACAACTAAAGGGGGTCTGTTATTTACATGCAAATGGCACAGCAAATTCAGGTATGGATCAAAGATTGCTGTCTGCCTCACCATTAAAATTCACTGACTCGCATATAGTTGCCACACAAAGTTAGGATCATTTCACTTCTAGTAGTGTGATGAGTGTTAATTTCTGCCAATCCCCTGGCATTAAAAATGAACTCTCTTCAAGGTGGAGACTTTTTTCCCCGCTATCTCTGTCTTTTTCTGCACCTGATTTGACATTGAATTCACACACTCCAATAAACACTTTGTTCTCTGTCCTTGTGCTGTTTATTTCACAGTTCTTCAGTCTCGTTGGTTAAGGGGATGCAGTTTCTTGCACTGTTCACCCTGATCCCAGTTGCCCTTTATCCCCCAAAACTTTGTCTTATCAGCTTGTCCTTTAAGTAACTTGCCACACAAATTTAAAAATTTAATGTGCGTGTGGGCACGTTTAACTAATGGCAGGCGATGTTAAATGCCCTGTTGCACCAAAATCTAGCCTATGGTAAGATTACTTGGATCTTCGTTGTGAGAAACCCAACAATCATAGAAGGCAATAAAGAAATTGAATGGTGCTTGTTTTTTCAAATTTATAAGTACACAGTATGCATTGGATAGTTCCAGTAAACTTAAAGAAGAAAGGAAAGAATTTGAATCCACACAGTGTCTATCATGTCTCCCGATATCCTAAATTACGTCATAACTAATTATTTTTGAAGTATAGCCCCTGTGGTTTTGTAGGCAAGCATGGCAGATGATTTGTGCACAGCACGGTTCAACGAAAACAATCTAGTACATCATGCCCTACTAAAACAAAGCAAGGTCTCTTGTGCTGACTGCCACCAAGGCTGGAGAGAAAAAGAGGAATATATTTGTTGGATTTGGGTAATGACTTTGTGCTGTTTCTGCAACTTGGGTCTCGAGAACAAGATAACTGTGCACTGTGCAGCTGCTCCACTTCTCAAGCCTGCACTGCGGAAGCAACATTGAGCACATACTGGTTTTGTCACTTTGGCCAATGCGCATGCACCAAAAAAGCTGCTCTGTGATATCCACATTATTGAGGAAGACCCAATATGGTCTTCCATGTAGCCAATAAACCACATTATAATCTGACAGCATTATGTTGTTATGACTGCTCAATATCGGAGACTGTAGGGTTCTCTAATGACCCCTCAGTCCAATGTTTCCTGCAATACTCAATCCCACTGCAAGTATTAATGTTACAGCTTTCTCCAAATGCTTTTAAATTTTGCTCATGGTCAAGAAGAGAGTTTCTATAAATAGACCAAATCTCCAATTACCTAAAATCTCAATGTTTTTTGCATGCTGTCAATGGTGTAGCGTAAAATGATGGAATCAACAATTAACTACAGTATGTTGCACTGCATACTTCTTCATCTTCTACTTGAGTTCTTTGCCCGAAGACAGGACCGGTCCACAGCATCACAAGGGGGCAGGCCCTGAATCATCTCCATCTGGAAAGGAGATCAAACTTTGTGCTATTGGCGCCAATCTGATCCACACCGGCTGTCCAGCCAACTGAGCCAACAGCTTTTATATGCATGTTTAGCTTGCAGCTGAAGATAGTGATGGTAGATGCTCCAATCTCTCTCCACCAGATGGCTGGCAGGAATCTCTCCCGTCCTTGCAGGAAACAATACTTTTCACTGTATGCTAATACATGTGACAATAATAATCAAATTTTAAAAAAATCTTACTGCTGTACGTTTGAAGGATTTACAAGTTGATGCCTGTTTGGCCCTGTTATGAATGCATATTTTTTTGGCCATCGAGCCCTGGACTGGGACTTGAACCCAACATTTTTGGCTCAGAGCTTGGAGGCAGGTTGCTACCCACTTCGGTACATTTCCTGCATTACAGTCATGATTGCATTTCAAGGAGGGCAGCACGGTGGCGAAAATCGTTAGCACAGTTGCCTCACAGCACCAAGGTCCCAGGTTCGATCCCGGCTCTGGGTCACTGTCCATGTGGAGTTCGCACATTCTCCCCCGGTTTGTGTGGGTTTCGCCCCCACAACCCAAAAGATGTGCGGGATAGGTGGATTGGCCGCGCTAAATTGCCCCTTAATTGGAAAAAATGAATTGGATACTGAATTGCATTTCAAAAGTGCATCATTGGCTGTAAATACTTTAGAACATCTTAAGGTTGTGAAAGGTACTCCAGGCAATGTTGCCTGCAGTCATAGAACATAGAACATAGAACAGTACAGCACAGAACAGGCCCTTCGGCCCTCGATGTTGTGCCGAGCAATGATCACCCTACTCAAACCCACGTATCCACCCTATACCCGTAACCCAACAACCCCCCCCCCCCCTTAACCTTACTATTAGTACACTACGGGCAATTTAGCATGGCCAATCCACCTAACCCGCACATCTTTGGACTGTGGGAGGAAACCGGAGCACCCGGAGGAAACCCACGCAAACAGGGGGAGGACGTGCAGACTCCACACAGACAGTGACCCAGCCGGGAATCGAACCTGGGACCCTGGAGCTGTGAAGCATTTATGCTAACCACCATGCTACCATGCTGCCCCATGTAGATATTGTCTCACTGTAAATTACTGAAAAGTAGCAAAAATAAAATATTACAGATTCCGGAAACCTGAAATAAAAGCAGAAATTTGGGAATGTTCTGCAAGTCGGACAGCAACCGTGGAGAGAGAAATGGTTTGTGGTTCTGGACTATGACCTATTGTGGGAATGGAAAGATAGCCCCAGTTACTTAAAGGATCTGCTGCTATTGTGGAAGTTGTACTTTGTGCACAGCGATAGAAATAATTTGAAACATAAATAAATGGAACCTCCATCAGACATTCTTTGCTTTGTTTAGGGTTTTGAAACTTTTGTATCAAACATTTTAATCGCCCAAGAAAATAGGCTGGAGACTGAACTCCGGAAGGCTAGATTGCTGGAACGTGCTCTCAGAACAAGCAGCTCCATCGTTTTTCATGCTGCCATTTTAGTTGTTCTCCATTGAGACACGCGAGGCTGGAAAGTTCTGTGGGTCGCTGTTTCTTAAATCCAGTCACACACTCGTCTTTGAGACTGGGGCTGGAGAATGGGAAATACATTTAAGGAATCATTATTGCAAGAAGCCTATTGGTGAGGTGCATCTTTTTGTGCACATCTCCATCCACCCACTTGGTTGAGTAAGGTGTGCCGGACACAAAGGCCACAGGAGATGAAATGGGAGAGGTAACTGAATGGTCCTTGAGCAAATCACTGCATCAAACTGCAGCCCTCAACCAGACTTACTGTGTACTCCTGATTTAAGAGAATGCAAATGCCAGTGACATCCTGGGATTTAAGCACATGTGTGAAGATCATTTTAAGCATACAAATGATTTCCTCGTGATGGACCATGATGCATATAATCCCATATCTACCAATTCTAAGGAGCTAGGGACAATCAGCTGCTGCAATCAAAAATCATTGAGAATTTGCAAAAATGAAGAAGACATTCATTCCTCCATCATTGGCAATCCTGGGTGCTTTGTCTGTCATAGATTGTAACACTCAAACACTGAAATTATACAGCAGTGAGAACATAATGTAAATCAATCATCACCTTTGGGGAAAAGTGCAAAATTAATAATTCCATGGTCATTCGCACACATAAACCAGGGGCTGGTTTAGCTCACTCAGCTAAAATTGCTGGCTTTTAAAGCAGGCCAGCAGCACGGTTCGTTTCCCGTACCAGCCTCCCCGGACAGGCGCCGGAATGTGGCGACTAGGGGCTTTTCACAGTAACTTCATTGAAGCCTACTCGTGACAATAAGCGATTTTCATTTCATTTCATTTCATATATAGTATACAGGCTGCCACCCACTATGCATAAAACCAGAAAAAGTACTGTCAGCACCTTCTACAATACATAAGTGCTATACAGGATTTCACTAAGATAGTTTAAAGCTACAAATCCATATTTGATTACATCTGTGTGTCAATCCAGCTTTATGTTTAATGAAAAGCAAACTTTTAGACTTCCAATTTTGGCTTCAATTTAGCTGCACGTAATCTCCTTCAAAACTAACTTCAAATTTCAGAAGTCTGAAGGCACAATTAGTTCATCTTTTTAAAACTTGGAAGGCTGCAATCGATTCTCTTACCAGAAAATGCATGCAGGATTTGACTGCTACTTCAAACGCGTTCTTGTTTTTGTTCTATTTGAAAAGGAACTTGAAAAACGCATTTTGCATGTGAAAAGCTTTGAAAGGCACATTGACACCTTGCTTGACTTGGGCATACTGTTCACACATCTTGGTGCCAATTTACAAATTCAAATGCTGCAAATCTGAACGGTCGTCGACTTGAAACATGAATTCGATTTCCCTCCACAAATGCTGCCTGACCTACTGAGTATTTCCAGCATTTTGGCTTTTATTACAAAACAACTTGCTTCATCCCAGCCCACATTCTGCAGGGCAGAAAGCAGTGGAGAGGAACCTGTTATTCCTTTGCTAAAGATCCATTAACAGTTTAGATCAGAATTGAAACATTGTTTTTAATGGAATTGTATTTGCATTTTAGAGAGAAACTCATTTAAACAGGTGGCTAAATGCTCTCCAGAGATTACAATTCCTTAGTTCAGAAGCTTGAATTTTACTCCTGCAGCAAGGTGCGTAGATCTGGTGTGTACCTTGCTTTGAGGAGTGAAGGACAAATCTACAGGCAAAAATTCTCAACCTAGTTAACTATCTCATCGCTTTCTTATGACTTTTTTTTCTCTCTTTCATTCATTATTGCATTTGTCACATCCCATTTCTTCTAGATATGCTCAAGGGAACAGTCACCATTTCATATATTGTGCAGACTTTTTGTTTTGTTGCATCACTTATTAATGGAAAAGGTTGACAAATCCTTTTTTTATTAAAAGGTGAAGCAAAACAAACAGGAGTTTAATTAAAAGCCTGGGATTTTCACAGAAAGAAAATTCTGTACTTAATTTTCCTGATGATATTGGGCCATATGCAGCCGTGAAGGGTTTAATTTTCTATTCCCAGTCCTGCCTGCAAACTCATGCATTTTTCATCAATGTTCGTGGCTCTTTCTTCCAGTGATGTGAATAGTATTGATCGCATGATTAAGTCATCAACCTTCAGTAAACAGCTTCATTTTCTGACCGTAGCCTTCTGTTTTGTGAGCTCCTCTCGCCTGCCCCTACCCCTCCACATCCATTCCCTTTTTAAAGCTTCCATGCTGCTCCGCTCCGTGCTTCAGCCAATATTATGGGATTATCGATGGTAAGAGATGTGTATTTTTACAAGGTGGAATTGCTGCAGTTAATTTTTCCTTCCCCTATTCTCTTGGATGGGTTCTGCAGGCAGTGTTCATGTGACGACTGGTGAAACCTGTCCAACAAGTGATGACAACAGTGAATGACAGCCAAGGAGATGGCGGCCTGGTGATTCTACCTAATGAAATAGGCATGAACATAATGGGTGCTTATCTGACAAAATCATTGCATTTCAAAGTAATTCACTGTATTTAAAGAGCTTTGACATATTTGAAATGGACAAGTCTGCTTTTCCTTTGCACATCATTTACCCTGTTTCCATATTTCAAGTTTGTGAGTTCAAATAGAAAACTAAAAAGAACAGCGTCTAAGGTCTAAAATGAAATAGAAAATTCTGGGAGTGCACTTCAGATCTGTAAGCAGAAAAGACAGATCAGTAAGTTCCCAGCAGAGGCTACTTTCTGATAGCCATTTTTGTCATGGCGAAGTCTAAACTTAATGCGGCAGAATTCCATGCACTTATCGTATTCAGGTTTGGCTAAGTTTTCCATGAGGGTCAGAGTATGTTCTTCCAACAATTACTTGCCAAATTGTCTCATTCCAGCATGATTGATATTGCTATATTCAAATTAGGAGCGCCCCAATATTCTGAAGACATAACTATAAACTGACTCCCATAGAAATTCTTCCTCCACTTCCCAGTAACCTGCAGGATCGTCTCCACCCTGTGTACCATGTTTGCTGTTATGACCAAAGAGAGTACAGAAAACCTACAGGAAGCCTTTAAATATCTATCTGTTAAGGGGGGGGAGCAGCATCGAGAGACATGAAGACAAATTCTCAACACAATCACCTACAACAAAAGACATAGAGGTCAATTGAAGATCTGTCGCGACAAACCATTCCAGACATAAGCGCCACATGCTTCATTATGTCATCTCATTGTCTGTTGGTGGGACTATAGCAAGAGGCCTTCTTCCTGCACGTACTCCAGTTATGCTTCAGTACCTGATTAATAATCCAGAATGCTAAAACCATGACAGGTCCTGCAATCCCAGAGGACGCAGCTGTATGTTTGTTGGATCTCTGCACTGACCCACAGTCAGTAATCGATGGATGGTATTAAATTTAGCCTATGTATTTCATTTGGCACAAACATTTGCATTCGAAACTACAAGTGAGAAAAAAGAGCGGAAAGCTGCAACCTAACCTTGAAACACTTAGGTTTATGACTGATCTTGCAATTTCCGAAGATGCAGCTAAATCTTGGGCCTTGCCCACAGGACAATGAGGATCTCTGCAATCAGCTTCCAGCATAACAACGCAACTGTTAATTCTTACTGTCATTGATACAAATCTATTAGAAAGGCATGTTTGATTCAACATAAAGGAACAACGGTGAAGGTCAGAACTGTTACATGGATTCTATCAGCGTGTGGCCTTCATTACCAATGTGATTCCTGTAACCATGACCCAACTGAGCCAAAGTCAAGGGAGGAAACATAGTGCACTCCAAATCAGGGAATAATAAACTCCTCACACTGTGTATTACTTTAAATTGTGTACCTTTTTCAACAAAAGACTTTATAATGCATATATCTCTCGAAAATTATATTTCTTTAAAAAGTTGCAACTTTTTCAGGAACTGTAAAGAAACGTCAAATTTTGAAACTGGAATTTTACACAATCTTTGTCAAAAGGAGTCTTAAATTAACACTGCAATGAAGTTACAGTGAAAATCCCCTAGTGGCCACATTCCGGCGCCTGCTCGGACATACTGAGGGAGAATTCATAATGTCCAAATTACCTAACAGCATGTCTTGCGGGGCTTGTGGGAGGAAACTGGAGCACCCGGAGGAAACCTACGCAGATACGGGGAGAATGTGCAGACTCCGCACAGACAGTAACCCAAGCCGGGAATCGAACGGGGTGACCCAGGTGCTGTAAAGCAACAGTGCCAACCATTGTGCTGCCTTTGGAGAGGACCGTTATTTTACAAAATGTGAAATTCCCGTAAACTCAAGAAAAATGATAAACAGAGGGTTAGTCGTTCTTTGTGCATGACATTGCATTCAGAATCATTGCGTTTTTACTGTGTCACAACATGTGTACAGATGGATATTTTGTGCCCTTCCACAAACACAACGTGGTGTCATAACTTTGAAATGAACCTTCGGCCTAAAAGTGCATTGAAGCATTGATGGTAAAAATATAATAATCCCAGCTGTGAACCTTGAAAACACGGTGAAGATGTGCCCACTGCTACTTCGATCAGAAGTCACAGATGCTCTTCTCCAGTGACCGAGTTTGTCGGGTGCTACCCCAGCGGCAGATATTCGCATCCTACCGACTTCCAATCGGCTACCTGATGATAAGCCATTGATCTGTGATGGAATGAATATTTCAGTAGCGCGCTCGCAACTGCAGGGTTGAACAGGCAAAACTAATCTTCAGGTGAGGCTTAGATAAGTCAGTGAAACTAAACGTTCTCTTGGTGCAGCACCACTCGAGCAGAAAGGTGTATTTTTCCTATTAACCTGTTAACCTTTATCCGAAACCCCTTCAGCCAAGCAGAGAAAACATTAATGATCAGACTATGTGTAAATCCGACACTTCTGCCTGTTTTTGCTATAATTTCAAGAAAGTATCTGCACTGCAATATAGCAAGCACCCCACGCTCACTCTCTGTCAATCCAAAAATCATCTACTTTAACTCACTTTTCAGGACCTCGGGGTTTTTTTGGAAGTTCCTGCCTGTCTCAGTTAAAACTTTGTATTACCCGCTTTCTACACTAATTTAGGAGGCAAGGCAATTAGATCTGAGCAAGTTATAAAAGGGCGTATATTAAGTGTTTAGATAAAACAATGACTGATGTAGTTAAATGTGGGGAAGTGTGAGGTGGTACGCTTGAATTGAAGAAAGACGCATTAGAATATTTTCTAAATAATTGAGACGAGAAACTGTGGAGAAGAAAAGGGCTTTGTCCCCGATATGCAAATCACTAAAAATTGATACATAGCTACGGAAAGCAGACAAAAAGGCTAATGCTGGGTTGGCCTTTTATCTCTTTATAGTTGTGTCAAAATTGGTACCAATGATATAGGTAGAAAGAGAGATGAGGTTCTACAGGCAGAATGTTGAGCCAGGAAGGAAATTTGCAAGTAGGACCACAAAAGTAGTAACCTCCAGATTACTCTTGGCAGTGAGTATAGAAACATGTGTCTGGAGAAAGGGTGGGAGGCTAGGCTATGGCTTCCAAGGACATTGAGACTAGTTCTGCAGAATGTAAGCCCTGTACATGCCTTTTGGGTTGTCACCTCAACAGACATGGGACCAAAGCCCTTACTAGTGCTATTGAGGGTTTGAATTAATGTGGCAGGGCAATAGGAATCAGGATGTAACATTAGAAAGAAAAGACAAGGTGCACAAGAGAGGGACACTGCATTAGAGAAAGAAATAGTAAAACATTGGGTGAAGTCCGAGCAAGGTGGATTGCAGTAAGAGCCATGTTAAGTTTATAGTGCACGGGTGTGAACACCCAACAAGGTAAAAAAGATTGGTGAGCCCCCAGTGCAGGTAGTCACAAAGGAATATGATATGATGATAACGGAGACCTAACTCAAAAAAGGACAGGACAAAATGTTAATTATTCCTGGAAAAAGGTGCTCAGGAAAGATGAGGAAGAAAAGAAAGGAGTGGCGGACAGCAGTATTGATTCAGGAGAATAGTACAATGCTGGAGAGAGGATACCCTAGAGGAGTCGCGGACAGAATCTGGTTGGAGGTAAGAAACAAATTAAGAACCAATATACAATGGGATGTATTCTAAAAGCCACCAACTAATCAAAATAACTATAGCCATTTATACTCTGTTCATTCTCATCTTCTGAATATGTCCTTTTCTTCTGAAATCTTCAGTTCTGCTCCAGTGGACCCAACTGCTACTGCATAGCTTGGACCGATTTATGTCCTTTTACATTTTTCCCAAGGTTCCAGTTCAAATTTTCCAACCTTAGCTTACTCCTGATTTTCTTAAATACCGGGAAGTTCAGTTTCATTACTCAATTTATATTTTCTGCCTCCCTTTTTGTTTCATTTTCAGTTCAGCTTCTGTTTTGAGGTCAAGTTTGTTTCCAATACGTACAAATTAAATATAAAAATATAGGTTCCCTCACAATGGAGAGTAAGGGATTCACGACATGTCAGGTTGATAATACAAGTGAGAACCAGACTGAATAAAGGAAATTCTGGGGAAGTGGAAAATGTAATAAAGAAAGAAGAAATATAAGACAACTAACATGAAAGGGAATCCAAAAGTCTTCAATAAGCAGATAAATAGCAAAAGAAAATAAAAGGCCGATTAGGGACCAAAAAGGGGATTTATGCATGGAGATAGAGGGCATTGCTGAAATATTAAATGGGTAGCACGGTGGTTAGCACAGTTGCTTCACAGGGTCCCAGGTTCGATTCCCGGCTGGGTCACTGTCTGTGTGGAGTCTGCACGTCCTCCCCGTGACTGCGTGGGTTTCCTCCGGGTGCTCCGGTTTCCTCCCACAGTCCAAAGATGTGTGGGTTAGGTGGATTGGCCATGCTAAATTGCCCCTTAGTGTCCAAAAAGGTTACATGGGGTTACTGGGTTACGGGGATAGGGTAGATACGTGGGCTTGAGTAGAGTGCTCTTTGCAAGGGCCGGTGCAGACTCAATGGGCCAAATGGCCTCCTTCTGCACTGTAAATTCTATGATATCTATGATGATATCTATGGTATTTTGCACCTGTCTTTCCCAAGATGTGAGAATTTCAAATGTTGCATCTTTGGCCAAACCTAGGTGTACGGATAAGCCCAGCATCTCAAGGCCAGTTAGTTTAATCGGGGTCATGGGAAAGTGATTAGAAACAGTAGCACAGTGGTTAGCACAATTGCTTCACAGCTCCAGGGTCCCAGGTTCAATTCCTGGCTTGGGTCACTGTCTGTGCGGAGTCTGCATGTTCTCCCCGTGCCTGGGTGGGTTTCCTCTGGGAGCTCCGGTTTCCTCCCACAAGTCCTGAAAGACGTGCTTGTTACGTGAATTGAACATTCTGATTCTCCCTCTGTGTACCCGAACAGGCGCCAGGGTGTGGCGACTAGGGGCTTTTCACAGTAACTTCATTACAGTGTTAATGTAAGCCTACTTATGACAATAATAATAAAGATTATTATTGATAGATTTTTAGATATTAAAGATATCAAGGAAGATGGGGATATTACCGGAAAATGGCATCGCGGTAATAAAGATTACTAATCTTTCACTAAATAAACTAATAAAGATTGCTATTAATCTGGGAGTAAATTAAGTCACTTGGACAAATCTGGATTAATTAATTAAATTCAGCATGGATCTGTTAAATGCAAATCAAATGTAACTAACTTTATTGTGATTTTTGATGAGGTAATACAGAGGATGGATGAGGATAATATGGTTGATGTGGTCCACATGACTTCCAAAAGGCATTTAATAAAGCGTTATATTTAGGTTTTCAGCAAAGTTAATAATAATAATCTTTATTGTCACAAGTAGGCTTACATCAACACTGCAGTGAAGTTACTGTGAAAAGCCCCTAGTCGCCACATTCCAGCGCCTGTTTGGGTGCACTGATGGAGAATTCAGAATGTCCAAATTACCTAACAGCACATCTTTCAGGACTTGTGGGAGGAAACCGGAGCGCCCGGAGGAAACCCATGCAGATACTGGGAGAAGGTGCAGACTCCGCACAGACAGTGCCTCAAGCCGGGAATCGAACCTGGGAACCTGATGCTGTGAAGCAACAATGCTAACCACCGTGCTACCGTGCTGTCCATACCTTGAAATAAAAGGGACTGAGCTTGGACACAAAGTTGGCTGAGCAACAGGATACAGTAATGATGGATGGTTGTTTTTCAAACTGGAGGAACATATACAGTGGACTTCCACAGCAGTGAATACTGGAACCACTGCTTTTCCTGCTCAACAAAGACCTAGACTTGGATGTGCAGGTCACAATTTCAATATTTACAGATGACACAAAACTGGAATGATTGTGATTTGTGAAGACGAGAATGACAGACTTCAAGAGGACAAACAAGCTGGTCGAGAAGGAGGACTTGTGGCAGATGATGTTGAATGCCGAGAAGTAATATATACTGTAATGCAACTAAAAAAATGATACAATTTTAAAACAGTTGTAGAGGGACCTGGGGATATAGAGTCCACAGATCATTGACTGTTGCAAGGCAGGTTGAGAAAGTGCTTCATAAGATGTGGGATCATGTGCTTTATAAACAGGAGCGTAGAGTAAAAGAGC
Organism: Scyliorhinus canicula; assembly: GCF_902713615.1. Classification (NCBI taxonomy): domain Eukaryota; kingdom Metazoa; phylum Chordata; class Chondrichthyes; order Carcharhiniformes; family Scyliorhinidae; genus Scyliorhinus; species Scyliorhinus canicula. Next base: position 56,594,769 of record NC_052166.1, read on the forward strand.
AAGGAAGTTATAGTGAACCTTCATAAAATACTGGTTCAGCCTCAACTTGAGTAGTGTCCAATTCTGGATGTTTGGAAGGATGTGAAGGCAGGAGGGTGCAGGGTCTTCACCTATTTCTATATCTTGGGCTTTCCTTGACCTTTCTGGGTTTGTAAGTACGTAAAAGTATCTGCAGCTTTACTTGTTACAGCTTGCATATATGTCTTCCAGTGTTAACTGCATGCTCGCAAAATCACCAAAATGATCCACATCTCTCGTGTGGTTGAAATACAGGGTGGAGTTTTCCATCTGAGCTGCGTGCTCCTTGTGAAGAGAAGAGGCATGCCATTCGCTGGTGGCAAGATTCTCTATTCACACTGCTGTCAATGGGATTTTCCACTGAAGCTGCCTGGAACATGTGGGTAGGGGTGTGCTGCCTTAGAATGCTTAGAACCTCTAGTGTAGAAGGGGGCTGTTAGAGGTGAAAATATTCACACGAAGGCCTAAGGATGAGTATAAAAAAGCAGTTTATTATTTCAGATCTGGGAGAAAGATTTGGAGACGACGCAGTCTCGCAATACACTTTCTCACTTGAGCTCATTGGGTTAATATACAGATTCAAGGGGCGGAATTAGTTGTCTTGTCATTTACATACAATCAATCAACTATATTCGCATCACAATTCATTACATGCAGTCAATCAATTTTCTTAGCATCCCAGTTATCACATATATGGTTATCATAGATTATCATAGAATTTACAGTGCAGAAGGAGGCCATTCGGCCCATCGAGTCTGCACCGGCTCTTGGAAAGAGAACCCTACCCAAGGACAACACATCCACCCTATCCCCATAACCCAGTAACCCCACCCAACACTAAGGGCAATTTTGGACAGCAAGGGCAACTTATCATGGCCAATCCACCTAACCTGCACATCTTTGGACTGTGGGAGGAAACCGGAGCACCCGGAGGAAACCCACGCACACACAGGGAGGATGTGCAGACTCCGCACAGACAGTGACCCAAGCCGGAATCGAACCTGGGACCCTGGAGCTGTGAAGCAATTGTGCTATCCATAATGCGACCGTGCTGCCCTGTAAAAGTTAAAGTGGGTGTTGTCTTACCCGCCCCTAACTTCATACACAAGTCATTCAGAACTAACACAAGCATATGTCCTGTCTACAGCGGGGGCCCTTGAGCTTATACATTGCATTCCTTGTTCTGTGAAGCTGTTATCAGCAGCTGTTGAGATACTCCCTAGGTTCTCATGAGGTAGTTTACACAGTTTGTAACTTATTGTTCAGGAATGTGGCTTGTTCAGCCATTTTGTGTCTATAGTATTGCTTTAATAGCTAACAGCCATTTTGTGTCCTTTCTGATATTAACAAGCATTGTGTATACACTATCTAGTACTACAAATTGCCTCTTTTAAACAGGCATCGAAGCCAATGAGAACCTTTTGTCTCATCAGAACTATTCAAAGGTAATATAGGAGCACAAATGTAGTTACAGAGCCACCTATAATTTATATCATAGTCCAGTATCAGAAAATGCCTTCCAACAGGGGCCATTCAGCCCATCGAGTCCACACCAACCCTCCGAAAGTGCACTCCACCCAGGCCTATTCCCCTGTACTACAGTATCGCCATAACCCCACCTAACCTGCACATCTTTGGACGCTGAGGGACAACTTAACATGGCCAATCCACCTAACCTGCACGTCTACGGATTGTGGGAGGAAAACAGAGCACCCGGAGGAAATCCACGAAGACACTGGGAGAGCGTGCAGACTCTGCACAGTCACCCAAGGCTGGAATTGAACCAGGGCTCCTGGCGCTGAGAGGCAGCAGTGCTAACCACCGTGTTGGACCAGAGAATCCCGCCAGTGAATCATACTGTTAAAAAGGCCAAGAATAAGACATGGGGAGGAATGTGTGCGCAACACCATATTCTGCAGCGAGTGGCTCACCCTACTGCAAGAATCTAATACCTACAAAGCACAAGATGATGGAATACTCTCCATTTTCTTGGATGGGTACAACTGCAACAAAGCTCAGGAAGCTTGACACAATCCAGCCCACGATCAACAGTGAGTGAATGCATTAATGAAAAAAGATGCACCTTATATCGTCACTTTAAACATTCACTCCTTCCACCACTTTAGTGTGTACTATCTACAACATGTAATGCAACAACTTACCGAGACTTCTTCGCCAACTCTGAAACCTCTACCACCTTGCAAGAAATGGGCAGCACACACATGGAGATGCCAACACCTTCAAAGGCCCGTCAGTGCATGCCATTTGTAAGATTAGAAGGGTTGGTTTCCAAAATGATCAAAAACTAAAAGCAAAATCAATTTTCTCTCCTTAACCATAGGGGCTGTGCAGTGATTGTAACTCCCCATCACTGCCTTGATCAAGATCAACTGAGTCTGCACACACACAGGTCAAAAATGTGACCTCTCTGGTCAGTATTGAACAGAATTTATCTTGTAACCATCAGCTTGGCTTCATTTTATTGTTTCTGCTGACTTATCTGATTCAGGGCACAACATTTAGCCATCGGGTAGGAGTAGGGAAATCAGCCAGTGTTCCTGTTACTTTCCATTGACAAGAGTGAAATTGCATGAATGTAAAGAGCGGGTGCAACTGCTCGAATGACCCGCCAGCATTCATTCTCTCAGGTTGCACAAAAGGATTAGGCACTTGGTTGCGATATGGGGAAAACCCTAGTTCCTGTGAAACTGCACAGCAGCAAATGTCATTGGCACCTACCCTGCACATCTTTGGGCTGTAGGGGCAAAACCCACGCAAACACTGGGAGAATGTGCAAACTCCACGCGGACAGTGACCCATAGCCGGGATCGAACCAGGGACCTCGGCGCCGTGAGGCAGTAATGCTAACCACTGCACCACCGTGCTGCCCTAAATAATGTGTTTATAGGGCAGCACGGTGGTGCAGTGGGTTAGCCATGCTGCCTCACGGCGCCGAGGTCCCAGGTTCGATCCCGGCTCTGGGTCACTGTCTGTGTGGAGTTTGCACATTCTCCCCGTGTTTGCGTGAGTTTCGCCCCCACAATCCAAAGATGTGCAAGGTAGGTGGATTGGCCACGCTAAATTGCTCCTTAATTGGAAAAACTCAATTGGGTACTCTAAATTTATTTTTAAAAACAAACAAAAAAAAATGTTGTTATAAAGTGAATTTTCCAAATTGAGTCTGACTCAGATCCCAATCTAACTTGCTTCCAATTTTTTTATTTAACCATAATGTAGCTCATTACATTGGGGTTATCTTTTATTATTTTGCAATTTATTTTATAAATTTAGAGTACCCAATTCATTTTTTCCAATTAAGTGGCAATTTAGCATGGCCAATCCACCTAGCCTGCACATCTTTGGGTTGTGGGGGCGAAACCCACACAAACACGGGGAGAATGTGCAGACTCCACACGGACAGTGACCCAGAGCCGGGATCGAACCTGGGGCCTCGGCGCTGTGAGACAGCAGAGCTAACCCATTATTTTGCAATCCTAATATCAAACTTTTCTCTGTGCTGCAAGATTGGAATCTACGTGCATTAACAAGAACTCCTTTAAAGAGCTTTTAAAAGATATAACAAAGAACTTTTGCTCCTGATGCTTTTTTAAACCAAAATGAAATGTGACCTTTTGCTTAAAGCATGTTATTGGAACATCACCAGAATAAAGGTGCAAATGAAGTGGCAGCAAGTACACAGCACTTTTGCTGATCAGCTCTCTGTGGTGCTAATGGAGTATATTAGACTCAGCATTTTGGTGTCAAACACGAAATCTTGAGAAAAGATTGGTACGCTGCATCAAAATTAGCAAGTTCATTTTTGAAACTAATTACTATAATTCATTCATGTACTTTCATTTTTATAACTTTGTTGCGGATCTAAATAATTAAAGGTTTTTGGAGGCAGTTTGTCTGATCTTAAATTGCTGACTTACAGCACAGTGGTTAGCACTGCTGTGCCTCACGGCGCGGAGGTCCCAGGTTCGATCCCGGCACCAGGTCACTGTCCGTGGGGAGCTTGCACATTCTCCCCGTGTTTGCGTGGGTTTCACCCCCACAACCCAGAGATCTGCAGGGTAGGTGGGGATTGGCCACGCTAAATTGCCCCTTAATTGGAAAAAAATGAATTGGGTGCTCTAAATTTAAAAACAAATTGCTGACTTATTTTGCCAGTTGCAGTTCCCCGCCCTTGGGTACTGGATCAATCTTTGCAAGTGTTAGAGGTGACTGAGTGCATTAATATAAAAGAATCATTGAAGTTGACAGCAAAGGAAGACACCATTCATCCTATCATATGTGTTCGGTCTTTGCTAGACCAATTGATGCTGAATCCCATTGACCTTCCTCCATCGGTCTATCTTCCTATGTTTTAAGTGTTTATCTTCCCCAGACTATCATAAGACAATGGCTTGCACCCTGGTGGTTAACTCTGTTTAAGCATTATTTGGTGTGGCCTACTTTCAGGTGGAAGATACTAGTTTTAGAAGGTACAGGATTAGTTGGGCACTGTTTTCTCTTGGTCCTCTTCACGACCAACTGAACATTCTATCTCTGCTCACCTCTTCCAATGCCTCTCCAAGTAGTCAACCTCCAGAGGTCATGGCTGTGAGCAGCTGTCTCCCAGATGTCAGTGTCAATATCTTCCATCTTCATATCTTGCTTGTAGCGAAGGATGGACATCTAGGGGCTGTGACTCAGTGGCCAGTTCACTGTACCGAAGGTTTTTGTGTATCCAGCCATCATGTTTAGCTCGTTTTTTTTTAATGGAACGGTCTGCCTCGACTGCTACTTGTGCCAAAGTTTCCTGTGTCCAACCATTTGATGTAAAGAAATTTCAACTAACCTTGCTCTTTTAGCAATGATTCAAAATTAATGAGCCCAATGTGATTGAGGATTTGGGTAATTTTGCTGAAACCCTTTCAGTGGTGATCAGAGTGAGTGTTAACACTGGGAATAGAACCCTTTCTCCATTAGTGAAATACTTCACAGGCAGGTTTATCACAAATTGAGACTCCCCACCCTGTAAGCCAGCGATGTGTCTTCATCCCAACCTCAGAAGAGTGTGTAACTTCCATTTCCCAAGTCTTATATCCGTATGTCCTCACTGTGTTGTGATTGGCAGGTTGCAATAGATAAGGGGAAATTTGTCACTATTGATCTATGCCCAAGTAGAAGCAGAGTTAGGACTGTTTAAAAGCATTTCAATCATAGAATCATCGAATTTACAATGCTGAAGGAGTCCATTCTGCCCGTCGAGTCTGCACTGGCCCTTGGAACGAGAATCCCACTCAAGCCAATGCCTCCACCCTACCCCCGGAACCCAGTAACCCCACTTAACCTTTTTGGACAATAACGGAAATTTAGCATGGCCAATTCTCCGAACATGTACATCTTTGGATTGGGGTGGGGGGGAAACCGGAGCACCCGGAGGAAACCCACGCAGACACGGGGAGAACGTGCAGACTCTGCGTAGGCAGTGACCCAAGCCGGGAATCGAACCTCGGACTCTGGAGCTGTGAAGCAACTGTGCTAACCACTGTGCTACCCTGCTACTCGTGGCCAGCACGAGTTGAGACTTTTTTTTCCTCTATCAGGTTTCTTTGATTGAAACTATGATACAAGAATTAAATTGTCCGTGAATTTCACCCAGCACAGAGCAGTATGTTATGTTATTTGTACTTTTGCTGTTCTCGGATCTTATCTGAGCTATTAGAGCTATTACTATTCTCCCTTGCAGGTTGACATGTATACCACAGGCTGAAGAATTGTGTTCTAATGAGACTTGCTGCTGATTTTTGTTCTCCATGGTTATATATTTGGATATAAGGATGCAGCCAGAATATTATAATTGATGGCTCATTAGTGAAAAGTAACCCATAAGGTTAACAAATAGTCTAACAAAAGCTGATTAGTCCCTTTATTTATTCATTTCATAAATGTGAGGAGTTCATCACAGCCAGTGCATCTAATCAATATAAATAAGCTGATTCTAACAACATAAAGTGACACTTTCAAATGCTGTGCAAGTGAGATCACACACTGTCGCCTGTATGTGTTTCTCCCAATTCAGCTGTTTCATTTGTTAATTAATCACATTCCTATTTGATCTATTTATACTAAGTTTGAGATGGCCTACTTACTGCGTGAGCAGCCTCTCCTACTGTGCGCTGCAATGTATTGAACTTCTCAGATGATTTCTCATTAGCTGCATGTGGCTGCCCACTAGGCACCCTGAGGACATCACTGCTGAGTCCCAGATCGTTAACTCTGATTCTCACTAACTGTTGATAATGTAGACGAAAGCACGGTGGCGCAGTGCGTTAGCACTGCTGCCTCACAGCGCCGAGGTCCCAGGTTCGATCCCAGCTCTGGGTCACTGTCCGTATTCTCCATGTGTCTGTGTGGGTTTCGCCCCCACAACGCAAAAGATGTGCAGGCTAGGTGGATTGGCCACACTAAATTGCCCCTTAATTGGAAAAAAAATGAATTGGGTACTCTAAACTTATAAAAGGAAAAAAAAAGATAATGTAGACGAAAATTGATGTTGATGGATATTAGATACCTTGGGCGCGATTCTCCCAAAAGGAGACAAATTGCCGACACCGGAGTGAAAACCGGAGTGTTTCACTCCAGCATCGGAGGCCGCTCCTCGCCCCCTGTTCTCCAACCCCCAGGGGGCTAGGAGCAGCGCCGCGTCAATTACGCGTGCCAGGCCTTGATGCCCGCGTCAAAGCGGCGACACGTAAATGACGCGGCCGGCGGCACCTAAATGACGTCACCCGCGCATGCGCAGGTTGGCCGGTGCCAACCCACGCATGCGCGGTTGCCGTCCTCCCCTCCGCCGCCCCGCAAGACATGGAGGATTGATCTTGCGGGGCGGCGGAGGGAAAAGAATGCGTCTTTCAGAGACGCCGGCCCGACGATCGGTGGGCACCCCCCCCCACAGGCCCCACACACAGCGGTCGCGTGCTGTTCACGCTGGCAGCAACCAGGTGTGGTTGGCGCCGGCGTGAACCGGTCGGATTAGGCAGGCCGCTCGGCCCATCCGGGCCGGAGAATCGCCGCTCACCTATTAGAAACGGCGAGTGGCGATTCTCGGAGCGACCTGTCATAAAACGCGACACGCCGTTGGGGAGGGGGGGGGAGAATCGCGTGCGGGTGCCAGGGCGGCGTGGCGTGAATCGCCCGGCACTTCCACGATTCTCCCACCCAGCGTGGGGGTCGGGGAATCGCGCCCCTTGGGTGCCGTATTACACCGTGCAGAACCAGCGCCGCAGTACTGAGTATACAGCCTTTACACTCTCACAGTAAGTTAGAATAAAAATTATTGCTATGGTCAGTCAGAAAAGGTGGAAGTGAAGCATTTGCGAGACCGAAGAATATTACAAGATTCAAAAGTGAAACGGTAATGGGACTTTGCAGCAATAATTTTAAATTTGTTTTTAAATGGTATTTTGCGCTCACTAATTTGGAATTGCTTCTGCTTCTGACAGTGTTGAAGGTTTCTCATGAGCTGCCTGACATTCCCTAGATATCCTAACATTGGCAATAACATGGAAGAGCTGGAAGAGCAACAGCATAGGTTGAAACAAGGCAAGTTAGGCAGCATTTAAACAGACTCCACCAGATAATTGTTCCCCCATGAAATATATAGGCAGCACAGCTCATATGAAGACCTTGGTGAAGAGGTGTATGAGGAGATTGCGTTTCACAAAAGAGGCGCCAGTGGAACACTGCCTTCTATTCTATAAGAACCTACAGCCACAGTAATCTTCCCTCTCTCTAACTCTGAAGAAGACAACTGCTCTCTGTCACTGGGACATTGCAGTCAAGGTGATCTCTAATGCTGTGTGGAATTTGTCAATTGGACAAGGGATAGGACAGAGGAACAAAGAGTCAGCTTTAAGTCCAGAGTCCACTTTCATCTCCCTCTTCATCATCAAGGATCACAAGGAAGTTAAAACTCCTGTTCCTTGTAGCCCTCCTTGTGATCATCATCTTAACCCTCTGTTGCAAGAAAGCAGGGTACAAGCTAAGAATAAATGAGAATTAGCCCTTTGGAATTGAGAAGGAGTTCAAAATTTGTGTCTATGTGGTGCTTCAGGTGAGTGCTAGACAGATTGTTGTGACCCCCTGAGCTAGTGCGCGTTCAGTTCCAGTCCCACTTGACCCAGAGTCACAATGCAATTGAAATTAACAATTAATTCTTAGAAAAACACCCAAAGTCCTTGGCTCTTGTCTGCCCCATAACTACAATGACCAGGTTTGAAAATGTAAACATTTTTTATTAATAATAAGTAAAATATTCAGCAAATATAACTGGTTAACTAATTCCTAACCCCCCCCCCCCCCCCCCACCCCCTTAAGTCACCCCACGCTTATCTATATATATCTACATGCACAAGATAAACAAACACGGGGGCGGGGGGAAAGGGGTACACAGAGGTGAAAAGAGGAGTATAAATATAATGATGAAAGTAAAAGGATAAAAGTCTTGATTTCTAGATGGTTGTCTTCTAGCACACCTTCCTCCAGTCTAGGCTATTATTTTGAGGTTTCTGCTTTCAGTCTGTAATGATTTTCACTGCAGATCTATCCAGCTTTTTGGTAGGTTCAGAAATACAGCAGCTTTGCCACTTTTCTGGAGAAAGACTTGCACCTTCTTCTCTGAGAGTGTCGAGGACCCGACTGTCCTTTCCTTGCTTCTCTGAAAACCTTCCCACTTGGGAAGGACCCAGTCACTGCCTGTTGCCTGCAGAATACAGTCTTTTTGCCAATTCGTTGATCACCAGCCAACCAATCGAACCAAGTCCCTCCAATCCCTTGGGTGCCAAAAAGTCTGTGTTCTTGGGTGTTTTGCATGTGTTGGCCCGCGCAGTTGTTTAAGAAATGTTAATGCGTTAAACTCTGAAGATTACAAATGCTTCAATAAAATATTTTCTAAAAAAAAAAGTCTGAGTTCTGCTGTGCAAAACCTAGCACAGTGTACGATTTTGTAACTTTGAGTTCCTCACTTCCTCTGCTCAACTTACTCCATTAAACATCCATGGATCAACAAATGATAACAGCAAAATAAAAGAAATGGGAAATAAGGAAATCAACAGGAATGGACCTTACAGGATGCATAGGTGTTCAGTCACTGGCCTGACTGGTATGATGCTCCCAACAAGAGAAAAATCCCTACCCATGAGCTACATGGTCTGTGCTTTATCGAGTGTGAGGGTGTTTCTAGTTTGCAGGTTCCTTCTTTGGTAACTTGCCTCTCATGGAAATAGTGCAACAACTTCTGCTGCAACTACATTAAATCCATAAGTTGATTGATGGTTTTTGAGGAGTGAGTGCCAAGTAGCTTGAGAAAACTGAAAGAAGAGATTTGGCCGCGTCATCATGCAAAGTCAAACTTGCGTTTTACGTTTCTGCATGCAAGTCTTTGCTTTGGTGGAAGGTAGACAGTTCTTGCTGTGTGGTTCCCTCTTGGTGAACAGTGTGGATACTTGGGTCACCCAAGGAAGAAAAGTATGACCAATGTTACTTGGTCAAACCATTAAACATTTTGCGTCACCAAAACTGCAGTTTTGGAGGTGAGATAGTTGGCACTCACGCTGGTGCAGCCTCCCTCCACGTCGCATCACTGTTCCTCCTGCCAGATCCTCCTCTGGGATCACCCAGCAACCTGTCCCTCTATTTTGGGCTTCATCAAGGAGAGTTTGCAGGCCAGATGCAGTGAAATTGGGGCTTCTTATTGTCTGCCACTGCCTTTGTCATTGCCAACTGCCTTCTTGGCTGCATCTGTCAGCTTCTCCTGAATTAAACATTCCTGTGAAGCGACAGTTAAGTTGGCTGATGGTCAATTCACTTAGCCAAGGGCGGCATCTTAGTTTCCTGCTGTAATCCACTAACCTGTTGGCTTCCGAAATGGTTGTACTCTAATAATTATGCACCTAGCATATTACTCTGGTTTCACAGATGTTTCAATATCACCACCAAAATGGTTATGCAAATAAGCCGGCCCATGAAATTCTAGTGTATACTCCTCCAGGTCATCAACAAGCAAAACACATATGTCTTTTAGTCTAAAAGTAGTGCAGTTCATGTCTCTACTCTTCACTTCTTGTCATCTCTTAAACTGCCTTCTACAAGTGTCCATTTCACTCATTGGCTGCATTTCTTTCAAGTTGCAAGTTCCAGGAATCTTTGCTGCCCCATATTAATTTCCAACAGAAAATCTGAAAAATCGAGCCATAATTGATTTGTTTTCAGTTTAAGTTCCCTTCGAGACTTGTTGCCAAGATTAGATATTGTGCTTGAGAAGGAAGCAGGGTTGACTTGGGGAGCTGCAGGGCCTCTTTCTCTCTGTTTCCCATCCAAGCAGTGACCAGATTAAGAGGCTGACCAGTTGTCGTATGTGACTTCCTACAGTAAAGAGCTGCGGCCAGAAACAGTAGAGGAGTAAAGGAGGGAAAGATCACAGGGAGATAGGTGGGTTAGTTGGGGAAAGGGGTGCAAAGGGGGAACCACCGTGGTTCCTCCAAGCCCACAAGAAGTCCTGGAAAAGCAGCTACCCATTGAATCCTGCAGTTCCTGTCTCCCTTTAGCTACCGGGTTTCCCAAACCCTGGGCAACCTGGCTCACAGCCATTGAACTTAAATGGCTGATCAAAATGTGAGAAACGCAGTCTGATTAACATATGCTTACTGACCTGAGATTTAACCCTGCCCCCATCGTCCCAAAACATAGGCTTAGAGATGCAGGACCTAAATTGTTACTTATTCCCACAATCTGTTGTCAAATAAACCTGTGCAAGTAGCCCTCAGAAAATAATTTCAGCTGAAGGTTATATACTTCAGCAAGGGGTGGCACGGTGGCGCAATGGTTAGCACTGCTGCTTCACGGCGCTGAGGACCCGGATTCGATCCCGGGTCACTGTCCGTGTAGAATTTGCACATTCTTCCCATGTCTGCTTGGGTCTCACCCCCACAACACAAAAAGATGTGCAGGATAGGTGAATTGGCCATGCTAAATTGCCCCTTGATTGGAAAAAAAAAGAATTGGTGCTCTAAATTTATTTTTAAAATGTTTTTTAAAAACTTTAACAAGTGGAACATTAGAGTCAACTTTTGAAATGCGCACCCTTTAACACAGCCAACCTTGTAGGGTGATATACGTTGTGTAGGAGAATGTCTGAGGAAATACAATCCCTGTCTGGGGACTCCAACTACTTATTGTATGGAGAAAAATAGCTTTTTATTTATCTGAACTTTAGAAGGATGCCGATCAATGATCTTCACCGCTGGAGAATTTTCTGACATTTGTTGAATTGTCAGCATGCACCGTACAGTGAAAAGAATAAAATGGATGTATGGGCTAAATGCAAGTCTTGTGGAATGGGCTTTTCCCTCTAAATATTTCACACTGGCAAAGAAGTCCTGTACCAGTAGGCAGCTCTCTCTCTCTCTCTCCTTCACCCCCATCCTCCCTCCCTACCTGAGTGCTTGTTAATATTTTTCAACGTGGAATCGAATTCAATGCCACAGGATATTAACCCTTTCAAGGTAAACCATGGAAAGAATTGAAAAGCTGAAATGGCCAGCCAATAATCATCAGCTTGCACTGAAAAACACCACGTATAGCAGGTCAGTCAGCATCTGAAAGACAAATTACAGAAGTTGCTGCTGACAGATTTTGACCTGAAATATTAACCTGGACTTGGAACGACAGCATTTTCACAGCGCAGAGGGAGGCTATTCGGTATATTTCTCTCTGCCTATTCTCTCAAAGACCTGCTCTCTAAAAGACCTATCTGCCTATGTCACTTTATTTTCTCCAAACTTAATTTTTAATAAATATTTTAAAACAGAGTCTGCACATTCTCCCCGTGTCTGTGTGAGTTTCCTCCGGGCGCTCCGGTTTCCTCCCACGGTCCAAAGATGTGCAGGTTAGGTGGATTGGCCATGATAAATTGCCCTTAGTGGTTAAAAAAATGGTTAGGTGGGGACAGGGTGGACCTCTGGTAGGGTGCTCTTTCCAAGGGCCGGTGCAGACTCAATGGGCTGAATGGCCTCCTTATGCACTGTAAATTCTATGATTATCCATTTTCCTTTTAAAAGCTACAATGCATTCGAGCATGTTCTGTTTGAATTTCATCGTTCCCATTCTTTGCAGTGTTTCTTTTGATCACAATTTATATTAGACCTGAAAATACTCAGTTCTGAGTCTTCTGTGCACCTCTGTGTTTAAATGTCACTAACTTTAAAAAACAAATGTCTCAACTGTCACTTGTTTGCTTCTCGGGTTGGGAGGAACTGAAGGAATAGGGACAGCAGGCAGCACGGTGGCGCAGTGGGTTAGCACTGCTGCCTCACGGCGCTGAGGTCCCAGGTTCGATCCCGGCTCTGGGTCACTGTCCGTGTGGAGTTTGCACATTCTCCCCGTGTTTGCGTGGGTTTCGCCCCCACAACCCAAAAATGAGCAAGCTAGGTGGATTGGCCACTCTAAATTGCCCCTTAATTGGAAAAATGATTGGGTAATCTAAATTTATTTTAAAAAAGGAATAGGGACAGCTTGGGAGACTGGATAGGTTTAGATATTTTCAGGTGCGAGATTTTGTCACGCGACCACTGTCCAGCCCGCTGGAAAGGAACCTCTCGTGTATGGGGTCGGTAGAGGGCATCACGTCTGGGATTTATAGGTGGATTATGGGAGTACAGCTGCTTTTGTTGGATGAAGGAAAGGCCAGATGGCAGGAGGAGCTAGGGCCCATTTTGGAGGCAGAGTTATGGAGTGAGTCCCTCTGTAGGGTAAATGCTACATGATCCTGCGTGAGGCTAAGTTTGTTACAACTTAAGTTTGTGTTTAGGACACACCGCACAAAGGCCAGGGTGTGTAGATTCTTTTTAGGAGGTCGAGGATAAGTGTGAGCAGTGCTCAAGGGGGCCTGCTCACCATTCGAACATGTTCTTGTCCTGCTCAAAATTGGTGGGCTTTTGGAGGTACTTTGTCAGCACCGTATCGGCAGTGCTGAAGCTTTTTGGAGTGTCAGATCAACCATTACTGAGGTGGGTGCTCTGGCATTTGTATCGCTGTTGGCCTGGTGACGAATACTGCTGAGCTGGAGGCAGGCGACGCCACCCTGTGCCCCTGCAAGGCTGAGGGATCTAATGGAATTCTTCTACCTCAAGAAAGTCAAGTTTATGATAAGAGGGTCGAATGACGGGATACTATCAAAGATGGCGGCTGTTCATTTTGCACTTTAAAGAGCTATTAGTGGAGGGGTAAGAGAGAGAGGGGTAGGTTTAGGGGGTCTGGGTAGTGTGTTCCTCGTGTCTTAATAAAGCTCGTAGTCTCAAATGGGGAGAAGATGCTTTATTGTGAATTCGTTCTCCCCTCAGAGCTTAACTTACGGCTACCTCAAATGCTGCCTGCTTGTCTCTGTGTCCTGCTACCAGTTCTGCCTTCCGTGAAGTGTGTCCTCACTTCCTGTCCCAGTGTATTTATAGCTCTCCCGTGCTCCCTCTAGCGTTTGCTCAGTTGTATTGCATCTAGTCAGATCTACGATCACCACAGGTAGCATTATTGTTGTTGGAGTTCATATTACTGATGCTTGTTTTTCTGATTTATGTGTAGATATTGTTGCACTATGTAGTAGTTTATTTGTTGTTATAATATGTTACAAATTCAATCAAAGAAAATAGCTTTACAATTATCAGTTAAACAGCTATTAAACACAAGGAACCACTTAAACCACTTCACCAAAAGGTGAAGTCACACGGGATCAGGAGTGAGCTGGCAAGATAGATACAGAACTGGCTAGGTCATAGAAGGCAGAGAGTAGCAATGAAAGGGTGCTTTTCTGATTGGAGGGCTGTGACTCGTGGTGTTCCGCAGGGATCAGTGCTGGGACCTTTACTGTTCGTAGTATATATAAATGATGTGGAGGAAAATGTAACTGGTCTGATTAGTAAGTTTTCGGACGACACAAAGGTTGGTGGAATTGCAGACAGCAATGAGGACTGTCAGAGGATACAGCAGGATTTAGATTGTTTGGAAACTTGGGCGGAGAGATGGCAGATGGAGTTTAATCAGGACAAATGTGAGGTAATGCATTTTGGAAGGTCTAATACAGGTAGGGAATATACAGTGAATGGTAGAACCCTCAAGAATATTGACAGTCAGAGAGATCTGGGTGTACTGGTCCACAGGTCACTGGGTGGAGAAGGTAGTCAAGAAGGCATACAGCATGCTTGCCTTCATTGGCCGGGGCATTGAGTATAAAAATTGGCAAGTCATGTTGCAGCTGAATAGAACCTTATTTAGGCCATACTTGGAGTATAGTGTTCAATTCTGGTCACTACACTACCAGAAGGATGTGGAGGCTTTAGAGAGGGTGCAGAAGAGATTTACCAGGCTGTTGCCTGGTATGGAGGGCATTAGCTATGAGGAGAGGTTGAATAAACTCGGTTTGTTCTCACTGGAACGACGGAGGTTGAGGGGCGGCCTGACAGAGGTCTACAAAATTATGAGGGGCATAGACAGAGTGGATAGTCAGAGGCTTTTCCCTAGGGTAGAGGGGTCAAATACTAGGGGGCATAGGTTTAAGGTGTGAGGGGCAAGGTTTAGAGGAGATGTACGAGGAGATGCCTGGAAAATTCATCACAGCGGGCACTTCCACCATCTACAGAAAGTATTGGAAAATAGTGGAGATGGAAATGTGCAGATGCATTCAGCCTAATTAATTGTTGCCTTTCCGATTACCATCCAAAGATGGATGAGTACATGGCAGAAAAGGCAGGTTCAGATCCCACACAGACCAAGATCTGTATTCGCTCTCACAGGGCATTCAGCTGGACGTTTCTTTTGTTCTGTCTGAATGCAATAAGCTTCTGACTTCTTTTGTGCATCTCTGTTACATTCGGCATCCAGAGAGTTAAAGCTACAGCATTTATCCCATCTTTTTAGGAGGTTAACAAGGTGAAAAACTGAACTCCATGTGCTGATTGTATTTGTCAATACAATCTTCAGGAAGTGGAGAGAAGTGTGTGTTTGTGAAGTTGACCTTGGCGATCAACAATTATGGGCCACTGCTTTATACCAACCCAGTGTCCTTCAACGCCCTCCCAAAGTTCACAAAGGCACATTTTCTGCCACGTTTTGCTCTGTATAATGAACTATCTTCAAAATCAGTTCTGATGAACAATTTGAAAACCTGTGTTTTCTCAGGTTTAAATTTTTAATAATAATAATCGCTTATTGTCACGAGTAGGCTTCAATGAAGTTACTGTGAAAAGCCCCCTAGTCGCCACATTCCGGCGCCTGTTTGGGGAGGATGGTACGGGCCGGTTTTGGGGGTGAAAAGGGAAAAAACTAAGAACTGAATTTAGATAGCAAAGGACGAGGTAGATTCTGAAAAATCAGTGAAAAGAAACTTTATTTTTCAATCACAAACTAATGAAAACAATGTTTTGCTTTCTTTACAAGGTACGGTGAAGATAGGCAGCCACCACTAGAATTTACACAATTCTAGCACACCATTTTGATCAGGCTCCCAGTTCATCCCCAGATCATTATATTTTTAAAATTGAAATTAAGAAAATTATGTTCTTACTTGCCACTGTGATGGTGGGATAATAATTGCTGGAAATGATTCACAAGGGAACAGTTGCAGTTTTTCTTTCAGTGAACAATGCATTTGGTGTCTGACCTTAGTGTTGACCTTGGGCTTCAAGGGACTATCAATGTGATAATTGTCAGTTCACTTTTATTCTTGTTTCCTACGCCACCAGGAATGAAAGATTGACATTTGCTGTTGTATGAAGAATATGATGTGGAATATAATGGCCACAAAGGTTTACCAGGTTGCCGTAAAATGTTTCAAATTGTACAGTCTTCATTTCTCATCCCTGCTGAAAATTGGGTCCAGAGATCACGGGCGGGATTCTCCCCTACCCGGCGTGACGGAGGGTGCCGGAGTAGGGGAGTGGCGCCAACCACTCAGGGGTCGGGCCTCCCCAAAGGTGGGGAATTCTCCCCACCTTTGGGGGCCAGCCCCGCGCCGGAGCGGTTGCCACCAGGAGACCGGCGCAAAAAACCGGCGCCCCCGGCAGCGGGGCTGGCCGAAAGGCTTTCGCCGGTCGGCGCATGCGCCGGCAGTGACGTCAGCGGCAGCTGGCCTCATGAGGGTGAGCAATGCAAATTACATGTAGATAGCCAGATAGAATTTACAGTGCAGAATACAATGTATCCTTTGTGTGAAAATGTGTTTCCTCATTTCACTCCAAAATGGGATATCTATAACTTTAATGTGGTTCTGGATTCGCTTGCCAGGGGAAATAGTAACAACTCTACTGAATCTGACCTTCATTTTAAACAGCTCAATTTGATCACCCCTTAAACTTCTACAAGGGGAATGTAAACCACGGTTATGCAACCTGTCCCCCTTATTTAACCCTTTAAACCCAGATGTAATTTTGTGTGGCATTCCTTGCCAGGCTAATATATCTTTCATGAGATGGCATACTGAAAACTAAGGGTGTTGGAACAATTCTATTGTTTTGTTTTCCACCCAGCTCTCCGCAGTGCAGGACCTCAACCACCCATTGCCTAACTGTCAGAGACTATCAAACTAAAGGTTGTGGTACAGGGCAATACTATACTCAGCAATGCTTTTACATAGAATATACACCATGGAAACTGGCCATCTGCCCAACTAGTCTATTTATGCTCCACTCAACCATCTCTCCTCTCATCTAATTATCAGCATAACCCTCTATTCCCTTTTCCCTAATGTACTTAGCTAGCTTGCCTTTAAACATATCCATACAACTAAACTATCGGCCTCAGCTACCCTCTGCAGTCGCAAGTTCCACATTCTCACCACTCTCTGGGTAACGAATTTCTACTGAATTCCCTATTTGATTTCTTGGTGACCGTCTTATATTGACGGCCTCTAGCCTTGCTTTTTCCCATGTGAAAACACTCCTGCGATGCCTACTCTATCAAAATCTTTCATGCTTTTAAAGACCGCTGTAAGGTCACCAGTCAGCCTTCTCTTTTCACATGAACAAACACTTTTAACCAGAAAGCTATCAGGGGAGCTCTCAGCGACATTTATAAAGTAAGATTACCCGCAGGTGGTGCCGACTTATTCCTCCATGTTGCTCTGATTCTCCCCTCAGCTGTGGCGAGATGCAAAGCAGCGACCAGGTGCACTTCACCTCACAGTTCCCACAGGTAACAAAAAAAACAAAAAGGCGATTTATTCTCAACATCGCCCCCCCCCCCCCCCCCCCCCCCCCCCAAACTTCCCCTCTGTTTCCTAGCGTCAGGCTAAAGAGTAATGATTGACAGAGCCTGAGAATAGGTCACCACTTTTGGTAGCAGGTATTGTGTGACCTTTGACAGACGAGAAAAACTCTGACAGTGGACAAAAGGCAAATTGATGCCAGGGAGCTTTTCTTTGCACAAAGAGTGACCTGAATTGTGAATAGATTTCCAGGTAGCCATGGTCACAACAACCGTGCAATCGTTTCAGAAACAGTTGGTTGTTGTGATGAGGACCTGGACCGCTTTGTCTCTCTCTTTATTTCCTACTGGGTGCCCCAGCTGCTCTAAGTGCTTTGGCCCATGAATTGCATGGATGATGATGATGAAGTGCTATTCATTATTGTTTTCTACAAAATGAATAAACCGCATAACCAGATACGCAGAAACACTTGGCCCAGTGATCTAAGCTGGAGTTTATACTCCCATCAGCATCGACTTAATCCTTTCACCCTCATGTGTAGCCTACAGCTTCCCCAACACATTTGTATCTTTCTTGCGATTGCAGTAATAAAATTACCTCGATAATAATGGGAAAGAAAGGTTTCTTTAGCTGAACTGTTCAGTGACTAAATCTGGAAAATTGCATTCGGTAGATTCCTTCGTAATCTATTTAGAGCTTTATTGGACTCTTGATCAGAACGCTGACAGGCACACCACGAGGGGATAGTTCCTCCCGCTGTCAGTTTGCATGTGTTGGAAAAGTGTTCACAATTGTAAAACTTATACAGCCTCTCTGCTTTTTGACGGATTCATTTTTATTTAATGTCATGAAGATGGCTAACTACTATGTGGTGAAAGGCTAATGACTAGTTGGTCAGCTCTCGCTAACCGTTCACTGTTGCTCCTGAAACTCTGCTCACAAAGTGATGCATTGCAGGAGGGACGGTGCACTTTGTGTATTTCAAACTTATCCTCTTTTCGGTTGGTCATCCATGTTCCATTTGCTTGCTTTGGTGTGCTGTCAGAACTCAATCATTGTTATTCTGAAACAGGCCACTGGTATCAGGAAAGAAAGATAGTTTAAAGTCATCTATATTTGTATTTATGAGTAGTAGAAATAAGGTACAGCTTTAAGCAAGTTTAATTATGTGTTTCTGCATCATAAAGGGCTAAAACATTAGTTAGCTTCATGTTAAGCAAAGGTGCCTGCATGTCTGTTGGTTTTGGTTGCATTTCAAACAGTGCCAACAATATAATGCAAGGTTTATGACATAAAAGCAATTAGAGAGGTAAAAGAAACTAAGCAGGTGCTTAGCAACCAAAGGCTACCCTTGGTTAGAAAGAACTTTAGGGTTTAGTTTTAAGCTGGACCCAGAAGGAGTGGGACAGGATCAGGGAGCTGCAAAAAAGCAGACTTCCTAAAAGAACAAAACAAAACAAAGTCCAGAAATCAGGGAGTTGGGACAAAAGGAATGTCTCAGGAAGACCGTTAATTAAAAGGGACAAATAACAAAAATTTGAACGCGGTCTCGTTGGGTGAAGTTAAAGTTGACATCTTAACACGGCCAATGAAGCAGTAGTGTTCTGTTGGCATGGCTGGGTACCTGAGAGGTTATCTGGAAGCTTGAATACACATGGCAATCCAGGGCAGAGGAATATTGAGGGGAGAATTTGAAATTATGGATGTGGTAAAAGCAATTGCGAGAAAGTGTTGTTTGGGAAAAGACCCAAAAGTGATTTTTTTTCTGAGTGGAATTTGGAGACACTTGGGTGGAAGTCAGATTCCAGTTTTACCTGTTGGCTCAAAAATGAGACTGGCATCTGGGGGGGGATGTGTTGAGAATTCCACTTGTATTGGGTGGCATCTGCCACCTGGTTTCAGAATGTGAGGTGTCTGACCACAGCTGGCCTGTTGGTTTACAGGGAATGTGTACTTACTGAAAACATTATAGCATAAGATCTATTTTCATAATTTGTGTACATATGTTAAGATGTGATGGGATGGAAGGAGTATTGTATCATAGTCTATCTTTTCACGTTTAATAAATGCTATATAACCTTTGTTAAAAGTTAGTTGGTAGTCTTGTGACAAAGAGTCATCGGACTCAAAACGTTAGCTCTTTTCTCTCCCTACAGATGCTGCCAGACTTGCTGAGATTTTCCAGCATTTTCCCTTTCGTTTCAGATTCCAGCATCCGCAGTAATTTGCTTTTATTTTACTGTTGTGCTGTCTTCTTTTCGACTTGCATCTTCCTCAGCTTCAAATATTTATCCCGTACTTTACAATTTCTCAGTAGTAATTTTAAATTGATCCCCCCCCCCACATCACTGTTTTCGCAAACAGGAGAAATCATCATTTCGTCTTCACTCCATTAAAGTTCTTCAGAATTAATCGGGGACCTGTTCTAAATCATTTAACTTTGGACCGAACGCATGACATAGACAGTGTGAGGATTTTTGTTTTCTTACACACCTTTCTGGAGTGCATTGCCTCAAAGAGTAATCAGTGCAGATTCAAGAGTAACTTTCAGAAGGGAATTTAAGCAATACTTGTGCGGAAAAAGCCTACAAGGTTCTGGAGAAAGAGTGGAAACTAATTTGATATTTGTTTTTAAAGAACTGGCACAGGCATGATGGACTGAATGGCCTCCTTTCGTCCCATCTAATTCTATTTTTGCATGGCTCCAGCTGCATCAGTGTAGATGTTGGGAGGAGGAGAGATGCACAGATCATGCACAGTTGTGATGCCTCCACGATTGACTAACCTGCCGACTCACTGTCATGAATAACAGCCATTGGCTGAGATGTAAAAAGGGTGACTAACACCTTCCTGTAAGGCGCCAACGTTTCCAAGAGAGAGGAGGTGGGGTGGGAGGAGAAAACTGACACAATATGATGTTGATTTTATAACACGGTAGCACCGTGGTTAGCACTGTTGCTTCACAGCTCCAGGGCACCAGGTGCGATTCCCGCCTTGGGTCACCGTCTGTGCGGTGTCTTCTTCCCGAGTCTGCGTGGGTTTCCTCCGGGTGCTCCGCTTTCCTCCCACAAGTCTCAAAAGACGTGAATTGGGACATTCTGAATTTTCCCTCTGTGTACCCGAACAGGCACCAGAGTGTGGCGACTAGGGGCTTTGCACAGTAACTTCATGGCAATGTTATTATAAGCCTACTTGTGATCACGGGCTAGGCCACCGTGGGTCAGATCGCCCCCCCCCCCCCAGGACCCCGGAGCCCACCTGCACCGCCAATCTGTGACTGCATCTCCACAATCAATGGGACTGTCCGTTCCAAAAGCCCAAAACCCGTCTGGACAGCGGCTAGTTCCTGGAGTCGGCCCGCCCTCCGACCGTCCACCCCCTCGGGATTCCTACCTCCACCTGATGTACCAGATCAGTTGCGTGGTGTGCACCAGATAGTGTCCCAGGAGCCTCTTCACTAATGTGCACAACTCAAGTGAGTGTCTTTGGAATGGTGGAGAGTGTTGGAGAGACAACTGTGATGGGACATCTGACAGTCCTGTCTGACTCATGCATTAGACATTAGACAGTCTGACGCATGCAGCCCAGGGGGTGGCAGCTGATGGCCTCAGTGGCCAGGGCACCCGGCCATGGCAGCCGGCTTGGGTGGCGACATGTGGTGCAGGGTGGGGGTTTAGCCATCCTCCAGTGAAGGAGTGGTAGGGTTAGGGGCGTGTCGGAAGGGGGTTACTGCCAGGGGCACAGTGTTGCCTACTCACCCTGGCTACCCGGAGGAGCTTGTGCAGTTTTTTACAGCACTGCTGGTCAGTCCGGATGGTGTTGTTGGTGGCGCTCACCGGCTCTGCCACCTGCGCCCAGGCATGGCGAATAACGGTGGGTGGCAGCCTCCTTCCTGGGGTACAGGGTCGCCCGCCTCTCCTCCACCGCCTCCAGCAGGGTCTTCAGCTCGGAGTCTGTAAATTGTGGGGCCCCATGTCTTGCTGCCATCTTGTTGGCTGGGATGGTGCGTGTGGGGAGTGAAGTGTGTAGATGCGGCTGCAACTTGTCAGCCCCCTGAGTGTCAATCACAAATCCGGCGAATCCCGCATCGTTCACATTAGAATCGATTGTGTTCCACGTGGCGCCGGTGTTAGCCCCTCCACAGTCGCTGAAATGTCCAGACGCTGCGCCAGTTTTGCTGTTGTGGAAGTCCACAAATCCTGTGCCAGCGTCAACACTTAGGGCAGAATTCTCCGCTCCCGGGAAAAATCAGGAGGGCCGTCGTGAACTCGGCTGAGTTTCACGACGGCCTCGGTGGCCGCTCCTCGCCCCCTATTCTCCCTTCCCGGCGGGGCTAGGAGCGGCGCTACGTAAATCTCAGCCGCGGGAGCGTCGTGCCGAGAATGACACAGCCGGCGCGCCTAATGACGTCAGCCGCGCATGCGCATGTTGGCCGGCTCCAACTCGCGCATGCGCGGCTGACGTCATGACGCTGACGGCACGAACCCGCGCATGCGCGGTGGCCGTCTTTCCCCTCAGCCGCCCCGCAAGACGTGGCGGCTTGATCTTGCGGGGCGGCGGAGGGGAAATAGTGCGTCCGATTTGGACGCCGGCCCGACGATCGGTGGGCACCGATCGCGGGCCTGTCCCCTCCCGAGCACAGTCGTGGTGCTCTTTCCTTTCTAGGCCACCTACAAGCCCCAAACGGGCTTCTCACTCCCGTTTCACGATGGCAGCGACCAGGTGTGTTTACCGTCGTCGTAAAACGGCTGCGAACGGCAGGCTCGGCCCATCCAGGTCAGAGAATCGGCGTTCACCGTGAAAAGCGGCGATTCTTCCGAGCGG
Organism: Scyliorhinus canicula; assembly: GCF_902713615.1. Classification (NCBI taxonomy): domain Eukaryota; kingdom Metazoa; phylum Chordata; class Chondrichthyes; order Carcharhiniformes; family Scyliorhinidae; genus Scyliorhinus; species Scyliorhinus canicula. The sequence goes on from NC_052166.1 coordinate 56,616,850, forward strand.
GGGGGGGGGGGGGGGGGGGGGGTAGAATCGCGGGGCGTGCGAGGGGGGCGTGAATTTTGTTGGGAATCCCTCCCGCGATTCTCCCACACCGCGTGGGGAGCGGAGAATCGCGCCCTTAGTCTCAGGAACGGAGAATCCAGCCCCAGTTATGTCCAGCTCACCGTCCACTACAGACAACAACGCAACGTGCAGTTACATCGAACCTTTATTGCATTAAGGTGCTTTCACAGGAGTGCAATCAGGCAAAATATGGCACTGAGCGATGCAAAGCAATATTAGGGCATGTGACCAAAACCTTGCTCAAAGAGGTTTAGGCTTTAAGGGGAATTGGAAAGGAGAAGAAAGAGAGGAAATTGCAGAGCCTCGGATCCAGTCAGCAGAAGGCACGGTTCGTCAACAGTGGCACCATTAAAATTGAAGATGTGCAAGATGTGCACTAGAAATGGAGGAGCGCAGAGATCTCTGAACGTTGTCGGCCAGAGGAAGCCACACAGTTAGGGAGGGGCAACGATATGGAGGGTATTTGAAAACAAGGAGAAGAATTTTAAAACCAAAGCGGTACTGTACCAGAAGCCAATGTAGATTTGGGAGTACAGGGAAGACGGGTGAACATGCCTTGGTGTGAGTTAGGGTATGGGGAGGGGAATTGTGGCTGAGCTTTAGTTTGTGGAGTGTGGAAGATGGCCAGAGGTGTTTTGAAACAGTTGAGTCTATTGCTCTATTTTATCTTAAATCGATTAGTACCTGCTATAAAAAACTGAGTATTACCCTTTTTCTGGTGGACTTGCCAATAAGAACTGCATTCAATAGCGACACTTTTACATCGATTATAAAACACAATATATGAAAATGCACACCATTATTACTCCATTTGTTCTCCATTGAGAGACTGTAAGCCTGCATTGTGTTTAGGGTTGAGTAATAGATTATTGGCACGAAAGTACATCAAAGTGCATCTTCAGTGGATTCTACCCCCCCCCCCCCCCAGTAATTGTCAACAGGGATCTCAAACTTCCAGGCTGTGTCCCCACAAATTAATTGCACTTCTCTGAAGAGCCCTTTCTCTTCAAGCACAAACTAACAGCCCTTGACCAGCGCAGTGACCGGCTAAATCATTTTAAACATCAATCTATAACTTAGGATGAGAGCGGTGCTAAAATTGAAATGATTAGTCAATCGAAGGGAAAGCTTTTATACAAGGTAGGCCCCCGGAGTGTTGTGTACTCCATCGGGAAGATCAGCAAGTGTGCATTCAGGTGAAATGAAGAAAACGAACAAGTGCAAAAGCAGATAAACAGTCAGCCTAATGCAATGTGGATTTCTGAAGCCCTGAACACCACAGTAAATAGTTGGATGCCTAAAAATAGGTAGAAAAATGTGAAGTACTATATTTTGAAAGTAAGAGTAGGGGGAAAATGCACCTTAAGTGGTAAGATTTTATATTGGGTTCGCAGTGATTCTCAAACGTTTTTGTCCACTTAGTCAGGCAAAAAACTCCACGGGTTACGTATTGGTACTACCCTACCCACCTTTGCTTACCATCACAAAAAAACTCATTTGTGTAGCGTGGCCCCTCTAAGGGGGCAAGCCCTCGCGGTCCATGAGAACGCGAACCCTAACCAATGAGGAGAAAGTGCGGGGGCCTGGGAGCAGGGCCTGGGCAATGTAGACACTGGAGCCAGAGAGTTAAGACAATAAGAGAGTTATTGTTGCTCTGTTGCCTTTGCCAAAGGTACATAGTTGCCTTTGCCTGTTGTTAATAAACCCCCTTGTTCATTACTGGAAGCCTCCAATGTATTTTCTCCAGCCCCCACATTGGCGATGAGGTAAACCGGATCGATTGCCTGTCCTCAGTATTTGCGGATTTGAAGGGGGAAGATAGAAGCCTCCAGAACCAACAGAAAATCAGGAACAATCAACGGTCGCGTCAAAACAGTGAGTGAAAATACCAATGGTCAGGAAGTTAGACCCGTTTGGCCAGGGGCCGAAGTACATCGAACGGCTCCATTACTTTTTGATAGTGAGCAGAATAAAAGGGGAAGACAAACAGAAGGTTACACTGTTGATGGTTTGTGAGCCCCAACCTATAGCCCGAGTCTTTACACCTGGTAAAGGCATCCTGGCCCTTGAGCGCCTCAGTATCGATTTCAAAGAGCCCCTCCACTCCACCAACAGCAACACATTTCCTCAACGACATTGACAAATTCTCCCGCTTCCCCTTTGCAATCTCCTGCCCCGACATGACCGCTGCCATCGTTATTAAAGCCCTACGTAGTGTCTTCACCCTGTTTGGTTTCCCCACGTATGTTCACAGTGACCGGGACTCGTCGTTCATGAGCGACGAACTGCGTCAGTACACGCTCGGTAAGGGCCTCGCTTCGAGCAGGACTACCAGTTATAATTCCCGGGGAAACGGGCAGGAAGAGAGAGGGAACGTGACGGTCTGGAAGGCCGTCTTCCTGGCCCTACGGTCTAGGAATCTCTCAGTCTTCCACTGACAGGAGGTCCTCCCCGATGCGCTCCACTCTATTAGGTCCCTTCTTTGCACGGCCACAAACGAGACCCCTCATGACTGCCTGTTTGTTTTCCCCAGGAAATCCACCTCGCTTCCGTCCTGGCTGAAGACACCGGGGCCCGTCCTACTCCGCAAACATGCCAGGAGCCCTAAGTCCGACCCCCTGGTCGAGAAGGTCCAGCTCCTACACACCAACCCCCAGTAGGCATACGTAGAACACCCCCGACGGCCGACAGAATACGGTTTCCCTCCGGGACCTAGCGCCCGCAGGTTCCACTACCACCGCCACCCCAACTTACCCCGCCCAACCTACGCTGACGAGCGCCCCCGCCCCTACGTGGCACCCGCACCCCCTTCAGCCCCCCTCATTCCCGCTTCACCAACCCACAGGAATGAAGCTCCAGAAGACACGCTCCCAGTGTCCGCATCTGTACCCGCACCGGCAACTTCACTACCCATGCCCACACGGATGAGTTTGACACCCGGGCCAGCTGCCATACCAGAGCTTCGGCGATCACAGCGCACGATCCAGGCGCCAGACAGGCTGAACTTGTGAACCCTTCACCCCTGCAGGGCTTCATTTTTTTAACGGGGTGAATGTGGTGAATGTATTGCATTAACCATTCACCATGTATGTAACTGTATCACGCTGTTGCCCATAAGGGCTCTACCTATGGACCATTGTAAGGTATTACCTGTGACGTATCATGTTGGTGCCTTTGTGGGCTCCGCCCTGGCTCCTCCCCTTGAGGGGAGGTATAAAGAGCAGTAGCCCTGTAGACAGCTCTCAGTAACAGAGCAGTCGCAGGCAGGCACTGTTCTAGTCGACTAAAGCCACAGTTTACTTCAACTCCTTGTTTCGCGTGAATTGATGGTTGCATCAGCCGCCTTTTCCATTCAATTTACTGACCCTTTCATGAAGTCTTCCTATACGTATGACCAGTGCAGGCGGTCAGGGTGGTACAGGTTTCGCAATCAGATTAGTCACATGGAATTTGAGGGGGTTAAATGGCCCAGTAAAATGTTCCTAAGTGTTTTTACATCTTCAGAGCATAGAGCATAGAACACACAGTGCAGAAGGATGCCACTCGGCCCATCATGTCTGCACCGACCCACTTAAGCCCTCACTTCCGCCCTATCCCCGTAACCCAATAATCCCTCTGAACCTTTTTGCACACTAAGGGCAATTTGTCATGGCCAATCCACCTAACCCGTACATCTTTGGACTGTGGGAGGAAACCAGAGCACCTAGAGGAAACCCACGCAGAAACGGGGAGAACATGCAGACTCCGCACAGACAGTGACCCAGCGGGGAATCGAACCTGGGACCCTGGCGCTGTGAAGCCACAGTGCTAACCACAATGTTACCATGCTGCCTTGCCACTGATTCCTGCATTCCTTCAAGAAATGCCTCTGTGTTTTAGAGTCACACCAGGTTATGTAAAGCATGGGGTTGGCCAGGTATTTCGATCCTGCTTTAACAGCAGAACTAGGGAGCAGTAATTTTGATTAACAAAAGAATTTGGTTCTCCCTGTTAAATGTAATCTCAGACTCTGGTGGACGTTATACAATAGTTAGTGGCACACTTTTTCAAACCCCTGCAGTTTTGGTGAACGTCTGCACCCCTAACTGGGAGGATTTTAAAAAATGTATCTAGCTCTTCCTAATCCACTGTACCATTTTTGGCCAGCCAATATTAAAAATATTTGAACATGTTGTCATGATCCAAGTTTAAACTGATGTTACAGAAGCACATCCCGGCTGCTCATCCTCTCTTCCTGCCTTAATTTGTGGCCCCTTTTCCTCCTCAAAATATATATCAAACGTCGTTGTGATTTCTACTTTAAAAATGTGGAAACAATTTTGTCAGCATTTTAAACTTTCCATTTCTTCGCTGTTAAGTCCTATTTGTAATAACAACTTATTCTTTGCCTCCATGCTTGATTCGCCATTTAAATTGTGGAGGAAGAAGGGACTCAAATGTTTTACTGACCCTGTTTCTGGGTGGGAACTTTGCCAGCTTTAGCAAGGTTGGAGCCAAATTTTACTTTGCCTGAGTCTAGTCTTCACTGCTATTTTCAAGACCGTGCGCGCTGTCCTTTCCTCTAGTTTAGTTTACTCAATAGTTTAGAGGATAGCTGTAAGCTCTAAAATGATACAGATGGGTTGGTGAGGTGGGCAGAGAAGTGGCAAATGGAGTTCAACACCAATAAGTGTGAGGTAATGCATTTAGGGAGGTCGAACACTAATGGGGAATACACAATAAACAGGAACATACTGAGAGGGGAAGATGAAGTGAGAGATCTTGGCGTGCAAGTGCATCGGTCACTAAACATAGCAGTGCAGGTAGATGAGTTGTAAAGAAGGCATATGGAATGCTCCCCTTCATTGGCAAGGTATAGAATCCAAAAGTAGGGATCTACTGATGGAACTGTATAAGACACTTGTTAGGCCACAACTGGAATGGTGTTTGCAGCCCTGGTCACCACATTACAGGAAAATTGTAATTGCTCTGGAGAGAGTGCAGAGAAGGTATGGCTAGGGCTGGAATATTGTACCTACGACGAGAGATTGGGGACATTGGGGTAGTTTTCCTTGGAACAGAGGAGGCTGCAAGGTGACATGATTAAGGTGTACAAAATTGTCTGGGGTACAGATAGAGTAGACAGGGGGGAACCTGTTTCCCTTAGCAGAGTGTTCAAAAATCAGAGGTCATAGACTCGAGCTAAGTGGTAGAAAGATCAGAGAGGACACGAGGATAAACGTTTTGATGCAGAGGGTAGTGAATGCCTGCAATTCGCTGCCTGAGTTGGTTGTGCAGGCAGAAAACTGAAACTCCTTTTAAGAAGTACCTGGACCTGCATCTTAAGTGCTGTAAGCTGCAGGGCTATGGGCCGTGTGCAGGAATGTGGGAGAAGACAGGGCACCTGGGTGTCTTTGGGCTGACAGGGCCAAGATGGGCCAAATGGCCCCCTTTCTGTCCTGTATCATTTCTATACTACCTCCAAGTACATTGTTGAAAGGGATTTTGTCATTGCCTCAAATCAGCAGCGGTTACATTTCAAAGTTGTCCAATCTAATGATATCCTCTGGAATCCTCTCCTCTCCATCAGCTAAGAAATGATTGGGATGCAGAGCATGTGCCTGATCTTGAAATGAAAATGAAAATGAAATGAAAATCGCTTATTGTCACGAGTAGGCTTCAATGAAGTTACTGTGAAAAGCCCCTAGTCGCCACATTCCGGCGCCTGTCCGGGGAGGCTGGTACGGGAATCGAACCGTGCTGCTGGCCTGCTTGGTCTGCTTTAAAAGCCAGCGATTTAGCTCAGTGAGCTAAACCAGCCCCTGGGGATCCCTTCGGGATGACTGGTGGGAGGAGGCCCTTTTTAGGGTCAACTCCACATCCTCCTGTGCTCGGTAAAGTTTAATTCAGTTTAAAGTTCTCCACTTTACCAATTCACTTTACCAAGACCAGAATTAGTAAGTTTCTCTCCAACACAAGCAACAAATGCACCAGATGCTCACTTGTCCCTCCAGACCATACCCACATATGCCCAAAGCGGTCTAGGTTTTGGTCATCCTTCTTTGAACACGCTTTGCGAAGTTCTAGACATTGACCTACAGCCTTCTCCTTTGATAACCATGTTTAAGACTCATCAGCACTGGCCAGTTTCATTAAGATGGAGGCAGACATCATTGGATTTACTTCATTAATAACCCGCAGGCGGATTTTATTAACCTTGAAGTCCTCAAATGCCTAATCCTGGTTGGAAGATTTCATGTCTTTTCTATTTTGGAGATGATTTGAGTATGCCATAAGAGAATCCACTGAGAAATTATTTTGTACATGGAAACCATTATCTCTTTAAAGGGTTAATTACTGTCAACTGTTAATTTTACTGGTTATTTTTGCATAGTTTTTGTTTATCTACTTATTGGGTGGAGGGGCATTGCATTATGGTACTGTATTGTACGTTGTTTACCTGCTCCTTTCCCCTTTTGAAATCATTGAAAAGAATTTACAGAAAAGTTAGCTCGCACAGGCGATCGAATGCACCGAGAAAGGTGCAACGGAGCTACAATGTGTGCCAAAAGGAGAGGTAAACCAGTCCTGGAATGGTATGGCTACGCGACCCTTTGCCTCCAGAACCCTATCAAAAGCTGAGTTCCAGTACTCCCAGATTGAAAAGGAAGGTCTTACCGTAATCTATGTCGTCAAAAGGTTCCACCAGTGCGTCTACAGGTGACGTTTTACAATACTAACCGACCACAAAATCATTTTTGCGATTCCTTTTAGAGAAGATAAGCCGATGCCCCCAATTTTCTCTGGCAGAGTCAGTGATGGACCTTGCTGCTAGGAGCCTACCATTCCGCCTTTCAACACAGACCAGGTACCAAAATCTCTAATGCGGATGCACTGAGATTACTCACCTTGCCAAAAAGCCTGGTGCCACCTCCAGTGCCCCACAAAATCGTTTTGATGCTGAATTTCCTTGACACCTTGCCCGTGTCTTTAGGACACATAGGAAATTGGACCCAGTGAGACACTATCTTATCCAAGGTGAAACAAATGATATTAACCAGTTGGCACCATGATAAATCTGACCAGTTGTGGCAGGGATGAGCTCTCCTGTCAGGAATGGAGTAAAAGTCAGGGGTCTCGTGTGGTAGCCCTTGTTGCAAGAATAGTCCAATGCCCATTCGATCCAGACGAAAATGAAAGTCCTAGCTCAGTTACATTTGGTGACCAGGGATAAATAAAGACATTGCAAAAGCAGTGTGCCAGTGCAACTCTTACTAGACACAGCAGTTGCTGCTTCCCACAGCCAATCTTCACCCCTGGGAGTGGTCTGTTCGGCCATGAATCAGAGTGCATGTGGATTTTACAGGCCCATTTCTGGGACGAATGTTGCTCATCTCGGTAGATGCTCATTCAAAATGGTTGTCCATTCACGAGTTGGGAGTGACGACATCGGCGGCCGCAGTAGAAGCCTTGCGCCGGATATTTGCCACCCACAGCCTCCCCAAAGCGGTTTGGCAATGGCACTCCTTTCACTGGATAGGAGTCTCTACATTTTGCCCAGACTCATGGAATACCAAAATGGTCCCTTCGTCAAATGAGTTGGCAGAGAGAGCTGTCCAAGCTTTTAAGAGTGTCATGAAGAAGCTATCAGAGACTGCACATCGTGCTGGAGGCTGGTCAACTTGCTCTTGATTTATAATATGACCTCCACGCTACCACGAGGGGTCACATCGGTGGAATTGCTTGTGGGCTGCCACCTCCAGATGTGTCTGGACTTAATTGTCCCACATTTGGCAGGGAGAGAGGAGGCAGACCAGGCCTCCCACAGCAGACAGCATGTTTCACAAAAAGGTGACAGGTCATTCCAGGCGAGGGGCAAGGTTGAGAAGGCGGGGCCGTCACGAATAACCTCAGCCGGTATGGGAATTGAACACACGCTGTTGACCTCTCTCTGCATCACAAACCAGCTGTCCAGCCAACTGAGCTAAACTGGCCCCCTTGCCTTTAATTGTTGTCGCGTGTGCTGATGATGACTAATGCCATGTTCACGGGAACCAGTCTGGTTGTGAGATGTCACGTGAATGGTGCTGATGAGCTCCCTAACCTATTCTCTCATATGGCATTGACCATAGCATTGCGAGTCAGTGACTTGCATTTTACACTGGACCCTTACGCAGACCGCACATTGAGAACCACTGGAGTAGAAGGAAAACGGGATCTTGATGTGCAGGGCTACAGATCAGTAACAATTGTAGTACATGTAAATAAAGTCATAGAAACTTTATACAGAATGCTCCTCCTAGCATATAATACAAAAACCAAAGTGGTAACATTTGTACAAAATTGGTTTGACTTTGCATCCTATAAAGTTTTTATCATGCTTTTATGGGAAACTTATCAAAAGTGATGGTAAAGGTGCAAAATTGATTATCTAGGTAGGATGTTGTTGGGGTTGAGGATTTTTTGTTTTAATAGTTATAGTAAGATGAATAATGATAGGTTGTTTCCACTGATCAATGAGGGGGCTGAAATTTAAAATCATTACACAAACATAGTTACCAAGAAAATACTTTTGCAGGATTTGGTTAGAATGGGGGGTTCTCTGTCACAACACATTATTGATGTAGGGCCCTTAAATTACTTCAAAGGGGATTTAGGTTTCTGGTCTACAGGAATAGTAAAGAGTAAGGGGAACAAGGAGGACAAATATATTAAGACGGCTCATATAGGAAAGTACTGGTGCAGAACTGATTGGCTGGCCAAATGATCTGTTTTTGTGCCATTAATTATACAAATAAAATGAGCATCTCAGTTGGTTGCGAACTATTATAAATATTACCAGAGGTCACAATGTCAGTGGACTTTAAATTTTTTCACCTGGTACTGGGATCTCAGGAGAATGACACAGCGATTAAAAAATGTGTCCAAAGTGTGGAGAATAAATATGCATACCTTAAAACTGAGCGATACACTGGCTTCGGATCGAAATCTTTTCAATTTGTTCTGATCGAGGATGTGCAAGTGAAATGGAGATATCTTACCGTGTGACACTCGTAAATAGTCAGGAATCTTCAATTAGATGTTGCTGATCTAACAAAGTTAATGCTTTGTCAGCAATTCACTCAAACATTCTAGCAGACATTGAGGGTGAGGAAAGACTTATCAAAGATCAGAGAAACTCTAGGTTGGGGCTGCGACTTCGTACCTTCAGCTTGTCCAATGTTTTGTTGCCGGTATATCCTTTCTAACTAATGTTTGTTCAATCCAACACCCTTGTCTTTGCTGAACTATGTTGGTTCTTCATCTCTCAGTGTCTCAAATTTAAAATTCAAATCCTCATGTTCAAATTTCTTCATTGCTACCTCCCTACCTCTGTAACCTTCTTCAGCCCCATAACTCCTCAAACGGCCTTGAGTAGAAATTGGTATATGTTGAGCATGTTTTGTGCAAATAATTCTAGTTTAACAATGGGCAGCATTTAGATCAGGGGTGGGCAAACTACGGCCCGCGGGCCGCATGCGGCCCGCCAAAGGTCTTTATGCGGCCCACCAAGTCATTTTAAAAAAATTTAAAATTTAAAAAAAAAATAAAATTTTTTTTTAAGGTTAATGGGGGGGCTGTTGGGTTACTTACTGGTATAGGGTGGATATGTTGACTTGAGTAGAGTGATCATTGCTCGGCACAACGTCGAGGGCCGAAGGGCCTGTTCTGTGCTGTACTGTTCTATGTTCTATATGAGGCGCCCAGAATCATAACCGGGTGAAGTAATTATTTTACTTAATATACTATGCGGCCCTTTAAAATTGTGAATTTCTGAATGTGGCCCTTGCACGGAAAAGTTTGCCCACCCCTGATTTAGATAGATACCTAAAACAAACATTGGAACTTTTAAACATGTCTCTTTAGAGTCAAGGATGTTTACAGCACTGGCCCTTCGGCCCAGCTTGTCCATGCCGCCTAGTTTCTATCACTGAGCTGGTCCCACTTGCCCGTATTTGGCTCATATCCCTCTATACCCACCCTGCCCATGTAACTAAATAAAAGCAAATTACTGCGGATGCTGGAATCTGAAACCAAAGAGAAAATGCTGGGAAATCTCAGCAGGTCTGACCTTTGACAAAGGGTCAACTGGACTCAAAACGTTAGCTTTTTTCTCTCACTAGAGATGCTGCCAGACCTGCTGAGATCTTCCAGCATTTTCTCTTTGGTCTACCCATGTAACTGTCTAACTGCTTTTTAAAGGAAAAATTGTATCCGCCTCTACCACAGCCTCTAGCAGCCTGTTCCAGATGCTCATCACCCTCTATGTGAAGAAATTTCTCCTCTGGTCTGTTTTGTATCTCTCTCCTCTAACCTTAATCCTGTGCCCTCTAGCTCTAGACTCCTCAACCTTTGAGAAAATATGTCGACTATCTACCTTATCAATGCTCTTCATTATTTTATAGACCTCTATAAGGTCACCCCTAATCCTCCTACGTTCCAAAGTCCCAGCCTATCCAGCCTCTCCTTATAACTCAGCAGCCCTCCCCTCCAAGTATCAAAGATCTGGGCTGTCCTTGCCTCCGACTGCTGCAAGGACGTGGCAGTGAGATGTTCTCCAGAAAATAAGCCCAATCCTAATCTAGAGCTGTGCCCCACCGAGGTGTGTGTCTCTGCGCGGGTGGAGGCTGTGGGTGAGCGGTTCTTCACAAGCCTGCTGTTCAGGCATGGTCAGGGGCCTCGAGTGCTGCTCAACTGGCTGGTGGGCCTTGAACTGCTAGTGTTGGAAAATGGAGAATAGAATTTTGGTTGACAGGCATGAACAATGTAAGACTGCATGTGACTCCCTGTGATTGTCAGGATTTCATGAAATCATAGAATTTACAGTGCAGAAGGAGGCCATTCAGCCCATCGAGTCTGCACCAGCTCTTGGAAAGAGCACCCTACCCAAGGTCAACAACTCCACCCTATCCCCATAACCCAGTAACCCCACCCAACACTAAGGGCAATTTTGGACACTAAGGGCAATTTATCATGGCCAATCCACCTAACCTGCACATCTTTGGACTGTGGGAGGAAACCGGAGCACCCGGAGGAAACCCACGCACACACGGGGAGAACGTGCAGACTCCACACAGACAGTGACCCAAGCCAGAATCGAACCTGGGACTCTGGAGCTGTGAAGCGATTGTGCTATCCACAATGCTACCGTGCTGTGATCCGCACAAGGGTGCTGGGAGAGTCTGATGCCCCCCTCCCCACAGGAGCGATCCTGTCCTCCGCAGAAAGGTCAGCTGCAGCCTCCTTGAATTCGGCGAGGGCAATGATCTCGACCATTTGTCCCCCAGTTTGGGCTCTTTCATGCTTGTTATGCACCAGCTTGGCCTGTGTGAAGATGAAAGAAAGGCATGTGATCAGAAGGAGCAGAGGCTGGGTGGAATGCATGTCTCCTGTGTTGTGAGCCCTGCCAGGAAGGGCCAGAAGATGGAGTGTGATCAACGTGATGGATGGGATGTTGGTGATGGTGAAAGTCTCTGTGAGAGAATGCATGTTGTAATGCGGCCTGCACTAATGGATGTGTGAGATCCGTGAAGATAGTAACCATTTGAGTACCTGATACCATGATGAGAGATTGATATAGGAGGAAGTTGAGATGGTTTATCATGGCGAACAGATGAGATAATTAATCCTTTTCCCGCACTTGATGGCGCCTTGGGCCCAATTGCCAGTGAAGATCTCCCAGGCCGGAGGTGAAGTTTGTATGCTTCCTCAAGCCATCCCTTGGCTAGAGGACATGTGTGTGCACCCAGACTCCTCTGAGTCTGGAGACCGAATGCTGTCTTCTTCTCTCTGCTGCCAGCCATTTCCCTCTGGCTTCCTTACACAGTTGTGGGTCTCCTGAGGAGAGCTGGGCTGGAGAGAGTGAGATGTATATATTTGACTGACGTTTAAATATGGCGTCCGGAGGGCTTCATGTGGCGCAGTGGTTAGCACTGGGACTGCAGCGCTGAGGACCCGGGTTCGAATCCCGGCCCTGGGTCACTGTCAGTGTGGAGTTTGCACATTCTCCCCGTGTCTGCGTGGGTTTCAGCCCCACAACCCAAAGATGTGCAGGGTAGGCGGATTGGACACGCTAAATTGCCGCTGAATTGGAAAAAAATAATAATTTGGTACTCTAAATTGATATTAAAAAAATAAAAATACAAATAAATATGGGGGTGGGGGGACGATTCTCTGAGCCCATTACCGTGCCCTGACGCTGGCGTGCGTTTCTCCAAGGTGCGGGAAATTGCCGCCATTTGCGCCGGTGCGTTTGACGCGGCGCCGGCTGCTGGAATCGGCGGGGCCGCCGATTCTCCGACCCGTATGGGCCGAGCGGACGCTCCGACACGACAGAGTCCCGCTGGCGCCGTTCACCCCTGGTCGCTGCCGGCGGGAACTCTGCGCGAACGCTTGGGGGGCAGCCTGTGGGGGGGGGGAGCTCCTTCACTGGTGGGGGCCTCCGATGGGGTCTGGTCCACGATCGGGGCCCACCATTTGGTGGACCGGCCTCTTCCCCCCCCCCCCCCCCCCCCCCCCCGCCCCCCGGGCCTACTCCCTGGCGTGGCCGGCCCCTGAACACCGACCCCATGTTGGGTCGGGGTCTGCGCACAGAAGAAGTTCCCCGCGCATGCACAGGATGGTGCGGCCCAACTGCGCATGCACAGCATTGAGCTGCCCCAAGTGCATGCATAGGATGGTGCGGCCCAACTGCGCATGCATAGGATTGAGCTGCCCCAACTGCGCATGCACAGGATTGAGCTGCCCCAACTGTGCATGCACAGGATGGTGCGGCCCAACTGGGCATGCACAGGATTGAGCTGCCCCAACAGCGCATGCACAGGATGGTGCGGCCCAACTGCGCATGCACAGGATTGAGCTGCCCCAACTGTGCATGCACAGGATGGTGCGGCCCAACTGCGCATGCACAGCATTGAGCTGCCCCAAGTGCATGCATAGGATGGTGCGGCCCAACTGCGCATGCACAGCATTGAGCTGCCCCAACTGCGCATGCACAGGATTGAGCTGCCCCAACTGTGCATGCACAGGATGGTGCGGCCCAACTGCGCATGCATAGGATTGAGCTGCCCCAACAGCGCATGCACAGGATGGTGCGGCCCAACTGCGCATGCACAGGATTGAGCTGCCCCAACTGCGCATGCACAGGATTGAGCTGCCCCAACTGCGCATGCACAGGATGGTGCAGCCCAACTGCGCATGCACAGGATTGAGCTGCCCCAACTGCGCATGCGCAGGATTGAGCTGCCCCAACTGTGCATGCACAGGATGGTGCGGCCCCAACTGCGCATGCACAGGATTGAGCTGCCCCAACTGCGCATGCACAGGATTGAGCTGCCCCAACTGCGCATGCACAGCATTGAGCTGCCCCAACTGCGCATGCACAGGATTGAGCTGCCCCAACTGTGCATGCACAGGATGGTGCGGCCCCAACTGCGCATGCACAGGATTGAGCTGCCCCAACTGCGCATGCACAGGATTGAGCTGCCCCAACTGCGCATGCACAGCATTGAGCTGCCCCAACTGCGCATGCACAGGATTGAGCTGCCCCAACTGCGCATGCACAGCATTGAGCTGCCCCAACTGCGCATGCACAGGATTGAGCTGCCCCAACTGCGCATGCACAGGATGGTGCGGCCCAACTGCGCATGCACAGGATTGAGCTGCCCCAACTGCGCATGCACAGGATTGAGCTGCCCCAACTGTGCATGCACAGGATTGAGCTGCCCCAACTGTGCATGCACAGGATTGAGCTGCCCCAACTGCGCATGCACAGGATGGTGCGGCCCAACTGCGCATGCACAGGATTGAGCTGCCCCAACTGCGCATGCACAGGATTGAGCTGCCCCAACTGCGCATGCACAGGATTGAGCTGCCCCAACTGCACATGCGCAGGATTGAGCTGCCCCAACAGCGCATGCACAGGATTGAGCTGCCCCAACTGCGCATGCACAGGATGGTGCGCCCCAACTGCGCATGCGTGGGTTGGCACGGCGCCCATTAGACCGCGTGAACCGCTCCAGTGCCGTGCTGGCCCCCCCCTGTGGGGGCCAGAATAGGTCGTGCCTGGGCCCTGTTCGCGCTGTCGTGAAACGCGATGGCGTTCATGATGGCGCGAACACGTGGCCTCAATATCGGAGAATCGCCCCCGTGGCGTCCGGACTTTCGAATCTGCTAGCTGACGGTGGGTGGGCAAGTCCGCTCCCAACTCACCAGAAAATACATCCCCAACACTTGTCTGTGCAAAACTAATGAGCTTCCAAGCGTGGAATCAGGTATGAGTTTCCACCATTCTGGCCAATAGGAACCATCTGCCACCACTCTTAGTGTTATAAATAGAACATTCCTCAATGCTTACAACTAGTGGTGTCTTCGCTGGATATAGTATAGACCTTCTGCATAATCTTGAACAGGACAATTTTTTGATGCTGTTTTCAATGAATACAGATTGGGCAATATGGTTCTAGTACCGGGCAGTATAGCTTCTTGACGCATGCGTAGTGCTTGTCTTTGCCAACATGGTGCCTAGTGCACACCCAGTGAAAACTCAACAATGATGTTTGCATGCACAGTAACTACGCTAAAATGAAATTGCCAGCAGTGCTATCAAGGTAAGTGCTCTACTTTCCATTCGGCGTGATAACAGAAACGTGTGATGAGAACGCGCTTTAAACAGGGGATATCTGAATTCACAAAGTGCCTGTTTGCAAAGTTTCTTGTAAAATAGCTTTTGTTCACACCTGCCACCTCCCAGCATATCCTTGGTTGATTCAGCATTAATTGCAACGCTGCTTATCTCCTGTAGGGAATGTGGGCAAAGAGTGAAAGTGTTTTATTTACCTCCCTTTAGTAAGTAGTTAGTGATCTGCCTCAGGGGAGATCCTTCATTTCTCCACACCTCGCAGTCTTCGCACTCTCCTCTTCGCTTACTCGTCAGAACCTCCTCGTTTTCAATTTCAAGGAATAATATGACCACGGAAAACAACACAGGAGGTGGTTTCCTTTTGCTTTCCTCAAGTGTGGTTATAGGAAACCCTAATCCTCTTCTCAAAGGATTCTCCTCCACCTGTACGTAGCCTTTGCCCCTCGAGGTCTCAAGGTTCTAGCTTTATTTTGCCATTGTCACTGAAAACCCCTGGTTCTGCTATTGGTCCTGGCTCCCAACGCTGAGCACGGGACCTTTTACATGGGCTTGGGGGCAACTCAAAAAAAAGGCAGGCTGAGAACGCAGTGAGGTCTGAAATAGCCCTGCCTCCCTGCTTTGGTAAGTCGGTGCACAAAAATCCAATTCACTTTAACTCTGCCAAATGATCATTTTTGCAATTGAATCTATGCCCTGCAAAGTCATCAAATGGACATAGAGACCCCCTTTTTGGCTGTTCTCCCAGTGCCCTGCCAAACATTTGTGCTTCAAACACCAGCCTAACTGATTAACTGGCCCTTCAGCTCAGCTATTTACGGGATTGCGCTGTGCACAGATTGGCTGCCATGTTTGCCTGCAAAACGACAGTGACTGCACTCCAAAAGTAATTTGGTAGCCATAAAATGCTTTGGTATATTGCACAGAAGTGAAATGGACAAGATAAATACAATTTCTTTATTTTGTTTTGAGTGGCCCCACTTCAAATGTAACTGACTCCAGTTTGATCTGTCTTCCATTAAGCTTCATCAGCTTCTGAATTAATTCAACCAAGTGATCGTGCAGTCCACTTATTACTTTGTATTTGTACGTGCCCAATGTCAATGACATTTGAAATCCAAGCACCAAGCTAGCACGTAGCTCCGCAATCCCATCAAAAATTTATTTCTACCTCGAAGACGGCATGGCTTGAATCAAACAAAACTTGGCGCAATATCAGGAGGATTGTTCCCATTTGGGAAAAATAATTTAGGTTTCTTATTAAAAGGAGTAGCAAATCTTTACGCTGCATTATAAATGAAGAACTGTCCATGCCTGACACTGTGCCTTAGTGCTGACTGGGATAGGCGGTAACATTACAGCGCAGCAAATCACAATGTTAAAACTGTGATCAAGGCTAGGTCGGAAAATATCACTAAAAGCGGCGTTGTTAAAATGTTAAAACTCAGAATCTTTTACGGGCTGACTGAAATCAGAATTCACACACCTCCAGCGCGATTCTCCGCACCCCACGCCGGGTGGGAGAATCGCGGGAGGGCCGGGCGAATCACGCTACGCCACCCTGGCACCCTTCGCGATTCTCCCAACCCCCCCTCCAAAATGCCGTGTCGCGTTTTGCGACAGGCCGCTCGGAGAATCGCCGCTCGCTGTTTCTCACGGCGACCGGCGATTTTCCGGCCCGGATGGGCTGAGCGGCCTGCCGAACCCGACCGGTTCACGCCGGCGCCAGCCACACCTGGTCGCTGCCGGCGTGAACAGCGTGCGACCGGTGAGTGTGGGGCGTGTAGGGGGTGGAGGGAGGATCGAGCACCACGGGCGTGCTCAGCAGATGCCTGGCCCGCGATCGGAGCCCACCGATCGCCGGGCCGGCGTCTCTAAAAGACGCACTCTTTTCTCTCCGCCGCCTCGCAAGATCAAGCCGCCATGTCTTGCGGGGCAGCGGAGGGGAAGACGACAACCGTGCATGCGCGGGTCGGCGCCGGCCAACCTGCGCATGCGCGGCTGACGTCACTTCGGCGCCGCCGGCTGCGTCATTCCCAGCGCGCTGCTTTGACGCAAGTGTCAAGGCCCGGCACGCGGAATTCACGAGCCGCCGCTCCTAGGACCCCCGGGGGGTTGGGGGGGGGGGGGGGGGAGAGACTAGAGGGCGAGGAGCGGCCTCCGAATCGGAATGAAACACTCCGGGTTTCACTCCGGCGTCGGCTGTTTGTCTCCCTTTGGGAGAATTGTGCCCCTCGTTGACAGAAATATATTTTGAAATCCTAACTTTTATGCGTTTTGGTTCATTGGAATTGGTTCATTATTCATTTGGTTCAAATCTCGTGCTTGGAGATGGTGTCAATGGGCAATGCTTTAGAACAGTGGCCCCCAGAGTATTAGAATACAGCTTTGTGGGGCGGCACGATGGCGCAGTGGTTAGCACTGCTGCTTCACGGCGTTGAGGATCCGGGTTCGATCCCAACTCTGGGTCCATGTCCGTGTGGAGTTGGCACCTTCTCCCCGTGTCTGCGTGGGTTTCACCCCCACAACCCAAAGATGTGCAGGGTAGGTAGATTGGCCACACTAAATTGCCCCTTAATTGGAAAAAGAAATGAATTGGGTACTTAAAAAAAGATACAGTTTCATGCCTACCATTTCACAGTTGGGGAAAGAATAGATCTAGTTTCTGTTCATAGCAACATTACAAGGACCGTCTTTTTGGATTTGTTTATAATGTCACTGCAAACAGTAACCAAGCCAATTCTTGCCTACGCTGTGTTCCCAGCCTCCATTGTCCCATTAATGGAAGCACCATGGGGAACCAGGGAGGGAGCATGGGCACCTCCTGTGAAACTGGATTGAACACAGTACAGATAAAGCCTGTCCAACCCCCTGCCCCCGATCTGGAGAAATAAATGTTGGAAAGAACCCTCTGCAGCTTTAGCAGGCTTTTCTGTCCAACCCATTGTTGATTTGCGTGAAGTGGAACATGTTTTACATAGAATTTACAGTGCAGAAGGATGCCATTCGGCCCATCAAGTCTGCACCGGCTCCTGGAAAGAGCACCCTACCCAAGGTTAACACCTCCACCCTATCCCCATAACCCAGTAACCCCACCCAACACTAAAGGCAATTGTGGACACTAAGGGCAATTTAGCATGGCCAATCCACCTAACCTGTTTGTTTTAGTGATGGCCATTGACAACATTAGATAGAGAGATTTACCGATGAGAGTTGCTGAGGGTGACAGTGTCCGCACATCTACTTTGAATGGTAAAACCCTGAAGCTCCTGTAATTAATGATCGTCTCCCTCACGATATTGGGTAGACCAATGACTCTGGATTAGCGGTAACAATATTGGGGATGTTCCGTGGAGGTTTTCGCATCCGTGCGGTAGGGAGAATTTGTTCTTTTTGCCGGTGCATAATGCGTATTCAAGGATTGACTTGTTCATTATGGGGAAGCCGTTGTTGTTGGGGGTGAGGAAAACGGAGTATTGGGCAATTGTTATCTAGGTGTAGGGGCTAACACAGAGGCCAGTGTGGAGGTTGGATGTGGGGCTGCAGACGGACCCAAAGATTGGGAAGGTGATTCATGACTATGTGGGGTTTAACAGGAATGGGGAGGTCTCGCTGTCAGTGGGTCCGGGAAGCACTGAAGGTGGTAGTGAGGGGCGAGATCACCTTGTTTAAGGCTCAGGGGGAGAGGGAGGCAAGAGAGGAGGGGCAGCGGCTGGTGCAGGAAATTCTAGAGGTGGATAGGAAGTATGTGGAGGATCCTACTCCGAAGCTCCTGGTGAGGAGGAAGGAATTGCTGGCACAGTTTGACCTGTCCACAGAGAAGGCGGTTCGGCAATAACGGCGGGTGAAGGGGGTAGTGTATGAATTTGGGGAGAAGGCCAGTCAGTTGCTGATGGGCCAGCTCCACCGGTAAAGAGAGATTGTTAGGGTCCAGGATGGGGCCGGTGACTTGGTGGTGGCGCTGGAGAAGGTGAACAAGCCATTCGAGGAGTTTTATAAAATGTTGTACAGGTCGGAGCCCCCAAGGGAGGAGTCGGATATGAGGGATTTTTTGTGGGGGTTGGAGTGTCCAAGGGTAAGAGAGGAACCGAGGACAGGGCTGGAAGGGCCGGTTGGGATGGGGGAGGTTCGGGCGACAATTGGGAAGATGCAAACGGGCAAGACACCGGGGCAGGTAGTGTTCCCGGTGGAGCTTTATTAAAAGTTTTTGGATAGGCTCTCACCGCTGTTGGTGGAAATGTTGAAAGATGCTGAGGTTAAGGGGGTACTCCCGGAGATGATGGGACAGACATCCATAAGGACCCGGTGGGCTGTGTAGCCCAATATCTTTGCTAAATGTGGATGTCAAGATACTGGCCAAGGTGTTGGCAGTTACGTTGGAAGAATGCCTTTCGCAGCTGATTTGGAACAATCAGATGGGGTCCGTAAAGGGAAGGCAATTGACTGAGGTCACACGCCGCTTTTTAAATGTGATGCTCTCCCCATCAGAGGGGAGGGAGCAAGAGTTGATGGTGGCGCTGGACACGAAGAAGACTGTGTAGAGTGGAGTTATTTGTTTACGGTGTTGGAGAGGTTTGGGATTGGGCTTATGTTTGTGGCGTGGGTCAAATTGTTACACAGGGAACCAAAGGCAAGTGTAGCGCATGGACGAGGTGAATTCGGGTCACTTTCAGTTACATAGGGGAACACGGCAGGGGTGTCCCATGTCCCCCCTCCTGTTTGCGCTGGCGATAGAGCCCTAGGCCATTGCACTGCGGTGTTCGGATAAGTGGAGGGGGATAGTGGGGGTGGAGCATAGGGTGTCTTTGCACGCCGATGATATTATTGTACATCTCCAACCCGGGTGGGGAATATAATGGGGCTGCTCAGGAGATTTTAGGTCATTTTCAGGTTATAAGTTGAATCTGGAAAAGAGTGAGTGTTTTCTGGGTGTCTTCTCTGGGGCAGGAGCCGGTTTGGGGGGTGGGGGGGTTGCAGTATCGGGCAGCGACTACCCACTTTGGGTACCTGGGAGTGCAGATGGTTCGAGACTGGACCCGGATTGGTAAATTGAATTTCACGAGCCTGGTGGGTAGGGTAAAGGCGGATTTACTGAGGTGGAGCAGACCTCCCCTACCATTGGCAGGCCGGGTTCAGGCAGTAAAGATTAATACCTTGCCACGGTTTTTATTCTTATTTCAGTGCCTATCAGTCTTTTTGCACAAACTGTTTTTCATGGGGGTGGAATGGTTGATTTTGTCATTTGTTTGGACAGGTAAAGCAGCAAGGATTGGGAAGATGGTCCTTCGGGGAGAGCGGCAGTCTGAGGACCTGGCCCTTCCAAACCTGTTGTATTATTATTGGGTGGCGAACGCCAAGAAGGTGCGAGGTTAGGGTAAGGAGCCAGAGGCTTTATGGGTGAAGATGGAGCCAACCTCTTGTAGACGATCGGGTTTGCGGGCAAGAGTGCCCCTCCCGTTCACCCGAGGGAGTCCGCTGGTGGTGGTGGCTAAGTTGAAGATATGGAGGCAATTTCGGCAGCATTTTAGGTAAGGGGAGGGATCGATGTCGATGCCGATCTGAGGGAATCACTGTTTTGAGTCAGCGAGGCTGGATGCTCGGTTTCGGGAATGGGAGGAGTTGGGGCCGGGGATGAAGGACTTATTTCGAGAAGGGCGGTTCGCGAGTTTGGAGGAGTTGACAGAGAGGTTTGGGATTCCGTGGGGGAGTGGCCTTTAGGTATATGCAGGTGCAGGACTTTGCAAAAAAAACCTTTCTGGTGACCCCGCCTTCCTCAGTGATGGGGGTGGGGGGGGGGGGGATGTTGGAGGAGGATAGGGTTTCGCTGGAGGGGGTCAAGGCCAAGTGAAAGGAGGAGCTGGGGAATAGCGCTGGAGGAAGGATGTGAGGTTCTGAGGAGGATGAACGCCTCAACCTCGTGTGCGAGGCTGGGCCTGATTCAGCTGAAGGTGGTGCTGGGGGTGCACCTGACGAAGTCCAGGATGAGCCGGTTATTTGAGGGGGTGGAGGACATTTGTTTTTTCAATAAATTTAGAGTCTCCAATTCTTTTTTTTCCAATTAAGGGGCAATTTAAGGGCCAATCCACCTACCCTGCACATCTTTTAGGTTGTTGGGGGGGGGGGGGAAGGGGGGGGGGGGGGAGAGACCCACACAGACACGGGGAGAATGTGCAAATTCCACACGAGCAGTGACCCAGGGCCGGGATCGAACCCGGGTCCTCAGCGCTGTGAAGCAGCAGTGCTAACCACTGCACCACCGTGCTCCTCTGGGTGGAGGACATTTGTGGGAAGTGTTGGAGGGGTCCGGCCAATCGTGTACGTATATTGTGGTCCTGCCCGAAGTTGCAGAGAATTTGGAGGTTGTGTTTTAGCACCATGTCAGCGATCGTGCACGTGGATTTGGAGCCTAGTCCCCTGGGGGCTGTATTTAGGGTGTCAGACTTACCAGGGCTGCAGACAGAAGTGGGGACAGATGTTTTGGCCTTTCGGCTCACTGATTGTTTGCAGGCAGGTCCTGTTGGGTTGGAGGTCAGCCTTGGTATGGCTGGGCGGTCTGATGGAGTTCCTGTATTTGGAGAAGGTCAAGTTAATTTTGAGGGGTGCGAGTGAGGGGTTCCACGATAGCTGGGGTTGTAACTCTTTGCATTGTAAAGAGCTGTTTACCGTCAGCTGCTAGGGGGAGGGGTGGGTCTTTTGTCGGGTATTATTGGGGTTGTGGTTGTTTTGTTTTGGTTTGCTTTGTTGGGTTATATGCTTAAAATGTTAAATATTAAATAAAAATATTTGTTGTGTGTGGGAGGAGGGAATTGAAGAAAAAAATATAAGGGGAGGAACTTGTATTTAGATAGCACCTTGCCATGACCCTCGAGCTGCTGTCACATTGCCACTTCCCAGTACATGGGCCTCTTGCACCTGGCAACAACCTGTGTGTAAATTTGGCCTTGCTAATGACGAGCCACCATGGAGATTTGTTTTTGTACATGAATTCCTCCAAGACCAAAACAAAAACTGCTTCAGAGTTATCTCAAAGTGGCTGGATGTGCAATGAACTCATTTTGAAATGCGGAGCCTGTTGTTGAGTAGGAAAATATGAAAAAACATCCAAGTTCTTCAATGTTTTTTTTTATATCTTCCACCTTTCAGGTACTTAAACTTGAAGGAATCTAATTCTCTTCACAAGCTGTTTTCCCCCTTCACATAACCAAATTTATCCCACAGTATCCGCTCCATCATCAAAGGCTGACTGGCTGAATAAAGCACATTCTGCTCTTCTTTCATGGGATTAAGGAATCTTTTTGATATTATGGTATCAATGACCGAGACAGGTTATGCAAGACTTCATTTCAAAGTTTGGAGGTAACTTCAAACTTGGAAATGTAGTAAACAGTGAGGGAAGAAGCAGACTTCAGGAGGACGTGTGAGCGAGAGAGAGAGACTGGTGTAATGGGCCAATACAGGGCTGATGAGGTATAATGCAGGGAAGTGTCAAATGATGTATTTCGGCAGGAATAATGAGGAGAGGCAATATACAAGTCTGCCTGCGTGTGAGTCCAAATCCACAGCAGTGTGGTTGATTCTTAAATGCCCCCTCAAGCGCAGTTGGGGATGTGCAATAAATGCTGGCCCAGCCTGCAATGAAATATTTTTTTTAATCCTTGGCTTTATAGACCGAAGCATAAGTATAACAGCAAAAAAGTTAATTTAAACCTTTGTAAATCATTATTTTGGCCTCAACTGGGGTTTGTGCCCAGTTCTAGTCACCGATGCAGGAGTTCAGTTACATGCAGAGGGATTGCTTACTCAGCAGGTAAAGTTACGGGGAGTTGTAACAGATTTGTTTAAAAACTTGTTTTTGATACATTAAGTAAGTTTCCACTGGCAGGTAGGTGATAACCAGATGACTCTGATTTAAGGTAATTGGCTAATGGAGCAGAGACGAGAGGAGGAGGTCTTTTTTAACATGGAAATTTCTGGAATTCTTGAAAAGATGGCAGCTGCAGATTCAATAATAACTTTCAAATGGGCAATAATTAAATACTTCAAAGTGGCAGGGCTATGGCAACAGGACAGGGGAGTAAGACAAATTGGATAGCTCTTTCAAAGAGCTGGCACGGGGAAAATGGCCCGAATTACATTTTTTTGTGCTGTATCATTCTGTGATGTAATCAGCTTCAGCACTGAGGGCTTTTGTATTCTGCAAAAGCATCTACTTTTTCCATGGGAACTTCAGATCAATGTCACGTCTCTCCTCAGAATTAAGAATGAGGGGCAAATATCTCCTCTGAGGTACCATCAGCGAACAACCTGTCAAACAGGCGTTCACTGACAAAAAGAGCAGATCATCCCATCTCTGAGTGTTTTTCCTACTATTCCCCCTGCTTGTAAGCATTAATATCTCTTTGCCTCTGACCTACGCTGCCACGGTGTGCTTGGGTGTGGATAGCACTGTGACATTGTACATCGTCTACCCAGAAGGCAGAATCTTGGTGGGCATTCTCACTTGCAAATTGATGTCTTGTTGAGAGGAGCGGAAACAGACGGAACCTGTGCACAAGTGAGCCCAGCAGAGATCAAAGACACAAGCTCTCCATCTGGAGGCAAAAAAAAACCACACCAACTGTGACAGCGGCCAGAGGTGGGGAAAGCATTGCTCCTATTCCACAGATTTAAGAAGGGGACAAAAAAGGTTGAGAACACAGAGGGGGGGGGAAGATAAATCAAGAAGTTATTTTCTGTACGAATTGTAAATTGCCTCGCTGTATTTATGGATGCAGCTTGGATATGTTGTCTTTCTCCGAGGATTAATAATGTAAATCACATTGATTGCCCTCTTGTCAGCTCTTTACTGATTTTCCATCACCTCTCAAATATGGCACCTGTTTAATCCATGGTGTCCCTTTCTCGAGCCAGCAAAGCAGAGGTCATTTCTAACAATATGATAATCAGCGGCCAATCGATTGCTGCTTAATCAGCTGATCAATATGACCTGCTGGCATATGTGGCATGAAGCCCAGACCCACCAGGGAAAAACATGCTGAGGAATGCTCAGCAAATTGGTACCGAGCATGTTGCAGACATCCATCTACTCCTGACATATTTACTGTATAAATGAATAGTTAAATATCGGGTGCAAAGTAAAAGCAAAGTCTCGCAAGGGTGATTTACTTCCCTTGCTTCTAAAGC
The DNA here is from genome assembly GCF_902713615.1 of Scyliorhinus canicula. Classification (NCBI taxonomy): domain Eukaryota; kingdom Metazoa; phylum Chordata; class Chondrichthyes; order Carcharhiniformes; family Scyliorhinidae; genus Scyliorhinus; species Scyliorhinus canicula. The sequence continues at coordinate 56,640,749 of NC_052166.1, forward strand.
GGTGTGCTTGGAATGAGTAAAAGTACATGTTCTGTGCTCAGGAATAGGCTTCAAGTGCATCTCCATGACTCAAATAAACTAAATGCTGATAAACCATTTTTTACCATTTGATTTTTATGTCTGCTCGAGGATTTCCATAAACCTCTGTTAATAAAGCAGAAACCTGCACTGATTGGGACTCCAAACCCCTGCGGAGGAGTAAAAACAGAAAATGCTGGTAATACTCAGCAAGTGAGGCAACATTTTTGGAGACAGAAACAGAGTTAACCTTTCAAATCCATTATACTACATCGTATTTGGATGACGTTTTCAAGAAATAGGAAGGTGGGGAGGGGAGGAGAGAATTGGGAAAGGTCTGTGATAGGATGGCAGGCAGGTGAAGTTAAATAAGAATCATCTTTATTATTGTCACACGTAGGCTTACATTAACACAGCAATGAAGTTACTGTGAAAAGCCCCTAGTCGCCACACTCCGGCGCCTGTTCGGGTACACTGAGGGAGAATTCAGAATGTCCAATTCACCTAACAAGCACGACTTTAGGGACTTTAAATGACGAGGTGATGGTGCAAAGCAAAAAGGGGATGATAATGGGACAAGTGAAGAAACATTATATGGGTTGCTCGGATATGAGGATAGCAGAATCATTACTGATAACTGCTAAAAGTGGGTAGTGGTTACCAGCTGAAATTGTTGAACTCCTTGCTGAGTCTGGAAGATTGTAAAGTGCTGCGGTTTGAAGTTGCATTAAGTATCGTTGTAATAACTCAGGAGACCAGGGTCAGAGTGGGACAGAGAATTGAAATGACAGGAAACCGGAAGCTCAGGATTATGTCTGTGAAGTATATGGAGGTATTCGAAAAAGCAGTCATCCACACTCCAATGTTGAGGAGATCGGATTGTGAGCAGAAAATACAGCATACTAAATCGACAGTACAAGTAAATCCCAATTTTGTTTTGTAACGGTGCTCATTTGAAATTACGTGAGACTCTGTCTGCGCATGTGCATCCAGTTCATCCACCATATTGCAAAGACCACATTTGGACAGTGCGGTAGCACAAGTGGATAGCACTGTGGCTTCACAGCGCCAGGGTCCCAGGTTCGATTCCCCGCTGGGTCGCTGTCTGTGCGGAGTCTGCACATGCTCCCCGTGTCTGTGGGGGTTTCCACCGTGTGCTCCAGTTTCCTCCCACAGTCTAAAGACGTGCAGGTTAGGTGGATTGGCCATGATAAATTGCCCTTAGTGTCCAAAACTGTTAGGAGGTGTTATTGGGTTGCGGGGATGGGGTGAAAGTGAGGGCTTAAGTGGGTCGGTGCAGACTCGATGGGCCGAATGGCCTCCTTCATGCACTGCATGTTCTATGTTTTGTTTGACGTGAGGGATTTTTATCAAAATATTGGAGGAAAACGTTGCTATTTTGTCAAAAGCTTCTAGATATTGCTTCTGAGGAAGGATCATGAAAGAAACGCAAACCAGAAGCCTGGAGTTCAAGAAATGTTCTGGAGTCGGAGGAAAGCCAGTGGCTGAAAACTATGATCTATGAAGCAACAGTGCTAACTACTATGCTACCGTGCTGCCCAGTACACAAAATTACCTTTTGACGATGTGCAATGCAATACCTTTCACCTCCTCCACAATGCAAGTCAGCCTCACTGAAACAAAAAGCAGAGGAAATATGTTGTCGGTGCAAAGGTTTGTTGGCCTCATGTTCCACCATCAATATGAATTGTTTCTTCTGTGATTGGCAAATTATTAGCTGCTTTCCTGGTGCACAAAACAGGCCATTGCATTAGCGAGACCTCAAAAGGTAAAACACATGGCTTTGAAAGAAGCAGGGTGTTTTGACAAGAGACATGGGGCGGATTCGCCTGGGGCCGGCGTCAATCCCGCCCCCGCCGTGTCCCGAATGCTCCGTCCCCCGAGATTAAGCGGTGGGTGGGAATCCCGCCGCACCGTTCGGCGGGCCCCCCGCGGCGATTCTCCGGCCCAGGATGAGCTGAAGTCCCGCCGCTGACAGGTCTCTCCCGCCGGCGTGGATTAAACCACTACCTGATTGGCGGGATTGGCGGCGCGGGCGGGCTCTGGGGTCCTGGGGGGTCCGCGGGGCGATCTGACCCCGGGGGGTGCCCCCACAGTGGCCTGGCCTGCGATCGGGGCCCACCGATCGGCGGGCGGGCCTGTGCGTGGGGGGGCACTCTTTTTCTTCCGCCTTCACCATGGTCATCACCACGGCAGACACGGAAGAGACCCCCTCCCCTGCGCATGCGCCGGTATGACGTCAACAGCCGCTGACGCTCCGGCGCATGCGGGACTTACGCCGGCCGGCGAAGTCCTTTCGGCCCCGGCTGGCGTGGTGCCAAAGGCCGTTCACGCCAGCTGGCGGAGTGGGAACCACTCCGGCGCGGGCCTAGCCCCTCAATGTGAGGGCTTGGCCCCTAAAGGTGCAGAGAATTCACACCACTCCAACACGCCGGGACCCCCCGCCCCGCGTAGGGGAGAATCCTGGCCCAGATTCTTTCTCCTGCAGCTCACTGGGTGGGTTGACATTGCATCAACCACGGTTAAAAAAACATTGGTAAGGGGATATCAAGAATACCCATCAAAAGTGATGCATGAGGATTAATGTGGGGTGGACCAATGGTACAAGATACATTGGAGAAAGTGGGAATGCTGAAGCGAGAGTCCGAGCAGAAAGAAACAAAATTAATGACGGAATTGAAGAATGCTTTCTTTGCCTTGCGCAACATATTGCTATGAAACTTACAAACAGCTGCAGTGGGATACATAATCAATACGGGAGGTACAATATCACAGGCATGTAATGAGTTTGCCAAGATTCTCTGGAAATGGTGCATTGCGAGAGGCATTTGGGTCCCTGCTAAATATTTGCCTGGTGCCTTGAATCAACTATCTGATAAATGGAAAAATGGAATTCGAGATGGAGCAGTTTTCCTCGAGTTGTTTGGGAAACCAGCTGCTGATTTTGCATCATGTTTAAATGCACAGGTCGAAAATTACATTCTTTGGTCACCAGATCCAGGTGCCAAAGCAAAAGATGCTTTTCCAATCACCTGGAAAGGTTTTTTAAAAATGTGTAACCACATTTTGCCTGCTAAGTATATGGGGCGCGATTCTCTGACCCCCACGCCGGGTGGGAGAATCGCGGGAGTGCCGGACGATTCCCGCCACGCCACCCTGGCGCCCGCACCCGATTCTCCCACCCCCCCAAAACGGTGTGCCGAGTTTTACGACAGGCCGCTCGGACAATCGCCGCTCGCCGTTTCTAACGGTCGAGCGACGATTCTCCGGCCCGGATGGGTCGAGCGGCCTGCCCAATCTGACTGGTTCACACCGGTGCCAACCATACCTGGTCACTGCTGGCGTGAACAGCGCGCGAACGCTGCGTATGCGTCCTGTGGGGGGGAGGGAGGATCGAGCACCATGGGGGGTGCTCAGTGGGGGTCTGGCCCGCGATCGGTGCCCACCAATCGGCGGGCCGGCGTCTCGAAAAGATGCACTCTTTTTCTTCCGCCGCCCCGCAAGATCACTCCGACATGTCTTGCAGGGCGCCCGCGGGGAGGATGGCAACCGCGCATGCGCGTGTTGGCGCCGGCCAACCTGCGCATGCACGGGTGACGTCATTTAAGCGCCGCCGGCCACGTCATTAATGCGGCGCCGCTTTGATGCGGCGCCAAGGCCTGGCACGCGTAATTGACGCGGCGCCGCTCCTAGCCCCCTGGGGGTGGGAGAATAGGAGGTGAGGAGCGGCCTCCGACGCCGGAGTGAAACACTCCGGTTTTCACTCCGGCGTCGGCACTTTGGGCGTGATTCTCCGTTCCCCACGCCGGGTGGGAGAATCGCGGGAGGGTCGGGCGACTCACGACACGCCGCCCTGGCACCCCCCACGATTCTGCCACCCCCGCTCGGAGAATCGCCGCTCGCCGTTTTTCACGGCAACCGGTGATTCTCCAGCCCGGATGGGCCGAGCGGCCTGACGTTCCTGACCTGTTCACGCCGGCGGCAACCACACCTGGTCGCTGCCGTCGTGAACATGGCACCAAAGCTTTGTTTGTGGATTATGGGGGGTGGAGAGGGGAGTGAGCACCACGGCCGTGCTCGGGAGGGGACTGGCCCGCGATCGGTCCCCACCGATCGTCAGGCCAGCGACTCCAAGGGACGCACTCTTTCCCCTCCGCCACCCCGCAAGATCAAGCCGCCACGTCTTGCGGGGCAGCGGAGGGGAAGACGGCAACCGCGCATGCGCGGGTTGGAGCCGGCCAACCTGCGCATGCGCAGCTGACGTCACTTAGGTGCCACCGTTGCGTCAAGGCCCGGCGGACGAGATTTACGGAACGCCGCTCCTAGCCCCCTTGGGGGGGGGGGTGAATAGGGTGCGAGGAGCGGCCTCCGAGGCCGTTGTGAAACTCGGCCGAGTCCACGACGGCCTTCCCGATTCCTCGCGGGAGCGGAGAATTCCACCCTTTTTGTCTCCCGTTGGGAGAAATTCGCCCATGGTTACAGGAAATTGAAAGGAGGCTGATGGTTTCATAGAGCAGAGATGGCCAACACAGCCATGGTTTGCAAGGTTGTTGGATACACAAGAACCAGTTAATACTCCCAACAATGAAACATTTAGGGCGAAATTCTCCGCCCCCCACGACGGGTGGGAGAATAGCGGGAGGGCCTTCCCGACATTTTTGCCGCCCTCCCGCTATTCTCCCCCCCCCCCCCCCCCCCCCCGCCGAAGTCCCGACCCGAATCGCTGCCGCCGTTTTTTTACGGCCGGCAGCGATTCTCAGCTGTTAGATGGGCCGAAGTCCCAGCCCTTTACGCCGTTTTTACAAACGGCAAACACACCTGATCTTGCCGTTCGTAAAAACGGCGTGACTAACTCGCTATTAATAACCATGGCACCAATTGGCACGGCCGTGGTACGGCCGTGCCAAGGGTGCCATGGGCCCGCGATCGGTGGGCACCGATCGCGGGCAGCGGGCCCGATGCCCGCGCACTACTTGTCCTTCCGCCGCCACGCAGTATCCATTCGCGGGGCGGCTGAGGGGCAACCCGGCCCGCGCATGCGCGGGTTTCGCACAAAAACGCGATGACGTCACCCGCGCATGCGCGGGTTGGAGTCTTCCAAACTGCGCATGCGCGGCTGACGTCATATGACGCGTCAGCCGGCGCTAACTCCGGCAAGCGGGCTTAACGATTTTCGTTAAGCCCGTCATGCCGGAGCCTACGGCGTCGGGCTGCTAGCCCCGACCGGGGACCAGAATCGGTTCCCGGTCGGGAAGGGGCGCGCTGGCGTCAAACCCGCCCGGGCTTTACGCCAGCTTTACGATTTCTCCCGTTTTGGGAGAATCGCGCCCTTAATTTCTCAACTGTGAGGGATTAAGACCTCCACGTTGTATATTTTTTTCAAAAGATATGCTCATTGCTCTTTCTAAAATTTAAAAACTGAACCAACGTTTGTCTGTGACTCCCAAACAAGAGAAGCTACTTAGCAGTTTCATGTTAACTTGCACCATTTATCTCTGAAGAGCTATTAATGACCACCCGTGGACTGTACAGCCCAATTTCAACGGGAGTTATACAAAGGCCATTGTATTCAATAACCCAGGTTAGCCAGAATAAGATGGATCATCTGCTCAGACAAAGACTCTGCAACCTTCCTTTCAAGTCCTAATGACTGAGACATTCCACAGTCTTTGAAATCCAGATGATGAATACACATCCTTTGTCAAAGACCTGCTGGAGAGGAGGGAGACATGTGACATGGGCCTACAAGACAGATTAATCTCTGTTTGCCTATAGTATCGTATAAAGTCAATACCACCAGAAAAGTGAATTATCCAGCATCTGATTTCAACCCACTAACTTCTGTCTTCAGGATCCTGAAGGGGGAGGGTGAGCAGCTAGAAGTTGTGGTGCACATTGGTACCAACGACGTAGGTAGGACAAGGGGTGTGGAGGCAATAAACAAGTTTAGGGAGTTGGGCTGGAAGTTAAAGGCCAGGACAGACAGAGTTGTCATCTCTGGTTTGTTGCCGGTGCCACGTGATAGCGAGGCTAGGAATAGGGAGAGAGTGCAGTTGAACACGTGGCTGCAGGAATGGTGTAGGAGGGAGGGTTTCAGGTATTTGGATAATTGGAGCGCATTCTGAAAATCACTTATTGTCACGAGTAGGCTTCAATGAAGTTACTGTGAAAAGCCCCTAGTCGCCACATTCCGGCGCCTGTCCGGGGAGGCTGGTACGGGAATCGAACCGTGCTGCTGACCTGCTCGGTCTGCTTTAAAAGCCAGCGATTTAGCCGAGTGAGCTAAACCAGCCCCTTCTGGGGAAGGTGGGACCTGTACAAGCAGGACGGGTTGCATCTGAACCAGAGGGGCACCAATATCCTGGGGGGGAGGTTTTCTAGTAGTCTTCGGGAGGGTTTAAACCAATTTGGCTGGGGAATGGGAACTGGGTTTGTAGTCCAGCAACTAAGGAAGCCGATATTCAGGACTCCAAAGCACGTAGTGATGCAGTGGGGAAGGTAACACTGACAAAGGAGAGTACTTGCAGGCAAGGAGATGGGTTGAAGTGTGTATACTTCAATGCAAGAAGCGTCAGGAATAAGGTGGGTGAACTTAAGGCATGGATCGGTACTTGGGACTACGATGTGGTGGCCATCACGGAAACTTGGATAGAAGAGGGGCAGAAATGGTTGTTGGAGGTATAGATGTTTCAACAAGATTAGGGAGGATGGTAAAAGAGGTAGGGGGTGGCATTGTTAATTAGAGATAATATAACAGCTGCTGAAAGGCAGTTCGAGGGGGATCTGCCTACTGCGGTAGTATGGGTTGAAGTCAGAAATAGGAAAGGAGCAGTCACCTTGTTGGGAGTTTTCTATAGGCCCCCCAATAGCAGCAGAGATGTGGAGGAACAGATTGGGAAACAGATTTTGGAAAGGTGCAGAAGTCACAGGGTAGTAGTCATGGGTGACTTCAACTTCCCAAACATCGAGTGGAAACTCTTTAGATCAAATAATTTGGATGGGGTGGTGTTTGTGCAGTGTGTCCAGGAAGCTTTTCTAACACAGTATGTAGATTGTCTGACCAGAGGGGAGGCCATATTGGATTTGGTACTTGGTAATGAACCAGGGCAGGTGATAGATTTGTTAGTGGGGGAGCATTTTGGAGGTAGTGACCACAATTCTGTGACTTTCACTTTAGTAATGGAGAGGGATAGGTGCGTGCAACACGGCAAGGTTTACAATTGGGGGAAGGGTAAATACAATGCTGTCAGACAAGAATTGAAGTGCATAAGTTGGGAACATAGGCTGTCAGGGAAGGACACAAGTGAAATGTGGAACTTGTTCAAGGAACAGGTACTGCGTGTTTTTGATATGTATGTCCCTGTCAGGCAGGGAAGAGATGGTCGAGTGAGGGAACCATGGTTGACAAGAGAGATTGAATGTCTTGTTAAGAGGAAGAAGGAGACTTATGTAAGGCTGAGGAAACGAGGTTCAGACAGGGCGCTAGAGGGATACAAGATAGCCAGGAGAGAACTGAAGAAAGGGATTAGGAGAGCTAAGAGAGGGCATGAAAAATCTTTGGCGGGTAGGATCAAGGAAAACCCGAAGGCCTTTTACACATATGCGAGAAATATGAGAATGACTAGAGCGAGGGTAGGTCCGATCAAGGACAGTAGCGGGAGATTGTGTATTGAGTCTGAAGAGATAGGAGAGGTCTTGAACAAGTATTTTTCTTCAGTATTTACAAACGAGAGGGGCCATATTGTTGGAGAGGACAGTGTGAAACAGACTGGTAAGCTCGAGGAGATACTTGTTAGGAAGGAAGATGTGTTGGGCATTTTGAAAAATTTGAGGATAGACAAGTCCCCCGGGCCTGACGGGATATATCCAAGGATTCTATGGGAGGCAAGAAATGAAATTGCAGAGCCGTTGGCAATTATCTTTTCGTCCTCGCTGTCAACAGGGGTGGTACCAGAGGATTGGAGAGTGGCGAATGTTGTGCCCCTGTTCAAAAAAGGGAATCGGGATAACCCTGGGAATTACAGGCCAGTTAGTCTTACTTCGGTGGTAGGAAAAGTAATGGAAAGGGTACTGAGGGATAGGATTTCTGAGCATCTGGAAAGACACTGCTTGATTAGGGATAGTCAGCACAGATTTGTGAGGGGTAGGTCTTGCCTTACAAGTCTTATTGACTTCTTTGAGGAAGGTGACCAAGCATGTGGATGAAGGTAAAGCAGTGGATGTGGTGTACATGGATTTTAGTAAGACATTTGATAAGGTTCCCCATGGTAGGCTTATGCAGAAAGTAAGGAGGCATGGGATAGTGGGAAATTTGGCCAGTTGGATAACGAACTGGCTAACCGATAGAAGACAGAGAGTGGTGGTGGATGGCAAATATTCAGCCTGGAGCCCAGTTACCAGTGGCGTACCGCAGGGATCAGTTCTGGGTCCTCTGCTGTTTGTGATTTTCATTAACGACTTGGATGAGGGAGTTGAAGGGTGGGTCAGTAAATTTGCAGATGATACGAAGATTGGTGGAGTTGTGGATAGTGAGGAGGGCTGTTGTCGGCTTCAAAGAGATATAGATAGGATGCAGAGCTGGGCTGAGAAGTGGCAGATGGAGTTTAACCCTGACAAGTGTGTGGCTGTCCATTTTGGAAGGACAAATATGAATGCAGAATACAGGGTTAACGGTAGGGTTCTAGGCAATGTAGAGGAGCAGAGAGATCTTAGGGTCTATGTTCACAGATCTTTGAAAGTTGCCAATCAAGTGGATAGAGCTGTGAAGAAGGCCTATGGTGTGCTAGCGTTCATTAGCAGAGGGATTGAATTTAAGAGCCGTGAGGTGATGATGCAGCTGTACAAAACCTTGGTACGGCCATATCTGGAGTACTGTGTGCAGTTCTGGTCACCTCATTTTAGGAAGGATGTGGAAGCTTTGGAAAAGGTGCAAAAGAGATTTACCAGGATGTTGCCTGGAATGGAGAGTAGGTCATACGAGGAAAGGTTGAGGGTGCTAGGCCTTGTCTCATTAGAACGGAGAAGGATGAGGTGTGACTTGATAGAGGTTTATAAGATGATCAGAGGAATAGATAGACAGTCAGAGACTTTTTCCCCGGATGGAACACACCATTACAAGGGGACATAAATTTAAGGTAAATGGTGGAAGATATAGGGGGGATGTCAGAGGTAGGTTCTTTACCCAGAGAGTAGTGGATGCATGGAATGCACTGCCTGTGGAAGTAGTTGAGTCGGAAACGTTAGGGACCTTCAAGCGGCTATTGGATAGGTACATGGATTAAGGTAGAATAATGGAGTGTAGGTTAATTTCTTCTTAAGGGCAGCACGGTAGCATTGTGGATAGCACAATTGCTTCACAGCTCCAGGGTCCCAAGTTCGATTTCGACTTTGGTCACTGTCTGTGTGGAGTCTGCACATCCTCCCCGTGTGTGCGTGGGTTTCCTCCGGGTGCTCCGGTTTCCTCCCACGGTCCAAAGATGTGCAGGTTGGGTGGATTGGCCATGATAAATTGCCCTTAGTGTCCAAACTTCTATGATTAACCTAGGATAAAAGTTTGGCACAACATCGTGGGCCGAAGGGCCTGTTCTGTGCTGTATTTCTCTCTATCTATCTAATACTTCATTGGGACTTTGATTCTGGACTCTGGAACCCACATGAAACAATATTTATTTTCTCTGGGGTGTATGTACTGTTCATCTATCTTTTCTCTAACCCCCTCTTTACTTGTTACAAGCCTTTTTTTAATAAACCTTAGAGTCCCAAATTATTGTTTCCCAATTAAGGGGCAATTTAGCATGGCCAATCCACCGACTCTGCACATCTTTGGGTTGTGATGGTGAGACCCACGAAGACACGGGAGAATGTGCAAACTCCACACAGACAGTTACCCGGGGCCGGAATCGAACCCGGGTCCTCAGTGCCATGAGGCAGCAGTGCTAACCACTGTGCCACCATGCCATCCAAGGGATGTTGCAAACCTTTCATGTTTCACGTGTGCGCAGATAAACTAACCGTTTGAGTTCACCCTATCTCAGCTTTGCTGTGGGGTTATTAATAGAAAATTGCACCAAAATCGACGGGTTTGGAAATACGCCGCCACTTATCGAGGGAAACTAATCAAAACACCTTGCTGTTTATGGACTGGTGGTGTTACAATCCCAGTTGATATAATAGGCCAGGATGATGCCAGAATGGAACCCTGGCTCAAGAGCCCATAACATCTTTTTAAAAATAAAATGAGCGGAACCGAGTCACAGGACCGCTAATTCATTTGAACAAGAAATAAAAATTATTAATCATGAAAAGTTGGATTATAACACAATACTCTTTTACTCCCCTTAGTTTAACACACATACACAGATTAAAGATTAATATGGATTACAAATTGGGTGGCAAGTGGCGCAGTGGTTAGCACTGGGACTACAGCACTGAGGACCCTGGTTTGAATCCTGACCCTGGGTCATTATCCGTGTGGAGTTTGCACATTCTCCCCGTGTCTGCGTGGGTTTCACCCCCCCCCCCCGCAATCAAAAGATTAGGTGGATTGGCCACGTTAAATTGCCCTTAATTGGAAAAAAAAATTGGTACTCTAAATTTATTTATTTTAAAATATGGATTACAAAGAATATTTTAAGCTGCAATAGTCTCAACACAAAAGTCCCTTTTAAGCACACAAGATGATTGTGGCCAAATACACGATTTTGCTCTGAACCCAAGTTAGTGTTTGGATTTCACTTCAGAATCCCCACAGATGATGATCATGTGAGAGTTTTCAAACTCCACTCCCCAAAATATGCTTTAAAATCTTCGCATAATATATTTCCCTTAATGGTTTGTATTCCAAACTCCAGCCCAGGTATTACGAATGACTCTTTTAAGCCAAGCTTTCGCTCCACTTTTAACAATGAATTTAGTCCAGGATTTTACACTATCCCCTTTTAAGTTTCCTTTGTCTTCATTGGTTTACTCCGTGATCCAGCCACTAATCATCTCACGTTCCATGGGCTATAGTAAAATCTCTCAAACCTGAAAATCACTTCAGGGGCGGGATTCTCCCCTACCCGGCGGAGCCTGGCGCCGGGGCTGGCTGAAAGGCCTTCACCGGCTCACGCATGCGCCGGTGTGTCAGCTGCCGCTGACGTCACCACTGGCGCATGCGCGCTGGGGGATTCTCTTCTGCTTCCGCCATGGTGGAGGCCACGGCGGCGGCAGAAGAAAAAGATTGCCACCACAGCACTGGCCCGCCCGCCGATCGGTGGGCCCCAATCGCAGGCCTGGCCACCGTGGGGGCACACCCGGGGTCCGATCGCCCCGTGCCCCCCCCCCCCCCAGGACCCCGGGGGCCCGCTCGCGCCGCCGATCCCGCCGCCACCAGAGGTGGTTCAAACTTCGGCGGCAGGAGAGGCCTCCCAGCGGCGGGACTTCGGCCCATCGTGGGCTGGAGAATTGCCGCAGGGGGCTCGCCACTCCACGTGGCGCGATTCCCACACCCGCCAATGTTTAAATTCTTTTTTTTCCAATTTGGGGGGGATTTAGCGTGCCAACCCATCTAACCTGCACATCTTTGGGTTGTGGGGGTGAGACCCACGCAGACATGGGGAGAATGTGCAAACTCCACACGGACAATGACCCAGGGCTGGGATTGAACCCGGGTCCTCGGCGCCGTGAGGATGATTGTAAGTTTATTTGCATTCTCTTTTATGGACTTGTTGTAGAATGTTTAAAAACTTTTTTTTTCACTGCTCCATCCTGTGTGTTGCATGATACCCAGTACTGGAATCATGGCTAATTTTGCTTTAGATGTGTCTGCATCTGTTGTACAATGAGGTTTGAACACATTGGGAGGGATCTTGCCAGAATTTGGCAAAGTGTCAGGCGCGGACAGAAAACTGGTGTGTAACTCACCATTTGTGCATGCCAAATCCTGTGAAATCCTGATACCCATAGGCAAAAAAAAAATGAATGGGTGTGGTTTACACCATCACCCTGGCGGGGTCTCATAGAGGCAGCAACTGGCTCCACCGAGGTACCAATTGCTGCTCAATGATCTGTTCGGATACCAGACCAGATCCCAATTTCTATTAGGATACCGGACGAGCAATCCAAAACAGTTTGCAATTTGTAAAACTATGAGGAAAGGATACTTCACCCAGGAGTGATGACTCTAACCAATAGGTATCTTTTATGTTCAAACTTTAAGTTAAACACAAAATTAACCACATTAACATTAAATAAATCATTTTACAATTAAAAGTTAAATAGTTCTTAAATAAAAGGACAAACTTAACGCATTATCTACGCCTACCATGATATATATTCCAACAAAGCAACCAATTACAGTTCAAAATCCACTCATAAATAAAGTTAGCAATCAAGATTATTTGCTGTTATCTGTGCAGACCTTTGGAGACGGACGCTTTTAGAAACAACCCAAAATCCTTCTGTCTTGTCAGCCTCAAATTCTATAGCTAAATGGCCAAATTTGCAGACAGACTAGGTTCCTCCCATTAAGTAATTAATTAATTAATTAATTCCTCCCATTAATACGCATCACCTGTATCCCGCTTAAATGTCCCATGACTTGCTTAGCTAGGACTAAATGCCATCCCTTATTACTTATCTACATGCCAGGAAACCCCCAAAAACATAAACAATATTTCATTGGCCATCTTTCTGTAAACAAGTAAATGGTTAAAATCAATGATTATCTATCCTTTATGACACCTTAATTACAGCATTAGCAAATGTTCTGCCCTTATGTTTTTGAACCCAGGGTTTTTAATAACATTTCTGCAACAAAATATAATATATAACTATTTCTTACGATCATCAAAGACCTCTGTTGAAAAACGTGCTGCGTGGACACCAGGTGAGGATAAATATCGGACGTCTGACTTTTTCCGTGGAACTGTACCCACATTGAGTCATAAAGGAAGGAAGGGGGAAGAAGGAAGCTGATGCACAGTTTCCCGTTTTTCGCTCATTTCTATCATTCATTGCAGCAAACAATATTGCATTTGTAAAGTGTAGGCAAACTGCTAACCTCAGGCCGGAATGCTAAAAGCGATGTTAAGCTAACTATGACTTTCCAATTTTTCTACGGAGCAGTGTTTCTGACGAGAATTTACAAAATATTATTTTGAGCTGCTCCATACCCAGAGATCAAAAGTGACCTCACTTGCTAATAATAACCATCTAACAAGAATCTTGTGTTTCTCACCTCAGCTCTCTGGAAAGGTGTCAACTGGCTTCTAAAAATATACTGAGTGCATTTAACAGATAATGTCAGTAAGTGAATTACATTTCAACACCATCCTGACCTGGCTTTAGAATTAGAAGGCAGACTATCTGATTTTTAAAAAATATTGATCGATGAATAGATTTCACCATCAATGCCATTTTAAAAGAAATAAAACAATTGCTAAAAATGTTTTACGACCGTTTGTATGTTGCTGCGTTTTTCTGAATACAATATATTTTATATTAACGTCTTGAGCACTACCAATAATCTGAGGAGCTGCTCAGCTTTGCCGTGCAAGTGAAGTGAATTGACATACCATACCAGGGGCGGCATGGTATCACAGTGGTTAGCACAGTTGCTTCGCAGCTCCAAGGTACCAGGTTCGATTCCCCGCTGGGTCACTGACTGTGCGGAGTCTGCACGTTCTCCCCGTGTCTGCGTGGGTTTCCTCCGGGTGCTCCGGTTTCCTCCCACAGTCCAAAGATGCTCAGGTTAGGTGGATTGGCCATGCTAAATTACCCTTAGTGTCCATAGAAAGGTTAGTTGGGGTTACTGGGTTACGGTTTAGGGTGGAGGTGTGGGGCTTAAGTGTGGGGCTCTTTCCAAGGGCCGGTGCTGACTCAATGGGCCGAATTGCCTCCTTCTGCACTGTAAATTCTGTGTTCTAGCATCTACCTGGCAATGTGGAAAATTGCCCAGGTGTAATACCCCGTTATACCGCGCTCCGCAATACCGCGGTTCACGATATACGGCGGGGGGCTTATGGACCCCAACTGTCAGCTTCCCTCTCCAGATCAAAATGAGCCGGCCGCTGAAATTGACACTGCCGGCTGATTGGAGGGAGATTCAGTGAGAGAGGAGCAGCTCACACAGCGTCCGGAAGTGGATAGTGCAGAGCTGCAGCTGGTACCTCCATAGTGGTTGAGGTAGGGTGGGGGGTGGGGGGATGGGGGGGGAGGTAGGGTGGGGGTGGGGGTGGCGGTGTGGAGAAAGGCCTGAACTGCAGGGGTTTGGGACCGAGGAGAGATGCGACACCCCCCTGCCACTTGTTCCCAAACCACCAAGTTGACAGCCCTGACACCTAAAACTGAATCCCAGCCTTGCCTTTGAAACTGACATGCAGCGCAGGGTGCAAGCGCGTGCGGCAGATGGGGTGCAGACAGCAAGACCTTGTAAGTTCCTGGTAAGTTTCTGTGGGTTGTTTTAATTAGATCCACGATGGGGGTTTTAAATTTATTTAAAAATCTATGCATGCGCTTCCCATTGTGAGTCTACGGGGGTCTGACCTCTCCCCCCGCCCCCCGTAGACTCACAATGGGAAGCGCATGCATAGATTTTTAAATAAATTTAAAACCCCCATCGTGGATATCCGCGGCTCGGATGCAACGCGGGTGGCTGTCTTGGACCCCAACACCCGCGTTTTAAAGGGGGACTACTGTAATAATAATCGCTTATTGTCATGAATAGGCTTCAATGAAGTTACTGTGAAAAGCCCCGAGTCACCACATTCCACCGCCTGTTCGGGGAGGCTGGTACAGGAGTTGAACCCGCGCTGCTGGTATTGTTCTGCATTACAAGCCAGCTATTTAGCCCACTGCTAAACCAGCCCCTGGTGTGTCCTCTACACCAGAAACAGGACAAATCCAACCCAGCCAATCACCGTCCTACCAATCATCAGCAAAGTGGTGGACGGAGTCTTCAACAATGCTATTAAGCGGCACTTACTCAGCAATAACAGTCGCTCAGTTGGGGTTCCGCCAGGGTCACTCAGCTCCTGACCTCATTACAGCCTTTGTTCAAACAAGGACAAAAGAGCTGAATTTCAGAGATGAGGCGAGAGAGGCTGTCCTTGAAATGAAGCCAACATTTGACAGAGTATGGCCTCAAGTAGAATGAGCAAAACTGGAGTCAATGAGAATCAGGAGGAAAACTCTCCACTGGTTAGAGTCATACCTGAAATAAAGGAAGATGGTCAGAGGTCAATCATCTCAGCTCCAGGACATTCCTGCAGGAGTTCCTCAGGTTAGTGTCCGAGGCCCAACCACCTTCAGTTGCTTCATCAATGACCTGCCTTTCAAAATGTCAGAAGTGGGAATGTTCACAGATGACTGCACAATGTTCACCATTCGAGACTCCTCAGATAATAAAACAGTTCACGTTCAAATACAGGAAGACCCGGATAATACCCAGGCTTGGGCTGAGAAGTGGCAAGTAATGCCCATGCCACCTAAGTGCCAGGCAATGACCATCTCCCACAAGAGAGGATCTAGCCATCAACATTCAATGGCATTACCATCGCTGAATCCCACACAATCAGCAACCTGGGGGTTGCCATTGATTGGAAACAGAACTGGACTAGCCATATGAATACTGTGGCTACCAGAGCAAGTCAAAGGCTCGGGATCCTGCGGCGTGTAACTACCTCCTGACCCCCCCCCCCCCTCCCCCTCCTTCCTCCCCCCCGAGGCCTGTCCATCATCTACAAGGCACAAATCAGGAGTGTAATGAAATACTCTCCACTTGCCTGGATGAGTGCAGCTCCAACAACACTCGGGAAGTCTGACACCATCCAGGACAAAGCAGCCCGCTTGATTGCTTCCAGAAACATTCAATCCCTCTCCCACCGATGAACAGTGGCAGGTGTGAGTATCATCTGCAAAATGCACTGCAGTAACTCGCCAAGATTCCTTAGGCAGCACCTTCCAAACCCGTGACCTTTACCATCTAGAAGGACAAGAGCAGCAGATACCTGGAAACCCCACCACATTGAAAGTTCCCCTTGAATTCACTCACCACCCCGACTTGGAAATATATATCGCCATTCCTTCACTGTCGCTGGGTCAAAATCCTGGAACATCCTCCCTCACAGCGCTGTGGATACATGCACACCTCAGGGACTGCAGCGGTTCAGGAAGGTAGCTCACCACCACCTTCTGAAGAACAATTAGGGATGGGTAATAAATGTCAATGACACCTACATCCCATAAATAATTTTTTTTTAACGGATTAAAGAATGTGTGAATCTGCCAGTCATTCCAGGTAAACTGTTGGCCAATATTCAATAATGGGTTAAACCATATACATTGGGAACAAATGTTTAGAAGCATTAGGTGTACTAGTGTTTGAGGTTTTTTTTATTTATCCATGGGATGTGGGTGTCATTGGATAGGCCACCATTTGCTGGCCATCCCCAATTGCCCTGATCTGAATGAAATGGCTTGCTCGGCCCTTTCAGAATCAACCACGATGCTGTGGGTCTGGAGTCACATGTAGGCCAGACCAGGTAAGGATGGCAGATTTCCTTCTAAAGGACTTTAGTGAACCAGATGGGTTTTTACAACAGCCAACAATAGTTTCATAGTCTTCATTAGACTTTTCATTCTATTTCTTTGCCAAATTCAAATTTCAATCTCTGCCGTGGTGGGATTTGAACCCAGGTCCCCAGAGCATTTCCCTGGGTCAATACCATTATGCCATTGCCTCCCCAGTGTGGACCAATAACTTTTTTGTATAATAATTTTACACATGATCCCAAAAGAGGGAAATGCCCAGACATTTCACAGAGACCTGAGGAAAATGGAAGTGGAGCAAAATAGGAGAGGGGTGACCAAAAACTTAGACTTTGAAATAGGAAAAGCGTGTTCAAATCATAGTGTGGTGAATGAAATTAGCTCAGAAGGTACCCTTTTCCAATGTTTCCCGGGATTTCTGATGGAGGGAGAGTAAATCCGATTAAACGTGTGTTGCAATAGTGTTTGAATACACGTTTCTGTCAAGGTCACTCCAGTGGTATCCATGACTAGAGCCATTTGTGCGTTGGATCACTGCATCTCATAGGAGTGCAGAATAGGATGGGCTGGAGGAGTAGTGAATAAAAATAGAAGTGTATGTCATTCATAGTGTAACCTAGTCACCACTATGGTATCACATAGAAGAACAGATTCTGTCACTTCAGTTCCTTAAAGCTGCTGAATCATGATGTCACAACCAGTCAGTAAATTCTCCAAATAACCACGTTTCGGTACGGTCTAAACCGGTCTACCAACCTCATCATCATAATCTTTATTATTGTCACAAGTAGGCTTACATTAACACTGCAATGAAGATACTGTGAAAATTCCCTAGCCGCCACATTCCGGCGCCTGTTCGGGTACACAGAGGGAGAATTCAGAATGTCCAATTCACCTGACAAGCACGTCTTTTGGGATTTGTAGGAGGAAACCGGAGCACCCGGAGGAAATCCACGCAGACAAATGGGAGAATGTGCAGACTCCGCACAGACAGTGACCCAAGCCGGGAATCGAACCCGGGACCCTGACGCTGAGAAGCAACAGTACTAACCACTGTGCTACCCTGCCGCTCCAGCTACCAAGCATAAACAATCCTGTCCGCCTCCAAACCAACACCTTTACACATGTTTTAATGAGAGTCACTGAATAATGATCAGGAGCAAGAAACCTGGTCATATTTTCGGAATATTTAAGCCAATTTAATGT
The DNA here is from genome assembly GCF_902713615.1 of Scyliorhinus canicula. Lineage (NCBI taxonomy): Eukaryota > Metazoa > Chordata > Chondrichthyes > Carcharhiniformes > Scyliorhinidae > Scyliorhinus > Scyliorhinus canicula. The sequence continues at coordinate 56,658,524 of NC_052166.1, forward strand.
CTCCCGGCATTTCTCCAGCTAAAATTGGCACAGACCAGGGTTTGAACCCAGGATCTTTCAGCAGAGTTTGTCATAAACCTGGACAACAACCACTCAAATTGACGGGGAATATTAGCTTAGTTGGAATGGGTCGATAGCGCGTCAGATGGTGTATTTATCCCAGAGCTATTGGAGGGTTCATTAAGAAGTCTTACAACACCAGGTTAAAGTCCAACAGGTTTGATTCAAACACGAGCTTTCGGAGCGCGGCTCCTTCCTCAGGTGAATGAATGAGAGTTCATGGGAGAGGATTTCTGCGGGGATTTGCTAATCTCTTGTTGTAACATTAGTGTAAGGTTGAAAGCTTGAAAGAATGGTGTAAATGACGAATCCTGAAAGACGTACACTTGGTATTTCCATGTGAGGTTCTCCTATCTGCTGTAACATCCCAAAGAAATGTGATTAGTCATTTACACCATCCTTACACTGCGCGCACATGCAATCTGAGGTGCTCTGGCATGTTATTCTGCCCTGTGACCATACTTTAACGTGAATTGTATTAAAAGGTTTGAGTTTTATACTTGCCGTTTATCCTTTTCAGTCCAGCAAGGTCAAACTCTGTTCAGTCAGCGTGACCCAAATTGAATGCAATTTTCCCAAGTGATTCGCAGCAAGTGCTTCTTGTAACAAGTTTGTTTGTGCTCCGGAAGTTATTAAGTTACCTGTCTATTCCATCTGTCAAGTTTGATTTACAACTGAATACAGCAAGAGAATCATTCTAGACTTCACAAATCCGATTCTCCTGCTTTACACCCAAGATAAATTCAAGGAGTGGAGAGATGCAATTTTTTACTCTTAAAACAACATTTTTTTTTAATAAATGTTTTTTTAATGGGTTTTTGAACAAGGTATAATTACCGTTATGTGCACAGGATAAGAAACATATATATATATACACACATATTATAGAAGAGAAGAGCACACCCAAACATACCAAAGAGAAGAAAATAGTACATAGTTTAAAAACAAATTCAATAAAAAATGAAATAGAATAACTGGTGGGGTATTGTGCACAAGCTCGACAGCGGCAGCTCTGTACATCTGGCAAAATTATTTACAACACGTAAGTAGGCGACTGTTTGCAGAGGGGGGGGGAGGAAGGGGGGTGGGGATTGGGGAGGCAAATATACATTTGGGTGCCGGGGAGATAATTACAGTGTGCGATACTTGGCTGTGTTTCGTGTTGTTGTCGCCTGCTTCTCCCGGACGGATCTCGCTGCCGTCTCGCGCTCGCCTCCGCTTCTGCTGCTCCTCCCGTCCTCCGTCTTTATTTTCCTCCTTCCCCGCTCCTGGAGATGTCATGCTCGTTTTGGTATCCCATGCCTTCCTTCCGGCTCCCATTTCCCTGCCCCCCCCCCCCCCACCTCGCTGCTTCTCCTCTCTTGTTTCCCCCCCCCCCCCCCCCCCTCTCCACGGTTCGCCTTTCTTTCCTCAGGTTTAGCTGTCTCCCCCCCCCCCCCCCCCCCCCCCCCCCTCGCCTCCCCCTCTTAAACCAAATTAAGACCATTTATTGCCATCCTGGTCCAAATCAATAGCGTTTAACTTTGTATTATATGTGCACTTGGTAACTGTGTGTGGGGACCCAACGTAAAAATCCATGGTGAACTTTGCTCGGTTGTTGTCACAGATTTAAGATTGTTCTCACTGAAAATATCTCAAATCATTGAATCCCTACAGTGCAGAAGGGGGCCATTCAACCCATCGAGTCTGCACTGACCCTTCAAAAAAAACATGACAGTCCCCCGGGTCCCTGCTGCTGTGAGGCAGCAGTGTTAACCACTGTCCCACCATGTCACTCAGATTGTTTATCCCCACATTACAAAACTGAGTACCGAGTATTATGGAATATAATTTCACTGACTAAACAAAGCATATAATCAGGAATTTCAGCATCAACCGGTATCTCAAACTGCCAGATGAAGCGACAGTGAATAATTGGGGAGAGAACAAATTAATTCGCAGTTTCCAGAATCATAATTGGATTTACAGCAGCTGATTGTAAAATTACATTCTTATTGCAAAGGGTTTCTGTGTTTCGGAGTCACGACTCTTAGCGTTTTTCATGACAAAAGTAAATCGGTGTTTTCATTAGCATCCCTGCCCACCAGAATATCACACCACCAGGGATCCGTCTGACTGGTACCATGTAGGTAATGCTCAAACAGCGGGTGTTTGCTTGCTGGCCTATGAAAATCAACATTGTACCTTCATATCTATCTATTATCTAAAAAATCTATCCAACAGCATTTCAATGATTCTAACCAAATCCCCCCAAAAAAATCCAAATTGGGCAAAGCTACAGACTTTATGAAAGAACCCAGAAAGGCTCCATCTGGGTTACTCCCCATTCTGAATTCACCAGGGCTCGTTTCCAGTGAACTTTGGTTTGTTGTTACGCAGATGTATTTGGCTCCCTCTAGTGAATTTGATACATCAGTGCACCCAGCAGGGTTGCTTTCTTTTATTTATTATGTAATGTGTTATGATTCCTGTGCAGACCGATAACTTTCAAAAAGATATGAATTTCCCAGTGACCTTTGGAACACGCCAAAAATGTCACCTTTTTAAGACTTTTACTGTAACAAACAAACTAAAAATCATCATTGATCAAACATCAGTTAACTGCTAATTCATGCGTCTAATTTCATCATATATTTAAGAAAGCTTCAACAACCAACTTGTTATCATCGAATTATAGAATCGTAGAACTTACAGTGCAGAAGGAGGCAATTTGGCCCTTCGAGTCTGCACCGGCTCTTGGAAAGAGCACCCTAATTAAGCTCCATGCTTCCACCCTATCCCCGTAACCCAGTAACCCGATTTAACCTTTTGGACGCTAAGGGGCAATTTAGTGTGGCCAATCCACCTAACCTGCGCATCTTTGGACCGTGGGAGGAAACCGGAGCACCCGGAGGAAACCCGCAAGGGGAGAAAGTGCAAGCTCTACACAGATAGTCACCCGAGGCCGAAATTGAACCTGGGACCCTGGAGCTGTGAGGCAGGAGTGCTAGCCACTGTACCACCGTGCCATATGCACAAAAAAAAGTCTTGGCCAATATCGAAAGGAAAATGCTCCATGCCTGGATAGAAACATACTCACACATGTGTTCCTGCAAGGAATATCCGATAAGAGCATGATGCTATCTGTCAGTGCATTCCTGAAATGAAGTTTTGAAATTGCGACGCCTGGCATCTATATTTGTTGATGAAATTAGGATGATTAAATTCTGTCTCTGTAGGTGATCAGACACTTCTGCATGTTAAGGTTATACATTCAATAACAGATGTAGGCATGACACAAATGTACCACTTTTGGCAAATATTGGTTTCCTTAATTGGGCCATCATCAATAATTGGTTTATAAGCCCAGCTTCACTCAAACATTATAGCCCCGCTGAATTTGATAGTGTTGCAGTTTGGTTTGCACATTGAGGGAGGGGCCGAGCCACTCATTCAGACACTAGCATATTGTGTTACTTGATATATTTCTGATTGTCAATTTATTTTTCAATTTGATTGGCACAACGTGGTGAACGTATTGCGAATGCAATTCACCACTGTATTGTACTGTATTATGTTGATGCCCCTGTGGGTCCGCCCCCTCGGGGGTGGTATATAAACCTGCAGCCTGTAGGCGGCACTCAGTACAGAGCAGTCGCAGGCAGGCACAGATCTAGCTTATTAAAACCACTTTTCACTTCTACTCAGCATCTCATGTGAATTGATGTTCGCATCACATTTAAATTCGCTAAACTCCCATTATGATTTCAGAGGAACCAGCCTACCTGTTTTCAAATCCTTCAATTTGATCTGGAGATTGCAAAGAGAGCGTGGACCAAATCCTGTGAGGAGGGGCATTTGCCGTTGCATTGCCCCTGTGTTCCTATCTTTTTTACCTCTCCCTGGAGCTCTGTATTTCTGGCCTGAATCTCTGAACCAGGCCTCTTGGGAAATGCCTGTTCTGGGAACCCTTCTTCAAAGGGCTGGTTAATCGGAGGAAGTCGAGCCATGCACCCTTTTTCAGGGCACAAGCATCCATACTGGATGGTTAGCAGACTGAAATGATGTGGGACATTTAAAAAGCTTTTCACTATGTTTGGGAATGCGTATGGTGAGTAGGGTGGGTAGGTGCCAACTGGGCAGCGTGGCAGGGTTGGCAGGTGGCTGTTACAGTACTGGACCAGACCGCCAATTTATATTAGGAAGCCGGACGAGGACTTGTGGTGGCGGCAATGTGGTGAGCACTCGCACACGTGGTGGCTCCCTGCTAGGGTACTTTGTTTCAACCCCTTTTTGTCTGTTTTTGAGTGATGAGGGGAAATTTGATTTGTTCAATGGGATAAGGTTCCCACATAAAAGTAATGCCCGCCCCTGGTGACGGGGGTGTGCTGAGTAATCGCACATCAGGTGGCTCTCCTCCGTAAGAAAGAAAAATAGGCACTTTTGACCTATTTTAGCCACCAAAATCGGGCTCAGCAACAAGATATACAGTAAAAATTCCAAGAAGCAGGAGCTCAAGAGGCCACAGGGACACCAAGAACTGCGGTAAGGGACAAGAGCGGCGTTGGAAGGGCTCCGAGGGGTCTGCGGCCACCCCTGAGAGAGGGTGACCTACGACCCGAGAAGCTCCCCCCATCCCTCCCCGCCAGGCGATGGGTGGAAGATGTTCCCCACCAGAGAACTGAAGGCGTCAGTCAAGGTTGCGGTGGTGGAAACGCTGGCCACCATGTAGATGGCTCTCAACTGTGTGGGAAAGAGACTGGCAGCCCAGGGGGAGCATGATAAAGGAGCTGGAAAAAGCATTGACGGACCGAATCATCACCCTGGTGGCCAAAATCAAGAGGTTGATGGTGACCCCGGGGAGCCTGAAAGAAAAGATCGAGGACCAAGAAAATTGGTCGAGGCGGCAGAATATCAGACTAGTGGGCCTGCCAGAGGGAATCAAGGATAGCGACCCGACCATCTACGTGGCTCAAATGCTGGGCAACCTGGTGGGAAGGGGCAGCTTCCTCAAGCCACTGGAGATCAGCAGGGCCCACAGGTTGCTCTGATCAATACACATGGCGGGGGAGAAGCCGAGACCAGTCATTGCCAGGCTGCACAAGCACCAGGCCGGGAAAGGATCCTTCGCTGGGCCACTCAGACAAAGGCATGCAACTGGGAGGACATAAAATCAGAGTCTCCCGAGACATTGGGGCCTGGCAAAGCGCAAGGTGGAATTTAATCAGCCCCATACAAAAACAAAATTAAATGTGGGATGCTGTACCCAGCCAGGCTACCTGGGTGATCCGCTTTGATAAAGAATCATCGGACTCGAAACGTTAGCCCTATTCTCCCCCTACAGATGCTGCCAGACTTGCTGAGATTTTCCAGCATTTTCTCTTTCGTTTCAGATTCCAGCATCCGCAGTCATTTGCTTTTATCCAGATTGTCCATGTTTGGACAAGGATCTAGAAGTGGAACCTGACCAGTCTGGCGGAGGAAGAAAAAAGGACCTACAGCGATGGGAGACACTCCCGCTCTCCCTGGTACAGATGATTGTTCCCTACCCCAAGGCCTTTTCCAACTCGCTAGATAAGATGATTATGGTGTTTATGTGGTGGTGGTTGGGGGGTGTGGTGGGAGAGAGAGAGAGAAGGACTCCCAAAAAAGTCCGACAAAGAAGAAGAAACATGGGGGGCCTGGCCCTCCCAAACATACAGCACTACCACTGGACAGCCATGACAGAAAGAGTGAGAGTATGGATGAAAGAACCCGATACAGAATGGGTGAGGATGGAGGAGAGCTCCTGTAAAGGGATGACCTCCAGGCCATCACCACAACAGCGTTCCCATCGCCACCAGCCAAATACTCAACAATCCCAGTGGTGGTAGCCACCCTCAGAACCTGGAACCAGATGAAGCAGCACTTAGGCATGACTGAAAATGTCGACCATCTGCGGCAACCATAGGTGGAGACAGGGCAGGGGGGCACTGACGGTTAGAGACTTTTACACAGAAGACAGACTAGCGACCTTAGAGGAACTGACGGAGAGACAGGAGCTGCCCAGCAGGAACAAACTCTGACATCTACAAGGAGATGACAGCTTACCCACAGACCATGAGACACAAAATATTAGAGGAGCTACTGGATGTGGACAATGTGGGGAGGGGAAACTGCGAGGACCTGTACAGAAGATTATTCGAAAGGACATGCTTCCCACTGGATGAAACATTGGACAAATGGGAGGAAGAGCTAGGGATGGAATTAGGGTGGGGACGCTGGAGCGAAGCACTGTGCAGGCCAACTCCAGCTCCTCATGCAGCTGAAATCGTGCACAGAGCGCACCTGACCAGAACCCAAATGAGCAGGTTCTTCCCGGCGGTGGAGGACAAATGTGAACGGTGCCAGAGGGGCCCGGCCAACCACATCCACATGTTCTGGGCCTGCCCCAGACTTGTCAGGTTTTGGACAGCCTTCTTCGAGGTGATGTCCAAGGTTGTGGGGGTGAGGGTGGAGCCATGCCCGAGAGTGGCACTCTTCAGGGTATCGGACCAGCCAAAATTATTCATGGGGAATGGGGCCGATACCCTTACCTTTGCTTCCCTAGTCGCCCGCCGGAGAATCCTGCCCGGCTGGCAATCGGCAGCGCCACCCACGGCTGCAGACTGGCTGGTAGATCTGTCCTGAGGTGGGTGAAAGACCATCGAGACAATGGATGGGAGGGCCAAGTCATCAGAATATATCAGCTCATCGGATCAGAACTGGTTAGAATTCTGGGAGTGGGACTTCAATGGTGTACCTGGGAGTGTGAGCTGCCATTGGTGCAGAGGACTCGCTGCCCATTGGCCCAGGTATCGTGTGCCTCTTATCCCTATTGGCTAAGAGGAAGGTAGCTCTGCTTACGAGGCGGGGTATAATAACCCGTGTTCCCCGGCAGCCAGGCCATTTCCTGTACGTCTGCTGTCGGGCTCACTTCTTGCTAATTAAAGCCTTTCGTTTCGGACTTCACCTACGTTTTGTGTCCATTGGTTGTGCATCAAATGGCGTTTAGCCTCCTAGGTTGGATAGGTCAAGCCCAAGTCTCTGGTTCTATCGGGGGTAGTGAAGGCGATATTGGTGTTTGTGGAACAGATGGGAACGGGGGTAGACCCGTGTATCGAGGGAAAAGGAGTTTCTTTTTCACGTCCATTGGGTCTACTCCTGGATTGATTTATTTCTGGTGGGTAGGTCTCCTCTTCCCGGGGTGAAGGGGGCAGAGTACTCGCCGATTGTTATGTCGGATCATGCTTTGCATTTTGTGGATCTGATATTGCAGACAAACGCCTCTCAGTGATCCCCGTGGAGATTGGACATGGCGTTGCTGGCGAACAAGGAACTTTGTGAACATATGTCCTTGGGGAATACTTTGAGTTCAATAGGAGCAAGGCAGTCTCGCCTTCCACGTTGTGGGAGGCTCTGAAAGTGATCATGGGGGGGGGGGAGGATCTCATACAAGGAGTATAGGAATAAATCTGGGAAGGTGGACAAGCAGAGGCTGGTGGATTCCATCTTGAGTGGACCACCTGCACTCGATTGCCCCAACCACGGAGTTGTTGGCAAACAGGAAGAAACTACAGACCGGGGGGGGGGGCGGGTGTTAGGATGGCCAATCCACCTAACCTGCACTTCTTTGCACTGAGGGGCAATTGGAATATCTGGAGGAAACCCACGCAGACACGGAGAGAACGTGCAAACTCCACTCAGACAGTCACCCGAGGCTGGAATTGAACCCGGGTCTCTGGCGCTGTGAGGCAGCAGTGCTAACCACTGTGCCACCGTGCCGCCCGTAACGTACAAGCCTGTTTAAATCAGCCTGTGATTTTGAAGCACACAGCTCATCATTATTGATGAAATGAATGAATTATCTCACTTCATCTTCAAAAAGATTTATGTCTATGTTCTCCTGATAGAATTCAATTAACCTCTTACAGTGTGGCTCTTAGCATTCTCATCCAAACTTTTGTTGGAAAGAACACAAAATGATTCAACAGTCTTCTTCAGCGATTCACTTCTACTCTGCAATTGCACCATTATTGTGCCACAAATAACAATAATCTTCTTCCCTGTTAAAGTGATTTCATTGTCTCTAGTTTTATCAAACAATTACTTCCCGTGTCTTGTACGATTCTCATCCTCATCAGAGAGATTTCGATTCTTTGCTGAGTGCCTCTGTTTCCATTGAGGTGTAACCATTTTGAACTTCCATGACAACATTTCTAATTCGAGGCTAACAATTGTGAAATGTTCAATAAAGTTGCATCAACATTTCGCAGCGATTTGCTGGCAGCATGAATCCTTTGCAGTAAACGTTTCCAAAAAAACGTTTTGGAACTGCAATTTTGTTCTTCTCAAACCTCTCCACTAAGGATTTTGCTTCTGCTTTCACATGTCGTTGCTCTGAATTTGATGTGGCTATGACCGATGAACATTCCTTTATTTCGACAAAGTTCAGTCTCAAAGCCAGAACAGCATCTGTACAAGTGGACCACCTGGGGTCACAAATTCTTTTGACCATCAAATGTTTTTTCATATGCCTGCTCCAAGTGTGACTGTGGCATATTCCACCAATGTGTGGAAATTGAAAAGTATTCAGCTGCAGCGTTGCAGAGTAAATTCAATGAGTGACTGGAACATGGGATTTATAATGCTCAGGGGTTTGCAATGTTCAGTCTTGCTTGTAGGCCTGAGTATTTTCCTGCCATATTACATAGAACATACAGTGCAGAAGGAGGCCATTCGCCCATCGAGTCTGCACCGACCCACTTAAGCTCTCACTTCCACCCTATCCCCGTAACCCAGTCAGTAAGGGCAATTTATCATGGCCAATCCACCTAACCTGCACATCTTTGGACTGTGGGAGGAAACCAAAGCACTCGGACGAAACCCACACAGACACGGGGAGAACGTGCAGACTCTGCACAGACAGTGACCCAAGCCGGGAATCGAACCTGGGACCCTGGCGCTGTGAAGCCACAGTGCTAACCATTTGTGCTACCGTGCGGCCCTCATATTTGCGGCATTACCAAAGCTTTTCTCACAAAACCTCTGATGTCCAAAACCGTTCATTCCAGACACTCAGAAGGGTGGGATTGTAGCTGGGCAAAACAGAGAAATCGCTCTCCAACTTCACCTATCACTGGTCATATATCTTAAAATTAATGTTAATTTGTCCACATGATTCACATCTGGTGTTGAATCAACTATTATGGAATAGTATTTGGCATCTTTGACTTCATTAGTGAATTGGTTTCTGAGCCACTCTGTCATTATAGTAACAAATTGGTTTCTGAGCCACTCTGCCATTATAGTAACAAATTGGTTTCTGAGCCGCTCTGCCATTATTGTGCTGAAGTCATCGTAGCTTCTGTGCGTTAAAAGGTTGGTCTTCCCTGAGCCACGATATGGATAATGTTTCAAATGCTCTTTGAGAAGCTCGTCAAATTCACTGAGATATTCAAGGCAGGCTAAAAAATTACCTCTTTGACTTGACACTGACTCATCATGTCCTCTTAGAGGTAGTCCCAGGAAAAACAACAGTTTGACGATGGAAACAACTCGTCTCAGCACTTTCCTCCAATAAGAACATCCCTTTCAGACTGAGCCAATAACGCAGAATCAATTCTTCCAGATAATGTACATATTTGAACGAATGCACACATAGCCTTAATATGACTTTTGGAAGCTCCATGATCAGCAATATCTCTTCCAACATTTCTCCATGATGTGGAGATGCCGGCGTTGGACTGGGGTGGGCACAGTAAGAAGTCTCTCAACACCAGGTTAAAGTCCAACAGGTTTATTTGAAATCACTAGCTTTCGGAGCGCTGCTCCATCATCAGGTGAAGTCCAGTCAGAGTATAAATGATTGTTTCCCTTTACTACGGTTAGGGAATAATTTGCAAACATAACAGTAATTGCCTTAGAGGTTTCTGGAGAAAAAATTGAACCAATTTCTCCTTTCAGTCATGTCATTCAATTCAGTTCAGTCAGCCAGGGGCTGGTTTAGCACAGGGCTAAATAGCTGGCTTTTAAAGCAGACCAAGGCAGGCCAGCAGTACTGTTCAATTCCCGTACCAGCCTCCCTGAACAGGCGCCGGAATGTGGTGACTAGGGGTTTTTCACAGTAACTTCATTTGAAGCCTACTTGTGACAATAAGCGATTTTCATTTCATTTCATTTTAATTTCTCTTCTCGTGAAGAATTCTAAACTGCTTTTGGCCTCAAACCTTAAACTCTTTTCTCAAATATTCCATGTTACCTATATCCTCTAGTCTACTTATTCCAAAATATACTCAGTGGAACTGAATTTGGCCATAAGGCAGTGTTTTCAGAGTAAGTTTCTTCCCTCACTCCAGGAGCAGAATAATGAGCTTGAGCAGTATCTTGTAGTTCCATTCCCATGTCAGAGTCCACCTTCTTCAAGTTTTTCAGTCAGGGGATGTGTTGTCTCTGGAAATTGGCAGGTCGAAGTCATCAGACAAGTTACCAAAACATTTTGTGGATGTTATTGTTGAGAATGAATGTGAAGTATGGTCACTGCTCAATACTTCAAAGCTTTTAAATGTAAATTAAAGCCAAACTACCTTTTTACTGAACTTTGTCTCCTTGCCTCGCCTTCAACTTCCTGCGATTCTGACTGTCAGATTCATGGGGCGGAATTCTCCGCTCCAGCGCGGCATCGGGAAGGCCGTCGTGAACTGGGCCGAGTTTGAACTCGGAGGCCGCTCCTCGCACCCTATTCACCCCGCCCCAGGGGGCTAGGAGCCGCGCTCCGTAAATCTCGGCTGCCGGGCCTTGACGCTTGTGGCGGCACGCCTAAGTGACGTCAGCCGCGCATGCGCAGGTTGCCGTCTTCCCCTCCGCTGCCCCGCAAGACATGGCGGCTTGATCTTGCGGGGCGGCAGAGGGGAAAGAGTGTGTCGCTTGGAGACGCCGGCCCAACGATCGGTGGGCACCGATCGCGGGCCAGCCCCCTCCCGAGCACGGCCGTGGTGCTCACTCCCCTCCCCGCCCCCCCACAAGCCACAAACGAAGATTTGGCGCCATGTTCACGACGGCAGCGACCAGATGTGGTTGCCGCCGGCGTGAACAGGTCCGGAACGTCAGGCCGCTCGGCCCATCCGGGCCGGAGAATCGCCGGTCGCCGTGAAAAATGGCGAGCGGCGATTCTGCGAGTGGGGGGGGTGGGAGAATCGCGGGGGGTGCCAGGGCGGCATGTCGTGAGTCGCCCGGCCCTCCCGCGATTCTCCAACCCGCCGTGGGAGCGGAGAATTCCGCCCATAGTGTCTCTTCATATTGACTGGGGCTGATCTGTCTTGATTGCAACGATTCACTAATGAGTTTTCAGAATCTTCTGTTGCGTGAAGCCGCCTGAAGCAAAAGCTGCTGAAACACAGTGATGAATTAAACAAATTTTGAGTTGGAAGGGGCTGGTCCTCGGACATTTTGAAAATAATTGGTGTGAGGATGAGCCGGAGTTCACGGCCAAAATCCTACCAGAGCAACTGGCTGCTGGCAATAATTTGTGCGAAAGCTGTGATGCCGATGGATGGTCAAGGCAAGCTGGGCCACAGTCGATCAGAGAGAGAACTGGCTGACATCAGAATGGGCAGTAAATTCAACTTACGAAAACAACAAAAAGAAAGAAAGATGTTGACTGCTGCCCAGCCAGCTCCCTCACTCTCAGCTCTGCGTGGCTGGCCACTGGCTCTGGTCGAGTTGCCCTGCTACCACTGGTCGTTGCTCCCCAATTGCCCAAGACACAGTGCCAGCGCTTGCCTGGCCTCCTACGCACCTCCCGACTGCTGCTCTGCTCACCTCTCATTTGGGCGGCTGGGCCTTGAGCCTCAACCCTCTACAACCAGGTGTGCTTCTAGCTGGTTGCTGCTGGCTATCTGGCCTGGCCTCCGCTCTCTCTCGCCCTCACTGCCTGGTCCGGTTGCTGCCCAGTCCAGCCTCTGCCAGGCAGGCCTCTGGCTCTGGTCAAGTTACCCCATTCCCATTGGCCACAGGCCATGTGTGTTTGCCTGGCCTTCTTCACACCTCTGGACTGCTGCTCTGCTCTCGCTCTGGTGGCTGGGCCTCAACCCTTGACCATCTCATGTGGTTTTGGCTGCTGCTTTAGGCTATCTGACCTGGTGGCCTCTGTTCTATTTGATCGGTTTCCCGCCTGCCCTCCTCAGCCCTGGCCAGCGCCTTCTCCTCAACTCCCTGAAGGCTTCACAGGCTCGCACACCGATGTTAGGCCGGCGTCCTCACCTTTGCCTCCGGCTACCCGCCAGGGCAACACGGTAGCACAGTGGTTAACACGGTGGCTTCACAGCACCAGTGTCCCAGGTTCGATTCCCGGCTGGGTCACTGTCTGTGCGGAGTCTGCACGTTCTCCCCGTGGCTGCGTGGGTTTCCTCCGGGTGCTCCAGTTTCCTCCCACAGTCCAAAGACGTGCAGGTTAGGTGGATTGGCCATGCTAAATTGCCCTTAGTGACAAGAAAGAAAGGTTAGGAGGAGCTATTGGGTTACGGGGAAAGGGTGTAAAACTCCACCACCTGTCAACGTTTGCCAAACTGTTTTCCCGTTCTAAAGGGGAGACCACCAATCAGAGCCCGATATTGTTCTGAATTTCCTGCTGATAAGAGTCTATCAGCAAATTTAGAGCTACCAAGGCTCTGATTGGTGTTCCCACCACAACAACAGTCACTTCTCCATTTGGGCCCCCCCCCCTTCAGCTCACCCCACCCAATCCCCGCCCCCAAAGATGAGTCAACCGGAATACTGTTGCTCTTATATTGATGGTCCATCCTTAAACAAAGGGACGTGTGAATTCCCCAGATTTCTATGAATGTCCATATTTAATTAGGTATTTGCTTGAGACTCAATACGATCTGGAGCTCAAGATTCCAAGGCTCACATGATTTGCAGCAGCCATTTTAATAGTCTTTGTGGTCAAAACTTTGAAGTGTTGACCTGAAGTTCATAATATACTGGAATATGACATCAATAAAACTTTGCACAAAGGGAACAGGACTCAGAAAGGCTAATCAAAATTACTTGTTCAGGGAGAGGGAAAGCGCGTGTGCCGCTGCTGGCCAGATTCTGTCTCTTCTGCACCTAATTTCCTGCCAGCCAGGTTAGCCTCTGAACGACATGATGTTGTGCTGGCATGGAGTGGCATATTTCACTGCAACATGTTTGAGGCATACAGCTGTCCAAGGGCACGTCAGTGATGTCCTGAGCACAAAATGAAGACAACAACTTTAATCCTGCATCATGCTCCATATTTTGCGATTGTCATGGTTAACATTATAAACATGCAAAACATAATGATAATTGTTGATTGCAAATATTTCAACAGCATTGGTGTTTATTTTCCTTCAATAATGAATCCTTGTGTTTAACAAGGTGAAAGGTGCCAGTATTAGAATTGCACTTTTTGCATTGTCAACCTCCAGGATTAAGACTCTGCTTGTAACTCAACCTGAGAAACCCTGAATGAATCGGGGTAAATGTCACCATTTCTGACCTCAACCATTCTTGACCTCCCCTGAGATTAATTTCTGGGTGCTTTTTGTTTGCTGTAGATCCAAACAGATTGCCCAGCCTGAACTCAGTAACAACCTTTACACCGGCAGAGAACAGAGACTTTAATCATAGACTGTCTGCTCTAGGGTTTAAATCTAAATCCCTTAGATAAAAGGGGCCTTCTTCTAATCTATGGGCCACTGACCTCCTGCTTCTATTAACCATTAATATCATCCAACTAGTTTTCATTGGAGATCTTGCACATACAGTGACATTGCCGAAGCTGTCAAAGGGCACACACCTTGTGGCCCCGGTCGGTGTGTAACAGCACAGGGCACTAGAGATATCCGATGATTGATGAGACTAGGCTCTCCTGGTTACATACGCAATTGCCTCTGGGACCTATTGAAGAAAGGTGCACCGCAGTAAGCTGGAAAAGACTCAGATGAAAATTTATCAGAACTGTAATTACAACCAAAAGAGATTTAAAAGCATTCCCTTCTATTTTTATCAGAGACATTTACTCCTTGGTTCTGAAGCACAATCCTCTCGGACTGGCAGCTTGCACTGGAAACCAAAATACCCTGTAAGCTTTGATCGCTATTGCTAGACCCTGTTGCAGTATTTGGATGCATCCCAAGTATAACATGGTAGCACTGCCCAATCTATTGGAAAATTATATAACCCCCTTGTCAGCCAGACTTATATATCCTAACTCAGAAGTTTTATGATTCATTTATTTTGCTTTTAGTAAAGAAAACAATATAAATTCAGGACCATGTTTCTGGGATGGTTGGATTTAGTGACAGCTGGAAAGGTCAGGTGGTAAATCTCTGTTATTGCACAAAGCAAGTTGGAGACAGTGTGGCTCGGAACGGGGGAACCTGTTATATTTGTATCATTCAAGTATAATGCGCACGCCTAAAGCACACAGTGGATTTCTCACAACTGTAGCTGTACAGAATATGCATTTAATATGCATGGTTGTCCATTTCAATGTTTTTCACTGACTCTCCTATTTGCTTAGTTTAGCTTAGCCTGAATGTTGTCAGCCTATTACACTCATTTTTTAAAAATAAATTTAGATTAGCCAATTATTTTTTCTAATTAAGGGGCAATTTAGCGTGTCCAATCCACCTACTCTGCACATTTTTGGGTTGTGGGGGCAAAACCCACGCAGACACGGGGAGAATGTGCAAACTCCACACGGACAGTGACCCAGAGCCGGGATCGAACCTGGGACCTCAGCGCCACGAGGCGATTGTGCTAACCACTAGGCCACCGTGCTGCCCTGCCTATTACACTCATAACCATCGTATTGCAGCAAAAATAGCTTCAGAAGCAGATTGTCTTGTCTTGGCACAGGTACCTCTGGAGCAGTGATCATAGAATTTACAGTGCAGAAGGAGGCCATTCGGCCTACTGAGTCTGCACTGGCCCTTTGAAAGAGCACCCCATTTAAGCCCACACTTCCAACCTATCCCCCTAACCCAATAACCCCATTTTGGACACTAAGGACAATTTAGTATGGCCAATCCACATAACCTGCACATCTTGTGGGAGGAAATCGGAGCACCCGGAGGAAACCCACGAAGACACGGGGCGAACGTGCAGACTCCACACAGACAGTGGCCCGAGCCGGGAATCGAACCTGGGACCCTGGTGCTGTGAAGCGACTGTGCTAACCACTGTGCTATCGTGATGAGCAACCTAGCCTAATGAGTGACCCTCCTTCATCTCAGTGGGTTGCAAGATTGAAAAAAGGCTTGTTCACTAACCATGAAAAAGATTAAATACATTTAATGCAAGCCAAATATTTCCTGACAAGTTATTGAAAATGCTCAATCATTTGTATATTAATAGAACTATCAACATCAAATGGTAAAAACAAAAGAAATATTCATACTTTGGATGCAGAAGGAGCACATGGCTCTCATAGTCAATGTTGTGTGCAATCAGCATGCACTTCACTTCTCTTGCCCTTGCTTTATGAAATGAAAAATGAAAATCGCTTATTGTCACAAGTAGGCTTCAATGAAGTTACTGTGAAAAGCTCCTAGTCGCCACATTCCGGCGTCTGTCCGGGGAGGCTGGTACGGGAATCGAACCTGCTGCTAGCCTGCTTGGTCTGCTTTAAAAGCCAGCGATTTAGACCAGTGAGCTAAACCAGCCACAATGTGCAAATGACTTGGTCACCCAAGTGGTATTGTGTGGTAACTATTCACTGGATTTGACCCTTGGAGTTACTAAAATTGGATGTTGCTTGCGAAAAGGGGTGTCTCAGTGTGTCCAGGGCAGGTGGGTATATTTTGGGAACAAGAAGTAACTTCAGATAACACAATGTGTTTAGATTTTATTACGATCCCAGACCTGACCGTAACAGTAGCTAGGATACCAAAACCCCAATATTTTAGTTTATTTGAAAGACTGCGTAGAAAGAATGATTCGCTCCAGGAGTGATTGCATGAATAAATAAGAGAATTTCTGCACATTCTCTCCGTGTCTGCTTGGACTTCCTCCGGGTGCTCCAGTTTCCTCTCACCACAAAGTCCGGAAAGATGTGCTTGTTAGGTGAACTGGACATTCTGAATTCTCCCCTAGTGTATCCGAACAGGCACTGGAGTGTGGCGATGAGGGGATTTTCACAGTACTTCATTGCAATGTTAATGTAAGCCTACTTGTGAACTAATAAAGATTATTATTTTTGTGGACTCAGCATCAGGCAGATCAGAATTCAACTCCTCTCTCCAAAGTTTCCCTAAATACTGCTTCTCTCCGCAGCTTTCTCCATAAACTGCCACTCTCTGCAGCTTCTCAAAATGTCTCTCTGAATTCCATTGAGGTCAGCAATGACCTCATCTTCCCAAGCTCAAAGCCAAACTCTTTCTGCAGGCTTCAATGCACCTTAGCTCCCCTGGGACTTTCCCAGTCAATCCACAATCCATTAGCCTGGGGGCTGGTTTAGCACAGTGGACTAAACAACTGGCTTGTAATGCAGAACAATGCCAGCAGCATGGGTTTAATTCCCGTACCAGCCTCCCCGAACAGGCGCCGGAATGTGGTAACCAGGGGCTTTTCACAATAACTTAATTGAAGCCTACTTGTGACAATACGTAATTATTATTATTAGACTGAAAAACACATTCCTTTGTCAATTTCACCCTCTGGCTGCTAAAACACCCATGCCCTGCAAAACCAAATTACTTTTTTAAAAGCATGACCACAGCAGTCAAACACACTCTAACCCCAGTCTTTTAACCCTTAAATTGCCCAATATGTAGAACCCAATATTCTTAGAGTCTTCCATCACATTATTCATATACTTAAGTGTCATAGTGTATATTAGTCTTTTGTTGCATGTTTTTTCTTTTCTTTTACTTTAATAAATATTCTTTATTAAATGATTACAGAACAACTGGTCTGGTTCATCACTGCGTTGTACATAGTTCCACACATTATTGCAAGCAAAAATACACCACCAAGAACCAGTGTTTCAAGTTATCATTTTGAGACACTCGCAGGTACCATCAGCGGGGTTGTTGACAAAGCTATCTCATTCTTACACCCAATTTGACAACAAATGAACGATATTACAGGGACAGAATTCTCGCCTCATAGTGGGCATGAGCTGGACTTGCTGCTGGAATAACATGCTTTGACAATGTGGCCCAATTTAATTACCTGGAATTCTTACTGCACGTGGTCCGAGGTGTCTAGCGGTACCAAGATTGGAACACGGCATTGAATTTTGTTTTTAATTTAAACTGTACGGCAAAATGTGCTGTAGCAGGAGGATGCTTGGCCTTGTGCCAACATCTCAAGTGCCTTTCAACACCGTTACTATAGTAACAATGCCCCCCACCCTCTTTTTTTTTGGTTTTGTAGATTGTGGAAACCTCTCTTCAGAGGAAGAAATCAAATAAACATTGTTTGCAACAGAGAAAGAGAGGGTTGTGAAAATGTTGCAGAAGAAAAGTGGACTTAAAGTTAAACATAATAGGGCTGTTTAAAATGTTACATTTTTAAAGTTCTATTTGGAGTGGAGGCTTTCTGGAAGGTAACTATTGTGATGATAGGTAGACTATCATCCATATATAACATTAGCAGATCATCATCATCTGTATGTATATTACAAGTTATATGTTTCCTGTTGTAGTTCCAGCATCCAATCACTAGGTGGGGTGAGTATGCAGGCACGTGACCTGGATGCACCATGTGTTCCACAGAAGGTGTCAGTGAGGAGTTGATTGCAGTTGCATATTAGAGTAGCTCTGTAGTATCTTGGTGTAATTTCCAACTGTATTAATGTTAGACATTATAGTAAACCTTGAGAGTAGTGTTAGTAATAACTAGTTTAAAACAAAGTCTAATGTTCTTTGTTAACACTACCACATCAAGATCAGCATAATCAAAGAACATTACAACTATACTACTATACCCCTCAACCGCACGCAACTCCCCAAGGTTGAAAAATGGATAGGAGGGGGGAAAGGAGACGAGGGGGTGGCGGGGGGGGGGGGGGGGGGGGGGGGGGGTGGCAGGCACAGAATCTTCGGATTACAGGTCAGAACTTATAAGGACTCAAGCCAAACAGGAGTCAGAACTGGGTGAGTTAGGGGCATTCTGCCATTAAATAACAAATGGTAAGCTTGTCATATTTAGCAGCTGGGTTGAGCAGAGATATTTAATTGCTTTGATAGCATTCTGTCAATAAAATAGAGATGCTGACCTTGTCTCACATCCTGTGACTGGGCACAGAAACGCTATCCTCGACTTATCCTTTCAAGTAAATCTCATTACGTGGCATTAAATCTTTAATTACACCTCAATTTAAATAATCACCACAGAGCTGGGCTTCTCCGCATATAAACTTGAGAAGTTAAAAATTCAGCAAAAAAGATCCACTGCTGCAGGTGGAATGCCAATGTAATGCTCGTGATTAAACAGAAAGATTCAATAGAGCATCTTAACATAAAGCTTACATGTGATTTTTCCCCCCCTCAGTGCTCGTCAAGGTCTGCATAAATAATACATATATGTGTCTGTGTGCATCTCAGACTGACTTGTGCCTCAGGCTGTTTTACATTTCCAGATAATTTGTCAGCAATCTCTGCAATGGAAAAAAAAATTGAGCTCATTAATTTTTACTAATCTGCATTCTTCCACTTTAATAATATATTGATTACTCTGGTTTTTCGATTCCCTTGTTAGCACTGTGGGGAGAGATGGTCATGCTTTTGATGGATGATTCTGCCGGAGCCCGCAACCTGCCTGTTAGTGATGAGGTGAGCACCTTTCCTATTGACCTTCCAGTGGCGGGGTAGCAGAGTTGCCCATTGAGTCAGGTGGAAAGAATCAGCACTCCGTCCCTCATTCCCTGCCCATAAACATGCATATCTGCATCAGTGGTGAGTTCACCCAATAATCTGTCAATCATGTTGAATCTGTTTAGGGTATCTTACTGCTCTGCCTGTCCCTGAACGTGTGTTATCTATTTCTGAGTGGCCGTTCATCTGTGTACGCAAGTTGTCTGCACCTGAACAGCCCCATGCATTATGCCAGTGTTCTTCAAACTTTTTTTCCCGGGGACCCATTTTTACCAACCGGCCAACCTTCGGGACCCAACCCAGCCGACCTTCATGACCCACGCTGGCCGACCTTCGCAACCCACGCCGGCCGACCTGCGCGACCCATCATTTTCTCTTACCTTGTTTGCTGCTGACAAAAATGAAGGAAATGGTTTTGGGTCCCTTTGGCCCTCGTACACGCTCTTCCAATGGAACCTGTTGGATGAAGGTGAAGCCTTCCGGTGTCGGAAAGTATGGAATCTCCATCTGTCCAAAGTTCTGCATATTGCATATTTTTCCAGTAAAATTTTATCAAATAATCCCCCCCACCAAACTTATAAAGAAAAATAAAATGAAATGAAATGAAATGAAAATCGCTTATTGTCACGAGTAGGCTTCAATGAAGTTACTGTGAAAAGCCCCTAGTCGCCACATTCCAGCGCCTGTCCGGGGAGGCTGGTACGGGAATTGAACCGTGCTGCTGGCCTGCTCGGTCTGCTTTAAAAGCCAGCGATTTAGCCCAGTGAGCTAAACCAGCCCCCAATGAAAAAAATAAAAATTGAATGAATAAAATAAATGAATAAAATTAATAAAACCTCCCTGAACTTGTAAAACAAAAAGCTGCAAACCGTTTTTTAAAAATGCGGCCGCACTGCACATGTGTGTCCGATCATCGGTGCGCATGCGCATTGCTTTGTGCATGCATGCTGAAGATCTGGCACGCATGCGCAGTGCGGCTGCATCTTTTTTACATGTTTGCGGCCGTTTCGAAGGTCGCTTGCAGCCGGCTGCTGCGGCTGTTGCGCGCAGCTTTGCGCGATCGGGAGCGCCACGTTGGATGGTTCCGCGACACTCCCGACACCCGCCCGCGACCCACGGGTGGGTCGCGCCCCTGAGTTTGACAATGCCTGCATTAGGGGGTTATTAGCTAAATTGGATCCATGGGTTAGTTCTGTTATTGCTGTGAACAACTTGTGCATTCATTTATTTGTTTGATGGAAAGCCTTGCCTCAATTGAAATGAAAATCGCTTATTGTCACCAGTAGGCTCCAAATGAAGTTACTGTGAAAAGCGCAGTCACTGCGCCTCCAAGCAGCAGGCACTCAGGCATTAATCAACAACAATTGCCTCCCCAGTACATTTCATAATCACACTGACCCGCTACCTTCCCCAGGGCCGGCCCAAGGTACCGGCAACTCGGGCAGTCGCCCGGGGCGCCATGTGCTAGGGGGCGCCAGAGACTCAGGTCCCGCGCATACGCAGTTGGGCCGGTGCCAACCAGCGCATGCGCGGTGGCCGCCCTCCCTCAGGGCGGCCCCCTCCGCCCCCCCCCTCCCGCCGCCCCCCCCCTCCCTCCGGCCGCCCCCCCCCTCCGTCCTCCCCTCCGTCCGCCCCCCCTCCGTCCACCCCCTCGCCCCCGCCCTCGCCCCCGCCCTCCCCCTCGCCCCCCCTCGCCCCCCCCTCACCCTCGCCCCCCCCTCGCCCTCGCCCCCCTCGCCCCCCTCGCCCTCGCCCTCGCCCCCCTCGCCCCCCCTCGCCCTCGCCCCCCCCTCGCCCTCGCCCCCCTCACCCCCCCGCCTCGGCCCCGCCCCCCCCCCGCCTCGCCCCCCCGCCTCGGCTCCGCCCCCGCCTCAGCCCCCCCCCCCCCCCCCCCCCCCCCCAAGGGTGCTGAAGTTCAGCTTGCCCGGGGCGCCAGCAACCCTAGGGCCGGCGCTGACCTTCCCCACCTTAACAGTTTATCATTTATTACTGATGGAATTATTACCAGCAGGTACAATCCTTGACTTAAATATCTAATTCAATTGAATTGAATTAGATTGAACAATGAACAACGTGCAACTTGTTCAAGAAGTGCATCAGGAAGAATGAAGCTGGTTTGGACCATACAGCTTTCTGATAGAAGGTCATTGACCTGAAATGTTAACTCAGTTTCTCTCTCCACAGATGCTGCCTGACCAGCTCTGTACAAAGAACAATACAGCACAGGAACAGGCCCTTCTGCCCTCCAAGCCTCCGCCGACCATGGTACCTACCTAAACTAAAACCTTATCAACTTACGGAGTCCGTATCTTTGCATTCCCACCCTATTCATTATTTGTCTAGCTACCTCTTAAATGTCGCTATCGTACCTGCTCCTGCCACCTCCCCAGGCAGCATGTTTCAAATATTTACCACCCTCTGTGTAAAAAAAACCTGCCTCGCACATCTGTTCTAAACTTTCCCCCACGCATTTTAAACCTATGTCCCCAGCACAGTGAGCTAAACAGCTGGCTTGTCATGCAGAACAAGGCCAGCAGCGCGGGTTCAATTCCCGTACCTCTCTGAACAGGCGCCGGAATGTTGCGACTAGGGGCTTTTCACAGTAACTTCATTGAAGCCGACTTGTGACAATAAATGATTATTATTATTATATAGTACTTGACTCTCCTACCCTAGGAAAGAGCATCTGACTATCCACTCTGTCCATGCCACTCATAATCTTGCCGATCTCTATCAGATCGCCTCTCAACCTCTGTCGTTCCAGTGAGAACAGACCGTGTTTATCTAACCTCTCCTCATTGCTAATGCCCTCCATACCAGGCAACATCCTAGTAAACCGCTTCTATAGCCTCTCCAAAGCATCCACATCCTTCTGGTAGTGTTGGGACCAGAATTGTACACAATATTCTAAATGAGGCCTTACTCAGGTCCTGTACAGCTGCAACATGACTTGCCAATTTTTATATTCAATGCCCTGACCGATGAAGGCCAGCATGCCGTATGCCTTCTTGACCACTTTATCCACATGCGTTGCCATAGTGATCGGTGGACATGCACGCCCAGATGCTCTGACTGCCTGTCAGTACTCGCAAGAGTTCTATCATTTACTGTGTAATTCCTACATACATTGGACGTTGCCAAATGTATTACCTCACACTTGTCCAGATTAAACTCCATCTGTCATTTCTCTGCCCAAGACTCCTACCAGTTTATATATTGCTGTATCCTCTGACAGTATTTTCTGTTCCTGTTATATATAAACCTCTTGATGTTTTCCAATGGTGCACAAGTGGCAGCATGTATTTTTCCTCCACACCACCATTACTCACCTTAATGAATGCATATTTGTATCTACATCCAGAATAAATAAGAATCCATCACTCAGAAGTAAAGTCTTATGAGGTAAAATGTAATGGAACTTTTAAAATCTAATCTCACTAACCAATTCCAACTTTTAAAATCTAATCTCACTAACCAATTCAACAGACCTTGTTCAACATGAATTCTTCACATGAACACACTTGAAGCAAACAACTCCAGTACATGGTAATTAGGATCAGCACCACACTTAACCTATACGTCGTTACTGCTGACATCACAAACCATCACCCCTTGACATTCAATGGCATTACCATTGCTGAAAACCCCACTATCAACATCCTGGGGGTTACCATTGACCAGAAACTGAACTGAACTAGCCAGTTTCACGACAGCCTCGGAGGCCGCTCCTCGCACCCTATTCACCCCCCCCCCCCCCTTCCAGGGGGCTAGGAGCAGCGCTCCGTAAATCTCGGCCGCCGGGCCTTGAGGCTTGCGTTAAGGATGCGCACCGAGAATTACGCGATGGCGGCGCCTAAGTGACGTCAGCCGCGCATGCGCAGGTTGGCCGGCTCCAACCCATGCATGCGCAGTTGCCATCTTCCCCTCCGCTGCCCTGCAAGACGTGGAGGCTTGATCTTGCGGGGAGGCGGAGGGGAAAGAATGCGTCTCTTGGAGACACCGGCCCGACGATCGGTGGGCACCGATCACAGGCCAGTCCCCTCCCGAGCACGGCCGTGGTGCTCACTCCCCTCTCCGCCCCCCACAAACCACAAATGAACCTTTGGCGCCATGTCCACGACGGCAGCGACGAGGTGTGGTCGGGAACGTCAGGCCGCTTGGCCCATCCGGGCCGGAGAATCGCCGGTCGCCATGAAAAACGGCGAGCGGCGATTCATCCGAGCGGGGGGGTAGGAGAATCGCGGGGGGTGCCAGGGCGGTGTGTCGTGAGTCGCCCGGCCCTCCCGCAATTCTCCCACCCGCCATGGGGAGCAGAGTATCGCGCCCCATCTTTATACTGCTTTGTTTCCGATTTCAGCTTCTTCTTAGTGGGTTGTTCATCAGAGACCCTGGAGCTCACTCAAGCACTGCTTTGTCCTGCCATGGAGTCCTCCTGAGAAGCCCTCTCCAGCAGATTCAGTTGTGAGTTCCTGGCCAGTTTGTGTCTCTGTCCTTCTTTTCCTTTTTTTTTTCTTCTTTAAAAATTTAGAGTACCCAATTATTTCTTTCCCAATTACGGGGCAATTTAGTGTGGCCAATCGAGGGCAGCACGGCAGCATTGTGGATAGCACAATTGCTTCACAGCTCCAAGGTACCAGGTTCGATTCCCGGCTTGGGTCACTGTCTGTGCGGAGTCTGCACGTTCTCCCCGTGTGTGCGTGGGTTTCCTTCGGGTGCTCCGGTTTCCTCCCGCAGTCCAAAGATGTGCAGGTTAGGTGGATTGGCCAGGCTGAATTGCCCTTAGTGTCCAAAATTGCCCTTAGTGTTGGGTGGGGTTACTGGGTTACGGGGATAGGGTGGAGGTGTTGACCTTGGCTAGGGCGCTCTTTCCAGGAGCCGGTGCAGACTCGATGGGCCAAATGGCTTCCTTCTGCACTGTAAATTCTATGATAATTCACCTATCCTGCATATCTTTTCATTTGTGGGGTGAAACCCACGCAGACACGGGGAGAACGTGCAAACTCCACACGGACAGTAACCCAGGGCCGGGATTCGAACCCGGGTCCTTGGCGGGGTCGGCAGCAATGCTAACCACTGTGCCTCCATGCTGCCCTGACCCTCTCTTCTTTATTACAAGCTGATCCATCTTCAGTTCTTCACACAGTCCTGTTGCTTGCTTGCTTGCTGGCAACAACAAAATGGAGGAATCTCTGGTGCAAATACTCTGCTATTTTTAATAAGAAATTTGGTCCTGGGACAGCACACTGACGTTAGGAGGAGGCGCAACTTACGTTAGGACGAGATGGTACTGGGATAACACGCTGACATCAGTAGGTGGCATTCTGCCCTGCTAGGCACCATGCCTGTGCACTGCCGGATCTGCCTGAGGGGCATGCATATGGTCGGCATTCTTTTATTTTTAAACAGTACATCATGTTCCATGAGGTTTATTTGTGAAGACTGATAACTCCTATTACGCCATTATAGTGATACGATTGCCGAAATTGTAAACATTCACACACATTTCACATGCTGTTGCTTAAATTCCACTTGCCCTGACCCAGAGGAGGACCACACATCATTTATTTTCTGAGATTGTTGTTGGTGCCTTCTTCTTGGATCTCAGCTTGAAGAACAAACAAATTGTTGCAATCCCCATTTATTGTAGCTATCACATAATTCCTCCATTGAAGTACTTGTGGGAGCCAGTGAACTGCTGCTAACTGCCAGCATTGTAACGCACCATTCCCCTCCCTCACACAAACTCCACTCGGCCCCTCTCCGTGTCCTTCACAGGCCCCGAGCTCCAACAGTTCCACCACCAGAAGTACTGCCCCGCCCCTACCTCCTCCTATTGGTCAGCGGAACAAGTAGACATCGGATGTGACATTAGGAAAGCTAATCACCCCGTTGGATAACCTGGGTGTCAATCAGATGGAGCAAGGCAAAATGCTGCGGCTCGTCCGGCATTCTCAACCTAAAAGCCGATCACGGATGTTGGGCCCTCCTCACGCAATTGGGAACGCCATGACCGATTTCTCCATGACCCTCTTGACACCCACCTACGGGCTGCGACCCTGAAAAACCCTGATCTAGAAGAACAAGGGCATCAGACACGCGGGAACGTCATCACCTGAACGTCCATCCCCCCCACTACCTTCCCTGACTTGGAAATATATGACCGTTCCTTCACTATCACTGGGTCAGAATCCTGGATCTCCCTCCCTAACTGCGCTGCGGATGTACCTACACCACAGGAACTGCGGCGCTTCAAAAAGGCAGCTCACCACCAACTTCCCGAGGGCAATTAGGGATGGGCATAAATGCTGGCCGAGAAAGTGATGGTCACATCCCGCAAATGAATTTTAAAAACCAACCAGCTGCTTTTTATGTTCACTTCACAATTCTATGTGTGTGAATTCCAGCAGGGGTCTGCGCCGTTGCCCTGTGCTGTGTGGTTCAGTTTTCAGTGGGAGGTGGACATTCAGTGCAGCATCTGTGGGATGTGGAACAGTTGCACTTCCGAAATCGGAAGAACGTTTGTATTTGCCTTTCTGTGACCATGGTAACCCTCATGAGAACCACTAGGTGATTGCGGGTTGATTTCCCCATGGGCTTCATAGAATATGAGTTCCCGTGGTGAGCGGGCGGAGGCCGACCCAGCTGGGGCTCATTAGTGGGTCCTTTAAATGTAGCTGCCAGACCCAGGTGGGCAGTTCCCGATGGTCCTGGGCTGGGACGGTGTTTTGCGTGCCGCAATAGCGGCTTTATTTTCAGTTTTAAATAAATCAGTTTGTCGTTTCACTTCTCGTCACCTGAAATTATTACATTGGCGACAAGGATCAAGCACAGGGTTCTGAGCAGCCTTTTTGAAACTCCCCAACGGCAACTCTGGTGAGAAAAAGAACAAAGAAAAACAAGGAAATGCCCACGTTTGGGAAGCTCGAGCATATGATGCGGACATGGAGGACTGGCCCCAGTATGCCGAACGCAGGTGCTACTTCTTCCATGCCAAGGGTATAGAAGGGGATGACGGACATGAAGTAATGCTTCTGACAGCATGCAGGGCCCTGACATTCAGCTTTATTAAGAGTCTAACTTATCCTGCAGCCCCTGACACTCAAATGTTCAACAAACCTATGGATCTAGTAAAGAACTATTACAACCCAAAGCTGTCTGTAATCCTCCAGCGTTACGGATTCAACACTACTGAGAGCACCTCTAGGAACCTGCAACAGAATTTCTGGCTAGATTAAGGAAGCTGGCCGAATTCTGCGAGTTTGGGCCACCCCTGACTGAGATGCTACACGATCGGCTAGTGTGTGGGATCAATGTTGCGATACCAAAAGAATAGTTGGCTGAACCCACCCTAGATCTCAAAAGGGCTATAGAATTAGCACTATCCTTGGTGGACGCCGGCAAAGGGCCCAAGAACTCCAAAGGGTGATGGACCAGCATTTCCAGCGGAGGATCCCATGTGCCTCACCCACCACCAACTCAATATTCAGCCAGGACATTCTGGCATCTCGAAAGACGGCCGAATTACCCTAGAGATACCAGCGAAGCATCCTCGGAGGACTACAAATGTCGGCCGCAAGGCTGCTGTTAGTGTGTTCAAAGGTCATGACCCAGGCAAGGCTGCCAGGATCAACAGCACGTGTGCCACTCAGGCCCAGGTCTTGCAAGCCTGTCAGCCCGTAGACGGTAAAACAATGCAACCAAACTGTATCATTATCTCTTATGTTGCCCCAATAAAGATAACACTCTTATTCAGCAGCCATTCCCTAGAAATGGAGGTGGATACGGGAACTGCCGTCTCTATTGTCAAGGAACAGACTTTCCAGTGTCTCCGGATGGGCCTCTTGCCACCAGATGTGCGAGATACCAGGGCCAGGTTGGCCACATATACAGGGGAACCTTTGCAGTTTATGGAGACCACTATGACCCCGGTTACCTATAAGCAGCAGACAGCCCGACTCCTGCGCACAGTTTTGTTTAATAAATTTTGAGTACCCAATTATTTTTTTTTCCAATTAAGGAGCAATTTAGCGTGGCCTATCCACCTAACCTGCACATTTTTGGGTTGTGGGGATGAAACCCACACAGTCACGGGAGAACATGCAAACTCCACACGGACAGTGACCCAGGGCCGGGATTCGAACCTGGGTACTCAGCGCCGTAGTCCCAATGATAACCACTGTGCCATGTGCCACCCACGACTCCTGCGCATTGTTGTATGAGGATCAGGACCCTGTCTCTTGGGCAGAGATTGGCTCAAGAGGATCCATCTGGACTGGCTACAAATGTTTTAACTAGAAACCTGTTCACAATATGGGTTCATTGGCAAATACCCCGAGGTATTCCAAGAAAGCCTTGGCAGAATAAAGGATGCAAGGGCAAAGATTTATGTGGACCCCGACGTCCTACCCAAATATTTCAATCCCATACACTTTACTTACTGAAGTAGAGACCGAATCTGAGCAGTTAGAGAGCCTCGGGATAATACAACTAGTGCAGTTCACAGAGTGGGCTGCACAGTAGTTCCTGTGCTCAAGCCCAACAAGTCGGTCTGCCTTTGTGGGGACTCCAAACTAACAGTTAATAAAACCTTACATTTAGATTGGTTACCTATGCCACACATGGAAGATCTATATGCCAAATTGGCAGCGGATCAAACCTTCACCAAACTAGATATGAGCCATGCCTACCTCGAGCCAGAACCAGACGAGCCATCAAGGAGGTACTTGATGATTAATATCCATAAGGGTTTATACAAATATACACGCCTGCCTTCGGAGTCTCGTCGGCATGCGGCATTTTACAACATGTGATAGAAAATATTCTCCAAGTTCTCCACAAGTTGGCAGTATACTTCGACGATGTGCTAATCATAGAAGCCATAGAAAAAGAGCACCTCGCAGACCTGGAGGAGATTTGAGCCGATTTTCTGACACAGGAGTCCATTTCAAATGAGGAAATGTGTGTTCCATTCAGGCAAAGTGATCTACCTAGGGTACAGAGCGAATAAAAAAGGCTGACACCTCATGGAGAATAAAGTTGAGACCATAAATGAGGCACTGACCCTGCGAAATATGACAGAATTAAAATCTTTCCTAGGCCTCATAAACTACGAAGGGGAATTAATCCCAAACTTGGTCACTTTATTGTCATCACTGCACACATTGTTATAACAACACCAGAAATGGTTGTGGCAGGCACTGTCGGATGAAGCCTGGGTGAAAGTGAAGCAGCAGTTACCATCATCCTGGTTCATTGCGACCCCAAGAGAGAATTTGTATTAAACATATGGAGTAGGGGCAGTCCTTTCCCATCAATGGGGCGATAGCACAGACAGACCGATAACATTTGCATCCAGAACTCTGGCGGTTGCGAAAGGAAGCTGTTCTCAGATCGAAAAGGAAGAATTATTTTGTTATACTTGCGGTTAAGAAATTCCACCCATATCGCTACGGCCAATGATTGTAAGAGGTCGCAAACCCTTGTTTGGCATTTTCAAAGAGGATAAAGCAATTTCACACCCCTCCCCACCCCATTATCTTGGCTCGGATACAACGTTGGATATTATTGTTGGCAGCCTACAAATGCTCTCTCTCGACTCTCGCCCAGGAACACACATTGCCAATGGGGATGCCCCTGAGTCACCTCTCACTGCCCACAAGCTTGGCCACTCTGCCAGCATTGGAAGATGTCATCATGACTCTGAACTTCTGGATACCTTGCCCGTATTCACAAAGCAGATTTAAGCGTGGACCCTGAAGGACCCCACAGTGGCAAGGTTGTGCGACATGATCTTCAGTGGCAGATCCAAGCACATCTCACGGATGGCATGAAGCCCTTCCTCACTAAATGATAAGATAGTATCATCCCGTGGGGAGTCCTTGACGCCCGTTGCAAATATCTCCGGCAACGGACTCGACCTAATGGGGGACGAGATTCATTACCCCCAGTGTTGAAGATTCGGAGTCCAAAATGTAGACCGGGGAGATTAATCCTCTGCCAGAGGTCAGCACTGAAGGAGAGTCTTCATCTGTGGCCCTTCTGCACGCAACAAGGAAGCGAAGATCCCAGTCCACTTCACGCCTCCTGATCTGGCTCCACCTGCCACTGATTTGAGGCCTTGCGCCAAGTGATGAAAGAGGGCACATCGCCACCGGGAGTGAGGGGGATGATTCGGACTTGACGGGGGAGGGATGAGGTCACTTTCATGAGGACCACGGGGGAATTGTTGTTTGATCTCTCCGTGGGCTTCATAGAATACAGGTTTCCCTGGTGAGTGGGCAGAAGCCCATCCAACTGGGCCTCGTTTGCGGGACCTTTAAATGTGACACCCAGACCCGGATCGGCAGTTCACGATAACCCTGGGCTGGGACGGTGTTTTGTGTGCCTTGGTAGTGACTTTATTTTCAGTTTAAAATAAACCAGTTTGTCCTTTCACTCTGTGCCTCCTGGAATTATTACAATTACCTTCAGTTTGCAACAACGCAGGAGGTACAGGGCAGCTCAGTGGCACAGTGGTTAGCACTGCTGCCTCAAGGCGCCAAGGTCCCAGGTTCGATCCCGGCTCTGGGACACTGTCTGTGTGGATTTTGCACATTCTCCCCGTGTTTGTGTGAGTTTCGCCCCCACAACCCAAAGATGTGCAGGGTAGGTGGATTGGTCAAGCTAAATTGTCTCTTAATTGGAAAAAATTAATTGGGTACTCTAAATTTTTTTTTTAAATCACAGGAGGTACTACCAGCAAATAGGTTCGATCCCGGCTCTGGGTCACTGACCGTGTGGAGTTTGCACATCCTCCCCATGTTTGCCTGAGGTTCGCCCCCACAACCCAAAAGATGTGCAGGTTAGGTGGATTAGCTACGCTAAATTGCCCCTTAATTGGAAAAAATTAATTGGGCACTCTAATTTTTTAAGAAAAGATCCTTCAGAGAGCCGGCACAGGAATGGTGGGGCCAAATGGCCTCCACACACAACCATGCCTCTTGACTTGCTGCCCTCCCATCCATAAAGTTATAAAGCCAATGCGCAGAGTGGACAGGGCAAACCCATAATCCATCTCAATGCTTGCTCCATAAACAATTCTAACTCAAATTGAAGCCAATTCATGGTCTCCACAAGAGAGACAGACAAGATCCAAGATGACAAGAATAGGCATTGCACCTCATCTTTGGCTTAATCTGATGCTTGATCTTAGCCAAAAGACCGAGTAGCTTGTCTGTGACTGCTGTCAATCTTGCTCCACAATTGAATAAGTGTCAATTCAGGCAACAAGTAGGGAGATGTGAGGAAGGACATCTTTATGTTGTGAGTTGTAATGACTTGGAACGCGCTGCCTATGAGAGTTGGAAGTTGGATGGGCGCTTGAGGTAAATACATTTGCAGGACTGGGGGGAGGGGGGGAATATGAGATTGCTGATTGGATTGCTCAACAGAGAGCTGGCATGGATTTGATGGGCTGAATGGCCTCTGTGCCCCTAATGACTCCATAATAACCACAGAAACTTCTGGAGAATGTTGTTTTTCAGTTAACTAGAATCCAAATAGTTTGCATTTGTCAGGTAAGGTAAAACCTGTTCATAGCTCCAACCAGACAGGCTGGATCCGAATGGGCGATATTCAACAGAAAGTTCATACTTTCTTCTTTAGATGCCAGGAGAAGCAATCATCAAACATCTGTCCTATTCTACATGCTGATATTTCAAAGATATGTCAGTAATCCAGTGGAGATTTTGGTTTAGGTCTGTTTATCTTGATTTTACTCTTTCTCTCTAGTAATTAGCACACGGTGGCATAGTGGGTAGCACTGTTGCTTCACAGCTCCAGGATCCCAGGTTCGATTCCCGACTTGGGTCACTGTCTGTGCGGAGTCTGCACGTTCTCCCCGTGTCTGCGTGGGTTTCCTCCGGGTGTTCCGGTTTCCTCCCACAAATCCCGAAAGACGTGCTGTTAGGTGAATTGGGCATTCTGAATTCTCCCTCTGTGTACCCGTACAGGTGCCAGAATGTGGTGACTGGGGGCTTTTCACAGTAACTTCATTGCAGTGTTAATGTAAGCCTACTTGTGACAATAAAGATTATGATATCATCGATTGAAACGTCTTGATATTGGTAGGATTTTTCAGACAGTTTGAACTTCTGCAACATTTGCTATGAAAGTTCAACTGAGGTGTTGCCATGTCATCTCTGAGGTTAACTTGCGCTGAAGCAGACAACTAGTATGTCCTTCTTGAGGACTGCTGAAATGTCATATGGGACCTTTATAAGAGGGTAATGCCCCTTCAGTTGACAGGTATTTTGAAAGTGTCTTTCAAGTGCAGGAATATACGAGTTGAAATTGTAACTTTCAGAATGTTGATAATACTTTTGATGGAACTCAAAACCCGACTCTGACATTTAACCAAACAGCATCCAAGCTTGCTGAACCCTCTAAAAGCTTTACTGCCGTGCAACAGAATTCTTGTAATAAAGCTCTGCAGCTCAGCTGGAGTGAGCGTTATTGTATGAGGTGTGGAGTTCAGCTTGTACTTAGTAAAGTAGCAGTTGGAAGCATTATGTGGAGCTTTATACAAGTTGGTCTTTATTCACATTGCCACAAAAGCTGGTCTCCCTCATTGTGCCATTTCACACTGACATTAAAAGGTCCTTCAGATTCAGCTCTCTCCTTCTCCTGAGTCAACGTCAAAAAATATTAATAAATAATCAAATTGATCCAATGGTTTGTTATTTATTGGACCTATAAATAGTTTTGTATCCAGGGGAGCAATTCAGCTGAAACAGCTGGTACTGAATCCTGTTTAGTACGGTAATAGCCTACAACCTTGAGGAACAATGGCTTCAAGTGCCTTCACTTCAGCTTCTGTTACCTTTAAACAACCTTTTTGACCTGCTCTATGGTTTGTATGTCACGCTGTATTTTTTTTTTTAACCCATTCCTTGTTGATGTGTCCTCACTGATTTTACAATCCAGGTTAATCAGCTGTTCAACTAATCCTACCACCTCCTCATTGTCAAATATTCTCTTTCCTTACCTTGAATCCATTGGAATGTTTGGCCAGGTTAGGAAAACTGCTTTGATAGGCTTCATCAGGCTTGGAGTAAACAGGGGGATGTATTTGCCAAGGTTAACACTCACCCCGAAAGACTTGGATAAAGGGTAAACAAAGCATTGTTATCTTAGCTTCTCAAGCCTTTCTTACAACGCACTCCCAGCGGCTGTGTCTCAGTTGTCTTTGTTCTCTAGTCTAAAGGTAGTTGATGGTACAGAGGCACATACACTGCAACACTTCTCACTCCTGGGACCTGGGTGAAAATACATTTTGGAGAAAGCTGCTCCTCTGTGATAGCTATTAAGTTTCTTCAAGGTTTTTCTTTGCGGTGACGTGAGCTTCTAGAGTAGCAATCAATTGCACAATGGACACGAGCCAACAGTATAAAGCAGCCCACAAAACTTGGGCAGAAAGTCGGCTCTCTCAGTTACATCTTGAAGTGTCTGCTGAAACCATTGAAGCAATATTAATGTATGCGTTCACGTGGTTCTTTCCTGCTGATTACAAGGAAAGAGAGAATGACTGAGCATTTGATATCACAAGCTTCATTTCCTTTCGGGGCAAGGGCAGAATTGTGGATTTTTCTAATGTTGCTGTTGCTCCTGTTACTGTCATAATCTATTTTAAACCCTCTGCCCCCCCTCCCAAAAGCTATTCTTCTCTACCCGACTCTGAGACCCTTACAAACTTGGGGCATGATTCTCTGCACCCGGGTGAAATCGTGAGGCTGGCGTCAAAAACGGGCGGGTTTGACGCCAGCCTCCGCCCCCCCGACCGGGAACCGATTCTGGTCCCCAGTCGGGGCTAGCATCCCGCGGCCGTGAACTCCGGCATCGCGGGCTTAACGAATTTCGTTAAGCCCACTAGCCAGAGTTTGCGACGGCTGACGCGTCACATGACGTCAGCCGCACATGCGCGGATTGGAAGACTCCAACCCGCGCATGCGCGGATGACGTCATCACGCATTTGCGTGAAACCCGCGCCTGCGCGGGCCGGTATGCCCCTCAGTCGTACCGCGAATGGATACAACGGGGCGGTGGAAGGATAAAGAGTGCGCGGGGTAAGTACCCGTTGCCCGCGATCAGTGGCACCCTTGGCACGGCCGTGGTACTGCCGTGCCAATCGGTGCCATGGTTCCCCAGATCGGGACTTTACGGCCGTTTTTATGAACGGTCAGACCAGGTGTGTTTGACGTTCATAAAAACGGTCGTAAAGGCCTTGGAATTCGGCCCATCGGCCAGCTGAGAATCGCTGCTCGCCGTAAAAAAACGGCGGGCAGCGATTCGTGTCGGGAGGCGGGCGTGGGGAGGGAGAATAGCGGGAGGTAGTCAGACCAGCGTGGCCGTAAAAATTTACGACGCCCGCTATTCTCCGCACCGTCGTGAGTGCGGAGAATTGCGCCCATTTTCCCGTTCCTGGTATGTTCAGAGTCCACTGTTTTCCACCATTTTGTAAAGATGTCTTTTTATTTGCACAAGGAGGGCTGTAGGAGACATGAATTTCTGTTGTGGTTGAGTGCCACGAGTATGCCTTACACTACACGACATCATGAAACAGTCGAGGCGCGATTCTCGGGCCGCATCCGCCCGGCCACCAGAGAATCCCGTCCGAGGTCAGTGGAGTTCTCTATCGTGGTGATCTTGCGGTGGGCTGGGCGGAGTAATCCAGCCCTCCATAGTTTGACACTTGATAATCTCATTCAAAAAAGATATGGAAAATGAATGAATTTGTCTTGCAGTGAATGTTTTCCTATGAGGCATATATTGGAAAGCGAAACAGCGAAACTTTATTCTTTGTCTGACAACATTCCACTTGTCCTGAGCCGAACTAATGTAGTCAATGAGTTCCAAAGTAAATTTGTCTCAGCGTATTTTTCACATGCACACTTTTTTGCCTCCGGGGAAGTAGTGGGAGGATTCCTGAGCTGATTATCAGAACGTTGAACCGCATTATGGACACACAAGTCCTGGCGTTGGACCTGAACCCGAGATAGGGATGCTATCACTGCACCACAAGACCTTCTTGCAAAGTAATGGGTTCAATCCTTCAGTTCTGATCTCTCTCACTAATTGGGAACAGAATTCATCAAAAGTTTGAATTTTAATTAAGTCGCTAAATTATCTGCACTCTTCCTTCAGGGGAAAAAAGGTCTTGCACCCTCAACTATGAAAGATTTATCTCAAATGCGAATTCTCCATGGTAACTACCAGGACAAAAAAGTTTGCAATTTACCATACGGAGCAGGAGACCTTGCTTTCTAAAGCACAGGCCATCTCATTTGTATATATTTTTTCTAGTTTTTGTTTCTATACTCCACAGTGTCAATTTTCTTCCCACCACCAGGTGCCTCACTGACAAGCCCCCTCCCCTTGCAACCCCCACAGTTTCTCTCCTCTATGGCTGTGCCAGTCCTACGTCCATTGTACCACTCTTGGCTCTGAGTCAGAAGGTCATGGCTCAAAGCCCACTCCAGAGAGCACTTAATCTCGGCTGATAGTCTAATGCAGTACTGAGGCAGTGCTGTGCTGTCAGAGGTGTGGTCTAACGTTGAATCGAGGCCCCATCTACCCTCACACGTGGGTGTAAATGATCCCATGGCACAATTTGAAGAAGAGCAGGTCTGTTCTCCTGGTGACCTGGCCAATGTTTACCCTTCAACTGTATTAATAAATCAGACTATCTGGGCTTTATATCATTGTTGTTTGTGGGACCTTTGTGCACAAATTGGCTGTCATGTCTCCTACATTACAACAGTGATTACACTTTAGAGGCTGTTCCTAGGCTGTATTGTTCCTTGATGTCTTGCCAAGCACTATGTAAGTGCAAGTTATTTATTTTCCTCTCCTAGTTGTCATGTGATATGGTTCCAAACACTTTGAAAATTCTCTGTTGCTACAATCAGGTTGCCTTTGTTTATTTAGGAGTGTTTCAGTTGATACCCGATGTCCACTATGAGCCTCATCGAGCAGGAGTCTCGAGATATCAACCAGGGGCAAGACCTCTAGATAGTGTTCTTTTCCCCGTCTTCTAGAAGTCCTTTCTGCTGTCTTATAGAATTTACAGTGCAAAAGGTGGCCATTCAGCCCATCAATTCTGCACCGTCGCTTGGAAAGAGCACCCCACTTAAGCTCACGCCTCCACCCCATCCCCGTAACCCCAGCTAACCTTTTGGACACTTCAGGGGCAATTTAGCACAGCCAATCCACCTAACCTGCACATCTTTGGACTGTGGGAGCAAACCGGAGCACCCGGAGGAAACCCACGCAGGCACGGGGAGAAAGTGCAAACTCCACACTCAGGACCCTGTGAGGCAGCAGTGCTAACCACAGTGCCACCGTGCTGCCCTGTCTTGGCTGAGATCAGCGAACAATCCAGGTGGTCTGAGATCTGCCTGTATCTCAGGACAGCCCCACACTGGACACTTACCCTTTAAGCCAAGGAGACATAGAATGTCAATTTCAAATGGAAGATACAAGTAAGGGCTGCTTCCAAATGCCCCACACCACATTTTCCACCGTGTTGGAGAAAGCCAGTGAAAATGAAAAAGGTCATTTTAATTAGAAGAGCTGTATATACTGAACAAATTGATGTATGGCAGTCCTACTCAGGAATGTATTTTGAATTAAAATGTAAATGCCAAGGCAAACATTGTACCCTGGTAAATGTCAAAGCATGGCCAGCATTAACCACATCATCCTTGTGAACTCTGCACAGTCAGCTCCCGCAGCAAATGGAAGTGCAGTTGAAGTCACTTTCGAGGGGCCATGTCCTCGTGGCACCTCGTTTGAATTGGTGGCTTTGCAAAATGGAAGCAACCTGGTGAATGATCCAAATCTATGTGCCAACCTTTAGCAACAGATTTGAGCTACAAAATACTTGTTTAATCTGTAATGTTCCACTTTTTAGCAACGAAAAACAGGGTTTAAATGAATAATTCAGTTCAACAACAGGGAGGTGTTAGTTGTAATCTGTTGGACTATAATTCATCACTTCTCACCTTTCTGCTTAGTGTGAACCCCATGTGATATCAGGCCTGTGTTTACTCTTCAGGAGATCCCCAAGGCTGAAAAGAGGCGGGAAGGAAATCAGGAAGCATCAATTATGTTCCGTCAAATTTCAATTTAAGCTCCTGCAGAAAGATTATATGGGGTCAGGAGAGAAGAGGTTTGAGGATGTGTGTGTGACAAAAAGAGGTTCAGAAACATTTCCTGGGGAATGCCTTTTCTGTATTTACGAATTAAATTTAACTTAAGAAATTGCTGCTCGGCGGCAGCACAGCGACGCAGTGGTTAGCACTGCAGTCTCACTGCAGGCGCCGAGGTCCCAGGTTCGATCCCGGCTCTGGGTCACTGTCCGTGTGGAGTTTGCACATTCTCCCCGTGTTTGTGTGGGTTTCACCCCCACAACCCAAAGATGTGCAGGGTAGGTGGAATGGCCACACTAAATTGCCCCTTAATTGGAAAAAATGAATTGGGTACCCTAAATTAATAAAAAAAAAGGATTACTGCTCCTGGAGTGAGCCTGAATCCTTCTCCTTTTTGAGATAATGGATGCGATTCTCTTGCCGCGTTGCGCTCAAGCGAGTGAACAACGTGGCCGCAGAATCCCGGGTCAGGCCTCCAGCGGACCTTCCCAACAGGCTCCGCGCATCGCGAGAGTCACCGAATTCCAGGAGTCGGAACTCCGGCCAAAATGGGCGAGACCGAGTGGCGCTCGGGAAGTAGGTCATAAATCTCCTTACGACCTACCTGCCTGGGATCCTCCGACCTCCCACAGTTCTCCAGCCTCCCAGAGGGGCTGCAGCTGGGTGCCAATCAGTGACGCTCCACACAAACGTAGACCAGGCGGAATGGTACCTGGCGGGTCACCTGGGCCATCGGAGACACCTGGAAGGTCAGGGTCAGTGCAGGGTGGCCCCCTGGCTCTCTCCCTGCAGCACGGTCACTACCAAGGTGCCTGGATTACACTTAACGTTCTTGTGGACCGGGCCGGGAGGGGGGGGTGGGGGGGTATCCCAAGCCATTGGAAGCCACAAGGTGGTCAGCGATTGTGCAGGTTGGCCCCCTGACCCTCCCCCTGGAATGTGGACACTTAGCTTGGCACTGCTAAGGTGCTCAGGTGGCACTGCCAAGCTGGTAAGGGCACTGCCTAGCTGCCAGTGCAAGGGTACCTGGGTGTCAGGATGGCACTGCCAAGGATCAGGAGGGGAGATTCGAAAGGTGGCGGTGTGCAGGTCAGGTATGTAGAGGCCTCTGGGAGGTTGGGGTTCAGGGTCCTGAAAAGAGGGGATGCTGTAAAATGGCTTGGGGGGGGGGAGGTTGATGAGGGTGGGGGTGCCTAGGGACCTCACTTGAGGGGTTTAGAGTAGTGCCTATATGTGTTGGGGGGGGGGGGGTGATATTTCCCATGGGTGGAGTGTGTAGGGGGACCCACAAGCTCACTGAGATATCGGGGCACCCTTTCCAAATGGCATAAAGGAGGGGTGATTCGAAGGGTGGGGGTGTGCAGGTCAGGTAAGTAGAGGCCTCTGGGAGGTTGAAGGTGGGGGTCCTGAAAGGAGGGGGTGCCGTAAAATGGCCGGGAGGGGGGGGGGGGGGGCTGAAGAGGGGGGGACCATCTAGGGACCTCACTTGAGGGGTGTGGAGTAGTGCCTATATGTGTTGGGGGGGGGGGGGTGACATTTCCCATGGGTGGAGTGTGTAGGGGACCCACAAGCTCACTTAGAGATCGGGACACCCTTTCAAAATGGCGGCCCGCACTCGGAGCTCAGTTCCCGCTTAAAAAAAATTCTAAGTGTGGGCTAAACGTGTGAGGAACTCCCCAGGGCACCAGGTGACATTGGATAACGGTGGGGAACTCACCGACAGAGCCGGCGGGAAACTCCCTGAAAATCCCGCCACAAATGAACTTAGAAATATTTCTGTTGAATCACGCCCATAGTGTTGCAATTACTTCTGGCTATCAGAGACTATAAGTAGGGGTGTATGAGGCTTCCCTTGCATGGATTAGAGTTAGAGCTATACGCCTTCAGAATTCTGTCAGCCACATTCTCATCTTGCAAGGCTCTCACTGCGAAACAGAATTATCGATAATTCAAAATATTTCAAAACATAGCTGGGATTAGAAAGGGGAAGACGCAGTGGTGCTGGAGATGGGAGTTTGCCTGTAGGTATGTACAATCAGCATAAATAATATGAAAAATAGTTACACAGCTCAGCTTGTAAATATAGACTTGCTTACATTTATTCCTGGGGTTCACAAACGCAATTACAGTTCCCATGTGAGTCAAAACAAGCAGAGAAGGAGCTTGATTATGACTAAAAGAAAGGTGTTCTGCTATCTTGACTCAGCTGAGCTGCTATGTTTCACTGCTGTATCTTCATGCTTCACTGTGACCTCCTGGGAATTTCTCAGCAGGTAGCTGGCTCTACAGCAACGCCGCTCCCGAGTGTTGAGTAGTGATGAGAGGCTAGAGGATTCCCTGAGACGGGTCACCGGGGATTAGCCGAAGTTCACACATAGAACACGCGCCCTGGCCTCAGCATAAACTGGATTGTGACCCGTGTCACCACGTCTTGATTTGACCTGATACTGGAATGTTAATCACCCGTTTCGTTTTATGGGGATTGTGCTTAATACATAATCGATCCTCGTTTTTGCAGCCTTGCAGGAAAATACTAGACCTAACAACGTTACCTTTTTGCAGTTTATCCTCTGGAACGTCACTGGGGCTTCTTTCTCCCAACTGCTTAAGACTAATTCTTTTCTCTGCTTCCTCTAGAAGGTGTTGACTTCATGCTGGGATATGGGGCGTGATTCTCTCTGGCCTCGTTGTGCCCTCACTCGAGCGAAACGAGGCCGGTGAATAGCTGGAGAGGCCGAAAACAAAAACCACGCCAGGCGCCAAACCCTTTATGATGCAACCAACCTGCTCCGTAGGCAAAATCGAGATCTCGCCATAGTGTGGTGAGAAACAAATTACCACCACTTAAGGCCCATTTCCATATAATTAACAGGAGCGACGCCATATCCAACGGCCTCCCGTGGTTCATTGGCCTCCCCAGCAAGTGGTCACGCTGGCGCCGATTTTACTCCTTTTGAAAAACATGAACCTGGTGGAAGGGCTTCTGTGGGGTGCCAAGGAGATGAGTAGCCATCTTTGCTCAGAGGCAAAGAGACCCAAAGCGCTGAGCTTCCCATCCCAGTGGTCGACGGCGGGTGGGGTCTCACAGCTGTGGATGGGCCGCCGTGGGGGGCCCATCCACCCTCCCAGCATCCCAATCACACCGTGATGCATGGACACTGTACCTGAACACTGAGGGAGGCAGCTCCACACACACAGCAGCCAACATCCAAACACCCAGGGGATGGGACACAGCTCCAGGGACATGTCCACGGCCGGATGGTGAGGGAGTGCCATGGGGATGGGGGGATGCCTTGAGAGGTGGGCCAAGGGTCCTGAGGTCAGCCCGTATTGCGGAAGAAAATGACAGAGGCATCATACTGGTTGTGCATGAGGGTGTTTATTGTGTTTAACAATTCTCCACTCTCCCAAAGGTGCTGCCCCCTCCTCACCCCGTATGTCCCCCACCCCCAGTGATCCTCAATATGCTTTGCCTTCCTATCGCTCTATCACTACGTCGAGGTTTGTCTCCAGGATGGCACATCAGAGGTGGAGGTAGCCAGCTGCATACCACGTCCCGTGGCCTTCAATGGCTTTGCCGGGCCTCCTCGGAGGACTCTGGGCCCCGAGGACCCAGGATCACTTGTCGGCGGCATTTGTACAGCCGTACCACCCTGTCCCACGTGCTGACTTCGAGACACGGCCCCAGGAGAGGGGTGGCCACCGTCTCCACTCCATGGCAGAGTCTGGGTTAGCACTCAGCGTTCTTTCCTTCCTCTTGGTGCCCATAAGGCCCTGGGATTCACCTTGGGATGTAGGGTCCGGATGCCCCTGCATCATCTGGCTCTGCCAGCCCTGGCGGTTCCCCATGGTCTGCACCATCGTGTTAATGTCCTCGGTGATGCTCCTCAGTGACTGGGACATGCACTGCAGCGTCTCGGCAATGCCCACCTGGGACTGGGACAAGCTCCGCAGCGCCTGGGCCATTTGCATCTGAGAGAAAGACATGTCCCGCAGAGCCTCATTGAGGTGACATCCCCCAGCGAGGCGGACATTCAACCGAGACCCTCAGCAATGGCCTCGCTGACTGTGCAACACCTTGGACATCTTCACTAATGGTGTCGACGTCGTGCACCAGGCTCTCCCCTGCAATGTGAAGCATTATCGGAGACATCTCCTGCGCCCTTAGCCTCTGGGAATCCTCCGATCGGCTATGGGACCTGCTGGAGTGTCGCTCTCTGAATGTCATTACTGCACCCTAGTGTCTCCATCAACTCCTGGTATACCTCTTTCACAGGCTCAGCATCAGGCTGGGCCCTGGGATCTAACACACCTCCAACTGCTGACTCGTCTGGGGGTTCCTGCCTCCACCTGATGTGCATCAACAGCTGTGTAATGCTCACCAGATTGTGCCCCAGAAGCCTGACCATGAACATTTCCCACCGAGGTGTGTGTATCTGCGCTGTTGGAGGGCGGGGATGACAGCTGTGACATCTCAATCGTGCCTCCCTCAGAGCTCTCATCCGAGGTGTTCTCCTGGGAGGCTGGAGATGTGGCTGTCGCAGGTTAGGCCAGCATTTAGTGCCGATCCCTAGTTGCCCTTCAGAAGGCGATGGTGAGTTGCCTTCTTGAACATGTTGTAGGCTGCAAAGAGACATTGATAGGATGCAGAGCTGGGCCGAAAAATGGCAGATGGAGTTTAACCCTGATAAGTGCGAGGTGATTCATTTTGGTAGAAAAAAATTGAATACGGATTACAGTGTGGAGGAACAGAGATCTTGGGGTTCATGTCCACAGATCTCTGAAGGTTGCCCCTCAAGTGGATAGAGCCGTGAAAAAGGCTTATAGTGTGTTAGCATTTATTAACAGGGGGCTTGAGTTTAAGAGCCACGGGGTTATGTTGCAACTATACATGACCCTGGTGAGACCACATTTGGAGTATTGTGTGCAGTTCTGGTCACCTCATTATAGGAAGGATGTGGAAGCATTGGAAAGGGAGCAAAGGAGATTTACCAGGATGCTGCCTGGATTGGAGGATAGGTCTTGTGAGGAAAGGTTGAGGGAGCGAGGTCTTTTCTCTTTGGAGCAGAGGAGGATGAGAGGCGACTTAATAGAGGTTTATAAGATGACGAGGGGAATAGATAGAGTGGAAGTTCAGAGACTATTTCCTCCGGTGGATGTAGCTGTTACAAGGGGGCATAACTATAAGTTTCAGGGTGGGAGATATAGGAGGGATATCCGAGGTAGGTTCTTTACTCCGAGAGTGGTTAGGGTGTGGAATGGACTGCCTGCTGTGATAGTGGAGTCGGACACTTTAGGAACTTTCAAGCCGTTATTGGATAGGCACATGGAGCACACCAGAATTATAGGGAGTGGGATAGCTTGAACTTGGTTTCGGACAATGCTCGGCACAACATCGAGGGCCGAAGGGCCTGTTCTGTGCTGTGCTGTTCTATGTTCTATGTTCTAACTGCTGCAGTCCTTGAGGTGTAGGTACACCCACTGTGCTGATATGAAGGCAGTTCCATGATGTTTCCCCAGTGACAGTGATGGAACGGTGATATATTTCCAAGTCAGGGTGGTGAGTGACTTAGAGGAGAAGCGGCAGGGTGGCACAGTGTTAGCACTGCTGCCTCACACCGCCAAGGACCCGGGTTTGATCCCGGCCCTGGGTCACTGTGTGGAGTTTGCACATTCTCCGTGTGTTCACCCCCACAACCCACAAATGTGCAGGATAGATGGATTGGACACGCTAAATTGCTCATTAATTGGAAAAAAAATTGGGTACTCTAAATTTATATTTAAAAAAAAGAATTGGAGCGGAACCTCCAGGTGGTGGGGTTATCAGGTATCGGCTGCCCTTGTCCTTCTAGATGGTAGTGGTCGTGGGATTGGAAGGTGGTGTCTAAGGAACCTTAGTGAGTTACTGCAGTGCATCTTATGGTACACATGGCTGCCACTGTTTATCGGTGCTGGAGGGTTTGAATATTTGTGGAAGTTGGAGCAATCAAGGGGGGCTGCTTTGTTCTGGATGGGGTTGAGCTTCTTGAGTGTTGTTGGAGCTGGGCGGCACGGTAGCTCAGTGGTTAGCACTGTTGCTTCACAGCACTAGGGTCCCAGGTTCGATTCCCAGCTTGGGTCACTGTCTGTGCGGAGTCTGCACGTTCCCCCCGTGTCTACGTGGGTTTCCTCCGGGTGCTCAGGTTTCCTCCCACAAGTCCCGAAAGACGTGCTGTTAGGTGAATTGGACATTTTGAATTCTCCCTCTGTGTACTCGAACAGGCGCCGGAATGTGGCGACGAGGGGATTTTCACAGTACCTTCATTGCAGTGTTAATGTAAGCCTACTTGTGACATTAATCAAGATTATTATCTGGGCAAGTGGAGGGTATTCCATTATACTGATGACCTGTG
Organism: Scyliorhinus canicula; assembly: GCF_902713615.1. Classification (NCBI taxonomy): domain Eukaryota; kingdom Metazoa; phylum Chordata; class Chondrichthyes; order Carcharhiniformes; family Scyliorhinidae; genus Scyliorhinus; species Scyliorhinus canicula. Next base: position 56,701,007 of record NC_052166.1, read on the forward strand.
CCTTGTAGGTGGTTGTCAGGCTTTGGGGGGCTCAGGAGGTGAGTTACTCACCGTAGGATTCCTAGCCTTTGACCTGCCCTGGTAGCCACAGTATTAATATGGCTAATCCAGTTCAGTTTCTGATTAATGGTAGCCCCCAGTATGTTGATTATGGGGGATTCAGCGATATAATGCCATTGAATGTCAAGGGGTGGTGGTTAGATCCTCTCTTGCAGGAGATTGTCATTGGCTGGCACTTGGGTGGTACAAATGTAACTTGCCATTTGTCAGCCCAAGCCTGGATATTGTCCAGGTCTTGCTGCATTTGCCCATCGACTGCTTCAGTGTCTGAGGAGGCGAATGGTGCTGAGCATTGTGAAATCATCGGCGAACATCCCCACATCTGACCTTATGATGGAAGGGAGGTCATTGAAGCACCTGAAGATGGTTCAGCCTAGGATACTATCCTGAGGAACTCCTGCAGTGAGGTCCTGGAGTTGAGATGATTGACCTCCAACCACCACAACCATCTTCCTTTGTGCCAGGTATGACTCCAACCAATGGAGAGTTTTCCCCCTGATTCCCATTGACCCCAGTTTAGCTCGGGCTCCTTGATGCCATACTCGGTCAAATGCTGCCTTGATGGAAAGGGCAATCGCTCTTGTCTCACCTCTGGCATTCAGCTCTTTTGTCTATGTTTGAATCAAGACTGTAATGAGGTCAGGAACTGAGGGACCCTGGTGGAATCCAAACTAGTGCCTTTGAGCAGGTTACTGCTGAGTAAGTGCCGCTTGATAGCAATGTTGATGACTCCTTCCATCACTTTGCTGATGATGGAGAGTAGACTGATAGGGCAGTAATTGGCTGGGTTGCATTTGTCCTGTTTCTTGTGTACAGGAAACACCTGGGGAATTTTCAGGTAGATGGCAGTGTTGTAGCTGTACTGGAACAGCTTGGCCAGGGGTGCAGCCAGGAGCTCAAGTCTTCAGGACCATTGCTGGGCTATTGTCAGGACCCATAGCCTTTGTAGTATTAGTACCTTCAGCCATTTCTTGATACCATGTGGAGTGAATCGTATTGGCTGAAGTCGGGCATCTGCGATGCTGGGGACCTCTGGAGGATCATCCACTCAGCACTTCCGGCTGAAAATTGTTGCGAAAGCTTCAGCCTTGTCTTTTGCTTCTATGTGCTGGACTTCTCCATCATTGAGGATGGGAGGGCGGCATGTGGCACAGTGGTTAGCACTGCTGCCTACGATGCTGAGGACTCGGGTTTGAATCCTGGTCCTGGGTCACAGTATGTGTGGAGTTTGCACATTCTCCCCGTGTTTGCATGGGTTTCACCCCCACAACCCAAAGATGTGCAGGTTAGGTGGATTTGCCACGCTAAATTGCCCCTTAATTGAAAAAACAATATATTTGGGTATTCTAAAAAAAAATTTTAAATTGAGGACAGGAATATTTGCGGAGTCTCCTCCTCCAGTAAGTTGATTAATTGTCCACCACCATTCATGGGTGGATGTGGCAGGACTACCAACTGGTGCCACCCGGGATGGGCCAGTGCCGTCGGCTGGAGGACCTCCGGGAGAGTGGACCTCTGGTCAGTGGGAGGGATGGGTCAGTCAGTAGGGCAATAGCGACTCACTTATGACAGGTCCTTTGGCTGGGTCCCGGTGGTTCCTCACCTCTGCAGCATCTGCCAGCCTCCGCATTGGTGACCGCTCTGACCTCAGCCACCCCAGGCACCTCTAGGGCACGCTCCTTGAAGGAGGTGGGAATTCTTATGTCCGGCAAGCCTCCACCAGTCTGGACCCTCCTCTTGGCAATTGTGGGAGAGCTTTTCCTGAGGAGTCACAGAGAGGGCATCATTATCATAGAATCATAGAATTTACAGTGCAGAAGGAGACCATTTGGCCCATTGAGTCTGCACCGGCCCTTGGAAAGAGCACCCTACTTAAGCCCACACTTCCACCCCATCCCCATCCCCGTAACCCCAGCTAGCCTTTTTGGACACTAAGGGCAATTTAGCATGGCCAATCCACCTAACCTGCACATCTTTCGGGACTTGTGGGAGGATACCGGAGCACCCGGAGGAAACCCACGCAGACACGGGGAGAACGCGCAGACTCTGCACAGACAGTGACCCAAGCCGGGAATCGAATCTGGGGCTGTGGAGCTGTGAAGCAACTATGCTAACCACTGTGTTACCGTGCTGCCTGGTTCATAATGAGGAAGGAGCAGTGCTCCGAAAGCTAATGTTTGAAACAAGCCTGTTGGACTTTGACCGGGTGTTGTAAGACTTCTTACTGTGTCCACAGCAGGCATCTCCACATCATGGTTCACAATGGTGGTGGGTGGTGTGTGAAAGGAGGGTGGATGGGGGAGGTTGGGGGCCGCATGGAGAATTGGAGAGTGAATGCTCGCGTGGGGGTGGGCAGTTCGGTCGGGAGGGAGAGGGCATTGGTATCTACTCACTCGTGCCTTATAAATACTCATGAGACTTACTGCCAGCTATTTCCTTCCTCCATTGGCCTTAAAGACACCCCTGTGACAAATCTCACAGCTCTCTTCACAATTGAGTACTGCATGCTGCATAATTGATTGTTGGAGGTGCAGATGAATACGATCTGACTTTGTGCACTGTGCTATAACATACAGAGTGTTTGTTATTCTCCATAACTTTTATTATGTGACAAAATAGAGGCCACTATTCTTTTTGATGTGGAGATGCCGGCATTGGACTGGGGTGAGCACAGTAAGAAGTCTTACAACACCAGGTTAAAGTCCAACAGGTTTGTTTCAAACACAAGCTTTCGGAGTGCAGCTCCTTCCTCAGGTGAATCACGCATCACCTGAGAAAGGAGCAGTGCTCCGAAAGCGGGTGTTTGAAACAAACCTGTTGGACTTTAACCTGGTGTTGTAAGACTTCTTACTATTCTTTTTGTTAGCTCCTATGAACTGAAAATTGATCTTGCTAATCTCCCAGTCCGATTTCCTTCCATGTGACTGATGTACAGTGTTATTATTCATCTTATTATTTAAATACATTGCTGATGTCATCAGTAAGTGCTGTGATATCATTAGTTGCTGTAATTGTGTAAATTCATATTTAACTGTTAGTTCTAATTCAATTATTTTACTATTATTTTGACATTTACCTAGCTGCTCCTGTTTTTGAGTCCATACTGTATTTTAAACGTATTTTTATATATTAAAGAAGATTAACTTTATTTATTAACTTCATTAACAATGTATTTTGACTACCTTTTTGTGTTCAAGTTACCACATCTTTTTGGCGATAAGAATAAAAGAGTTTCACCACACTCAACACAAAGTTTTGCCAAGTTTACTGACAGAAGACAAGTTAAAGCACCGTGGCAATGTTTGGGTCTATCAGTGAGTTTGTGGAAGAGAACAAGACTGAATATGTGGAAAGGTTGGAACATTTTTATTTGGCAAATGGGAATGCAGACGAGGCTAGGAAGAGTTCAGTTCTTCTGCGTGTGTGTTGGGCAAAGACTTACAAACCAGTGAGAAGTTTAGCTACACCACACAAACCAGGGGACATTTCATTTGCAGAGTTAGTTACACTCATTCAGAATCACCGCAATCCTGAATCCTCAGTAATTGTACAACATTTCAAATTCTATAGTCATTTTCAGAAGACGGGACAAACTGTTGCTAACTTTGTTGCTGACTTGTGCCAGCTCTCTGAACATTTGAATTTGGGGCAGTTTTGGAAGACATGCTTTGGGACAAACTAGTTTCTGGCATACAATGAGGATAGCGTTTAGCGGCATTTGCTGGCAGAAACCACACGTACTTTTCAAACGTCTCGGGAAATTTCTAAGGGCATTCAAATGGCTGCCAATAATGCAAAAAATATTCAGAAGGCAGCATGCAGACAGGTGCACTGCATCAAGTAAAGAAAGAAGCTGCAAATAAAAAGCGGAGTGTTTTAGTTGTGGAGGGTCACACAAGATGAATCTGGGAAATGCTGAGGGTTTTAGCCAAGGGTGGTATCGTGACCAGTACAGGCTTAGAGGGCTGAAGGGCCTGTTCTTGTGCTGTATTGTTCTTTGAATCATTGTAAGTTTATGGATGCTGTTTGTCACCAGTGCAACAAGAAAGGGCATTTAGCGAAGAAGTTCTGGGGTGCGAAGAGAAAATCGAAGGCTGAGGGGGAACTTCAAATGCAAAGACACCTCAGTCAATGTGCATTGCTTGAAAAGCTCACAACAGGCAGAGAAGCAATATTGTGACATGTTTTATATGAATGAGAGGCGTGCAGAACCTATTTATGCTACAGTGGAGGTCAATGGGCAGAAAATCAAGATGGAGGTGGACACAGGAGCCTCTGCATCAGTAATCAGTGAGGAGATCGTCTGGAAGATTTTGGATTCTAAGCAGGCATCAGCCTTTACTTGGGCAGGAATAAACCTTCGTACGCACACCGGCGAGATTATACCATTTCTTGGCACGTTAGTGGTGGACATTGCAAAGTTCCCAAGATACGGAAATTGGCCTAGTTTTCCAGGGTCTCGCCATTGATCTTAATCAACGGGAGGAGCTGTTTTGCTGTGGGAGCTGGTTGGAAGAGGACCTCACAGGGCTTCTACAATACACTGTATGCTATAAGATTCAAAGAAGCTGTTATTTCCCTGCTTATACACTGTTGTAAAATATAAAGTGTGTGCCTCTCTGCTAATGAACAATGTATATAATATGCAGTGAATGTCATTCCCCTCTAATATATAACATGTATAACATAGACAGTATCTACCATTCTCAACTTATATACAGAATATGCAGTGACTTTCATTCCCCTCTAATATATGTGGACAACTGTGGTGATATGAGTGGGAGCACTGCCATTGGTGCAGAGCATTGGTTTCCCATTGGCTCTGGCTGGTCATGTGCCTCTCGTCTGATTGGCTGGGGCTAGTCATGTGACTGCTCACCAATTGGTTGAGAGGCAAGTAGACCCCGCCTCCGAGGCAGGGTATAAGTACCCAGGTTTCCCGGCGGTTGGCTTTTCTCTGTAGTCGATCACCGGGCTAACAACTAGCTGATTAAAGCCACAGTTTGGATCTTCATCGTGTCTCGCGTCCAATTGATGGTACATCAACAATATAATAATAATCACTTATTGTCACAAGTAGATTTCAATGAAGTTACTGTGAAAAGCCCCTAGTCACCACATTCCACCGCCTGTTCAGGGAGGCTGGTACGGGAATTGAACCCGCGCTGCTGCCTTGTTCTGCATTACAAGCCAGCTATTTAGCCCAGTGTGCTAAACCAGCCACTATCTAATATAGACAGTATCTGCCATTTTCAGCTAATGCACAATGTATGTAATGTAGACCGTATCTGCCATTCCCCACGAATGTACAATGTATGTAATAGCGACAATTCTGTATTCCTTCTTGAGACATAGGCATTGCTACCAAGGCTGCATTTGTTGTCCATCCCTAATTGAAGAGAGTGACCTGCTTGGCCATCTCAGAGGGCAGTGAAAAATCTCCAACATTGCTGTGGGTCTGGAGTCACATGTAAGCCAGCCCAGGTAAGAACGGCAGATTTCCTCCCCTGAAAGATATTAGTGAACCAGATGGGATTTTACAGCAATCAATAGTAGTTGCCATGGTCACCGTCACTGATATTAGCTTTATGTTCCAAATTAACTTAATTTAAATTCCACCAACTGCCCCGTGGTGAGATTCAAAACCCACATTCCCAGAACATTAGCTTGCGCCTCCCTTGTTGTTTCATTGTAGGTTTAAGGTTCAAGTCCAGTTTTGGCATTGAGCCTCATTTGAATGGAAGCCCTAAACTGCAGGCATCAAATGGGCAGCCGGTTGGGTCCAACAGGTTCTGATGAGGAGCCAGGCCTGAGCTGACACACAGTCCTAAGACCCGTGGCAGTCCTCAGTAATTTTGCGTAATCAGGGCAGCACTCTTGTTCCATCTCTCAAAACAGAAATATAATTTGGGAAAAATTGTTCAATCATTTTTTCGGGCTGTGATCCATCTTCAGACTGCTTAAGACCTGACAATTAGGCAGAGCGAGCCTGGCACACATTTCACGTGGCCCGCGACCAGTCCACCGATTCTCCGGCCCGGATGGGCAGAGCAGCCGCTCTAAAAAGGCCGAGTCCCACCGGTGTCATGTGAGAGTACCTTTAACAAATGGGTGTTTATTACTGCAGTGATGTCAGAGAGTGGGTGGAGCTGGGTTGTCTGTCAGCTTTTAACTTGTGTTTTAGGCTGTTTGCTGCAGGGTGTGTTTTAGTTTCGTTTTCAGAGCTGGATAGCTGCAGTCACAGCCAGAAGGGGTATTAGTCTCTTTCTCTGTAATCTAAAGAATGTAAATCGATTGTTTGGTGATTTAAAACTAATAACTGCTCTCAGTAGTGACTTTAACCTGATGTGCTTCTGTTTTAAAGTTTTTTTTAAAAGTCTTCTGGATGTTAAAAGGAAAGCTTAAAGGAGCATTTAGTGTTGTATTCTTTGGGGTTGTATTTGAATGAATGGTTGCTAAGATGTTCACTGTATGTTTTAAAAAGGTTAACTTGAGTTCATAGAATAAATATTGTTTTGTTTTAAAAAATACTTTTCCATTTCTGCTGTACCACACCTGTAGAGTGGGCCGTGTGCTCCCCATACCACAATTTATTAAACGTTGTGGGTCAGATGAACTCCATGATACACTTTGGGGTTTTCTAAACCCTGGTCCATAACACAGGCGCCATCCACCTGGTCGCAGCTGGCGGGAACTCTGCGCGCAGGGTCGGGGGAACGACCTGTGGGGGTAGAGGAGTGCTCTGACCCGGCGGGCTGGCCTCTCGCTCCCCAGGCCTGTTTTCTTCCGTGCTGGCCCCTGAACTCCCACGCCATATTGCGTTGGGGCCGGCACATTGAGGGAGGCATGTGCATGTTGGTGCCGGCGTCACTGCGCATGCGCGGCTCCCGCGGCACACGGTTATCGCCGGGATGGGAGGCTGGAGTGGGGTGAACCGCTCCTGCACTGTGCTGGACCCTGTAGGGGCCAGAATCGGTACTCCCAGTGGCCCGTTCACACCGTTGTGAAAAGCGACGGCGTTTCCGACGGCGTGGACACTCTGCCGCCAAATGGGAGAATCCCGCCCAGTATATATATCGGAGAGACACAATTGCATGAGAATTATAGATTGGAATGTGAAGAATGGTTGGAATGCGAGTGTTTACAGGTAAACAAGTCTTTACAGGAACAAACTGAGTGGAGCGAGGGATAATCACAGGTAAGCAAGGTGTGAATTGTCTCAAGCCAGGAGAGTTCGTAGGATTCTGCAAACCCGGGCAGTATGGTGGGGGTTACATGTAATGTGACATGAACCTGAGATCTTGGTTGAGGCCGCCCTCGTGCATGCGGAACTTGGCTATCGGTTTCTGCTCGGCGATTCTGCGTTGTGAAATGTGTCTTGACGGCCACCTTGGAGAATGTTTACCCGAAGATCGGAGGCTGAATGTCCTTGACTGCTGAAGTGTTCCCCGACTGAAAGGGAACACACCTGCCTGGCGATTGTTGTGCGATGTTGTCATAGCGTCTGCATGGTCTCGCCGATGTACCACGCCTCGGGACATCCTTTCCTGCCGGGTATGAGGTAAACAATGTTGGCCGAGTCACATGAGTATGTACTGTGTACCTGGTGGGTGGTGTTCTCACATGTGATGGTAGTATCCTTGTTGATGATCCGGCACGTCTTGCGGAGGTTGCCCTGGCAGGATTGTGTGGTGTGGTCACTTTCTCCTGAAGGCTAGGTAGTTTGCTGCGAATAATGATCTGTTTGAGGCACACAGCTCACCCATGTATGGGGCCGCTTGAATATGACTTCAGCCAGTCCTCGTGAATTAATAGGAGGACTTGAGGTGTTAATCTCTCCACCTCCTCTCTCCACCTCCTCTCCACTCCCACATTCAACTCCTGACCATCCACTTCTCAGGTGCAAATTGGATGACTGTGAGTTGAATTTCTCCATCGTTTCTTATTTTCCTGCGAAATATAATAATATATACAAGGATAATAGTCCTCCCAGTGGCTGCTTCACGGTACTGGAGCTGAACTCCGACAACTTGACCGAGTACCTCCAATACTTCCAGAGATAACACGTCTTTGAATTTGATGTAAACATTTCTCAGCTCACCTTATAAATGGAAACATTACCGTGCCAGCTGCAAATTGCTTCTGGGGGAGAAACATGTAAACTTGTCCTATAACCTATATTTATAAGGTAGTGACATAATGAAGTGGCAATACAACTTAAATATCAAAAAATTATAAAATTGAATGTAGATTGCAGCTTCAACAGAATAAGTTATTTTATCACATAATAAATTTACAGTAGGAGTAAAGACGAGGCGATTAGCGCTCACTGTCTTAAAAGTAAATTAGACAGCAACTTCCAGTGTCTGTATTTGCGCGATGGAAATTTAAGTTGCTGTTTGAATTAAACACTGAAAGTGCTGGAAAAACAGAGAGGGAGAACCTGAGTCCAATATCACTTTTCTTCGGCGGAAATAGTTAATTCTGTTTTTCTCTTCAGTCTTTTGGCCGCTCTCCAGATCCCCACCCTCGTGACGGTGCCCGCTGCTGGCGGAGACCAAAAAATCCTGCCCATCGTTCTAACCCCACTGAACTAATTTCTTCCCATATTCACTCTATTTTTTTCTCCCCTTGCCTAATCTCCTCTCACCTACATTCATGATTCGTCATTTCAACAATTTCCAGCTTCCTGGCCCTAACCACCTCTTATGCACGATGGACATTCCACTCCTCTACATGTCCAGACCCCACCTCAAATACCCCCCGAAAATCTCCTGCCCGACCAAAAATCCATGCCCTTTGATTATTGATCTTTCTACTAAAGGGAAAGGTTTCTCCCTATCTACCTGCTGTAACCTGCACAATACCATCACATGACCATCAGAGGGCGCCCCCCAATGCTAATCCTGCCCACCCTACCCCCAGTTCCCCATCAGTCCTCTGCTCCCATAACAGAGACCCCCATAACAGAGAACCCCTATAACAGAGACCCCCCATAACACAGAACCCCATAACAGAGACCCCCATAACAGAGAACCCCATAACAGAGACCCCCATAACAGAGACCCCCCATAACAGAGACCCCCATAACAGAGACCCCCATAACAGAGAATCCCCCCGATAACAGAAACCCCCCTCTAACAGAAACCCCCCTATAACAGAAACCCCCCCTATAACAGAGAATCCCCCATAACAGAGACCCCCCATAACAGAGACCCCCATAACAGAGACCCCCCATAACAGAGAACTCCCCATAACAGAGAACCCCCCATAACAGAGAACCCCCCATAACAGAGAACCCCCCATAACAGAGAACCCCCCATAACAGAGAACCCCCATAACAGAAACCCCCCATAACAGAGAACCCCCCCATAACAGAGAACCCCCATAACAGAGAACCCCCATAACAGAGAATCCACCATAACAGAGAATCCCCCATAACAGAGACCCCCATAACAGAGACCCCCATAACAGAGAATCCCCCCGATAACAGAAACCCCCATAACAGAGACCCCCCATAACAGAGAACCCCCCATAACAGAGAATCCCCCATAACAGAGACCCCCCATAACAGAGACCCTCCCCATAACAGAGACCCCCCATAACAGAGAATCCCCCATAACAGAGAACCCCATAACAGAGAGCCCCCCATAACAGAGAACCCCCATAACAGAGAACCCCCATAACAGAGAACCCCATAACAGAGAATCCACCATAACAGAGAATCCACCATAACAGAGACCCCCCCATAACAGAGACCCCCCATAACAGAGAACCCCCCCATAACAGAGAACCCCCATAACAGAGAACCCCCATAACAGAGAACCTCCCATAACAGAGAACCCCCATAACAGAAACCCCCCATAACAGAGAACCCCCCATAACAGAGAACCCCCATAACAGAGAACCCCCATAACAGAGAATCCACCATAACAGAGAATCCCCCATAACAGAGACCCCATAACAGAGACCCCCCATAACAGAGAATCCCCCCGATAACAGAAACCCCCATAACAGAGACCCCCCATAACAGAGAACCCCCCATAACAGAGAATCCCCCATAACAGAGACCCCCCCCATAACAGAGACCCTCCCCATAACAGAGACCCTCCCCATAACAGAGACCCCCCATAACAGAGAATCCCCCATAACAGAGACCCCCCATAACAGAGAGCCCCCATAACAGAGACCCCCATAACAGAGAACCCCCCATAACAGAGAACCCCCATAACAGAGAATCCCCCATAACAGAGAACCCCCATAACAGAGAACCCCCATAACAGAGAACCCCATAACAGAGAATCCACCATAACAGAGAATCCACCATAACAGAGACCCCCCCCATAACAGAGACCCCCACATAACAGAGAACCCCCCCATAACAGAGAACCCCATAACAGAGAATCCCCCATAACAGAGACCCCCCATAACAGAGACCCCCCATAACAGAGAGCCCCCATAACAGAGAACCCCCCATAACAGAGAACCCCCATAACAGAGAATCCCCCATAACAGAGAACCCCCATAACAGAGAACCCCCATAACAGAGAACCCCATAACAGAGAATCCACCATAACAGAGAATCCACCATAACAGAGACCCCCCCATAACAGAGACCCCCACATAACAGAGAACCCGACCCATAACAGAGAACCCCCATAACAGAGAACCCCCCATAACAGAGAACCCCCATAACAGAGAACCCCCCCCCATGGCGAGTGTACAGACCAACAATACCAACTCCCAATACTTCCAGCTGCACAGGGGCACCAGACAAGGATGCCCACTGTCCCCGCTGCTGTTCGCACTAGCAATTGAACCGCTAGCAATCGCGCTCAGGGCAGCAAAAAATTGGAGGGGGATCCGAAGGGGAGGTAGAGAGCACAGAGTCTCACTCTATGCGGATGATCTGCTCCTCTATATCTCGGACCCACAAAGCAGCATGGACGGAATCATCGCGCTCCTGAAAGAGTTTGGAGCCTTCTCGGGCTACAAACTCAACATGAGCAAAAGTGAGATCTTCCCATTACACCCGCAAGGGGGGGGGGGGGGCAGCACTAAAGGGGCTGCCGTTCAAACAAGCCCGACATAAATTCCGCTACCTGGGGATCCAAATAGCCCATGACTGGAAAGGGATCCACAAATGGAACCTCACCAGCCTGACGGAGGAAGTTAAAAAGGACCTGCAAAGATGGAACACACTCCCGCTCTCCCTCGCGGGGAGAGTTCAGACGATCAAAATGAACGTACTGCCCAGGTTCCTCTTCCTGTTTAGATCCATTCCGATCTACATCCCCAAGGCCTTTTTCAAAGCGCTGGACAAACTCATCATGGCGTTCGTATGGGGGGGTAAAAATGCTAGGATCCCAAAGAAGGTCTTACAAAAAACAAAAACCAGGGGAGGGTTAGCCCTCCCGAATCTACAATTCTACCACTGGGCAGCAACAGCCGAGCGAGTAAGGGGATGGATCCAGGAGCCAGAAGCTGAGTGGGTGCGTGCGGAGGAGGCCTCCTGCATGGGAACCTCCCTCCGGGCCCTCGCCACGGCAGCACTCCCATCCCCACCCAAAAAACACTCCAGCAGCCCAGTGGTGACAGCCACCCTCCAATCCTGGAACCAACTGCGGCAGCAACTTGGCCTGACCAAAATGTCGAACAGGGCTCCCATCTGCAACAACCATAGGTTCAAACCAGCACTGACCGACGCCACCTTCAAAAGGTGGAGGCAGGACGGGGGGACACTGACAGTCAGGGACCTATACACGGACGACAGGATCGCAACACTGGACGAACTGACAGAGAAATTTCAGCTAGCTGGGGGGAACGAGCTACGGTACCTGCAGCTCAAAAACTTCCTACGAAAGGAGACAAGGACGTACCCACAACCGCCACGACAGACACTACTGGAAGACCTACTGGACGCAAGTATCCTAGAGAAAGGGAACTGTAGTGACATGTATGACCGACTGGTAGATAGGGACGACACCGTACTGGACGCAACAAGGAGGAAATGGGAGGACGACCTGGGGATGGAGACAGGGTGGGGACTCTGGAGCGAAGCACTGCATAGGGTCAACTCCACCTCCACGTGCGCAAGGCTCAGCCTGACGCAACTAAAAGTGGTACATAGAGCCCACTTAACAAGAACCCGTATGAGTAGGTTCTTCCCGGAGGTGGAAGACAGATGTGAACGGTGCCAAAGAGGCCCGGCCAACCACGCCCACATGTTCTGGTCTTGCCCCAGACTCGTGGAGTACTGGACAGCCTTCTTCGAGGTTATGTCCAAAGTGGTGGGAGTGAGGGTGGAGCCATGCCCGATAGTGGCGGTCTTCGGGGTTTCAGAACAGCCAGATCTATTCCTGGGGAGGAGGGCGGACGCCCTTGCCTTTGCCTCCCTGATCGCCCGCCGTAGAATCCTGTTTGGCTGGCGGTCAGCAGCACCGCCCAGAGCTGCGGACTGGCTGTCCGACCTCTCGGAATCTCTCCAAATGGAGAAAATCAAATTTGCCATCCGAGGGTCGGACGACGGCTTCCACAGAACGTGGGAGCCATTCATGCAACTGTTCCGGGACCTATTTGTGGCCAATGTACAAGAGGAAGAATAGTCGGGGAAGGTAGCGGGAGGGGGGGGGGGGGGCTACAGGTTTGTTACGGGGGTTCGATGGCTAGCTAAGGCCCAAAACCAAACTAAATAAACATGTTGGGGGGGGGGGGGGGGGGGGCGCAGTTACTACTACGAAGATGCTTACCTGTAAATATGTATGTTAATTTTTGCGTGTTTGTTTTTTTTTTTTTGTTTCTCTCTCCTAACAATTTGTAATTTGTTCAATATAAAATATGAAAACTGAATAAAAACATTTATAAAAAAAAAATAACAGAGAACCCCCCATAACAGAGAATCCCCCATAACAGAGACCCCCCATAACAGAGACCCTCCCCATAACAGAGACCCCCCATAACAGAGAATCCCCCATAACAGAGACCCCCCATAACAGAGAGCCCCCCATAACAGAGACCCCCATAACAGAGAACCCCCCATAACAGAGAACCCCCATAACAGAGAATCCCCCATAACAGAGAACCCCCATAACAGAGAACCCCATAACAGAGAATCCACCATAACAGAGAATCCACCATAACAGAGACCCCCCCATAACAGAGACCCCCCCCCCCATAACAGAGAACCCTCCCATAACAGAGAACCCCCATAACAGAGAACCCCCCATAACAGAGAACCCCCATAACAGAGAACCCCCCATAACAGAGAATCCACCATAACAGAGCCCTCCATAACAGAGGACCCCCATAACAGAGAATCCACCATAACAGAGAAGAGTACAATATCCAACACATTTTCCCTCATTTTAGTTCTGATGAAGAGTCAAATAGACTCGAAACATTGGCCAAAATTCTCCATCCTCATTCCCTGCTGGGATTTCCCGGTGTCGCTGAATGGAGTTTTGGCTGGAACGCCGAATTTTCCGTTCTCGCTCGCAACACTCGCTCGCTACGGGTGCGACCATGGACAAGACCGGAGAATCCCACCCATAAACTTTGTTTTCCCTCCCTACAGATGCTACCTGACCTGCTGAGTTTTTTTCAGCATTCTCCATGATTTTTCACGTTTGTTACCAGTGGTGTTTTCAAAAGGCGTGGTATAATTCACTCAGGGAGTCCAAGTTGAATTGGTCACATGAACATTTACATGAATGTTGTAGTCTGGAACCATGGATAGTGATGGTAGAGGCTGTATCACATGGCTGGCCAGGACTCTCTGACTACTTACCATTGGCATGCGTTGGAAGGATTTGTTGGTTGATAATCAACCTGTTATGATGAATGCACCTTCCTCGACCATCAGGTCTTGGGGTGGGACTTGAACCCAGAGTTTCTGACTCAAAGGCAGGGATGCTGCCCACTGCATCACAAGACCAGCATTCAAAAGGTAAGTTGACCTAAATAATTAAAAAGTAGGTAGTATAATAATTTTTAAAAATAAATTTAGATTACCCAATTATTTTTCCCAATTAAGGAGCAATTTAGCGTGGCCAATCCACCTACTCTGCACATTTTTGGGTTGTGGGGGCAAATACCCACGCAGACACGGGGAGAATGTGCAAACTCCACACGGACAGTGACCCAGAGCCGCGATCGAACCTAGGACCTGAGCGCCGTGAGGCAGCTGTGCTAACCACTAGGCCACTGTGCTGCCCGGTAGTATAATAAATAAGAATGCTTAATATTAATTGATTTAATGTAACATTGATGGGACGGGGAGTGGGAGGGCACAAAGACAACGTTCAATATTCCTTTGAAACAGGGTTAGAGCTTGCAGACGAGTTGACATTGGATGAAATTCAGCCCTCAGTTTACAGACATGCCTTTTGTCCTTGTTCGCATTTCCATTAAAAATTCCACATCCACATTTATAATGGAAATTTAAAAAAATATATATTATTTCATGGTCTGTGGGTGTCACTGGCAAAGACAGCATTTGTTTCCCACCCCCTATTTGTCCTTGTCAAGGTGGTGGTGAGCCGCTTTCTTGACCTGCACTTTATATGTATACAAAGAGCTAGAGGGTGGCCAGGGAAAGGGTTGGCTCACTCAAGGACAGGGGAAGGAATCTACGTGTGGAGCCAGAGGACATGGACGAGGTGCGAAATGAGTACTTTACATCAGTATTCACCAAAGAGCAGGACTTGGTGGATGATGAGTCTGGGGAAGGGTGTGTAGATAGTCTGAGTCACATTGAGATCAAAAAGGAGGAGGTGCTGGGCGTCTTGAAAAACATTAAGGTAGATACGTCCCCAGGGCCTGATGGGATCTACCCCAGAATACTGAGGGAGGCAAGGTTGGAAATTTCTGGGGCCTTGACAGAAATCTTTGTATCCTCACTGGCTGCAGACGAGGTACCAGAGGACTGGAGAACAGCCAATGTTATTCCTTTGTTTAAGAAAGATAGCAAGGCTAATCCAGGAAATTATAGTCCGGTGAACTTTACGCCAGTGGTAGGGAAATTATTGGAGAAGATTCTCCGAGACCGGATGTACTCCCATTTCGAATCAAATATACGTATCAGTGAGAATCAGCGTGGTTTTGGGAATGGAAGGTCGTGTCTCAATAACTTGATCAAGTTTTTTGAGGAAGTGACAAAGATGATTGATGAAGGTAGGGCAGTGGATGTTGTTTACATGGACTTCAGTAAGGCCTTTGACAAGGTCCTTCATGGCAGACTAGTACAGTAGGTAACGATCAGAGGTGAGTTGGAAGATGGATACAGAACTGGCCCGGTCATAAAAGACGGAGGGTAACAGTGAAAGGGTGATTTTCTGAACGGAGGGCTGTGACTGGTGGTGTTCCGCAGGGATCATTGCTGGGACCTTTTGTTGTTTGTAGTTATATATAGATCATAGAATTTACAGTGCAGAAGGAGGCCATTTGGCCCATCGAGTCTGCTCCGGCTCTTGGAAAGAGCACCCTACCCAGGCCCACACCTCCAACCTATCCCCATAACCCAGTAACCCCACACAACACTAAGGGCAATTTTGGACACTAACGGCAATTTAGCATGGCCAATCCACCTAGCCTGCACTTCTTTGGACTGTGGGAGGAAACCAGAGCACCCAGAGGATACCCACGCACACACGGGGAGAACGTGCAAACTCCACACAGACAGTGACCCAAGCCGGGAATCGAACTTGGGACCCTGGAGCTGTGAAGCAATTGTGCTAACCAGATGATTTGGAGGAAAATGTAACTGCTCTGATTTGTACGTTAGCAGACAACTCAATGGTTGGTGGAATTGCGGCCAGCGATGATAATTTCAGAGGATACAGCGAGATATAGATCGGTTGGAGACTTGGGCAGAGAGATGGCAGATGGATTTTAATCTGGACAAATGTGAGGTAATGCGCTTTGGAAGGTCTAATACAGGTGGGAAATATACAGTAACTGGCAGGACCCTGAGGAGTATTGACAGGCAAAGGATCTGGATGTAAGGTCCATAGGTCATTGAAAGTGGCAACACAGATGGAGAAGTTAGTCAAGAGGGCATATAGCATGCTTGACTTCATCAGCCCGAGGCATTGAGTATAAAAATTGGCAAGTCATGCTGCAGCTCTATAGAACCTTAGTTAGACCACACTTGCAATATAGTGTTCAATTCTGGTCGCCACACTACGAGAAAGATGTGGACACTTTGGAGAGGGTACAGAAGAGGTTTACCAGGATGTTGCCTGGTCTGGAGGGCATTAGCTACAAGGAGAAGTTGGATAACCTCAGTTTGTTCTCACTGGAACAACGGAGGTTGAGGGGAGACCTGATAGAAGTCTACAAAATTCTGAGGGATATGGACAGAGTGGATAGTCAGAAGCTTTTTCCCAGGGTAGAGGGGTCAATTACTAAGGGACATAGGTTTAAGGTACGGGAGACAAAGTTTGGAGGAGATATACAAGATTTGTTTACACAGAGGGTAGTGGGTGCCTGGAACTCACTGACAGAGGTGGTGGAAGCAGGTGTGATAGTGACGTTTAAGGGGCGCCTTGATAAATACATGACTAGGATGGAAATAGAGGGATATGGACCCAGGGAGTGTAGAAGGTTTTAGGATAGATGGGCAGCATGGTTGGCGCAGGTTTGGAGGGCCAAACGGCCTGTTCCTGTGCTGTACTGTTCTTTGTTCTTTGCTGCAGTCCACACGGTGCAGTGTCACAAACCACATTGATGGTATCTGCAAGGGGATCCCTATTTGAGGCACTTGTTCATGGGGGTGTATAGTTTTTTTTAATGGTGTGAGGAGTCAAGTGAATCCCGGTGAGAATAACCAGTTGTTGTGTAATAATTATTAAAGACTAGTTATTAATTTAAAGAAAAGACAAATATAAATGAACACAACTACAATTCTCTAGGACGATTAAGTATACGAATCACTAAACGCATACACAGTTTATGTAGAACGTACAAATTGCTCCAAACTATCTACTTCCCTGAGCTCTTTAAGACTTCCCCTTTTTCCAAACAACATCCAAATTAAGTAAATCTGTGAATCAAATCCAGTTTATAATTACTACACAATACAGGGCTGATAACCAAGTCTGAGGAAGTCTTTTCCTGATCCAGCAAAGAAATTTTAACCTGCTTTTTCAACGGTTTCTACAGGAACTTAGCTTTAAAATGTAGATGCTACTCTAGACTCATGGCTGTTCAATTGGGGATTGACCTCACAATCTGTTAGATGTAAGATATTCTCCCTGGCTGTTAAATGTAAACTGCCTCTCTGTCTGTGAGGGTGTTGGAAACATAATTTGCCTAGACACCTGCATCTGTTACTTTTAAAATCATATCCCATCATGCCTTTTGAATGCTCGCTACTGCTGTTGCTAGGCAGATTTCTACCTGTTTCTGGCCAGACCCATACGTCTGTTGCTATTCAGATCACGTCCCATCATGCTTAGTTACATTCATGTTACTGCTGTTACTAGGCAGATTTCTACCTGTTTCTGGCCAGACCCATATGTCTGTTGCTATTCAGATCACGTCCCATCATGCCTAATTACATTCAGGTTACTGCTGTTACAAGGCAGATTTCCTTTTTTTTTAATTTAAAAAAAAATTAGAGTACCCAATTACTTTTTTCCCAATTAACGGGCAATTTAGCGTGGCCAATCCATCTACACTGCACATCTTTTTGGGTTTTGAAGGAGAGACCCACGCAGACACGGGGAGAATGTGCAAACTCCACACGGACAGTGACCCAGGGCCGGCATCGAACCTAGTAGGCAGATTTCTACCTGTTGCTGGGCAGATCCATGGCGGGAGGTACATCCACAGTGCTGTTAGAAAGGGAGTTCAGGACATCACGGTGGCGCAGTGGTTAGCACTGCTGCATCACGGCACCGAGGTTCTGGCTCTGGGTCACTGTCCGTGTGGAGTTTGCACATTCTCCCCGTGTTTGCGTGGGTTTCGCCCCACAACCCAAAGATGTGCAGGGTAGGTGGATTGGCCACGCTAAATTGCTCCTTAATTGGAAAAAATGAATTGGTTACTCTAAATTTATTTAAAAAAGGAAAGGGAGTTCTTATGCAAGCTTCCATTGCTATAATTACACCCTCCTACCAGTAAGCTATAACAGAACAATTGACGGGAAGTATGTTTGGGTGCAGTCAATTTAATATCTTAGAAATATTTATAAATATCAACTAACAAAATTACTTGGTTTACGTCAGTGGTGGAAATCTGTGGCCCGGGAACCACATGCGGACCGGGAACCACATGCGGACCGGGAACCACATGCGGCCTGCCTGGATTCGGTGTGTGGCCCACAAGACATTTTGTTGACCGTTGCCCACATGCAGGGTTTCCACTTTCTGCTGATTTCCATCCACATTGTTTTTTGCCTATGGGTATGACTGAAGTGATATACAGGTAAAGCAAGGGCAAATGAGGTGAGGTGTGTGCTGATTGCACACGACATTGACTGTGAGAGCCGTGAGCTCCCTCTGCATCTGAAATGTAAATATCGATTTTGTTTTTACTATTTGCAGTTGATAGTTCTATTAATATATAAACCATTAAGCATTTCTATAACCCGTTATGAAATATTAGGTGTGTATTAAATTTATTTAATCTTATTCATAGCCTCATGGTTAGTGAGCAAGCCCGATTTCAGTCTTGTGGCCCATTGATATGAAGGAGGGTCACTCATACGGCCCACTCACTAGCCTAGGTTGCCCATCACTGATTTATATGGTTAATTCAAAGAAGGAAATTATACTAGCTCCTGATTTTGCAAAAGTAAAATGATATTGAAATGAGCTGCATCTAAAAATCTTTACTATTGAACTTGCTTGCATACACTAACCCTCCGTAACCTCTACCAGTGATCCTGGGACAGCATGTCAATGCCATCACCCTGGCTAGGATTTCCCAATAAATGCCATCCATTTCCCCAGTTGAAATCCAAGAAATCTCTTGATAGATATCTAAGATCTTGTTTTGTTGTTGATGTTCCAGGACATACACCTAAGATTCCTGGAAGCCTCCACTCTACACTGTCCAATCATGTAGGAAAATAGGAGAATGTGATTCAACCAATCAAGCCTTCAATATGATCATGGCTGATGATCCACTTCAATGTCTTTTTGCCCACACTATCCCCATATCCCTTTGCATCATTGGCGTTTAGAAATCTGTCAACCTCTACTTTCAACATACTCAATGACTGAGCTGCCACAGCCCTCTGGGGTAGAAAATTGGAAAGATTCACAAACCTGAGTAAAAAATTTTCTCCTCATCTCAGTCCTAAGTGGCTTTCCCCTTATTTTGAAGTTGTGTCCCCTGGTTCTAGCTCCCTAACAAGGGGAAACACCTTACCAGCATCTACTGTGCCTATCCCTTTAACTATTTTGTAGGATTCAATGAGATCACCTCTCATTCTTCACAATTCTAGAGCGTACAGGCCCTGTTTCCCCAACATCTCTTCATAGGACAGTCCCACCATCCCCGGGAACAAGTCTGGTGAACCTTCATTTCACTCCCTCTATGACAATAATATCCTGCTGAAGGTAAGGGTGCTGAAACTGCACACAGTACGTCGGGTGCAGTTTAACTAAGGTTCTACACAACTGATACCAGACTTCACTACTCCTAAACTTAAACTCATTTGCGATTTAAAAAAAAACATGGGCGTGATTCTCCGGTCGCCTACGCAGAAATCGCGTTCAGCGATTGGCCGGAGAATCCCCGTTTGGGCCAAAATCGGGGGCGGCGCCGCTTTTGCAATGTTCCACCCCCTCACAAACAGGCGTACTGGCCGTCGGGACGGCCTCACCTGAGGCCCTCCGCGATGCTCCGCCCCCGATGGGCCGAGTTCCCGACGGTGTGGAACACTTGCCCTTTTTATTTCTGTGAACCTGGCATGGGGGCTGTGGACTGAGTCCAGCGACGCCACAGTCTGGGGGGCAGCCTTTCCGCGGGCAGGGGAGGGCTTTGGTGTGGGCTGGGGGCACTGGTGGGGGGGTGTTCTGGGGGTGACGAGGCTGAATACAGGGGGGCAGTTTTTGGCAGGCCGGTGCCGTGTGCGGCCACGGACCCGGCAATTCTCTGGCCGTATCAGCAGGTAAAGCTTGGGGGGGCTTTACGCTGCGTGTCTGCTACACCCCACCAGACGGAGGATCAAAACAGATTTTGCACTGTTTTTTTCTGCCGTAAAACACCACTGTTCCCGATCTGGCGTCAGCACTTAGTCTTCAAATCGGAGAATCCAGCACCATATATTTAGCTTTCCTAATTGCCTCCTGCACTTGCATATTTGCCTTCAGTGAGTTTTTGAAAGTCTTTCTTATGCAGCTTTCTATTCTCTTGCCATTTAAGAAATATTCGCATCTGTTCCCCATACCAAAGTGGATAACTTCTCATTTTTTTCACTTTATATTCCACCTTCCATGTTCTTGCCCACTCACTAAGTCTGTCCAGGTCTGTCCCCCAGTAGGATTACAGTAACGATTCAGTGCACCAGTTTTCCTTGACTGCCCAAAATCACAATGAAAGACTGTGTAATTTTGTCAGATGAAGTTAAATTTCTTGAAGGCTCAGTATCTGTGGATAAATGTTAAATATTGTAAAAGTTGCTTTTGCATTTTCTGGGGTGGGGAGGGTGAATGTTTGTGATTGACAATGGGAGGGATAGGGACGTCAGTTTCTGGGTAGAAATTGTATCCCATTTTTGCCAGCTGGTGGCAGCAACGAGCTATCCTTGCTCTTTAATAGTATGAGTCAGTCACAACGTACATCGGTGGTGGCCAGCCTGCGGCTCGGGGGCTACATGTGGCACATCCAGCTTCTGTGTGTGGCCTGGGAGACATTTTGTTGAGTGTTGCCCATGTGCCGGGTTGCCACATTCCACTGGTTCCCATCCACATGTTTGCCTTCTGACTGGTATGACTGAAGTGATATTCACATAAAGCGAGGCCAAGTGAAGGGAGGTGTGTGCTGATTGCAACGTTGACTGTGAGAGCTGTGCGTTCAAAGCGTAATTTATTTTACTTGTTTTTGGCTGTTGATGACTGTTCTCTTAGTAAATATTTAAACATTTCTATAACTCGTTATAAATGTCACACATCTTTTGAATTGAAATAATCTAGGCTTCATCCATGGAATTATTCCTTTTTATATTCCATTGTTGAAGTTTCACCTTCACTGGTTATTTAAATTGTCCTGTAAGAGAAAATAGCCTCAGGGCAGCTCTGGGCATTCGCATTTATTTTTCTGGAATGTATTCGAACTTGATCTCATGACAATACAGATGGAGTCCTATCCAAAAGAACGATGGAGAACGGGCGGGAAACAATGAACAGTTTTGCTCCATTTTTCCCCATTCATTTCTATAGCATAACTTCCTTATATCTTTTCTGTTTAGCACTGGGCTAAAGGCCGAAGGCAGGCAAGGCAGGCGAGCAGCACGGTTCGATTCCCGTACCGGCCTCCCCGAACAGGCGCCGGAATGTGGCGACTAGGGGCTTTTCACAGTAACTTCATTCGAAGCCTACTCGTGACAATAAGCGATTTTCTTTTCATTTCATTTATTCCTGTTTTCTCCAATGGTGGGGCTGTCCGAAAAGGAGAGGCTGGGGAAACGGGGCCTGTATTCTCCAAACTCTAACTCTGAGTGGGGTGGGTGGGTGGGTGTGGAACGACCTTCAGCACGACCAGAACTGCACGAGTTCACCCAAATTGCCATTTCATAGAATAGACCATTTGACCCAACTGATCTGCTCCACAGTAACTCTTACAGAACAATTTGAACTCTTCTCCAGAATTAGACCAAAACAGGCAGTTACCTCGCCGGATTCCAGGACGTTTGATGAACCCGTGGCGGTGGTTCCGGATCACCAGGGGCGGATCTACTATGAAACTAATGAAGCTTAAGCTTCAGGGCCCTAAGGGGCCCCAGAAGCGACTTTAGTCCACATTGCTTAAAATTTTGGGTCTACTGTACGAGAAGGGGTTTAAAAAAAATAATAATATAGTGTAATTCAATACAAAATAACAGTTAAAATAAAAATTAAAAGGTTATTAAAGTATCATGTAGGCTCGCCGTAAATGAAAAAACGTTCAAATTAAGGATGTTTCATTCTAAATATATTTAATATAGGGGCTGGTTTAGCTCACTCAGCTAAATCGCTGGCTTTTAAAGCAGGCCAGCAGCACGGTTCGATTCCCGTACCAGCCTCCCCGGACAGGCGCCGTAATGTGGCGACTAGGGGCTTTTCACAGTAACGTCATTGAAGCCTACTCGTGACAATAAGTGATTTTCATTTTCATTTTTCATTTTAATATAAAATAATGATAAATAATTTAAAACACTAGTAACATTTATGACAGAAATACAAACAGTAGATGACGTGTCGTAACAAAAAAGGGGAGCCGTTGAAAAGGCAATCGCAATGCTAACGTGAATTTTCAGCATGATAGCACTCGTGATAGCGTTCTAGGCAAGAATTTTTTTCAATAAAGTGTTCATAAGGATACAATATTTTAATTACCCCTACTCAAAAATAAATGTTCTATTTAGAAAAGTAAGGTAAGTAATAAAGGTGAAATAGTGTCAGATTAGCCTAAGCCTATTGTTTTTACGAATAGGTGAACGGAAGGTAGGCTATGACTGAATAGCCTAGGCTAATACTATATTGCAAATATTTATGAAAAAGTAATAAAAGGGTGAATTTGTGTTAAATTACAGGTGTTTATTATGAAAAGTGTTCAAATAATGGTAAAATTGTGTTACATTATCTTAGCCTATGAGTTTTGGTGGCCTAGTCTAGCCTAGCGTAGGCTAGCTTGAACATAGCCTTGTGGTCATCTGTCGTGGAACAACCCGATTGAAGAAGATAACAGTGGTCACCCAGCCCTCGTTGCTGGTTGCGAAGGGGCCCCCATAATAGTTCAAGTTGCAGGACCCCAAAAATGTAGGTCCGCCACAGCGGATCACTACGACCCCAAGCTGTCTGTGATTCTGCAAAGGTACCAATTTAACACAGCAACATGCTCACCTGGTCACGGACTTTTTAACTCGTTTCTGGAGCTTGGCTGAGCGCTGCGAGTTCGGGCTGTCCCTCTCTGAAATGTGAATGGACAGACTCGCGTTTGTATCAATAATTCAGCCACTTAGCAGGAACTTGTGGTAGTATGACTAGAGGTACTACGGTACCTGGGAGTGTGAGCTGCTATTGGTGTAGAAGGCTCGCTGCCCATTGGCCCAAGTGTTGTCTTCTCATTGGTCGCGAGGAAGGTAGCTCCGCCTACGAGGCGGAGTATAAGAACCCGTGTTTCCCAGCAGCCATCGTTCTTTCTGTACTCATGCTGCTGGGCACACTTCTTGTAGATTAAAGCCTTCGATTCGGACTACTCCTTCGTTTCTGTGTTTATTGATCGCGCATCAGAGCTGTTAGCGGAAACTACGCTGGATTTAAAGTGAACCATTGAACACCTGGAGAAGGATGTACAGGAACTGCAAGGGTCCGTTGATTACGAAGACCAAGAAAAGACAAAAAATAAGATGTGCGCAAGGATAAAAATAAAGGTTGAAGGATGATCAGAGCTTGAGCTCCTGAAAATACAGCCGCTCCAACGCTCATATCACCTGATCCCCTTACCCTTGTTTTTTGAAAATGCAAAACTATTTTTGATGTGTGCATAGTGTGGAGAGCTCACAGATAATCGTGTGTTCCTTACAAGCCAGTGATTTCCAACACGTGATACAGGCTAGGGGACAAAGGATGCAAACCCTGGGACATTGTTCCCAGTTGCAGCACCTCTCCGCTAACAGCACAGCCCAGTAATGTTTTTCTGATGCTATCCAGTCAAACCGGTGGCTTTTTATGCTCCATCCGAAAGATTATTAGGAGCATAGGAACAGGAGTACTCCACTCAGTCCTTTGGGTATGTTCTACCATTCAGTGAGGTCATGGCTGATTCCGTATCCCAACTCCATCCAATGGTCTTGGCTCCACATTTTTCATACCCTTGACTAGCTAAAACGTATTGATCTCGGATATAAGATTATTAATCGAGCCAGCACCTACTGCTTTTGTGGGATAATGTTCCAAAATTCTAACACATTTCATGTGAAGAAGTGTTCCCTAACTTCTCTCATTTGACGCTGATCCAATGGTTATGTTCACTTGACCTCAACTCCCCCCACCAGCTGATTAATTATGTCTCTATCTACTCTGTCACTTCCTTTCCAAATCGTTTTTATAAATTTAGAGTACACAATTATTTTTTTCCAATTAAGGGGCAATTTAGCGTGGCCAATCCACCTACCCTGCACATCTTTGGGATGTGGGGATGAGACCCACGCAGACACGGTGAGAATGTGCAAACTCCACACGGACAGTGACCCAGGGCCGGGATCGAACCCGTGTCCTCGGCGACGTGATCCTTTCAACATCTTAACAACCTCTATATTCTCAGAACTGCTGGTTCCTGCATTTTGCTGGTGCCTTGGACTTTTACCTGTTTTCCAAAAAGAATTAAAATGCATCAATAGAAATATGAGAATTATGATATTTTGTCAGCTTTTCCGTTGGGGGATTGGGGTGTGGGGAGGGTTCCATGGGAGCTGAATGCTCATTTACATTCACCAGGAATGCAACCTAAGGATTCTGGGTGCAGCTTTCAAATTTCAGGGCTCTTATCATTTCATCTTTGAATAGTTTATGTAATATGGAAGCCAAATATTTGGTTGCTGCCTACTTAAGATTTTTTTGCCTGCACAATCTTATCAGTTGTAAATAAAATCAGTTGTTGGCTTGGCCTGAAGGAATTGTCTTTAGCGGCTTATAGAAGCGGCAAGACAGTCATGGTTGTGTCTGCTGCATCATACAGTGGAACGGGCCATTGTCCTTCTTGTGCCATTCTGCCTCTTTAAATTAGCCACAAGTTATAACTGTCAGTTCAAAGGACATTCCTATTAACTGTGAACCTGAAGAAAGGCGGCAAGGTGGCGCAGTGGTTAGCACTGCTGCCTAAGGCGCTGAGGGCCCAGGTTCGATCCCGGTCCCGGGACACTGTCCGTGTCTGTTTGCACATTCTCCCCGTGTCTGGGTGGGTTTTGCCCCCACGACCCAAAGATGTGCAGGGTAGGTGGATTGGCCACGCTAAATTATCCATTAATTGGAAAAAAGTAATTGAATACTCTAAATTTATTTTTTTGAAAACTGTGAACATGTAGTCAGCAGGGGAAAAGCCCAAATTGTGGCATTGGGGATTCCATGTTCCCTATTGAAGTGTAACGAAAGCACATTTTGGGGCAAATACAATCCTTTCATTGAAAGTGATGAAAAAGTGAAACTGCAATGCTCCAGGCAGCACGCAGTTTCTCCGCCTCCTCTCAAACAAACCTTTCTTACGAAGTAAATGATCAATATCTGACCATGCTGCCCTTTTGATGACCTCCTCACCATACTGTCTTCAGAGAAGCTGCATTGTGCATTTGAAGAAACCATCAACACTAAAGTTAATCCCCATCTACCCAGCCACAGCTGTGACACAGTGGTCTGTGTTTGGTCTCGCATTTATTCATTTATGTGAATGTGGGCGAGCTTAAGAGTTGAGCTGATTCCCAGTGATGAGGAATGTGTCGTAGTAATGTATTGGTACCAATAAAGATGGTGGCATTGTGGTATTGTCACTGGGCTAGTATTCGAGAGACCCAGGGTAATTTTCTGGGGACTGGGGTATAGATCCCACCACAGCAGAATTCAATACAAAATCAGCAATTAAAGAAGTTTATTGATGAAACCATTGTTAATTGTCTTAAAAACCCATCTGGTTCACTAATGTCTTTTAGGAAATCTGCTGTCCTTACCTGGTCTGATTTACATGAGACTCCAGGCCCACAGTAATGCAGTGAACTCTTAAATACCCTCTGAACAAGGGCAATTAGGAATGGACAATAAATGCTGATATTCATATCCCTTGAACAAATAACAAAAAAAGAAAGAAGTAAACAATCTGTCGTTCCTCTATTTTTGGTGTTCCAATGTTATGATCCCATGGAGGTTGATCTTCTATAGCAGGGGTGGGCAAACTACGGCCCGCGGGCCGCATGCGGCCCGCCAAAGGTCTTTATGCGGCCCACCGTCATTAAAAAAAAAGAAAAAAATTTTAAATTTTTTTTCTTTGAAGGTTAATTGGGGGGGGGGCTGTTGGGTTACTTACTGGTATAGGGTGGATACGGTGACTTGAGTAGTGTGATCATTGCTCGGCACAACATCAAGGGCCGAAGGGCCTGTTCTGTGCTGTACTGTTCTATGTTCTATGTTCTATATGAGGCGCCCAGAATCATAACCGGGTGAAGTAATTATTTTACTTAATATACTATGCGGCCCTTTAAAATTGTGAATTTCTGAATGTGGCCCTTGCACGGAAAAGTTTGCCCACCCCTGTTCTATAGAATCCCTACAGTGCAGAAGGCGGCCATTTGCCCATCAACTTTTCACCGACCCTTTGAAAGAGCACTCTACCCGTATCTACTCCCCTGTCCACCCTTCCCTATCCCCATAACCTAACCTGCACATCTCTGGACACTAAGGGATAATTTTAGCATGGCCAATCCACTTAGCCCACACATCTTTGGACTGTGGGAGGAAACCAGAGCATCCAGAGGAGGGGGGAGGAGGGGGGGAGGGGGGGGGGGGGGGCATACAAAGGCCAGAATTGAACCCAGGTCCCTGACACGGCGAGGCAGCCGTGCTGACCACTCTGCCACCGTGTCGCCCCCAAAGGCTTGTGCAGGATCGAACATATGTCTGCATATTTGAAGATACACATTCTATTAATATTATTTATTCTCTGCGTTTCATTCTCTTGACTCTGCCAATTAGTTTATTTTTTTTCTTTTCTTTTTTTATAAATTTAGAGTGCCCAATTCATTTTTTCCCAATTAAGGGGCAATTTAGCATGGCCAATCCACCTACCCTGCACATCTTTTGGGTTGTGGGGGTGAAACCCACACACACACACGGAGAATGTGCAAACTCCACACAGACAGTGACCCAGAGCTAGGATCGAACCTGGGACCTCGGCGCCGTGAGGCAACAGGGCTAACCCACTGTGCCACCGTGCTGCCCCCAATTAGTTTCTTTAAGTGATACATTCCAACTCCACATTTTTATCAGTGTTGATATAATGTAAGACACTTACACTTTTCTACTTCCCAAATACACAAACAGCTAGCAAACGTGATATAGGTTATCTGGGGAAGGCGGGATGCAGCTTTGAGGTTACTATCAAATCAGGCATGATCTTATTAAATGGCGGAGCAGACTCAAGTGGCCGAATAGCCTAAACTGGCACCTTGTTTGTATGTTAAGTTATCCATTGGGAGTCTTGAGCAGCTGACTGTTAGAATGGTGTTTGGTGTCTCGCTAAGAGTTCTGGAGTCCTGTGTAGTTGAACATAAACGGTTTATTGTTAACATAAAATATACATACCTTCAATGTGTGGCTCTGACTAGGTGCTATTTTCATGCTGACTTCCCTCGGACTCTCTCCACAGCCAATATATCACCACGTGTCTCTCTGTATCATAATGTGGGCAGTGCTCTCTCACATTAATCTTTACTAACCCAAACACCCTTACACTATACTGATCAAGACACTTGTTGCACTTCTGCTTTCCATTCTTCTGAATAGCTATCAGTACAGATTGGGCAACTAGGTAAAGTTTAAAAGATAAATCAGAGCTGCATAAAGTTAGGATTCCCTGCGATTGCAGGAATTATGGGTGTCGTCAGCAATTCCTGATCCTCTCCATTGAAACTCAAACTCGTCACACAATCTCCTACAATTCACAGCGTTGAGGACCGGGTTCGATCCCCACCCCTGGTCACTGTCCGTGTGGAGTTTGCACATTCTCCCCGTGTCTGCGTGGGTCTCTCCCTCACAACCCAAAAAGATGTGCAGGTTAGGTGGATTGGCCACACTAAATTGCCCCTTAATGGGAAAAAAATAATTGGGTACTCTTAAATTTAAAAAAAATTAAATTTAAAAAAAAAAAATCTGCCTAGTAACAGCAGTAACCTGAATGTAACTAGGCATGATGGGATGCATTCTATATAGCAACAGATGTATGGGTCTGGCCAGAAACAGGTAGAAATCTGCCTAGCAACTGCAGTAGCCAGCATTTACAAGGCATGATGGGATATGATTTAAAAAGTGACAAGATGCAGCTGTCTAGGCAAATTCAAGTTAGGATTCCCTGCGATTGCAGGAATTATGAGTGTCTTCAGCAAATCCTAATCCTCGCCCCCACAACCCAAAGATGTGCAGGGTGGAATTCGCCACGCTAAATTGCCCCTTAATTGGAAAAACAGAAAATTGGGTACTCTAAATTTATTTTTAAAAAACAATCTCCTACACTAGCTCTTTTAACATTATAGTAGTAATGTTACTGGACTAGTAATCCAGCGGCCTGGGGCTGGTTTAGCACACCGGGCTAAATTGCTAGCTTTTAAAGCAGACCAAGGCAGGCCAGCAGCACGGTTCAATTCCCGTACCAGCCTCCCCGGACAAGCGCCGGAATGTGGCGACTAGGGGCTTTTCACAGTAACTTAATTGAAGCCTACTCGTGACATAAGCGATTTACATTTCATTAATACTCTGCAGGCAGGAGTTTAAATCCCACCAGCGCAGCAGGAGGAATTTAAATTTAACTAATGAATCTGGAATAAAATGCCAGTTTCATTAATAATGATGATAATTATAAAAACTCATCTGTTTCACTACTTCAGGAGAGGAAATCCGCCAACCTTACCTGGTCTGGCCTGCAAGCGGCTCCAGACCCACAGTAATGTGGTTAACTCTTAACCACTCTCTGAAATGGCCTGTTAAATCACTCAGATTATGCTCAAGGGCATTTGGGTATGGGCAATAAATGATGGCCGTGTCAGTGATGTTCGCATCTTAATAATGAATAAACAAATGAATCTCTCCCAGGAACTCAAAATCTGGCATTTTTAACATCCAACAGTATTTCCCATTGTTCAACACTGAGATTTCAAAACCTGAAGCATAGAGTTCATCAAATATGATTTATCCTGTCTTCTGTTATATTCTTTTAAAGTGTCCTGGTATCTGCATTTTTGACTTAGGTCTTTTGGAACGGTTTCTCAATTAAAAATGTATTCTAAAAATCTCCCACCAATCCAATTCCACCGTTGAATTAAAAAAAATATATTTTAATTCAAATTTTCAACATTTGAACATTTTTACAACAAAGAAGCACAACTCCAACATCACCCACCTACCTCACTCCCCCCCCCCAACCGTCAACCCCCACTCCTTGACGGCATCAGGTCCCCAAAGCGTAAGATAAACCAATCCATCTCTTGCGGAACCCCTCATTCTGTCACTCTCAGAGCAAACTTGACCTTCTCCAAATAGAGGAACTCCATTCGATCCCCCAGCCACACCGACGCACAGAGGACGAAGAAGCTGACCTCCACCCCAACAGGACCCACGACTGATCAACGAGGCGAAGGCCAAGACATCCGGAGGTCCCGGATTCGATCCAAGCCCTGGGTCACTGTCCGTGTGGAGTTTGCACATTCTCCCCGTGTCTGCGTGGGTTTCACCCCCACAACCTAAACATGTGCAGGTTAGGTGGATTGGCCATGTTAAATTGCCCCTTAATTGGAAAAAAATAATTTGGTACTCCAAATTTAAAAAAAAGGAATTGCCTCCAAATCTTCAGCGTGGCTACCACCACAGGACTACTTGAGTACTTCCTTGGGGCAAACGGTAGTGGCGCTGTTGCCAGCACTTTTTTGTCCCTTACGGGAACCCACCTCCAATCTAACCCATAAAGCCTCCATCTCCCTACTCCAACTCCGCACCTTCCCCGCATTCGCCGCCCAGTAATAGTATAACAGGTTCGGAAGGGCCAATGCCCCCCAACTATCGCCTCCTTTGGAGCAAGACGTTGCTTATCCTAGCCACCTTCCCTGCCCAAACAAAGGACGAGACCAGCCTATCCACCCCTTTAAAAAAATGACTGGTAAAAAAGACCGGCAGTCACTGAAACAGAAACAAGAACCGAGGCAGAATGTTCATCTTCACTGCCTGCACCCAGCCTGTCAGCAACAAGGGGAGACTATCCCACTGCAACAAGCTCTCCTTCACCTTTCCCACCAAACTCATGAAATTGAGCTTACAAAGCCGTGCCTAATTCCCCGCCACCTGTATCCCCAAATACCTCAAATGAGTTGTTGACTGAAATGGCAACCCTCCCACCCCAGCCCCTGGAGAAGACACCACAAAATATTTGCTTTTCCCTAGATTCAACTTGTACCCTGTAAACGCCCCCAGATCTCCTCAGCAACCCCATTATAACCCTCACCGATGAACTTGGGTTTGAGATGTACAACAGCAGTTCGTCCGTGTACAGAGGCATCCTATACTCCACCCCCCCTTGTCTATCCCTTCCATAGGTCCGAACCCCTCAGTACAATGGCCAAGGGTTCAATCCCCAGCGTGAACAAAAGGGGATATGGGGCATCCCTGCCTCGTTCCCCGAAATAGTGGAAAGTACCCAAATTCATATTCTCCGTACAGATGCTGTTGGCTCCTTGTACAACAATTTCACCCATGCCACAAACGTAGGCCCCATGCCAAACTTCTCCAGCACAGTAGATAGCTTCACTCCACTCTGTCAAACGCCTTCTCCCCACCGAATGCCCCCCCCCAACCCCCAACTCCCTTTTACCAGAGAACGCACCACATTCAGCAGCTGCTGCACGTTTGATGACAGCTGATTGCCTGCGTAAATGAACCTTGTCTGTTCCTCTCCATCAACCTTCGAGAGGCACTCCTCCAACCTCAGTGCCAGCACCTTAGCCAATATCTGTGCATCCACGTTCAGTAGAGAAATGGGCCTGTACGACCCACACTCTACCGGATCATTATCCTTTTTAGGGAATAGTGAAATGGATGCTGTCCCATCATCTCTGGCAATACTCCCCGAACCATCGTCATCCTCAAACATTTCTACCATCAGCGGTGCCAACTTATTCCTGAATTTTTAAATAAAATTCCATCAGGAACCCACCTGGCCCCGGCACACTACCCAACTACATCTTTCCTACCGCTGCCTGCGCTTCTTCCACCACCTTTGGTTCCTCCAATCCTGCCCTCCTCCTCCCCGAGCACTCTAGTTGCTCCAGAAATTGCCTTATACCGACTCATCCCCCGGCAGTTCCGACTTATCCAAGTCCCGATAAAGGTCTTCAAATGCCTTATTCACCTGCTCCACTGGCACTAGAACATAGAACATAGAACAGTACAGCACAGAACAGGCCCTTCGGCCCTCGATGTTGTGCCGAGCCATGATCACCCTACTCAAACCCACATATTCACCCTATACCCGTAACCCAACAACCCCCCACCCCTTAACCTTTTTAGGACATTACGGGCAATTTAGCATGGCCAATCCACCTAACCCGCACATCTTTGGACTGTGGGAGGAAACCGGAGCACCCGGAGGAAACCCACCCACACACGGGGAGGACGTGCAGACTCCGCACAGACAGTGACCCAGCCGGGAATCGAAGCTGGGACCCTGGAGCTGTGAAGCATTTATGCTAACCACCATGCTGCACTACAACTTGGGAATTACTTAATTTTTGTTTTACTTATAAAGTAATCTAACTTTCCTGTCAGCGCTTTGTTTACATTTCAATTAAAATTTAACTGGGATCTGGATGCCAGCTCAGTGCAGCTGTGTGTATGTAGATCGGAGAAGGGTAATGGTAAGCAGGAGAATTTGTGTCTCCTGCTCAGTGTCACTGAGTGGAAATCAGTCTCTCACCTGTCAAAGGTCCACAAGGATTTGGATAAACAAGGCAGTGGAGTTAACAGGCGCAAGTGCCTTGGTACTGGTGACTTTTTTAAAAAGAGTTTCATTTACTGAGTTTTAATTATCAATTATAATACCTTGTAATTCTTGTAGAGGTATATTTGTTCAGTTTGATTTGAGAATATCTCATCATTTTCGGATAAGCTGATTTCTCCCTAAATGTTTTGGAAGTATTATTCTACATTTGTTTACTACTTTTAATCCTTTGTTCGGATGAAAGGTGCTTTTGAGACACTGGGTCGGAAATTGCTGGAAAGATTGAGATGTTTGAATGGCACGAGGTGTTATTACTGTGTAAGCTGGCCAGAAACTAGTGTCGAAGGGGAGAAACCCCAGGAATTGTGAATTGGCACAAGTAGAACATAGAATCACTACAGTGCAGAATGAGGCCATTCAGCCCATCGAGTCTGCACCGACCCGTGAGAGCCCCCACCCTATCTCCATAACCCACCTACCGCACCTAACCTTTTGGACACTCGGGGAAATTTTTAGTGTGGCCAATTCACCTAACCTGCACATCTTTGGACTGTGGGAGGAAACCAGAGGATCCGGAGAAAACCCACACCAACACGGGGAGAACTTACAAACTCCACACAGACAGTGACCCAATGCTCGAATTTAATCTGAGTACCTGGTACTGTGAGGCAGCAGTGCTAACCACTGTGCCGGCCTGCCGCTAGATGATTTGCTCGCTGTTAACTTCTCAAAAACAGCATCTTAACCTCGCCATGTGTTTCTTGAAATTGCTACATTTGCACATTATTTGCCCATTGGTCATCCATGGTGGAGAGAGAGAGAGAGAGAGGAGAAGTGGTGATGTGAGTGATGGAGGTGGGCCTGCCAGGAAGGAGGAGTTGGAGGAGGCCCCAGACCAGATGGACAGATGAGATGGCAAGAGACGCAAATAGATGGGATTGGAAGAGGAATGGCTGTTGACAGGAAGAGATGGAGAAGAGTGATCAGCCAGCATTGAGGTGACCCCAAGTAAAACCTAAGAAGCTGAAAGAAGATAAATATAGTTGTAACCCTCTCCACCGATGCTGACAGACCTGCAGGGTATTTCCAGCATTCACTGAGTGTAATAAGATGTGACATGGTGCTGAACAGGACAATTGGCAAATAAAATCTGACACGGAATCACACAAGATGCTTGACAAAAGCTTGGCCACAGCTAGATTTTAAGCCTGGTGATCAAATAGCCTTTATTTCAAGGGAATACCCCATATTTGAGCCCATTGATCTGGGTTGCACAGTCAGGGGATGTTGTTTCCTGTTATTTGGACCTTTAAATCCTTTTTAAAAAATGTTTATTTTGCAGTTATTTACACAGGATATGATATATCTATATATACGTAAGTAGGCGTCCGTTCGTGCTGGCGAGGCACATCCGGAGGACACTCCTACAGTGGGTCTGGTGCCGGTGTTGCCCCTCGCTTCTCCCGGTCGGATTTCACCGCCGTTGTCTTCTAGTGCGCGCTGCCGCTTCATCCGGCCCTCCCGCCCTCTGCCTGCGTTCTCCTTTTACTCTGTTCCTATGAATGTCAGGTTGGTTAACGTTTCCCAGCCTCTTCCCACCCCACCCCACCCCACCTCGCCTCCCTGGTTCTCCTCTATTGTTCCGTCTCTTCCCCCCCCCCCCCCCCCCCCCCGTCGTTCGCCTTTCCTTCCTCTTAGAATGAGCCCCCCCCCCCCCCCCCCCCCCCCCTCCCGTTCTATCTCCCCCTCTCATGCTTTGGCTGCTTTCCCCTGGTTCCTGGCTACCTGAATATTCTTCTCCTTGTTTGTTGGCCACAAACAAGTCCAGGAACAATCTTGGGCGGTATCCTCTCTGCCTCTCTCAAAGCTCTTACAATAACTTCTCCCGCTCTCTGCCATCACAACCCCACCCCCGCTCTCCATGGCTCTGGCAGCCAAACTCTTCGCCACACCCCCAATCCAAAGGGCCCCATGATAGTGTTCCTTCTTTGATTTGAAGGAATATTTTAAAATGAGGAATGAGAGGTTTAGGGAGGGGTTTCTATAGCATGGCAGCTTTTAAAAAATTATTTCATGGGATGTGTGCATCGCTGGCCAGGCCAGCATTTATTCACCATCCCAAACTGCCCTTGAGAAGATGTTGGTGAGCCTTGAATCACTGCAGTCTGTATGGTGTAAGAATAGAATACCCAAAGTGCAGAAGGAGGCCATTCGGCCCATCAGGTCTACACCAACCCTCTGAAAGAGCACCCTGCCTATGCCCACTCCTCATCTTATCCTTGTAGCCCCACCAAACCTACGGATCAATTTCAATGTGGCCAATCCACCTAACCTGCACAGATTTGGGTTGTGGTAAGAAACTGGGGCACCCGGAGGAAACCTACCATGGAGACACGGGGAGAAAGCGCAAACTCCACACATACAGGGCCCGAATTGAACCCAGATCCCTGGCGCTGTGAGGCAGCGGTGCTAACCACTGTGGCACAGTGCCTTCCTGAAGGTGCTCCAGTTTCCTCCCACAGTCCAAAGTTCTGCAGGTTAGATGGATTGGCCATGCTAAATTGCCGCTTCGAATCATAGAATTTACAGTGCTGAAGGAGGCCATTCGGCCCATTGAGTCTGCACCAGTCCTCGGAAAGAGCACCCTACTCAAGCCCACACCTCCATCCTATCCCCGTAACCCAGTAACCCCACTTAACCTTTTTGGACACAAAGGGCAATTTAGCATAGCCAATCCACCTAATACGCACATCTTTGGACTGTGGGAGGAAACCCAAAAGGTTAGGTTGAGTTACGGGGATAGGGTGGAGGCGTGGGCTTAAGTAGGGTGCTCTTTCCAAGGGCCGGTGCAGACTCAATGGGCCTTAAGGCCTCCTTCTGTACGGTAAATTCTATGATTTTATAGAGGTGGCAGCATGTGGCACAGTGGATAGCACTGGGACTGCAGAGCTGTTGACGTGGGTTCGAATCCCGGCCCTGGGTCACTGTCTATGTGGAGTTTGCACATTCTCCCTGTGTCTGCGTGGGTTTCACCCCCACAACCCAAAGATGTGTTGGTTAGGTGGATTCGCCATGCTAAATTGCCCCTTAATTGGAAAACAAAAAATAATTAGGTACTCTAAATTTATTTTTAAAAATGATTCTACGGAGGCACGGCTTCCAGTCTATTAACACATTCTGCAGTCTTACGTCCTTCATTCTACCATTAACAC
Source organism: Scyliorhinus canicula (assembly GCF_902713615.1). Lineage (NCBI taxonomy): Eukaryota > Metazoa > Chordata > Chondrichthyes > Carcharhiniformes > Scyliorhinidae > Scyliorhinus > Scyliorhinus canicula. The sequence goes on from NC_052166.1 coordinate 56,736,172, forward strand.
TTCCTGTGTTCTTGTGTCCCACCTCAAAGGTTATAAACCCCCTCTGTTTAGCTCTGAAGAAGAGCTCTAGAGACTCGAAACATTAACTCTTGTTTCTCCCGCTGCAGATGATGCCCAAACTGCTTCTGCCTTTATGCCAGCGATGGTTTTATTCCAGATTACCAGCAGAGCTTTTGGGCGGCATGATAACACAGTGGTTAGCACTGGTGCCTCACAGCACCAAGGACCCAGGTTCAATTCCGGCCTCGGGTGACTGTGGGCATTTTGCACTTCCTCCCCGTGTCTGCGTGGGTTTCCTCCCACTGTCCAAAGATGCGCAGGTTAGGTGGATTGGCCATGCTAAATTACCCCTCAGTGTCCAAAGAGGTGATGTTATAGGGTGACGGGGATAGGGTGGAGACGCGGGCTTGTGTAGGCTGCTCTTTCCAAGGGCCAATGCAGACTCGATGGGCCGAATGGCCTCCTGCACTGTAAATTCTATGAAATCTAAGTTGTTGTGATGTGCACCTGGAGAGGGTTTGTGCCTGTGCAGGGGGGGGGAGAGAGAGAGAGAGAGAGAGACACGGGCGATGTGGTCCTCCGGCCGGCAGGCGGCGATATGGTCCTCCAGCCGGCAGGGATGTGGCCCTCCGACTGGCAGGCGGGCGGCTATGTGGTCCTCCGGGCGGCAGGCGGCGATGTGGTCCTCCGGCCGGCAGGTGACGCTGTGGTCCTCTGACCGGCGGGCAGGCAGCGATGTGGTCCTCCGATCGGCAGGTGGCGCTGTGGTCCTCTGACCGGCGGGCAGGCAGCGATGTGGTCCTCCGATCGGCAGGTGGCGTTGTGGTCCTCCGATCGGCGGGCAGGCAGCGATGTGGTCCTCCGACCGGCAGGCGGCGATGTGGTCCTCCGGCCGGAAGGCGGCGCTGCAGCCGGCGGAAGGGGCGTGTTTCGGGCGGCTGAGGGCAGGGAGCAGGGCTCCTCCTTCGCTCGGGGGTGGGGAGGGGGGTTGGCTTTTTTTTTTAAAAGTCCTCCGCTGCGGATCCCCTCCTCCCGCGGCCGGACTGCGAGTCAGTCAGCTCAGCCGGAGAGAGAGAGGCCGGCCCTGGGCGGCCGGGGGAAGCAGAGGAGGCGGTTTGGAAAATAACGGGCGGCTGCGGTAAGGTGGCGGGGGGGAGACGCCATGGGGACCGAGTGAGTGGGGATTTCTCCTCATCGAAGGGGCGGGGGAGAGGAGAAGAACCCCCGCGGGCCGGCGTCAGGAAATGTCCGGCAAGCTGGAGAAACCAGGTGAGCGACAACCTTTGGGGAGTTTCGGGCAGGGGGAGGGCCGCTGAAGGTCACGGAACCGCCGGTCGGAGCCTGGGTTGCCCGCCTCCCCGCTGGCAAAGCCGAGGCTCCCGAGCGGCAGTAGGCCGCGGCGAGGTGGGCTGCCATCCCCCTTCCGCCCCTCTACTGACTGAGCGGTCCCGTCCTCACTCCCCTATCCTTGGGCTCCTGTCATGGTTGGAGAATTGGGCAGTGGCGCCCCCCGCCCCTCCAAACGTTTTTAACAGAGCGAGTCGCTAGAAGGATGTTCCGCATACGGGCGGGATGGGGAAGTAAGGTGGGAGCTAACGGGAACGTGCTGTTCCTTTTTAAAGATTCTTCAGCCCCGCTCACTCAGTTCCTTATTTGTTTCTCGCCTTTTTTTCTCCCCCACCTCCTTCTGATCCATTTATCGCCAGGAGGCGCCACAGAGCACTGGGTGGGGGAGGGGCGATGAGTGCTGGGTATAGGCACCCCCTTCGAGTCTGCATGCCCCTTGGAAAGAGCCCACACCTCCACCCTATCCCTGTAACCCCACCTAACCTGCACATCTTTGGACTGTGGGAGGAAACCGGAGCACCCGGAGAAAACCCACGCAGGCATGGGGAGAATGTGCAGACTCCGCACAAACAGCGAGCCGGGAATCGAGCCTCGGACCCTGGAGCTGTGAAGCCACTGTGCTACTGTGCTGCCCATCTTCACCGCCCATGTGGGTCCACCACTTGCTTTTCCCACCCTGCAGCACCCTATTGTTGAGGTTAGGAATTTGCTGCATGGGGAACTAGGTCCAGACTTCCACCCTGGAGTTTTTTTTCCGACCTGTTGTTTATAGGTGTACTGCCATCATCCTGGGCTGTTGATCTATTACCTGCCGTGATGAGGCTCTTTGAAACTCAGTTGTGTAGGTAGCGGCTTCAGGGACCTCTGACCTCGGTGAGGTTGGTGACCCCTGTGTCAACAGTTTATTTATAAAGTTCCTTTGATGTAATAAAATGTCCCATGGTGCTTGACAGGAGCAAACAAAATTTAGCGCTGAGCCGACTGAGCCATTAGGGCAAATGACCAAAAGCTTGGCCAGAGCTAAAGGAGCATTTCAAAGGAGGAATGAGTGGCGTGAGGTTTGGGGAAGGATTTCAAAAGCTTTGGACCTTGGCAGCTGAAGGCATGGCCGTTATGGTGGAGTGATTTAAAGTTGGCGATACTAGAGAGTCAAGAAATGGAGAAGCGCATATTTGGAGGATTTCAAGGCTGGGGGAGATTTGAGATGTTGAGAAGCGAGGCTATGGAGACATTTGGAAACCAGAATAAGAATTTTAGTATTAGAGGTGTTGCTTGACCAGGCGTCAGTGTAGGTCAGCAAGTAAAAGGGGTGAATGAGACTTGATGGAAGAAAAGACATGGGTAGCAGATTTTAGATGACCTTGAATCATGAAGGATAAAATGTGAGATGAAAGCAAATTACTGCGGATTCTGGAATCTGAAACAAAAACTGAAAATACTGGACAATCTCAGCAGGTCTGACAGTATCTGTGGAGAGAAAAGGGAGCTAACGTTTCGACTCTGGGTGACTCTTTGTCAAAGGCTAAGAATGTGGGAAGTTGGCCAGGTGTGTTGGGATGGTTTCCTCTTGAGGTAACAAAGGCATGGATGAAGGTTTCAGCAGCAGATGAGCTAAGATGGGGGTGGAGTTGGGCGATGTTGCCAAGTTGGAAATAGCTGGTGTTCGTGCCAGCACCGGACGTGTTGAATTCTTCATGTGGTTGAATCATAAATCATAAAAGAATGGTACAGAACAAAAGGGAGCCATCGGCACATTGTCAGCTTTTTTTGTATCTTACCACTTCATATCAGCAGAAAAGATGTTCAAAATAAGCTGTATGTATTTGGTGGAAGCAATGAAGAATAGGGATTTTCACAGTACCTTCATTGCAGTGTTACTGTAAGCTTACTTGTGACACTAATAAAGATTATTATTGATAAATTAGACTATTGGGGTGGTGGAGATTAACGTTATCAATAGCGTGAACTCATCTACATTTATAATCTACATTTGGAGTTGTGCGGGAGGGGGGAGGGCTTTGTGGTATCTTATGTGGAAAGGTTCGACAAGCTGGCCTGTATTGATTGAAATTTAGAAGAATGAGAGGTGATCTTATTAAAACAAGATCCTGAGGGAAATTGACAAGCTGAATGCTGAAAGGATGTTTCCCCTTGTGGAAGAGTCTAGGAACGAGAAGACACAGATGAATTTCCTCTCATCGTCATTTGAAATGGAGCCCCTTATTTCTAATAAGGGGCTCCATTTAAAACGACGATGAGAGGAAATTCTTTGAGTTGAGTCTTTGAGATTCTCTTCCTGGAGAGCAGTGTAGGCAGGGTCATTAAATATTTTTAAGGCAATGGTAGATAGTCTCCCTTGTTGGTCAAGAATCTAAGGGTTTTGGAGGTAATCGGAATGTGCACTTAAGGCCAAAGTCAGATCTGCCATGATTTTTTAAAATAAATTCCAATTAAGGGGCAATTTAGCATGGCCAATCCACCAGTCCTGCACATCTTTGGGTTGTGTGGGTGAGACCCACGCAGGCACGGGGAGAATGTGCAAACTCTAGACGGACAGTGGCCTATTGCCACGATCGAACCTGGGTCCTCAGCTCCGTGAGGCTGCAGTGCTAACCAGTGTGCCGCTGTAGCCATGATTTTATTGAATAGTGAAGCAGGCTTGAGGGACTGAATGGCCTACTCCTCTTAAGTGTTCATATGTAGTGAATAATTCACGGCATAAAGCTGTGCATGAGTTCTGAATGAAATGTATTTACATGATAAGTAGGATAATATCAAGGTGCATATTAGTAGAATAGTTTTCTCGTTTTGGATGGATGAGTGAACGATTAAACAATTGCACATTCCATCTCTAGTATTGTTAAGCTATGTTTCAAATAATGCTGTGTATGCTGAGCAATTCTGATGGTATTGATCTTCGGTAGTACAATGTATTTGAAATGTTCCAGAAGCCGATAGTTAAGGTCAAGCAGTTAACATTTGCATATGTTTTTACATAATTATTCAAGTTAAATTGAGGGCTGCTATAATTAAGGAGTTTAGAAAATGTGGTTGCTGTGTCTACTAAAGGTAGTGTGACCAAACCATTTCCATACTGTCAAGAGGATTACATTAAAATGAATGTAACCGCATCTAAAAAATGGACCATGTCTCAAAGCTGATTTATAATGGAATGTAGAACTGATTTTAATCCGTGACCATGTTGTTTTATATTGGTGAAAAATTGGGTGAATGATACGGCCTTCGTTTTCTGACTTCCTAAAAGTGAAAGCTGTTTTTACAGTTTTGGTGGTCTGAATCTCTAAATTGACTATATACTTGAAATATTTTTACTTTTGTATGAGAATGTTTTGGAATTCTCACTTTCGGTGAGGGTTGGTGTATTTTGCGTTCCTGGGCTGTCTGCCCTGTTGAAATCCTGTAAATGAACAGAAGCTGTGGTCTTCTATCTGCTTAAATTTGTTTAGTGCACTCCATTGATTTATTTTATTTCTCGTCTTGTCGTAAAGTTGTGCATTGCAGTCTTAAATAGAAGTCACACCCCATCTGGAAATAAAATATACCCAAGCATAAAAGCAGAGATTAGAATTGAGTTTATTTTAAATTTTTACTTTTTTGTGGGGTATGAGTAGGTGGTAATTGTGGGGAGAGAATAGAAAGAGGCAGTGAATTTGGCTCCAGAATTAACAGACTTAATAAGCAAATGTCTGCAGCACTTGTGGAATAGTCATGTACTATACTGGCTGCTAACTTTTCGAAGTCAGGTATGTGGTATGAAAGGTAGTGTGACCAAATTGTGTATCACCTAAGGATGGAAAGTTGGCTGGAAAACAGAGTTAGGGTAATTGTACTGTTAGAAATGCAGAAGGGTTGAGCGTTGCATACCCGCGCAGGAGGGTTGAGCGTTGCGTACCCGCGCAGGAGGGTTGAGCGTTGCGTACCCGCGCAGGAGGGTTGAGCGTTGCATACCCGCGCAGGAGGGTTGAGAGTTGCATACCCACGCAGGAGGGTTGAGCGTCGCACACCCATGCGGGGGGGGGGGGGGGGGTTGAGCGTCGCACACCCACGCAGGGGGGGGGGGTTGAGCGTCGCACACCCACGCAGGGGGGGGGGTTGAGCGTCGCACACCCACGCAGGGGGGGGTTGAGCGTCGCACCCCCACGGAGCGGGGTGGGTTGAGCGTCGCACCCCCACGCGAGGGGGGTTGAGCGTCGCACCCCCACGCGGGGGGGGGGGGGGGCTGAGCGTCGCGCGCCCACGCCGACGATGCTGAGCGTCGCGCGCCCAGGCGGACGATGCTGAGCGTCGCGCGCCCAGGCGGACGATGCTGAGCGTCGCGCGCCCAGGCGGACGATGCTGAGCGTCGCGCGCCCAGGCGGACGATGCTGAGCGTCGCGCGCCCAGGCGGACGATGCTGAGCGTCGCGCGCCCAGGCGGACGATGCTGAGCGCCGCGCGCCCACGAGGACGATGCTGAGCGCCGCGCGCCCAGGCGGACGGTGCTGAGCGCCGCGCGCCCAGGCGGACGGTGCTGAGCGCCGCGCGCCCAGGCGGACGGTGCTGAGCGCCGCGCGCCCAGGCGGACGGTGCTGAGCGCCGCGCGCCCAGGCGGACGGTGCTGAGCGCCGCGCGCCCAGGCGGACGGTGCTGAGCGCCGCGCGCCCAGGCGGACGGGGGGTTGAGCGCCGCGCGCCCAGGCGGACGGGGGGTTGAGCGCCGCACGCCCAGGCGGACGGGGGGTTGAGCGCCGCGCGCCCAGGCGGACGGGGGGTTGAGCGCCGCGCGCCCAGGCGGACGGTGCTGAGCGGCGCGCGCCCAGGCGGACGGTGCGGAGCGGCGCGCGCCCAGGCGGACGGTGCTGAGCGCCGCGCGCCCAGGCGGACGGGGGGTTGAGCGCCGCGCGCCCAGGCGGGGGGGGGGGGGTTGAGCGCCGCGCGCCCAGGCGGACGATGCTGAGCGCCGTGCGCCAATTTTTATATTTGGAGATGATTTATGCTTGGGGACTGGAATCTTAAAATTTGCTGATGGACCAAGAGTGGGTGAAAGGTTTGGTAAGCAGTGATGAACAGAGTGAAATACTCAATGGGCCGGTGGATGGAAAATACATTTCAATATATACCACCCCCCCCCCCCCCCCCGCCCCCATTGATACAGATTTTGAGATAAACAAGAACTGAGAGCATGCATAGATTTAAAATTGTGAGCAGGGAGATACCACTATTCCAGGGTCTAGGACAACTCATCGCCAGCCCAACTCATCGCCAGCCCAACTCATCGCCAGCCCAACTAAAAATTGAAATTCATGGTAATTCATGGTAAAAGCTGTCGGCGGCGGGTGACTTTTGAACGGCCCGCACCAAGCATTTGATAGATAGACCGGCAGGCGAACCAAGTTATATCACAGTTCAGACCGGTGGTATTTCAAATTCAATAAAAATTAATGGAGGTTAAAAGACTTATTTAACTGTGATATAACTTGGTTCGCCGGCCGGTCTATCTATCAAATGCTTGGTGCGGGCCGTTCAAAAGTTACCCGCCGCCGACAGCTTAGTGTTTGAAACACCGAGTGTGCAGATTAGACCAAATAAGAGGAGGTCTGAACTTGGTGGATTTAGTTGGACAGCCTTTGGAGAGGTAAGGTACTGTTTGGATAGTGCCCTGGGACCCCTTTGAGAGAGGTAAGGTAGTCTTTGGGATTGTTAAAAGTGAACATGATTATGCACTTTTTACACACAGTCCAACTGCCAAAGAACTATGAAAGAACTCTCAAAGCTGTCAAGGAATTGTCGTAACTATAAAGGAATTGTCAAAGCTTATTTTGCTAAATTGGCATAGAGGGGATACCGGCACAGAGTGGTGGGGTGGAAGGGGGGGTTGCATGGATTTGCATGAAGCTGGCATGGTGACATGGGGGTTTGAGGACCCATAGCGGTGGTTAAAGTGGCATGGGTTTGGATAGGTTAACCAGGATTGGGCATAGGATTGAAGGGTGGTGTTTTATTTTTTATTGTAATTATCTCAACGCAGCGCCTTCTGCTCAGCCTGCCTCCAAGTTAATTTTGAAGTCGTCCACCCTGACTCCTACCTCAACCCGACCCAGCATTGACCGAAAATCCAACCTGCAGCCAGACACTTTTTAAGGGTGGGCCCGTCGTGCTAGGAAATCTCCCGACTCTGAGCGCCAACCTGGGGATAAAGATCCAGGCCTTGGAAACCCGACTAAAGAAATAACAACCATGACTGTGGGAAAACTTACAAGGCGTCTCTCAACTTATTTTTAAAGCACTTGACGTTTCTAGGTGTGGTTAGCATTAATGTTTAAGACCTTGTGCACAAGGATAAATAGATACTTAAGGACACTCTTGACGGTTCGAATATTGCACTGGACTCAAATATTGCACAACGGTTTTCTTCTCCAGTTAGTGGAGTGAGCTAAAACAGGACAAACAAAAAAGAATGATTTTGAACGTAAAAGCAGTGTTGGTGCCGCTGACAGCTTTTACCATGAATTAAATTTGAAATACCACCGGTCTGAACTGTGATATAACTTGGTTCGCCGGCCGGTCTATCTATCAAATGCTTGGTGCGGGCCGTTCAAAAGTTACCCGCCGCCGACAGCTTTTACCATGAATTAAATTTGAAATACCACCGGTCTGAACTGCGATATAACTTGGTTCGCCGGCCGGTCTATCTATCAAATGCTTGGTGCGGGCCGTTCAAAAGTTACCCGCCGCCGACAGCTTTTACCATGAATTACAATTTTTAGTTGGGCTGGCAATGAGTTGGGCTGGCGATGAGTTGTCCCATTCCCCTATTCCACAATGTGTATTGGATTAGGCCATGAAGGAGAAGGAGATCAGTGTCATGTAGAACACAGTATAGGTTCACCACGATGCTTGGGGTGTGAATTTGAAGTGATGATTTGCAATCCTGGGCCCTTTTCCACTGGTGCAGAGGATGTGAAGAGGACTTTTAATAGTCTTTATAGTGACCATGAAAAACATACTTTCCACTGGTTGGATCAGCTGTGGCAATGGTTCAACACTTTCAAGCAAATAATTCTTTTGTCAAAGGGAGTGACTGAGACAATAACCGTTGCATCTTTTGAGGGAAAATTGCACATGGAATTTCAGCCGAGATAGATACCACGTTATAGGGAGCAGGCAGGGCAGTCGGATTAGTTTTGTTTGCTGCACTAAAGAGCTGGAACATTCATTATAGTTTGAAGTGCGTCCTGTGCTGTAAACTTCTATATAGGCAAACTAGGTGGCATTACGCCCTGGCTATTGCCTTGGCTTATTTCCTCTTAACACAATGCCTAACTATGGCAGCAATCATGGAATATAAAATTTATTCTTGATGGTAATTCAAATCTGAATCATAAAATCCCGACAGTGCAGAAAGAGGTCATTCTTTCACTGACCCTCTGAATGAGCACCTCACCTAAGCCCATCCCTGTAACCCTGCCTATCTTTGGACTCTGGGAGGCAACCAGAGCACCTGAGGTAACCCAGGGGGAGAAGGTGCAAACTCCACACAGGTGGTCAGTCAAGGCTGGAAAAGAACCTGGGCCCCTGGTGCTATGAGACAGCAGTGCTAACCACTATACTATCATGCTGCCCTGCATAATATTTTATTGCAAACCATGTTTGTTTGAGCTTTCAAATTTACTTCCCTGCTATACTAGGGTGTCTGCAGACATTAATAGTTGGTTGATTATTGAATTTGCAAAAGATTATTAAAATTGCAGGAAATTCATTATCCAACCCATAAAATGTACCACATTGTCGTACCATTGTAGAATCTGACAGCTAGGACCTGGAACCATAGAATTCCGACAGTGCATAAGGAGGCCATTCAGTCCATCGAGTCTGCACCACCCCTCTTTGGCCCATCCCCCTGCCCTGTCCGTGTAACCCCTCCTAACCTGTATATCTTTGGACACTAAGGGGCAATTTAGCATGGTCAATGGCTGGGAAGGCAGACTGCATTAGCAGAGACCCCTCCCACCTAAGCATTGCCTTTTTCCAGACCCTTCCATCAGGCAGAAGGTACAGAAGCTGGAAGGCCTGCACACCCAGACATAGGAACAACTTCTTTCCCACAGCTACATGACTCCTCAACGACTCTCCCTCGGACTGATCTGTTCCCTGTAAGAATACTATTCACGACACCCTATGTTGGCCCCTTGTTCCGCACTGCTGGCTTAGCATAGTGGGCTAAAGAGCTGGCTTGTAATACAGAACAAGGTAACAGCGCGGGTTCTTTTCACAGTAACTTCATTGTAGCCTACTTGTGACAATAAGTGATTATTATAATAACCAATCACTGTCTATGTACCATTGTCAATGTTCTCTGTTGATTATTCTCTTTGTCTACTATGTTTTTTCTGTGTACGTTCCCTCGGCCGCAGAAAAATACTTTTCACTGTACTTCGGTACACGTGACAAATCAATCAATCTACCTCACCAGCACATTTTTGGACTGTGGGAGCAAACCGGACTAGCCGGAGAAAACCCATGCAGACACAGGGAAAATGTGCAAACTCCACACAGTCACCCATGGCTCGAAATGAACCCAGGTCCATGATGCTGTGAGGCAGCAGTGCTAACCACTGCCAACATGCTGCAGGGGAGGTGAAGTGATTTAAAAAAATTATTTGTTCATGTGTTTTGGGTGTTGCTGTCATGGCCAAACATTTATTGCCTAACCCTAACTACCATAGACTGCAGTTTGTGAGGTGTAAGTACAGCTACAGTGCTGTTAGGAAGCAAGTTCTGGTATTTTGACCCAGGAGAGATGAAGGGATGGTGATATATTTCCAAGTCAATATGGTAATGTCAGGCTTGTGACAAGAACATTGAAAAATTTCAAACTATTGTAATTTTGCTCCTTGATATGTTTTGGAAATATGCAACTAAGTAACTTTAAAAATAGTCCCTGTTGATTGTCCATTGCAAATATCTATTCCTTGGTTCTGCAAAAGTTGTACGACGATTATTTTGGTTTATTCGGCAGATATTTTTCTATAATGCAGCACAGCTCCTGACTTAGCCTTTGAATTTTTATTGTGTATCCGTATGGTCCAAGTTAACTGAATGATTGCTTTAATTGATGGAATTCTAATAATGACAAATTTGAATAAAATTTGAACTCTAAACTGCCAGAAGTCTACAGCTGTGCAGTCTGAGGAAGGAGCAGTGCTCCGAAAGCTAGTGTTTGAAACAAACGTGTTGGGCTTTAACCTAGTGTTGTAAGACTTATTTTTGTGGAATCTGGTTATAGAGTTTCCCAGTGGGCTCTATGGAGATTGTTGTATGCTTGCAGTCACACAAACTACCCTCTTAGGTTTTGTGCATCTGACCCCATTTCCTATGTCCTTTGGAGGGTGTATTGTACTCCATATAAATAACGTAAAAAGTTTCCATGCACCTTTGAATATACAATAGTTCCATCAATGAAACTGTTGCAGATTTATCCTGAGTAAGAGCTGGCAATATAGGAATAGAACTATGGATGCTTAGATAGCGGATATTTAGCCCACTGTGTCTGTGTCTGCTCTTTGTTGGAGCAACCCAACACTAACTCATTGTCTTAATTTTGTTCCTATCTTGCTTCAAATGTTCAGTCTGAGACGAGGAGCATTTTCACGAATGTCTTTTTAAAATTTTCTGTTTGTACTTTATGCAATTGCATCCTTAGTTCAAAGATTTTGACCTGAGTAATAGCTGCAATGGTTTATTAATGAAATTATATTGTGCCGCAATAGATAAATTCATGGAATAATCATCAAGTTAATTGTGGTATTGAAATTAAGCTTTCTTCAAATAGTAGTTGGATCTTTTTGTTTAGTTCTTTGACTCTGAACCCAATCTAAGGTGGGAATACATTCTTTAATTTCAAATTTATCTTGTTTCTGCAGTACAGTGTCTTGTTGACAGATGTGTGAAGGGATGCTGAGCTACACCGTTGTGCCCACGCCAAAGCCAGATTGGGCGCAAAATGGAATTCTGGCAACTGACTGGAATATTACAATGGAAACAGCTGTAAAGGCATGCCAGCAGACTGTAAAAGAGCCAACTTATTTTATAACTAGATTATCCGTTGTGGATGTATTTGCATAAACTTCCCCTGGGTGATCGTATCTTGTCCTTCCAGAAATATTTCACGCTTGCAGTTCCATTCTTGTTTTTTGGTACATTTGGGTTGTGGGTAAGGCAAAATGTGTCTGTCACTGAGGAGGTGCTGTGACTAACCAAACGGATTGACTTGTATAAGTTGCACAGTGAGAATTCAGATTGGTCTGAAAGTTCTGCAGTGTGCTACATTAATTTAGGTGGAGCCATGTTGACTTTCTTACCTTGGTTTAGAAATTGTGTGGTGTGTGTGTGTGTTTGGGAATTCATGCTAAACTTGCGTAGATTTTAATTTCATGTCACCATTGATTATTTACAATTAGATAGTTGCCAAAAGTCTGCATTCAAATCTCTGGTCAAGAATGCCGTATTTTCTATCCAACTACCAGTGGAGGTGGTCAAAAATTTCCTCCATTGAAGTCTGTTCAAAACTGGTAATCCTTGCAGAACATCGAATCGCTTAATTGATATTGCAATTGACCAATAACCTTAATTTCCGGCAGTGGTTCAAGTCCTATTACTACTTCACAATGTAAATGTTAATGCTCAGATTCTTTCTTCTTTTTGGTGTTTGATCCTCTTTAGTTGACAGTCAGCTGAATTATTCAAGTTAACAAAGCCGCAATTGTTTCTGTTCCTGTCACTTTCCAGCTAAACTTTACCTCGGTTCTCAAAATCTTCATGACTTATTCATTTCCTTTTTAGCATTGTCAGAATTTCCACTTCCTTCTGTAACTCAGAATTTCTGCTTTATTGAACTTTCCAAAATTCCCAATCTGCACTTCGTGTTTCAGAATGTCATCAGCATCCTAATTTCTCGCCACTTTGCTTCAACACAAGACTACTATTCTTGCCCAGATTCTAATGCAGTTTTCAACACTGGCAGCTAATGGGCAATGTCTCACTGCGTTATAGTTTTCAACAAAATTACTAATTTCTTGGTAAAATTATTATTAATGTTTTTTCACAGCTATTCCAGGCTGATATTAAAATGCTGGCTGATAGGTTGATTATATTTGAGTTGTAGATGCAGGGTGTAATTTAATCTGCTTTCTGACTTGATGCTGAAGTAATGTTTGTGTTACAACACTTGCATACAATCTGGATGTGTGGATAATTTTTTGTGAATTATTCAACTTTCACATATGTCATAAATTTGCAGTTGCTCGGTCGTAACATCGCCTTACACCTCTAACCTTGTTTCACGTTTGCACCTCTTTTAGGCTCTTGTGTCTCTTCTTCCCTTCCCTCAACCTGTTTCTTCCCCTTCCTTGTCACTAATATTCTGTTGCTGGTATTATGTTGTATCTGAGTACATATTTGTCTTTGGTATTTGCTTCATTTAATCCACTACCACACGGCAATAGTTAAAAGTGGCGTCTGGTAGCTGCTGAGGTGAGCAGTCGCAAACGAGGTGGCTCCCACCCTCAGATTTGGTTTTTTTGCCCTTTCTGTCTGATTATTGGATGATTTTTGGGAAGAAATTGGTATAGTTTAACAGAAATAGATCCCATCTGGCGGGTGATGTCTGCTGGGTACAGCACAAGGCATAGATTGGGCAAGGGATCTTTGTCCGATTCAGAAGGCTTGCAAGCCTCAGAAGGGGAGGAAATGACGGAGGGCATCTGAGGTGTCTTTGTCCCCTCAGTGGACGACTGAGAAGTTGGTTGACATCCCCTCAGGTGAATTTAGGAAAAAACGACAAGTGGTTGCTGAGGATCTGATGAAAGCAATCGGGGGGCTGTGTCTATATTTGCGACCTTGGGCAGGTTGGATCAGCGGGGGAGGTACAGAGGGATGTTTAAGAAGATGGAGGAGGTGCTTACTGATCATAGTGATTAGATTGTCTCTTTGGAGGTAAAGATGGCATTGCTGGCAGAATAGTGAAAGGTCGATGACCTGGAGAATTGCTCCAGATGGCAGAATTTAAGAATTGCTGGACTGCCTGAGTCTGGAAGGTAAGAGCGTCACTGATTCAGTTTCTAAAATGATTGAAAAGTTGGTGGGGGAGAGGAAATCACAACCCCTCTGGAGTTGGACCGAGCCCAGCAGTCACGGGTTAGGAGGCGATTGCCCCACATTATAAGGATCTGTTGTTGGAGCCAGGCTCCATGGAGATTGGATATCCTCCATTATTGGGGAGCATGTGGAGTTCAATAAGAACGAGGTAGTCTCTCCCTCCACGCTCTTTGACGGTGGTCATTGGGGGGGAGGGGGGGGGGAGATAACGTTATTCTAAGGCACATAGGGATAAATCTGGGAGGGTGCAGAGACAGAGGCTGGTGGATTCCATCCTTGAGGTGGATTCCATCCTTGAGGTGGATTCCATCCTTGAGGTGGATTCCATCCTTGAGGTGGATTCCATCCTTGAGGTGGATCCCATCCTTGAGGTGGATCCCATCCTTGAGGTGGATCCCATCCTTGAGGTGGATTCCATCCTTGAGGTGGATTCCATCCTTGAGGTGGATTCCATCCTTGAGGTGGATCCCATCCTTGAGGTGGATCCCATCCTTGAGGTGGATCCCATCCTTGAGGTGGATCCCATCCTTGAGGTGGATCCCATCCTTGAGGTGGATCCCATCCTTGAGGTGGATCCCATCCTTGAGGTGGATCCCATCCTTGAGGTGGATCCCATCCTTGAGGTGGATCCCATCCCTGAGGTGGATCCCATCCCTGAGGTGGATCCCATCCTTGAGGTGGATCCCATCCTTGAGGTGGATCCCATCCTTGAGGTGGATCCCATCCTTGAGGTGGATCCCATCCTTGAGGTGGATCCCATCCTTGAGGTGGATCCCATCCTTGAGGTGGATCCCATCCTTGAGGTGGATCCCATCCTTGAGGTGGATCGTCAATACTTGATTGCCCCAATGCCAGCGCTTTTGGTAGAGAGAAAGGAATTAGATTGATTTTGACGGGCGAACTTTGTCATTTGAGGGGGAGAAGGCCAATCGTCTGTTAGCTCACCAGCTGAAGCGGCAGGCTGCCTCCCGGAAGATAGTTTAGGTTCAGGACTTGGGTAGCAGGTTAGTTTCTGCCCCATAGACCAATGAGGTGTTTGACACCTTTTACCGTGGATTGTAGCAAGTCTGAGCCACGGGAAGAAGGTTCAATCATGTTACAATTTTTGGATGGGTTGATCTTCTTGGAGGTGGAATGCGAAAGAAGGCAGGAGGAGATCATGTATTTGGTGAATGCAAGTGAGTAAAGCACTGGGTCCGGATGGATTCCCTATCAAATTTTATAAACAGTTTGCAAGTTTGCTGGATGGATATTATCAATTATTCTCTGCCCTGGGGATTGCCAGCCTTGCTGGCGCAGGCATCGATCTCCTTTGATCCTGAAACAAGGAGCCCACGGGTCATACCGACCCATTTCTCTGTCAAATGTTGATGCTGAGATGTTGGCAACTCTTTTAGAGCCTGCCTGCCGGGGCTGATTTTTGAGGAGCCGGCAGCTAGTGGCCAACATTAGGAGTCTTGAATATTGCACTGTTGCCCTCGGTGGCTGATCCAGAGGTGATTATCTTGCTGGATGCGGAAACGCATTTGATTGGGGTACCTTTTGGAGGTTATGGGTCAATTTGGATTTGGACCAAAATTTATATCTTGGGCTTTGAGGGCCCCCCACAGCGAGTGTCTGTACCATTGCCCTGAGCTTGGGGTACTTTCAACTGAACAGGGGTAGGCGGCAGGGGCACCCATATTCCATGTTGTTGTTTGCCTTGGCAATTAAGCCATTGGCCATTGTGCTGAGATCGTTTTCTTGGTGGCGGGGGAAAGAGCAGTGAGGGAGGGAGCATAGAGTGTCCCTGTATGCGGACACTTTGTTGTTCTATATATCGGATCCTCTCTCCATTGTGGGGAGATAATGGAGGTGCTCAGGAAGTTTGGTTGCTATTCAGGGTATAAGATAAACCTGGGCAAGAGTGAATTTTTTCCAGTGAACGAGAGCGGATCTGGGGAGGCTGTCATTTCGTACGGCCAAGACGAGCTTCATAAACCTAACCTTTCTAGTCTGGTGTATGGGGTGAAGACCGATTTGAAGATGTGGAACACTCTTCCTTTGACCTTGAAGACTTCAGATGGTGAAGATGAATATTCTCCCATGAGTTTGGTTTTGTTGTAGTGTCTACCAGTCTTTCAAAGGCTTTTTTTGGCAGGGTGGGATGATCAATAAATTACCTTTTGGGCAGTAAGACCCCTCTGGTTCATGGGACAATTATTACTAGGCGGCAAATATTTATACAGGGGTGGCTTACCGATCCGGACTCCAAGTGGGGTGTGTGTGTGCGCGTGCGTGCATGTGTATAGAGCCGAGAAACATAGACTTTACAATGCAGAAGGAGGCCATTCGGCCATCGAGTCTGCACTGGCCCTCTGAAAGAGCACCCCATCCAAGCCCACGCCTCCACTCTATCCCAGCAACACTAGAGGTTGGACACTAGAGGGGAATTTAGTGTGGCCAATCCACTTCTGTGCACTTCTTTGGACAGGGGGAGGCAACTGGAACAAACCAACGCAGACACTGGGAGAAAGTGCAAACTCCACACAGACGGTCACCTGAGGCTGGAATTGAGCCTGGGACCCTGGAGCTGTGACGCAGCAGTGCTAACCACTGTGCCGCCCATCTGAGACTGAGGCCTATTGCTACCTCTCCACTCCTGTAAGATTCTCGTTGAGCCCAGTGGTAAAAGCGTCTTTGTGCATTTGGAATCAATTCATGCAGCATTTTAAATTAAGCTCTATGTTGCTGCTGGTGTCGATTTGCAGGAACCACAGGTTTGTGCCATCCATTCTACATTCAACGTTCAGGGCATGAGAGAGGGAGAGGTTGGAGAGATTTAGGAATATGTTTCTGGAGGGTAGGTTTGCTGGGCTAGAAGAGATTTTACAGAAGTTCCAGCTCATGAGAGGGAATGCGTTTAGATACATGCAAGTGCGAGAGATTGTATATTGAGCTTCCTTTGTTATCCCTGGTGCCAGCACCTTCGCTTGTGGATAGTGTGCTGTCCTTGGACAAGGCAGAGTCCTCCTGGGTTGAGGAGGAGGAGGGGGGGGGGGGAGACTGGGGGAGGGGAGACCGTCTTAGTATGAAACTGGGTTAGGTGGTGTACTGTTGTGTTGGGGATTTTTTTGTAATAATGAAAAGTTTGTTTGAATATTTTGTTAAAAGAAAATTCTTGAATAAAAATATCTTTAAAAAAGTGTTGCCTGGTGATTGCACTGTTTTTAAAAATCCAATCCTATAGCCCCGCATGTAAAACCGCCATGTTATTAGACATGTAAGCATGTAAACCTTTCAAACCTTAAGATGTTCCATCTCCGCAGGTGCTTAATGACCTGATTCGTATTTCTAACATTTTCCGTTTTACATCGTCAATTTTTAGCTTTTGTTTTGACAATAGATAATAAAAACAAGGAACTACCAGCTGGAGTTTTTCACTTTTCCCTCACCATCCTGCACCTCTCCACCAGCTTGGAAGTACAGTATGTAAATATGTGGATCTCCAGTGAAGCCCAGATCATGGTTTGAATAGCTGCTATTACCTGCTGGCACCCACTTCCCTGCTCACTTGTGATCGTGGCTCTCGAGGTGCTGCCCACAGGCTCAAAGCCCAGCATGAAATAGATGATTTCTAAAGAGATTAATTAAAAATATAATTAAAGATGTGCAATACTGTAACATTGTAGGGTGTGTTGAGCTCGAAGCAGACGATTGTGACGCACAGAAAATACTCCCTTGGGCGTTGGATAATGACATGCCTAGCTTGTTAAACTTTTAATTGTTTACCCTTAAAGGTAATTCTAGCTTCTACCCTCCAGCTTAAGTGTGCCTGTAAAGGTTAGTCTTCAAAAAAAGGGGGAAAAAAATCTGTTCAAACATTGGACTTAATTTTGATGTACGTTGGTACGGCAATTGGGAGACAAAAATGGCCATTAGTGTGCGGTGGGTCATTGTATGTTGACCCAGCATATATGACATTTTATTTGCCAAACATCATGTTTTTGCATATATTTGGGATGCAAGTCAATCCCCCACTCCACATTTTCAGCTGCAGCATTCTAGATTCACGAGTGAATTATCTGACCCCATAAACAGGTGTTTTATTGGGTGCATTCTAACTGCGTGCAAGGGATCAAGCAGGCAATGTGAGCTGTAGTTTAAGATATGGCCACATAGAACAGACCCAGCATGACCATTGTCAAGGATGCCAACCACCCATGCTGAAAGCTCACTTTACTACTTGGCATATACGTTCACTACTACAGGTATTTCTAATGGGATTTTTTATTTAGTGTACCCAATTCATTTTTTTTTCCAATTAAGGGGCAATTTAGCGTGTTCAATCCACCTAACTTGCATGTCTTTGGGTTGTGGGGGCGAAACCCACGCAAACACGGGGTGAATATGCAAACTCCACACAGACAGCGACCCAGAGCCGGGATCGAACCTGGGACCTCGGCACAGCCAGGCAGCAGGGCTAACCCACTGCGCCACTGTGCTGTCTTATTAATGGGATTTTTTGAGGCTTCAAAGGTGAAGTTCTACACCAACATCTACTGTATATATTTTTCTATTCGCTATCGGAGAAGGCATTAATTTATGCAAGGGGGTAGTTCATTAGTGGGGATAATTTTTTTCGGTACATCATCCCAAAATTTTGATTCGTTCATGGGATGAGGGTGTCATTGGATACACTAGCATTTATTGTCTATTCCTAATATCCCTCCAAAGCGGTGGTGTAACTCTGCCTTGAACAGCTGCAGTCCATATGTTGTAGGGACACAGCAACTGATGTTAAGAAAGAAATTCCACCAGAATTTTGACCCAGCAACAGTGAAGGCACGGCGGTTCTAGTTCCAAGACAGAATGGTGTGTGACTTGGCCTACCTGCAAGTGATGATGTTCCCATGCATCTGTTGCCCTTGTCCTTCTACGTGATAGATGTCGCTGGTTTGAAAGATGCTGTCAAAGGAGCCTTGGTGAATTGCTGCAGTACATCTTGTAGATGGTAAACACTGCTGCCACTGAGCATCTGTCGTGGATGGGAGTGAATGTTTACGGTGGGCTGGTTTGTCATGGTTGGTGTTGGGAGTGTTGTGTTAATATCCCGGACCAGACCCCGACATTTGTTAGGATACCACAAAAGATCAGCCATGATCTCATTGACTGGCGGAGCAGGCTCGAGGAGCCAGATGGCCTACTCCTGCTCCTAGTTCTTATGTTCTTATGAAATGAGATGAATGAAATGAAATGAAAATCGCTTATTGTCACAAGTAGGCTTCAAATGAAGTTACTGTGAAAAGTCCCTAGTCGCCACCTTCCGGTGCCTGTTTGGGGAGGCTGTTATGGGAATCGAACCGTGCTGCTGGCCTGCCTTGGTCTGCTTTCAAAGCCAGTGATTTAGCCCTGTGCTAAACAGCCCCTATAGATATCCTGGGTCCGAGATGACTGACCTTCGAATAACCACAACCATCATCTTTCATGCTAGGTATAACTCCAACCAATGGAGAGCCACCCACCACCCCCCCATTCCCATTGACTTTACTCAGAAACATTCATTATATATAAGAACGGACAGTTCAGCAAGGCACTGACCTGTGTAGTTCTATGTTAAATCTGATCCTTCCATTACCTACTTTGCATATGTACTTGCAGCAGAAGTCATAGTACAATGATCAGGGAAAGTTGTCTCATTCCTAGCTCGGGGACACCCAGATCAATTCTAATGTTGTTATTTGAACCCTTTAGAGATCCTCTTTATATAAAAATATGATGAACACTTGCTCCAAAGTAGTATTTCTTTATTTAATGATTGCAAAGTCTCTAACCCAAGCCGTTTCTTCCAGTTCTGCTGCGTCGAGTGCAGATAAGCCTCTGCTGAGTCTGTGGATTGGACATTCTTCTATGATGTGGTGCATAGTTTACTCTCTCCCACAGGCACATAAGGAGCTGACACTAATGCCCCATCTGGCGAAACAGAGGCCATGGCCAGTCATGAACCTGTTCAGGATGGACCACTCTTTCCTTGGAAGGTTGAAACCAGGCAACTGTTGGGTTGGGTTTGAGACCAGGCACTTGTTTGTCATGTCCAATGATTCCCATTCATTTATCCAGGTGGAATTTGTGTTGAAATTCTGTGTGGCAGGGCTTTTCCGGATCAGCCGCCTTGCTGAGTATTATATCGTGTGTGGGCTGAATAGATCGAAGTGGCAGGTGGTGGGCAATGTGTACATTTTGGAGTAGTACCATTTTAATAGTCGTACCAAAGTAGTAGTCTTGACATTACTATCATGTAACTACAAACTGGACTTGGACTATTGATTTACATGCTGTCTTTGCCAGTTCTTTTGAAAATTCCCATGGCACAGTTAAAAGTTAAATTCATAGATATGTATTGGCCGAGGGTACAGTGATTAGCACTGCCGTCTACGGTGCTGAGGACCCATGTTCGAATTCCGGCCCTGGGTCATTGTCTGTGTGCAGTTTGCACTGTCTCCCCGTGTCTGCGGGGGCTCCACCCCCATAACCCAAAGATGTGCAGGTTAGGTGGATTGGCCACGCTAATTGGGGAAAAAAAATAATTGGGTACTCTAAATTTATTTTTAAAAATTAAAAAAAAAGATATGTATTGGCCAAAATTAAATCGTGTTGCAACATTTACTTGCTGAGTTGAAACAAGCTTAGTGCCGAGACTGACTGTAAATTCAGAACATGTAAAATTTGAGGTTGGTGGTTATGTGCATCAAGGTTTGAGGCCAGCAGTGCAGGGCTCAAACAAATAAAAAAAGCAGAAGTATTAAAGTAAATTACTGTGGATGCTGGAATCTGAAATGAAAGGGAAAATGCTGGAAAATCTCAGCAAGTCTGGCAGCATCTGTAGGGAGAGAAAAGAGCTAACGTTTCGAGTCCGATGGCTCTTTGTCAAAGCTTTGGATTGGTCATGATAAATTGCCCTTAGTGTCCAAAATTCTATGATTAACCTAGGACAAACGTTCGGCACGACATGGTGGGCTGAAGGGCCTGTTCTGTGCTGTATTTATCTATATATAACAAGACGTGGACAACATTTTGAGCTTGAGTGTTAAGTGACACGTTTCGCAAGTTTCAGGCAATGACCACCTCCGATGAGCTAATCTAACAATCTCCCATGATGTTTAATGCCATTACCATCGCCATTACCATCCCTATCAGCATCCTGGATATTGACCAGAATCTGAATGGGACAATTAGCACTGTGGGTATACCCACACTGTGCGGACTGCAGCAGTTCTCAAGGGCAATTAGGATTGGGGAATGCTGCTTCTGGTGGCGGCTATGAGGGAGTAAGTCACCCATTTGGTTGCTCTCGCTCCGGTCAGACTCTTAGACCTTTTCCCCTGACTTTTTTGAACGCTGGAGTGAAAAACAATAGCACTCTAGATTTGAATCCACAGAGTTGTATGGACTGTTGCTAATTTGCAAACTGTGCTTTACACTGAATTGCTCTGTTTAATCACCTTGCTCTAGAGTCGCCAGGTATCTTTATGATACCACCACGAGCTTCAAGTACAAGTGCTGATCAATAACTCAATACACCAGTTAAAAGTTTCAAATTGAAACGCATTTATTATACTCGGTCAATCACTACTCGTGCATAAAACTCTATTTACTAGACCATCTCTAACACTAAAAGGCCTATACTTAGCTTTGGAACTGGCCCACCAGGTCAGGGGAACAAATGGCCTTTCGTTCGATTCTGCAGGCTTCAAAGCTGGTATGGACTAGTGGCTAGGAGCGCCTATCTCGTAGCGTGCGTTGACTGGAGACTTACTTGGTCGGTGCAGCTGCTAGTCAGGTCACGGTCAAGAGTTGTTTCGAGCTGCTGAGAGACCCTGCCAAGAAGAACGAACTGAACTTGGGGACTCTATTTTATAGTCCCCAGGGGTTTCATGCCCTTGTGGGCGGACCCTGTACCTGGTTCCAATTGATTGGACTAAGTCCCGATCGCTTGAATCGATTTCTCCAATACTGGAGCTGCCTCCTGATCGCTGGGCGGTTCCTAAGTGTCCGTTGACCTTCCTTTGTCTTGGCTCCTGCTGGCGCCGAGGAGTCTGGCTTGGTCTTGATTACTTCAATGTATCTAATTGTTCCTGGTGATTGCTCATTAATATGTAGATGGCTTTTGGTTTCGGTTCTGTCTGGGTTCTGCAAGTCTTAATTCACAGGAAACCTTGTACCTGCTTGTTTCCCTGTATCTGGCTGAATTTCCCTGCATTCTTAGCTGGCTTCCATTTTTGAATCGGGAAGTGGCCAACCCAGCTGGCTACAGGACTTAAGGAGCAGAAGGGAGCGAAAACAGGCGAAGAAGGGGCTGAACAAAGCACAAATGGGAGGTAAGATGGCTGACGAACGGACCACGGAACGGACGGTTCAGACAGCATTGGACAACATGCTGAAAGTCATGAAAGAGCTTTGCAGCACTGAAGCGGGATAATTTGGAACCGCTCCAGAAAGCGGTGGAGCGACTGGACCAGAGGCTGGACGCTCAGGGTAAGAAGGTCCAGGCACTGGAGAAGACAGTGGAAGAGCAGGCGGATTTCCAAACCTATTTCTTGTATCCTATCCTAAGTGTGGAAGAGGTGCCAGCATCCCCAAAAGTGGGATCAACATAGTAATTCTGAAGAGCTGATTTACAAAAAATTTAATTATTTAAAAAAAAACTCGCTTGGATATTGATATAACAAGTAAAACCTTGTAAAAGCTACTGGAAACAAGAAAACTTACATTTTGTAAATTAATCCATGCGAGCAGGGTCGGTTTTGAAGTTTGAATTCAGGGGTTCCTGAAGGAGCTAGTGCATCAGTTAACATCACAGATGTCCCCTTTTCCACTTGAGTTTAAAAAAATTTTAAATCTAGACGACCCCATTCTTTTTTTCCAATTAAGGGGGAATTTAGTGTGGCCAATCCACCTACCCTGCACATCTTTGGGTTGTGGGGGTGAGACCCACGCAGACAGGGGGAGAATGTGCAAACTACACAAGTGACCTGGGGCCAGGATCGAACCCGGCACCTCGGCGCTGTGACTCTGGAGTTTTTGGTATGATGTCAATACGTGTTTGTGTCGTACAATGGCAGAGCGAAACTTGGTTAATCGTGACAAATCTGCATTTCATTACTAAAGTCTTAGCTGTTTGACAGCCCAGTTTTGAATTGGCAACCTTTTCCTCTTGTGACACATGCCAATGAATATACTGCAAAACTCTCAGATTACCAGTCGAATTCATCCCATTTGTGTTTATATTCTGAGTCACTTGTTTATCCTGTTTAAATTTTGAAAAAGACAGTTTTTAGACTTTATTACATTTGTTTTGATTTTGATATTCCTTGCATTCAGCGTCACTTGATGCCCCATAATAAGTAAATGTCCCTCACAAATGTCATGCCTGCCCAATATCTAGACATCAATCAATACCTGGGGTTGAACAGAGATGCCTTGTCAGTTAACTCTGATTGACTCCCAGGTATGTAACCTGTGGTGTCTCATGATCATCCTGTCTTTTTAATTATTTTACAGGATGTGGGCGTTGCTGGCTAGGCCAGCATTTGTTGCCCATCCCTAATTTCCATAGAGAATATAGTGATGAGCAGTCGTCTTGAATTGCTACAGTCTATGTGGTGTAGGCACACCCACAGTGCTGTTTATGGAGGGAATGCTTCCAGGAATAGCAGAATACCTATCATACTGCAGTTCCAGTTATAAACTAGACAGACTTATTGAATATTTAAACAAATAAATGATTAGTACTTTTACAGTAAAAAATATCGAGATATTGTAAACATATTTTGCGATCCTGGTATTTCCACCAGGAATTTTAATATTACCAACTTAAAAATGCCTGATTGCTTTTGTTGTAACCAGGTTTCCTATTTTTAAAAATTTGTTATGATCTGGCATGTTCGATGTGAAGATATTCATTTTATATTTCACTTCATCCTTTTATTGGCCA
This sequence comes from Scyliorhinus canicula, assembly GCF_902713615.1. Lineage (NCBI taxonomy): Eukaryota > Metazoa > Chordata > Chondrichthyes > Carcharhiniformes > Scyliorhinidae > Scyliorhinus > Scyliorhinus canicula. Next base: position 56,759,646 of record NC_052166.1, read on the forward strand.
TTCCTGATGGTACTAGTGTGATGAGGTTCTTCATGGATACTAATAAATATTCATTTGGAAAGTATCTTTTGTTTTTGACTATTGTCCTATCTACCGCAGCAGGAATTGTCCAGTGTTCCAATCATGTTGGAAAGAGGAATTGTTTAACCATTGCATTTGTGAATTTTTTTTAAAGAATTGTGAACATTTTATTAATGTTTTGCTTTGAACTATAATTCCTGTATTGCTCATGGGTTCTGTGAAAATAGTGTACTGATGTACAGAAAACAAGTAGCCTGGAGGCAATAAATAGCTAAACTGGGTGGCGCAATGAGTGAATGTTGTTCTACAAAGCAATCTAGATAAATTACCTAGTTACACACTTTTCCCTTTTTTTGTAAAGACAGAAGCGTCGCATCATGATTTGCGGATGTATTTTATCATGCGGTTGGAGGATGTGGTTTTGCACGCTCTATTTGCTGTAAAATGTACTGGTCTTAAAAATTAAAGGGTCCGCCTAACACCAGGTTTTAGTGAATGCTGCAAATTTATCTTGGAGTTGCTTTTGGCTGTGAAAGACGCCCCAAGTATCGAGAGTCAATAGAAGTAACACGGCCAAGTATAAAACTACTTGTGCCACTGGGAAACCAGAGATTGCCCCAGTGAGGGAAAATCCTTATCGAAGCAATCTCAAAACTGGTTGCCGGCAAATCTCGTGCTGGATATGTGCAAAAAAGCTCGGAGGGAAGGGAAGATTTTAAAAAACAATTTTAATCTCTCTTTCTTTTCTTTTTCTCTCCCCATCCTTTTTCTCTTTCTCTCTCTCTCTCCCCTTACATTTTGGAAGTAATCTGAAGTCTAAAGGAAGCAAATTTGCAGTCAAAATTTGTGACCTGAGATAACCAAGAGCAGTCTTTGTTTTTCATCTTTTTGATTTGTATTTTTCCCTGGCTTACTCCTCGTCGCTGGCCTCGAACAGGTTTTGTAACAGGCCGACAAACTGCCCCCAAGTATCCAGGAAGCCTTCCTCTGAACCTCGGATGGCGTACTTAATCTTCTCCAGGTGGAGAAATTCCGAGAGGTCAGCGAGCCAGTCTGCAGCTTTGGGTGGTGCTACCGATCGCCAGCCGAGCAGGATTCTCTGGCGTGCGATTATGGAAGCGAAAGCAAGTCGTTGGCCCCCTTCCCCATGTGTAGCTCTGGCTGCTCCGATACCCCGAAGGTTGCCACTATTGGGCATGGCTTCACCCTCACCCCCACAACTTTGGACATTGCCTCGGAGAAGGTTGTCCAGAACCCAGCAAGCTTGGGACAAGCCCAAAACATGTGGCTGTGGTTGGCCGGGCCTCTCTGGCACTGTTCACATTTGTCCGCCACCTCCGGGAAGAACCTGCTCATTCTGGTTCTTATCAGGTGCGCTCTGTGCACCACTTTGAGATGCATTAGGCTTAGCCTTGCACAGGAGGAGGTGGAGCTCACCCTGCTCAGTGCTTCACTCCAGAGTCCCCATCTTACCTCTGCCCCCAGTTCGTCTTCCCATTTTTGTCTGGTCCCGTCCAGTGGTGTTTGGGCTCTGTCCAGCAGCTGCCCGTATATTTTTCCACATAGGCACAAGCAGTGAGAAGGCAGGGCTATCAGGTCCTCTAGTAGTGTGCTTTCTGGGGCCCCGGGGAGCTGTACTGTCTCTTTGAGGAGGAAGTGCTTTATTTGAAGGTGTCTCAATTCCTGTCCTGTTGCTAGTTTCCACTTCCTCGTCAGTTCGTCCAATGTTGCCAGTCTGCGCCCGACGTAGAAGTCCCCGACCGTCAGTGTGCCCCCGTCCTGCCTCCATCTTTTGAAGGTGGTATCTAGCATGTCTGGGGGAAATCTGTGATTGCCGCAGATGGGGGCCATAAGGGACATTTTGGTTATCCCGAAGTGCTGTCTCAACTGGGTCTACATTCCCAGTATGGCCGCTACCACTGGCCTCGTTGTGTACCTTGTTGAGGAGGATGGGGTTGCTGCTGTGGCCAAGGCCCGGAGGGTTGTTCTTTTACAGGATGCCTCCTCCATTTGTACCCAATCTGTGTCGGGTTCTTGTACCCATCCCTTCACTTTTTCTGCCAGTGGTCGTATTGTAGGTTCGGTAGAGCCAGGCCCCCTCTGACTTTCCCTCTTTGCAGTGTCGGCTTGGGAATTTATGGTGAGTAATTTGATGGAAAACAAATAAAACTATGTCAACAAAATGACTGCCTGCTGTTGGGAATCTTATTCCATTTTTTCCTATTTTTGTTTCTGTATAAAATCACTAGTAGAAATCGTGACCATTTGAAAGGTGACAAAACAGTACCTGGCTGGGGAGAACTTTTCGGCCATCTAGACTCCTTAAGGTGTGGCAACATTAACATAAATGACTAGAAGGAGCTGCCACTAGTCATTCAGCAAGACCTGGACAAAATCCAGGCTTGGGCTGACAGGTGGCAAGTTATATTCACACCACACAAGTGGCAGGCAATGATCATCTCCTACAAGAGAAGATCTAACCATTGTCCCTTGACATTCAATAGCATTACCATTCCTGAATCCCCACAATCAACTTCCTGGGTGTTGCATTGATCAGACACTGAACAGGACTAGCCATATTAATACTGTAGCTACCAGGTCAAAGGCGGGTGAGCAACTTGCCTCCTGTCTGTGCGGAGTCTGCACGTTCTTCCTGTGTCAGCGTGGATTTTCTCTGGGTGCTCTGGTTTCCTCCCACAAGTCCAAAATATGTGCTTGTTAGATGAATTGGACATTCGGAATTCTCCCTCCATATTACCCGAACAGGCGCCGGAATGTGGCGACTAGGGGCTTTTCACAGTAACTTCATTGTAGTGTTAATGTAAGCCTACTTGTGACAATAAGAAAGATTATATAAAAGAAGCGAGATTCTGCATGTTGAGTCAAATGAACACCCATGGGAGAAGCTCTCAACCCTATGTAGATGTCATCCTCAAATTAAAGGACTGTTGTTGCCAGCTCTTGTTTAGAATGAAACCTGTTAGCTTTAAGGTAAGGGTGGTGGAAGGTGTCATGATAGCTTTGGTTCAATGTGTAGAATTCTTGCCTTTTGAGTCAGAAGTTTGTAGTTCAAGTGCCACCTTTTGATCATGTGACTTAGTCTGACATTGGTGCAATACGAAATACTGGGGGAAAGCTGCATAGTCAAAGTTGGTGTCACATGGATCAGAGAGCCCTCTCAGCCCTTTCTGATGGATGGAAAAGATTCCACAACATAGATAAAAGCAAATTACAGGATCTGAAACAAAAACAGAAAATACTAGACAATCTCAGCAGGTCTGACAGCATCTGTGGAGAGAGATGGGAGTTAACGTTTTGAGTCTGGATAACTGTCAAAGCTGGAGAGAACTGGAAATAGGGTGATTTATACTGTTGTGGGGAGGGGTGGGGGGGGGGCTTGTGGAGTAGTGAGGCTGGCGGGAGAGTCTGCGAGAGGTGGAGATTGACAAAGATGTGGACAGAGAGACAAAGGAAATGTAAACGAGGGTGATTAAGACCTAAGAGTAAGAAGTCTTACAAAACCAGGTTAAAGTCCAGCAGGTTCACCTGAGGAAGGAGCTGTGCTCCGAAAGCTAGTGATTCGAAACAAACCTGTTGGACTTTAACCTGGTGTTGTAAGGCTTCTTACTGTGCTCACCCCAGTCCAACGCCGGCATCTCCACATCAAGGCTAAGAAGGGTGCTGATAGTGGTGCATAAAGACATTGTGGAAATGGTAGAACAAATGTAAACAGTGTGTTAAAGGGAAACTAGGAACAGGGAACAAATGACTCTAATGGGGTGGGGGGGGGGGGGGGGGGGGGGGGGGGGGGGGGGGGAGGGAGGACAATGGTGAGGTTAAAAACAGATCAATGGAAGAAATGAAAATAAATTAATAGAAATAAAAATGGGGTGAAGGTGGAGGAGCAAGGTCTTCACAGTCTGATGTTGTTGAACTCAATGTTAAGTCCAGAAGGCTGTAATGTGCCTAATCGCAAGAAGAGATACTGTTCCTCTTGTTTGCGCTGGGCTTCACTAGAACATTGCAGCAGGCCAAGGATGGACATGTGAACATGAGAGCAGGAAGGTGTTGAAATGACAAGCGACATGAAGGTCTGGGTCCTGCTTGTGCTCTGCAAAGCAGCCACTCGGTCTAGTTTAGTCTTTCCAATGTAGAGTAGACCGCATTGGGAACAACAAATGCAATAGACCAGATTGAAGAAGGTGCACGTGAAGCATTACCTCACTTGAAAAGAGTGTTTAGGTCCTTGGATGGTGAGCAGGGAGGAGGTAAAGGGGTAGGTGTTAGACTGTCTCAGATTGCATGGGAAGGTGCCATGGGGAGAGGATGAGGTGTTGGGGGTAATGGTGGAATGGATTAGGGTATTTCAGTGGCAACGGTCCCTGCAAAATGCTGACAGGGGGGGTATGTGAGGGGAAGATTCCAAAGAGTTTTCAACAAAGAGTAAAGCAGTTCTACCTGTGTCCAAGGCAACATTTATTCCTCTACCAACGTCACTGCTTTGCAGGACCTCATGATGCTGCTTTGTCAGCATGAATAATGATTGTATACGAACTTCAAAAGTATTCAGGTCATTCCAAAGTACTACACCACCAGTGCATTTGTGGACGTTGTTCGATAAATGCAAATATTTTTGTTCAAAATTAGAAATATGTAGTAAACACTTCAATATCCTCATTATGGATGAGATCTTCCACAGTTGACGTTGGCGGAAATTTCCTGTCTGGTCGGGTGTACTCCTGCTACAGGTTTCCCGGCGGCAAATAAAATGGAAGGCAGAGTGGCTGAAAGGATTGCACATTCTGTTTCCTGCAATATGAATGTGCGAGAGCCAGGTTCAAGACTAGCTAAAGGCAGAAAGGACAGGATTAGCTTGTGCAGGAACAGCTGGAGTGGATTTAATGGGAAATCCCATTGACAGTGGTTAGGACAAGAATATTCCACTGCTAGCCAACGGTGGGCCACTTCCCACTGCTGAGCAACACACCGCAGGGTGGCCAGTGAATCTCTCCCTATGTACCAAAATACGTGCGAGGTGGCAGATTGTTAAACAAAGGTTAATGCATATTAAGTTTTTAGCATCGGAAACAACAAAGGTTGATACTGCATAACAATCTTGCCTACACAAGCCACACCCTTAGTTTATGACAACTTTTAAAATTAGACATGTTGATCGATTTTTGTCTATTTGTATTGAGGTTTCAGCACTGCTCCTCCCAATGCAACACATTTTTTTTTAGTTCTCTTCTTTCCCTTCACTGAAGCCTAGCCGCTGCAGGAGTAACCAATGACCGAGTTTGCATTAAGAATTTTGGTGAGACCAACACTGCTCTCAATTCTGAAGGAGTCCTTCTGATTCAATTTCAGTGCTTGTACAGCGCAATAAAATGTGGAAATCTGGAAGTTGTTGTCCAAGTTATCCTGCTGTTCCAAAAGCCTCGCTACCCGAATATCATCTTGACGTTGAAGTTTGTGAATTTTTACTTTCCACTAGTTACTTACTGAAAAGGCTAGCACAATTTCCAATCAAACATTTAACTGTGTATCGCTTGGTGCAAGAAATAAGCCATCCAGGCTCCTTAATTGTAAAGATTTGGTTTTATTGGTAAAACTCGCCTCCGGTAAAGGTGAATTATTGAAGGTTTAAAATATCCAACTAACCACTAATGTAGAAATTACACAAATCTATTCATCACCCCCTCCCCACCTCCACATGTACAGAAAGAAAACTTAGATGTTCTTAAAGCTGTTCTTAAAAAAAAACAACTATGTTCGGATGGTCCTGAGGCTTGTTTACAGCCAAAGGGCGGCACCTGTGGGGCAGCACGGTAGCACAGTGTTAGCACTGTGGCTTCACAGCGCCAGGGTCCCAGGTTTCCTGGCTGGGTCACGGTCTGTGCGGAGTCTGCACGTTCTCCCCTTGTATGCGTGGGTTTCCTCTGTGTGCTCCAGTTTCCTCCCACTAGTCCCGAAAGACGTGCTGTTAGGTAGTTTGGACATTCTGAATTCTCCCTCGGTGTAGCTGAACAGGCACCGGAATGTGGCGACTAGGGGCTTTTTACAGTAACTTCATTACAATGGAAGCCGACTTGTGACAATAAAGATTATATATACAGTAACAACGATCCCATCCTTCCACCATGCCCAGACATCGGCCCGCATGTTAACACAAACAAATGACAGAAAAAAAAAGGAATCCGGGATTACGCATAGCCATCGTCAAAATACACAGTTCTCCTCTTCCCCCCCCCCAAACGAATGTTCGATGTTATCCAGTTCTTGAAAGTGCATAATAAATAGTGCCCATGACTTGTAGGACAATAAAGATTATTATAAAGCGTCCCGTCTATGAACTCTGGTTTGCAGAAATTAGTCTTCTGGTGGGGTTTTTGAATAACAAGATATTCTGCTGTGATGAGAGAGGTTTCAGAAAAAGGGATAGTGTAAGGTCGTTGCCGCGCTGCAGTCCATCTGACTATTCTTTTAAAAAAAATTTAGAGTATCCAATTCATTTTTTCCAATTAAGGGGCAATTTGGCTTGGCAATCCACCTATTCTGCACATCTTTTGGCTTGCAGGCAGCGAAACCCACGCAAACATGAGGAGAATGTGCAAACTCCACACCGACAACTAGTCTGATTAGTAAGTTTGCAGGCGACACAAAGGTTGGTGGAATTGTGGATAGCGATGAGGACTGTCAGAGGATACAGCAGGATTTAGATTGTTTGGAGACTTGGGCGGAGAGATGGCCGATGGAGTTTAATCCGGACAAATGTGAGGTAATGCATTTTGGAAGGTCTAATGCGGATAGGGAATATGCAGTGAATGGTAGACCTCTCAAGAGTATTGAAAGTCGGAGAGATCTAGGTGTACATGTCCACGGGTCATTGAAAGGGGCAACACAGGTGGAGAAGGTAGTCAAGAAGACATATGGCATGCTTACCTTCATTGGCCGGGGCATTGAGCATAAGAATTGGAAAGTCATGTTCCAGCTGTATAGAACCTTAGTTAGGCCACACTTGGAGTATAGTGTTCAATTCTGGTCGCCGCACCACCAGAAGGATGTGGAGGCTTTCGAGAGGGGGCAGAAGAGATTTACCAGGATGTTGCCTGGTATGGAGGGCATTAGCTATGAGGAGCGGTTGAATAAACTCGGTTTATTCTCACTGGAATGACTGAGGTTGAGGGACGACCTGATAGAGGTCTACAAAATTATGAGGGGCATAGACAGAGTGGATACTCGGAGGCTTTTCCCCAGGGTAGAGGGGTCAATTACTATGGGGGATAGGTTTAAGGTGCAAGGGTCAAGGTTTAGAGGAGATGTACGAGGCAAGTTTTTTTTTACACAGAGGGTAGTGGGTGCCTGGAACTCGCTGCCGGAGGAGGGACGATAGTGACATATATGGGGCATCTGGACAAATACATGAATAGGATGGGAATAGAGGGATATGGACCCAGAAAGTACAGAAGATTTTAGTTTAGACGGGCAGCATGGTCGGCACAGGCTTGGAGGGCCGAAGGGCCTGTTCCTGTGCTGTACTTTTCTTTGTTCTTTGACAGTGACCCTGAACCAGGATCGATCCTGGGACTATAGCACCGTGAGGCAACTGTGCTAACCACTTGCGCCACCGTGCTACCCACCCCTCTGACTATTCTAAATCCAATATCTACAACTGAGAACTGGATCATGTGACCTCTGAGCTGTGTGGACTGAGTGTCTCCATGAAAATTAGCTTGTGTTTTGCAAATCCTTCATAGCTGCATAAGCCACTGTTGTTTGCTTTAAAGTGTTTTCCAAAAGTGTTCAATGCATATTTGTCCTGATATTGTAAATTAATATATATAGCACAATTTCATAACAATGTGGAAACTGATAGTGTTTTCTGATAATGTTGCCGAGGGGAAGCAGGTAGAAGGCAGATGTTTGTTGTATTATACCAATGAGGGGGTCGGTGAGCTGAGACAACAGCTGGAATCCAGGCACAGGAATGCATGCTCATCTGTCCAGACCTTGCTGCTACTATGTTTGCAATGCTGTTGAAGATGTACATGGCACCATTAAATGGGATGTGTGTCCATGCCATGGGCAGGCCATGCTGTCACTTTGTGTTCCATAGGAGATGCACTGGGATATCTCAACATCGCGTCTGGCCCCCATGAAGTCTCATGGTTTCAGGTTACATTTGGGCAAGGAAACCTGTTGATTACCACGTACTAGCCACCATCAGCTGATAAATCAGTGCTCCTCCATGTTGAACACTTGTGCGAGGAAGCACAGGATGGCAAGGGTGCAGAATAGGCTCTGGGTGGGGGGATTTCAATGTCCATCCATCACTAAGAGTGGCTCAGTAGCCATACCACCACAGGCTGAGCTGCTATACTGGGACTGCAGCAGGCGGTGAGGGAAAAACTTGACCTCATCGCCAATCTGCCTGCTGCAGCTGTATCTGTCCATGACAGTATCGATAGAAGTGACCACCGCACAGTCCTTGTGAAGACAATGTCTTCACATTAAGGATACCCTCCATCGTGTTGTGTGGCACTACCACCGTGCTAACTGGGATAGACATCGAGCACATCTAGCAATTCGAGACTGGGCATCCATGAGGCGCAGTGGATCATCAGCAGCAGAATTGTATTCAACCACAATCTGCAACCTCATGGCCCGACATATTCCCCCACTCTATCATTATCAGCAAGCCAGGGGATTAACCCTGGTTCGATGAAGAGTGTAGGAGAACATGCCAGGAGCAACATCAGGCATACTGAAAAATGAGGTGTCAAACTGGTGAAGCTACAACACAAGACTAGTGTGCCAAACAGCTTATGCAGCAAGTAATAAAACTAAGTGATTCCACAATGAACTCATCAGATTTAAGCTTTGCAATCCTGCCACATCCAGCCACGATTGGTGGTGGGCAATTAAACACTCGCTGGAGGAGGCAGCTCCATAAATATCCCTACCCTCAATGATGGAGGAGCCCAGCACATATGTGCAAAAGACAAGGCTGAGTCATTCGCAACAATCTTCAGCCAGAAGTGCTTAGTGGATGATCCATAACGGTCTCACCCAGAGGTCCCGAGCATCGCAGATATCAATCTTCAGCCAATACAATTCACTCTGTGATATCAAAAAACAGCTGAAGGCACTGGATACCGCAAAGGCTATGGGCCCTGACAATATTCCGGCAATAGTACTGAAGACTTGTGCTCCAGAACTTGCAGCACCCTTAGCCGAACTGTTCCAGTACAGCTACAACACTGGCATCTACCTGGCAATGTGGAACCTTGCCTAAGTATGTCCTGTACACCAGGAACAGGACGAATCCAACACAGCCAATTGCAGCCCTATCAGTCTACTCTCTACCATTAGCAAAGTGATGGAAGGAGTCATCAACTTTGCTATCAAGCGGCACTTGACAATAACCTGCTCACGGACAGTTTAGGTTCCGTCAGCGTCACTCAGCACTTGACCTCATTAGAGCCTTGGTTAAAAAGAGCTGAATGCCTGGGGTGAAGTGAGAGTGACTGCCCTTGCCATCAAGGCAGCATTTGACTGAGTATGGAGCCCTAGCTAAACTGGAGTCAATGGGAATCATAGACATAGACATAGAACAGTACAGCACAGAACAGGCCCTTCAGCCCTCGATGTTGTGCCGAGCAATGATCACCCTACTCAAACCCACGTATCCACCCTATACCCGTAACCCAACAACCCCCCCCCCCCCCCCCCCCCCCCCCCCCACTACTTTTTAGGACACTACGGGCAATTTAGCATGGCCAATCCACCTAACCCACACATCTTTGGACTGTGGGAGGAAACCGGAGCACCCGGAGGAAACCCACGCACACACGGGGAGGACGTGCAGACTCCGCACAGACAGTGACCCAGCCGGGAACCGAACCTGGGACCCTGGAGCTGTGAAGCATTTATGCTAACCACCATGCTACCATGCTGCCCAATCGGCAGGGGAAAACCCTCCGATGATTGGAGTTATACCTGGCACAAAGGAACATGGTTGCGGTAGTTGGAGATCAATCATCTGAGCTTCAGGATACTACTGCAGGAGTTCTTCAGGGTCATGTCCTCAGCCCAACCATCTTCAGCTGCTTCTTCAATTACCTCCCTTCCATCATAAGGTCAGAAGGGGGGATGGTTGTGGATGTGTTCACCATTCGCGACTCCTCACATAATGAAGCCATCCATTACTGAATGCAGGAAGCCTCTACAATATCCCAGGGTTGGGCTGACATGTGGCAAGTAACATTCGTGCCACACAAGTGCCAGCCAATGACTATCTCCTACAAAAGAGGAACTAACCATTGCCCCTTGACGTTTAATAGCATTACCATCGCTCAATCCCCACAATCAACATCCGGGGGGGGGTTACCATTGATCAGAAACTGAACTGGGCTAGCCATATTATTACTGTGGCTACCAGGGCAGATCTTAAAGGCTAGGAATCCTATGGTGAGTAACTATCCCCCCCCCCCCCCCCCCCCCCCCAGCCTGCCCATCATCTACTAGGCGCATGTCAGGAGTGTATGGAATGCACTCCAATTTTCTGGGTTAGTGCAGCTCCAACAACTCAAGAAGCTTGACACCATCCAGGACACAGCAGTCTGCTTGATTGCTTTCCCCTTCCACAAACATTCCTACTCTCCACCACTGATGAACAGAGGCCGCAGTATTTACCATTTGCAAGGTGCACGGCAGTAAATCACTAAGGTTCCTGAGACAACACCTTCCAAACACATGACCACTACCATCTAGAAGGACAAGAACAGGAGATACCTGAGAACCCCACCACCTCGAGGTTCCACTGAGTCACTCACCACCCTGACTTGGAAATATATTGCTGTTACTTTACAGTCACTGGCGCAGCATCCTGGAACTCCCTAACAGCACAGTTGGTGTAACTACAACTCAAAGGACTGCGGCAATTTAAGAAGTTAACTCACCACCACCTTCTGCAGGGCAACTAGGGATGGGCAATAAATGCTCCAGTGACGCCCACATCTCATAAATGATTTTTTTTTAAAAAGTAGGCCGCTATCAAGGAACTCAAGGGAAATCTATGCTTGTTAGCTGTTTAATAACAAAATGCCCTCTGGTGTGGTGGTAAATTGCACCTTCTTGCACTTGAAGTCGTAATACTGCAGTATTCCAGGACATTGACGATTGATCACTTGACCGTGTGCACTAATGAAGCAATTGAGTTGGGATTCTTCCAAAAAGGACCAGATACAGCTGGAAACCAATCCCAAATGGGTTGAGTGATGCTAGCTGGGCAGTTCTCTGGAAGCTTTTTCTTCTCTGTACTGAAGTTCTGTTAGTTTAGCTGTTTAGCAGTACATTGGAGAATCTGTAAAACAAGCAAAATTCTGCAGGAGTAACCTTTTCAGTACTTTGATAAGGGGGCAGTTAACAAGCTAATTCCACATTTGGTTAGAAGTTTTGAAACTGATGTCAGTAGTGATAAGGTGATCATTTACAATCTTGGAAGGTTATAGAAGGCCTAAGGGAAGCAACAGATTTTACAGTTTTGAGTTGTGGAATATAATTTGCAAATTAGAATAATCTCAACACTAGGATCTTTAAAGAAGACTAGCATGTAGAATGTCACATTTGGGGCTGTGATGGAATGAGAAAACCACTTGTAGGCTTAAAGTGGAGAACTAAAATGCAAATGGACAAGTTTTTTGAATTTCAGCTTCTAAAACTAGGTGGCAGATATGCAAGTATGAAATTGCCTCATGGCATCAGTTTTTTGTTCACTCTAGGAAAGGTTGCCAAACTATTTCTAAGCTAATTGATCAGCTGCCTGTTGGATGAGTAACAGTGTCTCCAGGGGTATAAAGAAGTAATTACAACATGTGCTGCAGCCACCCTGAGACCTAGATCAAATGCGTCTCAGAATTTAACATCTCTTCTCTGCTGAACATGTCAATTAAAGCTGAAAGGCTGTTGTTTACCCAAATGTATTGACAAGTTGTATTTGAAGCAATTGGTTGCTTTATGAAACAAACCAGGGATGAGAATGCTTTGCATTTTTTAAACCGAGTTTTGCACAAACTATGATGTCAGAATCTTATTTTGTCTAGTATCCGTACTTAGAATAAGTATCTCTTTCACAAACGATACAGCCATTCAATTTTAATAGAAACATTTTTGTGGTCCATTTTATTTTTCCATTGTCTGCTTGATGGTGTTGGAATATTTTTAAAATATTGTCATAGATGCCAAGATATCTGGAGGATAGGAAGAAATATATGCAGGCTTGTTTTTTTGATATTGTCATGAATTTTTAACAGCGTTATTTTAAAAGCCTTGAATAATCAACCACTTATAATACTATTTGGCATAATTTTTCTCTTTCAACCTGGTGAATTGGTGGGTTGTCTTTCTGTCCCCCATGTAACTATTCCCTCACCCCCATTTTATGCTACTGCATTAATGCTCATGCGACAAAAAAGGTTTTTGGCCTTAAAATAAAGGCCAGCTCCATTTTAATTTGATTCTATACTAGTTTTGTGGTCAGAGAAATTTAGCCTTTGTTCCAGATGGTCCATGTCCATTTAGGCACCCTCCAGTAAACATCACTGTGGTCAAATCTCTCTTTGCCATACTAGTGCATCTATGACTAAATAATTTTAAAAAGTGTTACCTTAGTTAATGCCCATGTTTTGAAATTGCACAAGTCAGGAATTTATATGAATGCAACATTGGATGGACTAGAACAGGGTTTTGCAAAGTGCGGGCTGTGGGCGGGTGTCGGGACAGTTGTTGATCGTGGGAGAAGTGTCCAATAGCTGCTTCCGGCTATTAAATTGCGAAAGGTTGCTGCCATTCAAATGAAAAGAAATTGGGCGGTGTGCAGTCATTTGGCCCGAAGCGGTAGCAGTGAGGTCATGCGCTCTGCATGTGCACTTGATATCAAGCGTCCTTAATGTGTTTCTGATGCCAAATCATGGAGGAGAACTGCTTCCATTTTCTATCTATTGGCAAGCAAGGCAAGAGGACTGTGAAGATGGATTATTTTCTTACAAGCAAGAGTAGCCCAGAGACCAGCATAAGCATGTACCTACTGGACAGTGTCTCACAACAGAATCTACTGGGGAGAGCTGCACGTGAGATTTCAAGGCATGACAGAGCAGTGCTTGTGTTAGCTCTGTACAGAGCTCAAGGGCCTCTGGTTAACAGATATGCATAGGCATGTACCTACTGGACAGAATCTCACAATAGAATCTACTGGAGAGAGCTGCACGGGAGAGTCCAGGGCAGGACAGAGAAGTGCTTGTGTTAGTTACAGCGCTCAAGGGCCTCTGGTTAACAGTCTGCAAAGAAGAAACTTAACTCTACCTCACAAAATCATTTATACTGCTTTTTTCTTGAGTTTTGTCAATTGTGCCTGTGGAAATAAGGTTGCAAAGTCTATGTGGGGAAAAAAAAAGAAAAATAATTATTGTCACAAGTAGGCTTCAAATGAAGTTACTGTGAAAAGCCCCTAGTCGCCACATTCCGGCACCTCTTCGGGGAGGTTGGTACGGGAATGGCATGCGAATGCCTAGTATGTGTGTTCTATGCAGGGAATTACTGGCAAATGAGAGAAGTTTCAGATTTTGGAAGAAAAGTGGTGGGTGAAAAACACTGCCAGAAATTAATCAAGGAATTAACAGCTCCTTTTTCAGTCGAAAAATAACACCTAACGATTTCAGTTCTGTAGATAATGCTTTGTGGTTCTTATCAGGCTGGCCTACTGCCTGTAATTTGTATTGCTGAGCTGTTCTAGACACCACTTATTGGCTGCTATTTAACAGCTAATCTCTATCGTTTTTTGAAGATGCCACTGAAAAGTGCAGAGACACTAGACTGTATTTTTAATCATGGGATGTGGGCATGGCTGGCTAGGCCATTGCCTATAGTCCATCTTTAATTGACCTAGAGCATGGTTTTTCAAACTGCGGGTTGTGGCCTGCGGGCAAGTGTCAAGAGGGTCACAAAGCGATTGGTCGCGGCGTTCCCAATCGTGGGAGAAGTACCCAAGTCACCACCAGCTTTTAAGAATGTTGGATGCGACATCCGGTAGCAGCAACGTGGTTCTGAATAGTGGGCAAGAGGAGTTTATATGGAGTCCCTCCCCCAGGTCTGTGACGGAGATGAAGATGATTGAGGCCCACCAGCACAACATCACCAAACTGATGGGGGAATTACCTGATGATAGGATGCTGGTGGACTGTTGTCAGGGATGTGGAACAATTCTTCAGGGCAAGAAACTACTGTGTCTCCTGTCAGGAGCTGGATTCTGACGTGAGTGCAACTCCACTTTGAACCCACAAGCGGCCGTGAGCGAGCGACAACACATTTCAAATGGCGATGAGGAGCCGCTCATCTCCTGCTCCACTTTGGATCTTTCAGCCGATGCCAGGGTTCTGTCCACCCCTTTTCCTGAGTTCCTGAGCCAGACCTTCCCCATGCCAAGGGTGATACGGCCTCAACCCATAGTGAGGCCACGTCAGCTGTCCTGCAGAAGCTGACGTGGACCAGCGGCGTGTTGCAGCGGGCCTTGTCTGTGGAGTACATCTCGCAGCTCTGCATCTTGATCAGGAAGTACATCGATTCCTTGCATAGCCTGACTGGGTAGTCTCAATTCGTGGCTCTGCCTCCATAAGAATGGACCCGTCCTGCATCTGAGGGTCTACACCAGGTCTGTTACATTGGCTCTCAAACATCCTCCAAGCCCATGTGAATGTCCTGCTATGAGCATCTGATCCCCTCCACCATATTGGAGGGCAAATGGAGCCTAGATTGCCAATGGGCCATTTCACGGTAAACTACGTTTGCAAGGCTACAGTCCACCTGGCCTCAACAGGATTAGTGTGAGCTGCATACAGATCCAGGGCCTCTGGTCAACAGCCTACTAAGAAGAAGCTGAAATCAGGAACAAAGCAGTATAAAGATCATTTCTTCATGCTTTGTACCAAAATCCCTGTATGTTATATGCAGGGAAGGAATGGCAAATAAAAGTTTAAAAATTCTCAAAACTTCAAAGGAGTTTGAAGAGTAAGCATGGCGGGTTCGAGGACAGACCTCTTAATTTTTTTCAAAAGATGCAATCATCAGCTTAAGCTCTTAGCAGAATTGTAACATTGAATGACAAAGCAAGTGAGATAGTGAGGACCAAGTAGGCTCACCTGTCACATTAAAGGTAAGCGAAAATGCTGGGTCGTGAAGGTCGGCTGGTTGGTAAAAGTGGGTCCGGGGGAAAAGTTTGAAAAACACTGGTGCAGAGAAGGTGGCTGCAAACGGTCTTCTTGAACCGCTGCAATCCATGTTGAGGTGAAGCTACTGGCATCACCTTTGTTCTGGCATAAATTAGACAGCAACTTCTGGAGTCTGCCCAAGTGTAGTTAAATGTGGAAACATAAAAGTTGTGATCTGAAGTTCATGTCCACAAGCTGTGCTATGCTCACCGGTAGATTCGACATTGAAACCATGAAAGGACAGAAGGTTGCAGTACTCTTTCAGAATTTGGTGTTGGATTTTATTTTACCCCCCCCCCCCCCCCAAAATCCCATCTTCGCTCTTTATAGTTTATTTTCTGTACATGATTTAAATCTGACTTGTACGAATAGGAAAATGGAAAAAGACCAAGCAGAATCAATGGAGAGAGAAAAGAGTTAGACGTTTCAGGTCAATTACCTTTTCATCAGAATATTAACCTGAAAGATCGATTCTATTTCACTCTCCATGGATGCTGCCTGACCCAGACTCAGCATTTACTGTTTTTATTTTGGATTCTCAGCACCTGCAATATTTTATTTTTACGCTCTGGTTTATAGTCTCTGTATCTTTGTGAAGATTCATTAGTCTTGTTGGTTGAAGAGACACTGTTTGCCCAACTCGCACACCACTCATCCCATGTTGGACCAGATGCCCAATGAATAGAAGTCTCTTCTGAAAGGCCTGCAAAAATTCTGTGTGGATGGTTCTCCGTGAAGTGAATGGTGGGCGCTCGGTGACTACGAATTCCAGGCCATTGAGCATGCTCCCTTTTTGTTTTCATTTATTTGTCTTTTTGTTACCGTTTTGAAAAGTATTCTGAACCCGGTGGTTTACAAATGTTCTATCTCAAATAATTAATCTAGCCAAGCAACCTTTGAGAATCAATGTTTCATTGTAACTGCTCAGTATGCAATGTGTACTGAACAACTAAATTGGTGATTTGTGCCCCTGGGTTTTGAATCTCTAATTTCTCTGTCTCACCAGTCCCTGTTGTGCATATACCGAGGAAGTACAGGCCATGTAATGTAAAAGTGATTAGATTGAAAACATTAAAAAAAAAATCAACTTGTATCCAATAGACAGCCATAAGAGTAACACTATTAATTGCCCAAGTACTTAGATTCTTTGCCAATAACTGGGTGTGCTGCAAACAGTGGAACTGGCTGTCAGGACAGATTTCTCTTTCAGCTCCCAGAACAATTATGCAATTTTTATCAACTTGAAGGGAATTGTATCAGTATCACGTTGATTCAGCTGGAGCAGACACATTGGTGGGTGTGCTGTACAAAATTATATTTTGTTTTTAATAGATATGGATAGATTTTCCCTCCCAATACTCATTAGGATCTGACTGTTGTGATGTTCAGCCATTAATTGGAGTAATTTTCCAAACCATGTCAAGTTTTGAACCAGTTAGCCTTTATCGCTATCGCCTGCACAGTAGCAATGTGGGTGTGCCACACTACGGCAGCTGTTCAAGAAGGAGGTTCATTAGTTTCATAGACTCGCAGCGCAAAAGGAGGCCATTTGGCCCATCAAATATGCCCTCCGAAAGAGCACCCTCCCCATCAACCCTCCAAAAGAGCACCTTACCCAGGCCACTCCCCTGCCCCACCCCCGTAATGCCACCTCACCTGCACATCCTTGGACACTAAGCGGCAATTTAGCATGTCCAGTCCACCTAACCTGCACATCTTTGGATTGTGGGAGGAAACCAGAGCACCTGGAGGAAACCCACGCATACACTGGGAGAATTTACAAACTCCACATAGTCACCCAAGGCCAGAATTGAATCCGGTCTCTGGCGCTGTGATGCAGCAGTGCTAACCACTGTGTTACCCATTCTTTCTTGAGGTCAATTGTGGATGGGCAATAAATGCTGACTGCTAGCAATGCTGACATTCTATGAACGTTAATAAATAAAACATTTTTAATATAAGCATTCCAATTATCAGCAGATACTCACCATAAGTCTTTACTTGTGCCCCGTTTTGGAAGCTCTAACCAGCAAAATACAATAAATATAACTTTTAGATTTTCTTACAACTGTCACACTTATTGACATTATACTCCATCTGCCAGATCTTTGCCCACTCACTCAATGTGTAAATGTTCCTCTGTAAGGTTTTACAGTCCTCAGTACACTTTGCTCTACCACACACCTTCGTGTCATCTGCAAACTTGGATACCTTACACGTAGTTCCCAACTCCAAATCGTCTATATAAAGTGAAGCAACAGTGCTAACCACTGCTACCGTGCCACCCATTCCAGGGATGCACTCCGATGTGCTGACTGTCAACAATCATTTTCTGTTTTTGTTTCCGATTTCAAGCATATATAATATTTTTGGTTTTGTAATTACCAGAGTCAAATCTAATTTATCCCCCAGTTGTGCTCAACACTCATTCTCTATAGTTTTGCAGGACTTGTGATCAATGTACTCAACACCTTCCCCTGAAATGCGAAATAAGCAGCTCCACATCATTACTGTTAAACTGAGAACATGACCCCAGTTTTACCAAATTGTGCAATTATTCAGTATATCAAAGTGCAGAAAAACGTCATTTGACCTCTGCAATACTAAAATGAAAATTAGATACAAAGTATATGTACTTTTATAATGGGAATTGCCAATGTGTTTGTTTATAAGCAATATGTGCAAAATTAAACTTTGCCTCTAGTTGAGGTGCTGTAGACATGAGGATGGAATTACAGCCTGATGAGTTTACACGGGCAGTTTCCATTATTAATATTAAATGGAAATGTAAAAATAACGGTGAGACTTTCAAACGAGTATTGAATTACATCTGCTTTCCCTGGTTCAGTTATACCTCCCCCTATAACACACACTTTCACCAGAAAACCTGGTTTTGACTCCCATATGCAACACCACAGGAGATTGACTAGTCTACAAATTAAAACCAAGGTATTGCAGTTTCCGCAGGATCATGGTCAGAAATGTGGACTTTAATTACCCGAGCTTCTAGAATCTGAGAATAGCAATGGAGAAAAATAGCATATGACCTATTCAGGTATAGTAAGGGTCCTTCCTGTTAATTCCCTCATTTCCCCTTTATTTTTGCCGTGAAAAGTTTGGATTGGATTGGATTTGTTTGTTGTCACGTGTATCGAGGTACAGTGAAAAGTATTTTTCTGCGAGCAGCTCAAACAGATCATTAAGTACTTGAAAATAAAATAAAATGAAAAGAAAATATATAATAGGGCAACACCAGATACAAAATCTAGACACCGGCATTGGGTGAAGCATTCAGGGAGTGTAGTATTAATCAGTTCAGTCCATAAGAGGGTCGTTTAAGAGTCTGGTAACAAACGAGGAAGAAGCTGTTTTTGAATCTGTTTGTGCGTATTCTCAGACGTTTGTATCTCCTGCCCGGTGGAAGAAGTTGGAACAGTGAGAAAGCTGGGTGGGAGGAGTCTTTGATAATGCTGCCTGCTTTCCCTTTTTTTTGAAGCGGGAGGTGTAGATGGAAGGGAAGCAGGTTTGTGTGATGGATTGGGCTGTGTTCACGACTCTCTGAAGCTTCTTGCGGTCTTGGGCTGAGCAAGTTGCCATACCAGGCTGTGATACAGCCAGATAGGGTGCTTTCTCTGGCGCATCTGTAAAAGTTGGGCAGAGTTAATGTGGACATGCCGAATTTTCTTAGTTTCCTGAGGAAGTGTAGGCACTGTTGTGCTTTTTTGGTGTTAGGTTTGCTGTGGGTGGACCAGGACAGATTTTTTGTGATGTGCACCCTTGGGAATTTGAAGCTGTTAACCATCTCCACCTTGGCCCTGTTGATGCTGACAGGGGTGTGTACAGTACTTTGCTTCCTTAAGTCAATGACCAGCTCTTTAGTTTTGCTGGCATTGAGATTGTTGTCATTGCACCACTTCACTAGGTTCTCTATCTCCCTCCTGTATTCTGACTCGTCGTTATTCGAGATCCAGCCCACTATGGTTGTGTCGTCAGCAAACTTGTAGATGGAGTTGGAACCAAATTTTGCCACGCAGTCATGTGTACAGGGAGTATAGTAGGGGGCGAAGTATGCAGACTTGCGGGGCCCCAGTGTTGAAGACTATTGTGGAGGAGGTGTTGTTGTTTATTCTTACTGATTGTGGTCTGTGTCAGAAAGTCGAGTATCCAGTTGCAGAGTGAGGAGCCAAGTCCTAGGTTTTGGAGCTTTGATATGAGCTTTTGGCTGGGATTATGGTGTTGAAGGCAGAGCTGTAGTCAATAAATAGGAGTCTGATGTAGGAGTCCTTGTTGTCGAGATGCTCTAGGGATGAGTGCAGGGCCAGTGAGATAGCGTCTCTTGTGGCCGGTTGCGGCGATATGCAAATTGCAGTGGATCAAGGCATTCTGGGAGTATGGAGGTGATGCACTTCATGACCAACCTCTCGAAGCACTTCATTACAACTGATGTCAGGGCCACCGGACAGTAGTCATTGAGGCATGCAGCCTGGTTCTTCTTTGGCATCAGTATGATGGTGGTTGTCTTGAAACAGGAGGAGAACTCGAAGCGGAGTAGGGACAGGTTAAAGATGTCCGCAAACACATCTGCCAGCTGGTCTGCGCAGGCTCTGAGAGAACGACCTGTCTGGACCCGTCTCCTTCCGAGCGGTTCACTTTTTCAGGAAGATCAATCTGACGACGGAAGGTGTGACGGTGGGTATGGGTGTGTTACGGGCTGCTGGGGCACTCGACAGCAAATCATTGGTTTCCTGCTCGAACCGAGAATGCATTGAGTTCATCGGGGAGGGATGCGCTGCTGCCGGAGATGCCGCTCAGCTTCGCTTTGTAGCCTGTTGTGTTGTTTAGGTCTTGCCACAACAGCTGAGAGTCTGTAACGCTACTCTGTGACTCTAGCTTGGTCTGATATTCTCTCTTGGCATCCCGGATGGCTTTTCGGCGGTCGTACCTGGATTTCTTGTATAGGTCAGGGTCGTCTGACTTGAACGCCTCAGACCTGTCCTTCAGTAGGGAGTCAATCTCACGATTGATCCATGGTTTCCGGTTGGGGAACATACATGCTGCTTTTTGCCATGCAGTCATCCATACATCTGCTGATGAAGTCTGTGACGGTGGTGGCATACTCATTTAAGTTGGTTGCTGAGTTCTTAAATATGGACCAGTCCACTGTCTCCATGCAGTCATGTAGGAGCTCTTCTGTTTCCTCACTGCACTGCACAACCTTCTTAGCTGGATTCTCCCGCTTGAGTTTCTGCTTGTATGCTGGGAGAAGGAGCAGCGTCTTGTGGTCTGATTTTCCAAAGTGTGGTCCGGGTATGGAAAGGTAGGCACTCTTGATTTTCGAGTAGCAGTTTTTTAGTAGCAGTTTTTCATCCATGGACTCTCACTCTCTCGCTCTTCATTCTTGTCTCTTCTTCACTCGGATATCGGTCTCGATCTCCGTCTCCATCCAACTCGATCTGGATCTCTCTCTCTCTGGAGCTCTCTCCCCCTTCCCCCTCTGGAGCTCCCCCTCCCTCTCTCTGGAGCTCTCCCCCTCTCTCTCTCTCTCTCTCTCTCTCTCTCTCGAGCTCTGGCTCTCCCGCTCTCTCTCTCTCTCTCTCTGGAGCCCCCACCCCCCACCCCTCTCTCTGGAGCTCCCTCTCCCTCTCCCTTTGGAGCTCCCTCTTTCTCTAGAGTGCTCTGGATCTGAATACTTACAGAAACAAAGATTTTCCCCCCCTTTTTTTTAAACCCCTCTCCTTCTGTGTTTGTCTTTCTTGTATGTCTGTGTAGTAGAGTTAAAATAGGGGATTGGGAATTTGGTAATAGTTTCATTATAGTTCTTGTTATGAATAAACTGTTTAAACTTGCAAATCTGTGACTAATTATTGGACATGCAAGGGCCAAAGATTTTGGGTATTTTTCTAAGAATTATTGGTTAATATTTTCCCTTTGACAGATGTTAGGCTAACTGACCTGTAATTAGTTTCTTGCTTTTCTCTCTCCTTTCTTGAATAAAGGTGCAGCGTTTGGCTATTTTCCAATCCATAGGCCCCTTTCAGAATGTAAGGAAACTTAAAGATTATAACAAGGCCCCTACTATCTCTGTAGCTATAGTGCAGTTCTAGCAATCTTGGGTGATGTATAGAGGGAAATTTTTGAACTGTGACACTTTTTTTGTACTATTAGTGTTTCTGTTCGAAGCTGAGACATTTGAGGTGATGAATTAATAGCATGACATAACACTGAAAAATTGGCTTGTGTGCAGTTCATTTTGGTGCATTGGGAATGAGTTTCATTAAATAAATGTAGCAACAGGATTGAATATACTGGCAACCTTTCTGATTAAAATCTGTTGGAGATGGATCACTTGCCAGTTTGTTGGCTGTAATAGTTTAATCTGAAACATGCTTGATTCAATCTAGTAAAAAATCATTTCCCAGAACCCATTGAGTTTCCAATTTATCAATCAGAAAATCTACTTAATTCCCTACTCTCTCTATTGGGATACTTTCTCAACATATTTGCACTTTGATTCGGGTTCTTGAGGGAAAGTCTGAAGGGGTCCTTTGACTGATTTGCTTGGGTATTTTTATTGCCACTTGCATACTGATGAAGAAATGAGGTTTTTTTTCATGATACAGGAAGTGAATTGAAATGCTGCATTGAATTTTTGTAACATTTTGATCAGATCTAAAAGCAAACTACAAAAGGCACTACAATTGGTTTAGTAATCATGCAGATTACTGTTGACAGTGTCATTCTCGCTTGTTAGCATTTGCAGTAATTACTGTTCTCTGCTTCTCGGATTGCTTCTGCTGTCAGAACGCTTGCCTTGAGTGTTACCAACTGTTCATTCTTTGCAATGACCTATAATTTATTCTTTACAAAATATTGTATCATAGCTTAAGCAATGAAAGTTGGCATAAAAATCCATTCCTTAGTATTATCTTTGGGATTTTCCCAATCATGATACTTGAACTTGGGAAGAATGTTAGTCATTAATCTATTTGGGGCACTGTTAATAACATTTATTTTAGTTCTGTTTTGTGCCTTAGTGACCATACCCTATTCCCATTTCCTCCATTGCAGGGTACGTTCAGTATTATTGATAACTAAGTGATAAAAAGTGCGTATTTCAGCCTTGTGGTGAAAAATAGCAGATTTCTTCTGTTGTGTTTCACTTTTTTTGAATTACCCTGTATCCCTAAAAGCAGCAAGCACCATGGTTTATGAACTAGTAACTCACTGTTTTTAATTGGGGCCAGCTTTAGTTCAAATAGTGAGGTCTGTTGAGCTGATGCCATAAAAGCACCTATTGGATTAATAAAATCTCCCTGCTTTTTGATAGCATGACGACTTATTGTGTCTGGATCGCTTCTCCCTTGTTTTTACTCCTGAAGATTAACTAATTGGGGAGCTGTTTCAACACCTCATTTTTAAAAAAAAATGTCTGAGATGTTAGTAAATCCTTTCCATTATATAACACCATGCATGTTGTCAGGGCATTCAAAAGCATTTCAGAGTCAATGAAGTACTAAAGTGTGGTCACTGATTTCGGAAAATGTATTTTCTGCTCATTAAGGTTCTAAAAACAGCAATGTAAATTAATTACCAGTGATATTGTTTGAAGGGGAAATAATGGTAATTCATTCAAGGATGCAAGAAGCGCTCTCCTGCTCCACCAGTAGTACTATATGATCTATTTAGGTCTGTCGGAGTAGGATCTATGTTTCATATCTTGGGAAACATCAGTACAGCATTCCTTCAATTGTATTAAAGTCTAGAAGATGCGTTCAAGGCTCTGAGGTTGACATGAAGTATAATATGCGGCAGCACGGTAGCATAGTGGTTAACACCATGGTTTCACACGCCAGGATCCCAGGTTCGATTCCAGGTTTGGGTCACTCACTGTCTGTGCGCAATCTGCACGTTCTTCCCATATCCACATGGGCTTCCTCCGGGTGCTCTGGTTTCCTCCCACCAGTCCCGAAAGTCGTGCTGTTAGGTAATTTGGACATTCTTAATTCTCCCCTGTTCTCGAACAGCTGCCGGAATGTGGCGACTAGGGGATTTTCACAGTAACTTCATTGCAGTTTAAAAAAAAAATTTAGAGTACCCAATTCATTTTTCCAATTAAGGGACAATTTAGCATGGCCAATCCACCTACCCTGCACATCTTTGGGTTGTGGGGGTGAAACCCACACAAACACGGAGAGAATATGCAAACTCTACACGGACAATGACCCAGAGCCGGGATCAAACCTGGGACCTCGGTGCCGTAAGGCTACAGTGCTACCCACTGCACTATCATGCTGCCCTTAATTAGAACACAGAATAGTACAGCACAGAACAGGCCCTTCGGCCCTCGATGATGTTGTGCTGAGCTTTGTCTGAAACCATCCCACTCCCTGTCATTCTGGTGTGCTCCATGTGACTATCCAATAACCGCTTTAATGTAAGCCTACTTGTGACATTAAAGATTTTAAAAATGTTGCAGCGATAATAGTACAGCAATTGAGCCAATCTTGGTGAGAATTATATTTTTGGTGCATTTTGAGAGTATTTTGTTGAAATGACAGTAAAAGCATGGTCATGTACACTTGAAAATTAAGTGAAACTAGCAGTGTCAGAAAACTTGTGTTAACAGGTATGGATAATGAAGAAGTATGAGAGAAGCCATATCTCTACCTATGCTGCTTCATTTCTTTTCTAGTATTGATTTGGTCACTACTTCAAACAAAGAGGGCTGGATAGCTGGTTTGTGATGCAAAGCAAGACCAACAGCACGGGTTCAATTCCTATTGAGGTTATTCATGCTCAAACTTGCCCCTCGCCTGAGGTGGGGTGACCCTCGGGTTAAATCACCACCGGTCAGCTCTCCCCCTCAAAGGGGAAAACAACCTATGGTCATCTGGGACTTAACTTTTACTTCAAATAATTTGACATCAGCTCTCACTATAGACAGACCACCACAAAAGGAGGTTTATCTTAATTATTTAACTATTTTATTTTAAAAATGGGTCACAATGGAAGCAATCTCTCAATTTCTGGTTCATATCTATGATGTGTATAACAAAAGCTTACAATTCTCAGTTTTTGGTATTTTAGTTTATTGAATCCCAAGTCTGAATGAAGTGCTAAAACAATCACTGTTTGAGGATCTGAATATGCGTGCCATTGAATCCATCAGGCCGTTCTAAAATGGGAAGAGGAAGGAGATGAAATCAGTTAATGGCTTGTGGAAAATTACACACTTTTCTGCACATGTGTATGCAGCATTGAGTTATTATATTCCTCAATAAGCCAGTGTCCATGTGGCATTTGGAGATTTGGTGCCTATGCTGGTATAATATAAGGACAAATATTTAAATACTTGTAAATGTAGACCAAGATTACAGTCGTGAACCCAGTGGCATGACATTAGTTATGTTGATTTTTCAATGTTAAGGCTGTTTAAGTCTAATTTAGTGATTCAATTTCGATACTGACCTTTGTGCTCAAAATTGAACTACAAAAAGAAGTGCTCTGCAGGGGTACAGGTATTTTGACTATGATAGCTTTTCTTGTTAATTAATTACCAGATTTGAATTGATGAGATTTGAGCATGTATACGGCCTGAATGGTGACAGTATGATGAAGCAAAGTGCAACACCTCTAAATAAATTGTTGTCAAACAATAATAGGTAAATTATGAGTGGGCATAAAATGTTTTCAGAACTACAGTCCTCACTGTTTATGTTTTGGTATCATGGAATGACTGTGTTGTTCAGTGACGAATGTGCTTATCCTCAGTCGTGTACAGTTAAACATGTTTTGTTAACCCAGGAAACGCTTGCTTTCAAATTTGGTACTAAATTGGCCTTCACTGACTGCAAGGTTACTTGTGGGAAAACTGGCACAGTAGACAAAGCTTTTCACTGTACCCATCTAAGCTGCAGCAGGACTCCAGTGTTGATCTTGCCACTATGCCTCTGTATATTAGCCACCAGAATTTTCCTCTTTGTTTCAGAGTTACCAACTTTAACTAGTTCTGTCAACATTTTATTGTGATTTTTTTTCAGTGTTGGTAGGGTTGACTCATTATCTCATTTGTTTATTCTCATTTATTTAGTGTTTCCTTTCTGATTCATCCCTTTACTCATTATCAAAGTCCACAATTTGACCATTGAGTTTGCTTTTGATCTTGCTGGGCAAAGCTCTGAGCTCAGTTTTGGCCAAATCCAGGCTTTACGACCTCCAAATTCTTTGTGAAGATCTTTGAACTAGTCAACAAACAAGGGCTAATAAACTGGAATGGGTAGAGTCTAGCTTTATTAAAGCTACAGGCAACAAAACTTACAGTTGAGCTGTCGCACAATAGCTGCTTTTGTTGGATGTCTATTGGACCTCTTAAGATTTAAAGAACAATTATTTGTATTATTGTAATACCTGTCAGAATGTCAGGCATGAAAGCAGTACTTTTGAAGCTTAGTCACTGTTGTAGGGAAAAGGAGCAACCAGTTTTTTTTTCTCTGGTCACACAAATGGCAATGAGATGAGCAATCAAATAACCTGTTTGTGATGTTGGTTGGTCGGGTAAATATTGGTTGGCACACAGGACAGCTCCACTATACTTAAAATGCCACCTGAGAGAGCAGATTACATTGTTTAATGTTTCAAATGAAAGGCAGTACCTCCAATAATGCAGCCGTCTCTTCATAAAATGTCAACCAAGCTTATGTCCTCAAATCTCTGAAAGGTGGGTGAATGTAACTATATTTTATGTGGTGCATGGCAATGATCTGCAACTTGCTGCCTAGGAGTGATTGAAATGGAGAAAGGAAATTATTTGAAAGAAATTGGGTGGGCACTTGCGGGGGAAATAAACTTTCGGGGTTACGATGATGAGTGGGAGAATGTGAATGACTGGGTTGCTGTACAAGAAGCCAATATGGACTTGATTGGCCGAACGATCACCAGCTTGTACCATAATTGCCTAGTTTAGTTTAATTTTGTTAATGTGCAGCCAACAAACTAGGGGGAGAATTTTACTTAGTCTGGTTTTATTTTTACTTTTAAAAATAAATTTAAAGTACCCAATTAATTTATCTTTTCCAATTAAGGGGCAATTTAGCATGGCCAATCCATCTACCTGCACCTCTTTTGGGTTGTGGGGGTGAGACTCGTGCAGACACGGGGAGAATGTGCAAACTCCACACAGACGAGTGACTCCGGGGCTGGGATCGAACCTGGGTCCACGACGCTGTGAAGCAGCAGTGCTAACCACTGAGCCACCATGCTGCCCTACTTTGATTTGGTTGCAAGATGACAATAAATATGCTCGTTAGCTGTCCTTTGATTCAAGGATGACATACTCAGGTTTTCGAATTTCTGCCATGGGTCATCTTGTATCCGAACAGAACAATTCCCAAACTGCAGATCTTTGGGCACATGGGACAGATTGACGTTTTGAGTCAGTGGAATCCAAAGTTCAGAATTTGCTTTCTTTTCTTTTCTGCTCCCACTCTGTCTCATTGTTAAAGTGTTGGGATTCATACCACGATGCTTGATGGCCAAGATGTCACTATTTGAAACATTTTCTGTGTCCCCAGGGAATTTGAAGGTAGAGAGGACGGGACCTGGTGGGGGTGATGTATTTCGGTCATCTGGTCATGGTTTCCAATTCATCTAATTTGATTTTGCACAATGTTTTCCAGAATGGTTGCAGACTTGAATTCAAGAAGGACACTTCACATTTGTTCGACGACTCTAGTTGAATCTGGAGGATTCAGTGGGGAGGCATTAATGATAAAATGCCTTTGCCTTCTTGTGTTACTGGTGCACAGTCCAGTTCTTACTGCAATATGAGTGTGGTGCTGACAACTTCTCTTCACAGTCGGACCTTTTGTTGACTTGTGTGGTCTTTGTTGTCAAATACAGTTTTTGTTATGGTTTGTACAAGGCTGCCTTTACACTTGGGAGCAAAAATGTAAGTGGTCCAAATCAAGCTGTTTTGGTGATGTCTCTTTAACTTAGGGTAAAATGGAGGATTGAAGAGTGGTGTGGGTTCAATGTGTGACCTGCTCACGATCCTGTCCAACACCAACCTGGGTGGTTTGGTTGAAGGTTAAAGGGGCCCGAGATTGTCTTACTAGGTAGAAGGTGCAAGATATTCTCACCTGTACTGTGGCAAAAGCTACTGTGCTGACTGTGGATAGACTGTTATTTTCCAGTCTCACAGGAACGTATTGGGAATTTTGGGTTAATATAAGCTGTTATACTGCCCACTGAAATCCAAGATGGAATGAAGTTGGCTTGGGGGGGTGGGGAGGAGAGAGGCTGTCTGTGGATAACTGATTGGCATTTATATCTGGATACAAGACCTACCTGATTCATGTTACCATGACTGTTACCACACTGAGCTAAATTGCTGGCTTTGAAAGCAGACCAAGGCAGGCCAGCAGCATGGTTCAATTCCCGTAACAGCCTCCCCGAACAGGCGTCGGAATGTGGCGACTGGGGGCTTTTCACAGTAACTTAATTGAAGCCTACTCGTGACAATAAGCGATTTTAATTTAATTAATTAATTTAATTGATTGCAAACCAGCTAAAGTCATAGAATTCCTACAGTGCAGAAGGAGGCCATTCAGCTCATCAAGTCAGCACCAACCCTCCGAAAAAGCACTCAACCTAGGCCCGCTCCCTCGCCCTATCCCCGTAATCTAACCTACACATCTTTTGAACATGAAGGGGCAAGTGTGAAAAAGCACTAATGATTCAGTTTGAACAATTGGGGTTTACTGGCTGCATGTGGTGATTCCAATTTTTTTGGCGTAGCTCCCTGACTTACAGGTGGCTTGGAGGAAGTTGTCTCAGTTCTGTCAGTAAGTCATGCAATTTATCAGCGCATATATTCCAATTTACTGAAATATGCAAAATTTCTGAACGCATTCTTGTTTACTCGTTGATTATTTCTCATTGTTTAAGATTACGGGGATACAAAGTAAAATACGTTCCAAACTTGCATCTGTACTTCCTCAAAGAAAAATGTAGTAAATTTAATCAAAATAGAAAACAAACTATGAAAATTCACAGATGCATAACAGTCAAGGAAATGTAAATTACTGGCAATACTGGACTTGCCAAAACTCCTCAGCGCCCTTTTAAACCCCAGACTGTTATTACCGTCGGGCTCAATACCTCTGTCACTATATTGTATTAGAAATACACTGCTACTGGGAGAATTTCAAAATGGTCACAGATTTGGCAGTAGCTAGTTATTTTTCAGTCAGCCAATAAATAGTATAAATACTGTAAGTTTGGGCTAAGTTTTGTTAACCTATTTCATATTATTGCACTTACAATGTATTAAACTGAGATGTCTTGTGGTTGAACTTGAATTTCAAACAGAAAATTGGAATTGTAACTGTTTACATCGAGTTCCCTCATTGGGAAAATGTTGCCAATTTCTGGATGAGTTACTAAAATGGATACTTTGCAGTAATGGACTGAGAGGAAAAGACAATAAAATAATACTTTATATTGTTGGCATTATTGGGAGGTATGCATGCAGTTCCTGCCTCCATAGCAACACATATAAGGGAAGTGAGTTCTGCACCAGGTCAGCAATGAGGTTGCCATAAGTGCCTTAAAATATTGTTGTGTATGGAAAAGGGGAAGTGTAGCTCAGAACTTTTACTTGGCTATGGTTGCTACTGCATTCCCAAATCAATGTAAAAGCTTCAATAGCAACAACAAAATGTGAAGCATCTCTTTTAAGCCAGGTTTTTCAAACCGCGGGTCATGAGTGGGTGTCAATCGGTTGTAGCATTCCCTATCGCAGGAGAAGCGCCCTATGGCTTTTAAGAATACTGACTCCGACCTGCTTTCAGGTTGAGAATGCCGGCCGCGACTGGGTTTTAAATGCGCACAATGCAATCTTCCTGCCAGAAGCAGCGACAGAGCTGCTCACGTGCCCGTCACCCTGTCGTCCGTGCTTCTGGCGTAAAATCACAGCGGAGAGATTCTTCCATTTTCCATTGCGAGCACGCAAGAGACAGGACTGTATCGATCGTTTTGTTATAAGGAAGCGAGTCCCAGAGACAGAAACAGGCCAGGATCTCACAGCTGAATCTGCTGAGGATAGCTGCTCAGCTGAGTCCACGGCAGGACAAAGCAGTGTGAATGTGAGCTGTATACAGAGCTCCAAGGCCTCGAGTGAACAACCCACAAAGAAGAAACTTATATAAAGATGATTTCTTGAGGTATGACTTTGTTAATTGCGCCAATGCAGAGCCCATGTGTGTTATATGCAGAGAAGTACTGGCAAATTAAAGTCTAAAACCCTCAATGTGAAAGGCATTTGAAGACTCATGGCGATTTCCAAGGATAAACCTAATTTTTTCCCAAAGGATGCAGTGAGAATTTAGCAGAAATGTAACATTGAATCACAAAGCACAATTAACCTGTTCTTTGGTAGCTTATTGCATAGCTAAAGAGAAAATTCTTCACGGTGTAGCAGAGAGATTAGTTCTCCCTGCAGCATTAGACATGGCTCGTACCGTCCTAAGGTCAGCTGAAAAACTTAAATGCATCCCACTTAGTGAAAACACAGTGGCTCGCTGAATTTGCGATATTGCTGAGAATTTAGAAGCCCACTTATTTCTCATTTAAAATCGGCATTGGACTTCTCCATGTAACTGAATGAAAGTAGAGATGTTTTGAATTGTGCAACCATGGTAGTTAAATTTAGGTATGTTTGGCACAATGAATTTGTTGAGGATTTACTGTACTTTAAAAAAAAAATAACAATAATTTTCATCGGCATTTGTATTTAAAAATAGTGCTTTGTAGACCGAAAACAATGCAGGAACAATGGTAATAGAAGTTAACACCATAAAACTGGAACATGAGCCACACGTTGTCACCATGTCTGTGACAGAGGTCCCAGTCCTATTTTACATTATTTACAATAGTATTCGTTTATACAGTCATTTGAAAGGTTCTTCCTGGGGCTGTGGAGTACTGCCAACCCACCTCCAGTATGGAGTTTATCAGTTGCTGCTTGGCTGCCCTCCTTCCTGTCCCTATGCTATGATTTCACCCCTGATCAATGCCTCGCAGAGCGTGGAAGGTGAGAGCACCCTTTTCTGGTTGCAGAATACATAATCGGCGATAGCTTGGGATATTTTGGTACAAAATTCCTAATCGACAAGTAGAGCTGTATCCAGCCTCTGTGGGGCGGGCTGGCGGCGCATGTTGTGCCCATCCTTTCTCCAACCACATGTCTATGTAACGCGGCATGTGGTCAGAGATTACAATTGTGGAGTATTCTGCCTTTGTTACCCCTGGAAGCACCCGTTTCACTATAACAAAAAGATCTCTGCGTGAGGAGGCCATATGCACGTGGGAGAAGGAGAATTATTTTTCTCTCATCTCGGTGGGGGGGGGGGGGGGGGGGGGAAACTTCCACAGGTCTAACACCCCCATCCCCAATCTGCTCCATGAAGGCTTCAGTTCTCGTGTCATGCCTGACACGTTACTTGTTTATCATAGAATTTACAGTGCAGAAGGAGGCCATTCAGCCTATCGAGTCTGCAACTGGCTCTTGGAAAGAGCACCCTACCCAAGGTCAACACCTCCACCCTATCCCCCTAACCCAGTAACCCCACCCAACACTAAGGGCAATTTTGGACACTAAGGGCAATTTATCATGGACAATCCACCTACCCTGCACATCTTTGGACTGTGGGAGGAAACCGGAGCACCCGGAGGAAACCCATGCACACACTGGGAGGATGTGCAGACTCCGCACAGACAGTGACCCAAGCCAGAATTGAACCTGGGATCCTGGAGCTGTGAATCAATTGTGCTATCCACAATGCTACCGTTCTGGGGTTCGATCTGTCCAAAGTCTGGTTCCGTGCACAGTTAAAGTAGCTGGTCAAAAGTTTTTGTTGCTACGTTCTAGAGATGTTTCAGACTTTGAAAGAGAAGTGGGTGAAAAATACTTTCCGTTTGAGCCCCCAAAGTCAATTATTAACTTACCGCTGATCTAAATGAAAAGACTGAACTTCTGCGCATTAAAAAATTTGCCACAATCTGTGAGCTGCCAGCATTCTGGAGTAGCGTCTGAGGCGTATCCAGTGCTGAGTAAAACAAGCATTTTGCTGCTGTTGCCCTTCACAACGTCCTACATGTGCAGGTTGGACTTTCCGTCCTCTCAAAGATGAAGACAGCACATAGGAACCCGCTGATCTCTGCACCTGATATGTGCATTGCCTCTCCTCCTGTGAACCTGATTGGAGTGAGATCATGAGGGTCAAGTAGGCTCACCGGTCACATTAAAGGTAAGCAAAGGTAAAGCCGGTGGTAAAAGTGGGTACCGGCAATAAAAGTTTGAAAAACACAGTTTTAAAGTAATGAAAGACCCCAATGTGCATTATGAAACATGGTATGTCACTAGGCCACATGAGATATTCGGTCAGATGGCTCAAAGCTCGATCAAAGCAGCACGGTAACACAAGTGGATAGCACTGTGTCCTTCACAACGCCAGGGTCCCAGGTTCGATTTCCCTGCTGGGTCACTGTGTGTAGTCTGCACGTTCTCCCCGTGTCTGCGCGGGTTTCCTCTGGGTGCTCTGGTTTCCTCCCACAGGCCAAAGATGTGCAGGTTAGGTAGATTGGCCATGATAAATTGCTCTTAGTGACCAAAAAGGTTAGGAGGGGTTATTGGGTTATGGGGAATAGGGTGGAATTCAGGGCTTAAGTGGGTCAGTGCAGACTCGATGGGCCGAATGGACTTCTACTACACTGTATGTTCAAAGAGAAATATTTTAGGAAGTGCCTTAAAGGAGAAAAATGAGGCAGAGCGGCAAAGAGATGTGCTTCAGAGCTTGTTGCCGAGGCAGATAAAGGCATCGCTGCCACTTGTGGAACCATTATAATTGGGTATGTACAAGAGGCCAGAATTAGTCTAGCCAAGTACTACCGAAACTAACAGTAGTTACACTGTTGTCAGTTACTTTGGTTAGGCTGCAGTGTTGATGGTGAAGAATGTTGGGTAATGTCCTTCACCCAGTTCCTCCTGGCGTGGATGTGGAATATTTGTTACACAATATTACTACAAAAGTTCAAGAGCTATAATGTGGCAAATGGTGCCAAAACGATAAATAATTAATGTGCAAAATGATCATCAGTTATTTACTAATGTTCAATTCACTTACATTTTACTGTGCAAATGATCAAACCTGTGGCATCTAAAGTAGCTTGTGTAGTAGGAGTATAAATGATTTTACCATTTATTTAAAATAATAGCTGGTATGTTGCTAAACTTTTTATATCAATTAACTTCTGGTTTTGGTGCTTTTGGCATTGGAGTCTAATGTGCATGCTTTTGGATGAAAGACTAAACCACAACGACCGGTTGCTGTTACTTCCTTCATTGCTTAAACAGCTTATGAGTCATGCAAAGTTTCATCAGAATCTGTGGCCCAAGTATTTCCACTGTCCATCCTAATAGTTGCCCCTTTTCAGCTTGCTATTTTTGTTATGAGTGCTCAAATACTGTACTTCTGTGATCAGAGATGTCTACCTCTGATTTATTTTTCTCATAACATTTTTGTCGTTTTTAAACTTTGAAGGGTACAAACGGTATTTCTGAACTAACTAAACTAGAATATGATGTTTTTTTTGTTTCATAACATTACTGTGAATTTTCTTTTCTGTTTTACACAAATTCTAGTTGGGTCAGTGTAGAAAAACTGATCTGAGCCTAGCCATTGTAAGCTGTTCAAGAGATGACCGGGTTTATAAAACAAAATGATCTGCATTCAGACTTAAGACTGGGATCTACAATATGCTTGTGAATGAGGGGTTGAGACTGAGTAAATTGTAGGACAGCAAGGAAGCTCTACCACAAAAGTAATTACAACCATTGCAAAGTTCAGCAGGATGTGCGTGCATTGATGGTGATCTATCTTCCCCTTTCTCTTTCATTAGTGTCACAAGTAGGTTTACATTAACACTGCAATGAGGTAACTGTGAAAACCCCCTAGTCACCACACAACGGCGCCTGTTCGGGTACACAGAGGGAGAATTCAGAATGTCCAATTCACCGAACAAGCATGTCTTTCGGGACTTGTGGGAGGAAACCAGAGCATCTGGAGGAAACCCGCAGAGACACGGGGGGAACGTGCACACTCTGCACAGACAGTGACCCAATCAATTTTCTAATATAATAATTATTTGGATATTTACAATGCAGTAAAGCTACATTCTCTTTTTCCTTCACTGCCAGTCCAATACTTTTATTCCAAGAGATGTTCTGCACAGTGGACTGATCGAGAGAAGTCAATGACTCTGCTTGTAAATTTGTCTGTCCTTCTGGAGTGTAGACTATTCAGCCCCTCAAGCCTGTTCCATTATTCAGTTAGATCATAGCTGTTCTATAGCTCAAGTCTGCTTCAATCCATAATCCTACTTTCATCCATAGTCCTACTTTCTTGCAAAATATTTCGCCCACTAGAGGGTATATTTTGTCAATCTCATTCCCATCCACTCATTAGTCTCATGTTAATCCATTGAACATATGAGAAATATGAGCAATAACAGGATATAGCCCTTAAGTTATTCCATCATTCATTAAGCTAATGCCTGATATTTGACCATACTCCACTATCCCACCTGATCTCCATTTCCCTCGTTACTTCAGTTCAAAATTTTTTTGATCTCAGATATTTGGTAAATTTTGTCACTCCCACTGCTGACGCCATGGACTATGCCAGCAGATCAAAATATCACTGTCTTTCTCCACATCTGCCTGTAAATGTTTACTCCGTTATGAACAAGGCCCTTATCATACATGATCTTATTGTAAATGAGTTCATCATCTGTATATTCATAACTGATACCTGACTCGTAAGTGATGACAGCATTGGAAGCCTGATTACTTGCTGACTTCATTCTTAAACAGATTGGCTCTAATTTTAAGATTACACCTGCATGTTCTGAATTCCTTAAACTGCTGCAAATAATTACTCAGTCATATGTGTTTTGTGTCACCTTGCTCAACAGAGAAGAAGGTTTAGTTCTTAAATACATCTGCCATTGGGTGTGGATGAATGCTTGTTGGCTCTAGTTTATTGTTGTCGATGACTTTATGATGTTGGATATGTGGCCCAGTCCCTCGGGGTACAGGTGAGCTTCACTGATTAGATTCAAGCACTGATTAACTGGCTCTATTGAGTGCCTTCCTTTCCTTCTTGTAGTTCGAGCAATGGAGTGAATAACATTGGTGACTGGATTATGCTTTGAAAAAAACTGCTGCTTTATTAAATGGAACATTTTTTGTATCTTGGTACTTTTGTGTCTCCTGTTAATAGTAATTATATTCTAAATGGAATTAAATTCAACTCCCGTCCGCCCCATGTGTGAGGTGGGATCAGGATGCCATGTATCCGTTGGAAAAACAGGAGACGGAGAGGCTGTTACTTTCCTGACTCTTTTCTCCTCTCTCTCACCCGCGCTCTCATTTAATCCCGTCGGGACTGCCAGAAATCGCCATGGCAGGTTGCCACTGGTTTTCCAGCCAGTGGATGGGGCCACTGCTGCGACCATTAAATTCAGGCCACAAAGTGCACAAGTGGGTACTTGGCCTCTGATGTCTTTTACTTCTCATAATGTCCTTTATTAAATAAGCAAGATGTTGGATTTGAATTTTACCATATTGTCTTCTCCTCCTTTAGTTCTATTTTTGGTTTATCTGTTCTGTTTTGCCTCTTTTGTTTTATGCAATGTTCCAAAGAACTTTCAGCTTTAAAATGCAAAGGAATTAAAACTGGAGAAGTTGAACGTACTTCAGCATTTTGATGGAGTAAATTAGGAAAACCTGATTCCACTTGGATATATCTGATAGCCTACCCACACGGCATACAGCCTCCCTACCAGTGGTAGTAGGTTCCCCTCTCCTTTTTGTTGGTGTCTCGTCCCTCTTGAGGGCCCCCCCATTCCACTTGACCTATTGGTTGTTGGCTACAAACAGGTCCTGGATCAAGTTGGTGAATGGACTCCACGTCCTGTAGAAGCCCTCTTTCAACCCCCGGATGAGGAATTTGTTTTTCTCCGTATGGAGAACTTCCGACAGGTCGACCAGCTAGTCCTCAGCTTTAAGTGGTGCGGCTGATCCCTAACTGGGCAGGATGCTTTGGCGGGCGTCAGCCCTCCTCTCCATAAAGAGTTCTGTCTGTTCCGAGAACCCGAAAACTGCCACCTTTGAGCACTACTCCACCCTCATCCCCACAACCTTGGACATTGCCTCAAAGAAGGCTGTCCAGAATGCGACAAGCTTGGAGCATGCCCAGAAGAACATGTGAGGTGTGTTTGCCCAGGCCTCCCTAGCACTATTCACATTTGTCCTCTGCCTCCGGGAAGAACCTGTTCGTTCGTGTTCTGGTTAAGTGTGCTGTATGTACCGTTTTCAGCTGCATTAGGCTTAGCCTTGTGCATGTGGAGGTGCAGTTGATACTGTTCAGTGCTTCGCTCCAGAGTCCCCCACCCTATTTTAAAACCTAGCTCCTCCTCTCATTTTTCTATTGTCCCGTCCAGTGGGGAGTGTGCCTTCCCCAGTAGTCGCCCTGTCTACACATTTTGAAGATGGTGTCCGTTTTGGCTGGCGTAACCTATGGTTGTTGCAGATGGGGGCCACGATGATTATTTTGGTCAGACCGAAGTGTTGACTTAGCTGGTTCCACGACCGGAGTGTGGCTATTACCACTGGACTTGTAGAATGCTTGGCTGGTGGGCTGGGAGTGCTGCTGTGACCAGGGCTCGGA
The DNA here is from genome assembly GCF_902713615.1 of Scyliorhinus canicula. Classification (NCBI taxonomy): domain Eukaryota; kingdom Metazoa; phylum Chordata; class Chondrichthyes; order Carcharhiniformes; family Scyliorhinidae; genus Scyliorhinus; species Scyliorhinus canicula. The sequence goes on from NC_052166.1 coordinate 56,795,719, forward strand.
GGGATGTCCCTGTGCAGGAACTCCCCTCTGTTTTTAAAAATTTTATTTATTTTTTAAATTTAGTGTACCCAATTCATTTTTTCCAATTAAGGGGCAATTTAGCATGGTCAATTCACCTAGCCTGCACATCTTTGGGTTATGGGGGCGAAACCCACACAAACACGGGGAGAATGTGCAAACTCCACACGGACAGTGACCCAGAGCCGGGATCGAACCTGGGACCTCGGCGCCGTGAGGCTGCAGGGCTAACCCACTGCGCCACCGTGCTGCCTCCCCTCTGTTTTTATCAATTTGACTTCTGGTTCCTTTATCCATCCCTTTACTCTTTCCGCTGTTGCTGTCCAGTGATAATATTGCAGATTTGGAAGGGCCAGGTCCCCATGCTTCTCTTTCTTTACAGAGTTTTTGGGGGATCCTTGGGTTCTCCTCCTCCTCCTCCTGCTCCATACACGCACACCTCTGGAGTCCTTGGTTCAAATCCCACCATGGTAGATGGTATGATTGTCCGGTGGAAGGTATGGGTGAGCTGAAAAATTTGATCCCTCCTTCCTGCCTAATTTTGTGGGGATGCAAGGGGACAGTGGGTAGCATTGAGCATTTACACCAGCATATTTGTAATTTAGAAGGCTGAGGGGGAATCTTAAAGAAACATATGGGTTATTTCCACTGGCAGTTGAAACTAGAACTAGGGGGCATAGCCTCAAAATAAGGAGGAGCAGGTTTGGGACTGAGTTGAGGAGGACCTTCTTCATCCAAAGGATCTTGAATCTGTGGAATTCCCTGCCTAGTGAAGCAGTTGAGGCGACCTCGTTAATGGTTTTTAAGGCAAAGGTTGATAGATTTTTGAACAGTAAAGGTTACGGTGAGCAGGTGGGTACGTGGAGTTGAGTCCACAAAAAGATCAGCCATGATCTTAATGAATGGCAGAGCAGGCTCGAGGGTGCAGATGGCCTACTCCTCCTAGTTCTTATGTTCTTATAATACAAATCTTTTATGTGTTATCTATTGCGCTTCAGATACAGTTACTCTGTGTGAATTGCAAAGAAATTACAGCTAGTGTCGAGAGAGATCCTGCACATTAGTTCTTGTAATAAATTACTTTTTGAAGTCTAGATTGGCAGTTTGTAAGTAAATTACTTGTAGATTCAGTTGTCCGAAGCTCATGAGGGTTTACTCTGGGCGTAGCATAGTGGTTAGCACAAATGCTTCACAGCTCCAGGGTCCCAGGTTCGAATCCCGGCTTGGGTCACTGTCTGTGTGGAGTCTGCACATTCTCCCCGTGTGTGCGTGGGTTTCCTTCGGATGCTCCGGTTTCCTCCCACAGTCCAAAGATGTGCAGGTTAGGTGGATTGGCCATGCTAAATTGCCCTTAGGGTCCAAATTGCCCTTAGTATTAGGTGGGGTTACTGGGTTATGGGGATGGGATGGAGGTATGGGCTTGGGTGGGGTGCTCTTTCCAAGAGCCGGTGCAGACTCGATGGGCCGAATGGCCTCCTTCTGCACTGTAAATTCTATGAAATTCTATGAAATCTTGGCTCCTGAAAATTGGCAGTGTTCTCACAGCATCTTAAGAAAAGCATTTTCCTCACATAGGTGCAGGAATGAGTTATGAAACTCCAGAGGCAACATGTTGTAAATTTGAAAATAAACTAAATTATTTTGCAGTTGAGTGTCGAATTTCTAAGACCTGTGTTTTTATTAATGGATTTGACAGTATTAACTGAAGTTTGAATTTCCATGAAAATAATTTATAACACTATATTAATCACCTAAATTTTGAAGATTTATTTGATGTCTGGAGCTTTAAAGAGCTCTTACATTAGTTAAAAAAAATTACCAGTATTTCCTTTTAAAAATAAGTGGCAAAATTAGATGAGTGGTGCCATTCGAATAGCAATTGTATGGGACAATTCTAAATTTAAATGGAATACTGATGAGCAATTCAATGTAGAGGGCTGGTAACAAATTAGGACATTTAAATCTCCATGTCTAAGATTGGAATTCAATTTTAATACTCGACTGATTAGTGGATTGACACACTCGAAGCAGACATTGGACACTTATGGAAAGATTAGATACTTTTGAGTAATGAAAGCAAGATACTGTGAATTCTGAAAATCTGAAATAAAAATGTAAAATGCTAGAAAACCTCAGCCAGTCTGGAAGCATCTTCAATAAAGAAACAGTTAATGTTGAATCTAATTTGACTCTCATCAGAACCTATTTGATGAAGAGTCACATTAGACTCTAAGCATTAACTCTGTTTCAGTGTCCACAGATGCTGCTGGATATTTTTGGGCACAGACTAACAGCAGAAAATTGCCTAATATCGATCTTGCTATGCTTTTCATATTCTATGATTCTGACTCTGATCTCCCATTTTCCAACTCTACGATTTTTAGGATTGCAATTTGTTTAATGGACGTGGAGATGTGCTGCCTCTAACTTAATTGATGTTTTAGTTTTTACTATTCGAACAGCAAATGGTTTTTGTTGCATAAATGATACTGGTTTTATAAATTTGCAGCCTATATATAGCTTGCATTGCCTACTCAGTCCCAAATCTGCTCCCCCTTATTTTGAAGCTATGCCCCCTAGTTCTAGTTTCAACCGCCATATGTTTCTTTAAGATGCCTACACTGACTACTGCTTTTCAGATCTCATTAAAAAGTTAATCATTGAAGCAAAATGTTACCTTTGTTCATGGAATCAAAGTGTGGAAGGAATCCATTCAGCCCATCGAGTCTGCACGGACCCTCTGAAAGAACATCCTACGTGGCCCAATCCCCGGCCCATCCCACAAAATAATCTCTCCTAGGGGCAATTTGGCACAGCCAGTCCACCTAACCTGCACATTTTCAGGTTTCACATGCTGCTGGAGGAAACCCACGCAAACACGTGAAGAATGTACAAACTCCACACAGTCACCCAAAGAATCGAACCCGGATCTCTGACGCAGTGAGGCAGCAGTGCTAACCACTGTGCCACCCCTGTTTGTTCTCGAATCTAATATACAATATATTCTTTAAACTGTAATCTCTAGTGAAATGACGCTACCTTGATGGTAATTGTGCCCTCTTTGAAGTAATGGAGGATATAAAAGAAAGGAAAATGCTTGTGATATACAAAGTATGTTGAGTTTTGAAATTCCTGCCAGGCAGAACATTCAGGTCATGCAAAAGGTATTTCACATTTTCCCACCAAATAAGCAATAATGATCTACTAAAGGCAATTTTAAAAAATGCTCTCGGGGAGAAAACTTAACTCCCTCGGGTGCAAGGGCAGGTAAAAACTTGTTGCAAAAAAATTGTTGCAGTCTATTTAAAGGAGGAGTGTATTGTGTCATCTTGAAGCCATTTAACCCGTTGCACATTGGAAGCTCTAGTCCTTTCAAAATATTAATATCTTTCATTTTATCTCTAAAACGCATGATTTTGCTGTGATTTTGCTGGAATTTAAATGGCCATAAAGTCACACTTTGGAGTGAGAGGCGATTTTCAACCTGTTGCTGAATCATTATCTGCACTGCTGAGTTGAGATCGGATTTGGCCATATGAGGTCCTGATTTCTAATTGTTAATGGAACAGAGCCATGCTAAAAGATCAAGTATTATTTTATCCTTTTTAATGAGAGGAAAATTTGGAGAGAAAGACAAACCTGGGGTTGTCCTGTTGCTGTATGCAGTTGATTTGATCCTTTTGGGAGAGAATTGGGATCGGGTTGCCCCCATTCCAAAGTGCAAGTGAAGCAAGGAATATTCAGGAACCCAGATGAAAACACCGGTTATTTTAAAAGTTTAGAATCAGAATTTTCATGTCCCCTAAACTACTCAGACCAGATAATCTTTTGTGAAGTTGTGATTATTTGTAAAGTTTGCTTTTTGTATATTTTAAAATATTACATTACTGAATCTTGTTCCTTATTTCCATTAAGTTCTAGTTTTGAAACTTGCTCTCTTTGTCTCTCCAACTAGCTTGTGTCCAGTTAGTAGAAACATAAACTGGTCTGGCCAACTTGGAATCAAACTTCCATGACCCAGATAGGAAAAAGCACACAGCTAGGCCTCCTGCCTCCTCCTCCTCCCACAGTCTCAGCCTGCTCTTTTCATTTTCATCCGAGCATGGTGTCCCATTGACAGAACACTTTCTCAGAATTATCCAATTTCTGTGACATCTTGTTGGGCATATATAATATTGTTTACCCTTTCTCTGTAGGCTTGTACCTTGATCTCACTCTCTAGGTTTCTTGCAGTTTTTGTATGTGGTACTGTATTTGTGTTAATCACATTAATTGTTCATATAAAGTATTCACCCAGGTAACCAAATTTTGTTTGGGTGGGGGAAAGAACTGGGAGAAGGCCATATTTGTGGTTGTTTTACATTTGTTAATCCACCAAGCTTGGATCTCTGCAATAGCATGCACAAGTGGCCCTCCTTCATCTCAGTGGGTCGCAAGATTAAAATCCAGTTTGTTCACTAACCAGGATCTCATGAATAAGATTAAATACATTTATTACATCAAATATTTCATAACGAGTTATAGAAAATCCTTAATCATTTGTATGTTATGGAGCTCTTATCGATTTCAAATAGTTAAGAACAAAATAAATATTTACACTTTGGACACAGCATGGCTTTCACAGTCAATGTAGTGTGCAATCAGTATACATCTCACTTTCCCTTGCTTTACGTGTGATCAGTTATTCTGGTAGGAAGAAAACTACACTGATGGAAATCAGCAGAATGCGGCAATCCTGCAAGTGGGCAACAGTCAACAAAATGTCTTGTGGGCAGCTTGCCCACCACTGTTCTAGGCCCCAGGCTTGGAATTTGCTCCCTAAACCCTTCTGCACCTCTCCTCCTTTAACGCCGTGATCAAGGTTTTAGTTATCTGTCCTGATTTCGCTTCCTCTGGCTTTGTATCCAAAACATTGAAAAAATACTTTGATTGCTATTGTTCTTGAATGCCTTGGAATGTTTACTAAAATGCAAATTGTTGAAGAGAAGTTGTATTAACTCTGTGCATGGGATAAACTCATTAGTTGCGTGAGTGCTGTTATGCAACTTTGGCTGTATTAGGTTCCATTTCATTCAAGTTTATTTGCTATTTGTGGGAAATGTCTGCCCGAGTTTTTAAAAAAAAAATTAGCTTGGCCCAAATCCAGTAACGTTTTGGATGTGTAAGCAATGTGTTCTTGGAACTGAAAATACCTCTATTGCAGAATTTTTCTTGGAGCCAACTTTCGTTGCATAAAACATCATGCATGCTCAATATCAGAACTTCTGTGGTTTCCATAAGAGAAATGATGCATAAAGCCCCGGATAATTGTGAGACAATTTGGGCAGCCTTTGTGCAAACATGGCCAAATACCGAATAAATAGCTTCCTTGAGGCAGGTTTTATAATTTACAAGGATCTCCGTGAGTACTTGTCAGCAGTGATGGTGACAACTATAGTTTAATTTTGAACAGATGATTTTGCACCAGATGATCTTTTTGATAAGGGAGCTGTAGTTGGTTTTGTGGCGTGCAAGCTAAGTTGTTTGTGTTAACCAGGCCACGTACAAAAATCTTTTGCGTAGCTATCATGTAATACTCCTGAATATGACGTGACTAACCAGCTGTAATGGCGGCACAGTGATTAGCACTGCTGCCTACAGTGCTGAGGACCCGGTTTGAATCCAGGCCTGGGTCACTGTCCGTGTGGAGTTTGTACATTCTCCCCATGTGTGCGTGGGTTTCACCTCCACAACCCAAAGATATGCAGGTTGGGTGGATTGGCCATGCTAAATTGCCCCTTAATTAGAAAAAAACTAATTGGGTACTCTAAATTGATTTAAAAAAAGACTAACCAGCTGTATAGTTCCCATTAACTGTCATGCAGAAAGATGAATAAGGACGGCTATATATTGTACACCTTTGTTTATTTGGATGGTCGTACCAAGCAAACGAGTTGTGTCCCTGTTAACTGGCAACTTCAGTAAAGGTCTGACAATCGTGCATGTAAATTTGACTACTCCTGTGCAATATGTGAAGGATGATGATAACTGCTGCAGTGCTCCAGCTAAATATGAGCTGAGCTGTTAGGATTTTACTACAGATGGATGACCAGACACATTCATTTTTGTGGTTTCAGCAATGTGCAGAAGAACTGCTTGAATGCCTTTTATAGCTGATGTGGAACTGTGACTCAGCAACAGGATTTGCTTTTTGCATGCTTTACCCTTATGTTGTGTTACTTAATGCAGACACTGTTAGAGGTCTGAATAGCAATTGTCTCTAAAATACAAAGATTAAATTATGTTATGTCTTCTGGTCGGCTGTTCTAAACTTGCATTGTATTGCAAAACATTTACAGTACAGAAACACATAACTTGGCTCAATTGGTTCATGTCCCACATGCCTCCTTCCACCTTTCATTTAACTGCAGTAGCATATTATTTTATTCCTTTCTCCCCTCATGTTAGTATCCCCTTATTGTGGAAGGGGTAGCTTGATTGCTACCCCTTCCACAAACATTGAATCCCTCCATCTCCGAAGAACAGTGGCAACCGTGTGTACCATCTACAAGATGCACTGCAACAACTCACCAAGGTTCCCTCGGCAGCACCTTCCAAACCCACTACCATCGAGAAGGAAAAAAGAAAGGAAATGTCGCCACAGTTCCAGAGGACTACAGGCTGCTCATCCCCTTAGAGAGCGCTGACTGGTGATGATTTAACCTGAGGGTAACCACACCTCGGGCGAGGGTAAGGTTGAGAAAGCGAGGTCATCATGAATAGCCTCAGCTGGTACGGGAATTCAACCTGCACTTTTAGTGTCGCTCCGCTTCACAAACCAGTCGCCAGCCAACTGAGCTACCTGATCATCCAGAAGGGCAAGAGCAGCATATACCTGGGAACACTAAGATCTTCCTGTTTATGTCCTTTGTTCCCATTTTCTTTAAATTTATTTTATTATTTTTGCCCTGTGGACCCATAGCCGGAATGTGCTTTTAAGCAGAGGATTCGAGCTGAAGCAGTGTGCTTGTCAGGACATTGTGTTCCTAGGTTTTGTATTTTGGAGAGGAGAAACAGCCTCGTTGGCACAGAGTGAATCTTAGGAACCAGGCTTCGAGGAAGTCCATTCGATTGGTTAGTTGGCAACCTGTAGGTTGCCCAGGGACAGTGTTCCGCCTGACAACAGTCAGTGATTTGTTTTTACGTGCTGTTTTTTGTGAGAACTGGGCAGAAGTGTTTAGACTTTGGAAGTTAAAGGGACAGTCTCTCTCGCTGCTGAAATGAAGAACTGCTTTATTGTTGTAAAACCAGCACAACTTTGCTGTAAACTTGAAATAATCCTGAATGTACAGAAAAAGCAGATAACCGTGCCAAAAAAAAAACACATCTCCGGTCTAGAAGGAATAAGTACCTAAAAAAAAGCTCAGCCAAGGACATCGGGTATTTAAAAATAACATCTAACTTCACTTGTGTCGCAACTCCGGGTCAAGTGGAGTTGGAATTGACCAGTGTGTTGTGGAGGTTCCCTTCCAAGCCCCACACATCCTGACTTGTAAATATATCACTGTTCCTTCACTGTCACTGGATCAAAATCCTCGAATTCCCTAACTAATAGCACTATGGGTGTACCTACACCTTGGGGACTGCAGCAATTTAAGAAGGCATCTCACTACCACCGTTGAAGGGCAGCTAGGGATGGGCAATAAATGCTGTTTTAGATCAGTGTTCTTCATACATTTTTTCCAGGGACCCATTTTTACCAACCGACCAATCTTCGGGACCCACCATGGCCGACCCACGCCGGCCGACCTTCGCGACCCACCATTTTCTCTTACCTTGTTTGCTGCCGTCCGCGGGCCGCGCCCCGAGTTTGACAATGCACGTTTTAGATGGTTACAACTGTTATAAGCAGGATAGTTACCCAAGAAAAGTTAGAATTAAAATTGCTCCTAATTCTTGGGTAACTAGAGTACACACACTCCCCCTCCCCGCTACTACCCCTCGCCCCGACTACCGACCGGATCCCTCTACTAATCCGTAACCCTCCCACTAACATACCTACCTATCTTACACACTTAAATTCTCCTTGGCATGTTAAAGTGGCTGGGACCTTTAAACATACCTGCTAGACTACAGAAAAGAGGCCCAGCTTGTTTCATTTTTCCTGATAACTATAATCCCTCCATTCTGGTACTGTCCTAATATATTGTTTCACCACCTCTGCTGCCTCTATATCCTTTTTGAAGTATGGTGACCAGAATTGCTCAGAGTATTCTGAGTACAGTCTAACTAACCAGTAATGTATGTGGAGTCTGTGCGGAGTCTGCACGTCCTCCCCGTGTGTGCGTGGGTTTCCTCCGGGTGCTCCGGTTTCCTCCCACAGTCCAAAGATGTGCGGGTTAGGTGGATTGGCCATGCTAAATTGCCCGTAGTGTCCTAAAAAGTAAGGTTGGGGGGGGGGGTTGTTGGGTTACGGGTATAGGGTGGATACGTGGGTTTGAGTAGGGTGATCATTGCTCGGCACAACATCGAGGGCCGAAGGGCCTGTTCTGTGCTGTACTGTTCTATGTTCTATACAAGTTTAACATATATCATCTGTGGTTTTTCAATTGTATCCCTCTAGAAATGAACCCCAGGACTTTTAATGGCTTTATTAAGCTGCATCACTCTTTAATGCTATGTGTATCTGTATTGTTAGATCCCTCTGCTCTTCTTTTTTTTCTTTTGTTAAATGCATTTTATTCCAACTTGTATCAAAGTAGGTTACAGCATATAAACACCCCAGGAAACACTCTTCCCAATAACCAACTATACAGTTTGTACAGATTTTCCTCCTTTTTCACCCCCCGCTCCCGGCGATGAACAGCTCCTCAAACATGGTCACAAAACATCCCCCACCTTTTCTCGAACCCTTAATTCATACCTTGTCTTCTCTAACAGCAGGAAGTTGTACAGGTCACCCAACCATGTTGCTACCCCCGGTGGCGATGCCGACCGCCACTCCAGCAAAATTCGTTGCCATGCAATCAGTGAGGCGAAGGCCATGATATCGGCCTTCCTCCTCTCTGAGCTCCGGTTTCTCTGAAACCCCAAATATCGCCACCAAAGGGTCCGGGTCCACTCCCTCCTCCACTATCCTGACTAAGACCACGAACACTCCTGCCCAGAATCTTCTCAATTTCTCACAACCCCAAAACATGTGCGCATGATTCGCCGGCCCACACCTCTCACACTCATCTGCTACCCCCCTGAAAGAACCCACTCATTCTCGCCCGAGTCATATGCACCCTGTGCACCACCATGAACTGTATCCGGCTCATTCTTGCACAAGAGGAGGTCCCGTTTACCCTTCGCAGTGCCTCACTCCATACTCCCCAATTGATCTCCATTCCCAACTCCGCTTCCTATTTCTCCTTGATCTTCACCACCCGCTCGCCTCCCTGCCCCCCAGCCACTTGTATATATCTCCAATTCTTCCCTCCCCATCCACATCCGGAAGCAGCAGTCGCTCCAGCTGGGTGTATCCCGGCAATCTAGGGAACCCCTTCCAGACCTTTTGTGCAAAGTCCCTAACCTGTAGATACCTGAACTCAATACCCCTTGGCATCTCTACCCTCTCCCTTAACTCCTTCAGACTGCGAACCCTTCCTCCCAAATACAAATTCCTTACCTTGACCAGCCCCACTTCCCTCCACCTCCTGTATACACTATCCATCCCATCCGGCTCAAACCCAGGATTCTCACACAGGGTGTTAGCACTGACATCCTTTCCACCATAAAATGCCTCCTCAGCTGATTCCATATCTTCACCGTGGACTGCACCACTGGGCTCCCTGAATACCTACTCGGAGCCATTGGCAATGCTGCTGTCACCATAGCCCTCAAATTAGACCCCTTACAAGATTCCTCCTCCATCCTAATCCACTTCTCCTTCCCACCACTGCTGCACCTTGTCCACATTCGCCGCCCAATAATAATGAAGCAAGTTAGGCAACGCCAAACCCCCCCTGCTGCCTCGCCTCTGTAGCAGGGTCTTCCCCACCCTCGGCACCTTCCCCACCCAAATAAAGTCAGATGATTGTGTCCACTTCCCGAAAAAAGGCCTTTGGTATAAAGATCGGGAGAGCCTAAAAGATAAACAAGAATATTAATTTTCACCACTTGGACTCTCCCTGCCAACGCTAAATGCAGTGTATCCCACCTATTAAGATCCTCCCTGGCCTCCTCCTCCAGCTTCAAAAAGTTTTACTAATGGAGCCCCGTCTATTCCCTCGCTACCTGAATCCCCAAGTACCTAAACCTATCCCTCGCTGCTGTAAATGGCATGCCTGCTGTGCCAGCTCATTCACCGGGTGATCCCTCTGCTCTTCCACCCCATTGACACTTGTAAGTTAATTTCACTTAATTTCAAATGAGTACGCCCTCTGTCTTCCTACTAAAATGTATTACTTCACACTTGTCTAGAGGTTCACTGGCCAAGTACAGACTCATTCTGCAAGTTTGTAATCTGGAGAAACATTGTATCATGCTATTCTTGGTCCCATTGTTTAAAAAGACCGATTTGCATTTGGTTCCTTTCAACCTTTAGTGCCTTGCTACTTTGTAACCAATGAGATACGTGGGTTTGAGTAGGGTGATCATTGCTCGGCACAACATCGAGGGCCGAAGGGCCTGTTCTGTGCTGTACTGTTCTATGTTCTATGTTCTAAGTACGATTGAAGTGTAAGAAATATGGCAGCCGAGTAAGTTGCACAGAGTAAGCTCTGAACGAGTAAGCACCAATAGAATAATGACCAGATAATGATGTTTTAGAGATAATTAATGGACAGGTGATTGGGAATAACTTTCCCTGCTCTTTTTTTTTTAAATGGTGCCATGTGATCTTTTACATCTACCCCAGAGCTGTTGGGGCCTTGGGTTAATATCTCACTTACAAGTGACAGTGCAGCAGTCCCTCAGGACTATATGGAGTGTCAGACTTGAACCCACAGCGTACTGATTCTGATGTTTGGATGCCACCCACTAAAAAAAAGTAGAAACACAATTCAGAAGACCTGAAGGAGAAACAGTTTGAATTTCAGTTCAATGCTATTTTAGTGTCGGAAACCCAATCTGACTGCAACAGCAGAAAATAATATGATTACCTCCACCACTGAAGGTGGGCGGGAATAATGTTGTTGCCAGACTAACAATGTATCTCAAAAGCTAGACAGACTTCAATGTAACTTAGACTAGAGATGGGGTATGGTCCAAGGAAAAACAGATTAGTTTTTGGCGATGATGTGGATCCAAATCCTGATCCTAAAATTGATTTTTAAAAACCTGTCAATTTTGGGGGGTGGGGTAAAATGACTTTCTTTTTTAAAAGAATGTTGTGGGCTGCTTTCTTTAGAATGTTTTAGAATATTGTGAATTTTTAGATGTTGTGGAGCGTGTCATAGCTGTCATTCTAAGCAGAGTATTCAGAGCAGATTGTTGGGTGTGGATTGATCTAAAGCCTGCACAGTGAGATGGAAGCTTTTTGTTTCATTTTTCAGCCTTGTAGTTGTAGACTAGTTAAGGAAGAGCTGTGTAATAATGACACCATGGACATGATTTAACAGGGCAAGTTCTGAATGCCGTAGCGAGCGAGGTTTCCTGCAAGCTCCTCGACGGCCGTGTTGGCGAGCTCCTGACCGCTATCTAACAGCACAGTCAGTTTTGGGGGCCCTTGTGAATTCCTTTCTAGGTGAGCTCACACTTCGAATTATTTTCATCGCTGGGTAGCTGAGCTCGCTGCACAAATCGCCTCCTCCGAGATCGGGCCGTCGTTTTTAAAGGGAGCCCCGATTTCGAAGTTAGATTGTGGGTCCCCACACCCCCCACCCATGGGAAATATCGCTCCCCCCACACACACGCACATGGGCAATACCCCACAGCTCCCCAGTGAGGACACCCCACTATGGGGTCACGAGGTCTCTCCACAACCCCTTTCAGCCCCCCCCCCCCCCCCCCCTTTTGGGACCTCTACACCACCCTCCCCAACTTTCCAGAGGCCTCTTCATAACTACCCTTCAGCTCCCCACCCTCGGCTCCGTACCTCTCTCATCCCTCCTTTCATAGGCATCGCTACCCTCATGTGCTGACCTCATGGCAGTGCCACCCTGACAACCAGGCACCTGTGCACTGCCATCCTGGCAATGCTCCTGCCAGCCTGACAGTGCCAATGAGCCAACCAGGCAGTGCCAAGGTGTCTGCTCAGGGAGACCCAGAGTGCCACCCAGTCCCTTACCAGCCATGAACCTCCAATAGCCTGGGAAACCCTCCGGGTTCTGTTCCTCTGTTCCTCATTTGTGTGGACCAGCACTAATCGTCGCTCGCGGCACCTCTCGCTGGCGAGCCAGTTAGATCCCAGGTGGTCTTTGGATATGCCGACAATCTCGCTTAAGCGATGGATATTTACCTTGTTTAGGATTATTGGTTTCTCACCGCATCTAGGCAAGTTCTAGAATCCACCAACGGGAGCGATCCGGTTACATCACAAACCACTTAGCACCTGATTTAGGCCGTTCCCGCGAACTACTGCTGTTTACCTGTTTTGGAATGATGTGTCCCTGTACAAGGACTCGTGGCTGGAATTAGACTAAATAATTGTAATTATTTCTCGAGTTATCTGAGTACGAGATGAAAATGGTGTTCACTCTAAGATCTTATGTAAAGTGTTTGGACACTAACACTCAGTGGAAGAGAATTGTACAGTCTGCATTGCAAGATGGCTGATATGTGGAATACATGGTGACTCGGGGCCAGTATTCTGAAATTGACTTGAGGGCTCATTATTCTGGGCCATATGGGCGAAATGCTGCTCTGCAACTTGAGCAATAGTTGTCTTGAGTGGCTACCACAGGATGCAGAGAATGAATTGCTATCATACATCGCCGATCTTGAGCGCGTTGAAAACTCTGTAGACAAGGTCTAAAAAGTGTTTTGTGCATCCCCGAACAAATATAGTCAACCAGTAATGTAAAACGTTTCTGATGATTGGACAGTAAACTTTAAAACAAACTTGTAACACTTCTAGAATTTTTGATAGTGGTTTCTTGCTTCGAATTAAATATTGGCTTATATCTAACCAAGTTCCCCTTTGAATAACTCAATTTCTAAATAAATTCATACAACTTTGAGAAGCTCCAGCATCATTACGCATACAGAATTTAAAAATCAATTTTGATCTGTAACTTTTTGTGGATCTCTGATGCATCGTAGGTGACTGATGCATACACCAAGCAATTTTACAATCACACGTTTTGGACTAGCTTCAAGCCCAGTTACGTGTTTTATGCCATTACATCTCACGACATGGTTAATAAATATTTTTGTAACAGAGGGTCAATAATTTGTTCACGCATGCGGTTCACTGATTTGTTTGGTTTGATTGTTAAGTATAATCTGGATCTTAACCTGGTACCATGGGCATTTATATTGTTGGTGTTTCAAAGATTGGCAGGAAAAAAATCATATGGTAGCATTTTCACTTGTGGCGAGACTAAAACTAGGGACAATATATTATATAATTAATTCAGGAGACACATCGTTTTCCGAAGAGTGGTGCGAATGTGACACTTGCCAGCTCAACTCATCCTTGTGGTAGCGAGGGAAAACTGCATAAATGTGAGAAAAGAATGGGTTATGCTGATCGATTTTTGATGAAGTAAGGTGGAAAGAGCTTCATGTGGAGCATAAATACAAGCATGGATCAATTGGGACAAATGTCCTGTTTCACTGTTATATGTTCTACACAATTATGTAGTCAAATACAGACAGTTGGAGGGGAAGGAAAGTTAACATCCATCTTTTGTTACCTCCATCCAACTAATTATGTAGCGACATTAATTATGTTGGCATTGACACTCAATATAATGATTCAAAACAAAATCTTTCCATTTTCTGACTAAGTTTGTGAATTCTGTTTGGTAGTTAGTCAATACCTCGGAGGTAATTATGTCACAGATTGTCATGGGATAAATGACCAGTCAATGTTTTCTTTTACTTGAAATTGGTTGAGGGAGAAATGTTGGTTATTACTAGGCAAACTCCTTCTCAGATAATGCTCTGCATTCTTCCCTTAAAGCAATCAGACAAGATATCATGCCCCATATGAAAGATTGCACCGTCACATCTTAACTTGCCACTGAATTATGTTGTTATCCGGAATTTGGTCTTTAACCACTCCCACCTCAAAAGAAGGTGGAAGCAGAACCTTTGAATATTTTTAGGGTAGAGATTTGATGAACGCTTGATAAGCAAAGGAGTGAAATATTATGGGAGCTAGGTGGGAACATGGAGGTTACATTCAGATCAGCCATGATCTTGTTAAATGGTGGAGCAGGCTTGATGGGTTGAGTGGACTGCTCCTGCTAGTTTGTATATAACTTGTGCATTCTCCATGGCAGTGTCTCAGCAATAACCAATCAATAACTTGTCAACCAATCAACACTCTCTTCTCATGAAGTAAAAATTGTTGGTTCCTTTACATTTGGTATTGCAAATGTTCTGATAAGTGCAAGATAAAAAAATGGCAATTTTTTCCCAAGTGATATTCAATTTTGTACGACCAAACCACTTTTTTGTTTCACTTTTTATTAAAACAGTACTCTTTTGGTTACAATGTGCTCCTTTAATCTTTCAGATTCCCAACGCTCCCACCTGACCTCGTTCACCATGAAGTTGATGGACAAATTCCATTCGCCGAAAATAAAACGAACCCCATCAAAAAAGGGAAAACCAGTGGAAATAACTATTAAAGCTAGCACAGAAAAACCTCCAACCAAGGTTAGTTCTGCAATGCTACCCATTGTGTAAGGAAAATGTAATGTGTGATGAATATAGGATTTTTAAATATAAATTGTATTACATGTATCTTTGCAATAATGTTATTAAGAACCTTGGTTAAGGTATCCAGACTCTGTCTGCTATTGCTGCAATTAGGAGGTCGTAAAAGGTGAGGCCATGATTAATTTCAATTATTTACTTAATTAAAGAATTGCCTAATAGAACTTGATTGCTGGAGATTAGATAATTCGAGACATTGTGTTTAAACTTTGGTAAGCAGCCCATGGAATCTGAGTGGATTAAGGATGATCAAATTAATCTGAGGAGACAGGTCGGTATAATATACGTTTAGCAGTCTGCTAGGAGTTTTTAAGTTGAACAGCTGTTTTGCCAAATGCTGTCAGGTTGAGCAGAAGGCAGAAGGATTTACAAGCTGCTCCTGAAGGGGGGGGGGGGGGGGGGGGGGTCTCTACTTTTCTGAAAGGAAAGCTCTACACAAATATACAGCAAGTATCCCTGTGTTTGCTAACTTTATTTACTAGTGGCTTTTAATCTGTAATTAGCTTAGTTTAATTGGAAATAGAGAAGGTATAAGATAACGCTTCTCTTTTGTTTAGAACTGTTTAACTGTTAATTGTAGAGCTATTTTTCTGTTTGTTAACATGGGTTAATACTGTGTTAATCAAGCTTGTTTTAATACAAAAGATACCCATTTGTCAGTGGAATCACTCCTGGGGCAAAATATCGTTTCCTCAGTTTTACAAATTAAAAAATTGTTGGAGTCTCGTCCGGTTTCCTAATGTAAATTGGGGCCTGCTCCACTACCTTTCCAAATGTCAAAAACTTTGTTTACTTTATAAATTTTGACTTTCTTCCATTTAGAAGACTTGCAAATTAAACGCTAGAAAACATTTTCATTCCTCTTTACTTCCTGTCATCACATTTCAGAATTATTGTGTTCAATGCTTGTCTTTTACCTTTCCTCTTCCGTGGTCCCATGTTTAATGGTCTTGTTACTAGTTTCTTGCTTAATCCAAACTCCGCTTTATTTACTGCTATTTTATTTAGTCCGCAGCATGGACTTAACTGCTGCATTCAATGTCTTCGGCAGGATCACATTTCATTATGCAAGAGGATTTGATTATCACAGCAGAGCTGACCTGGTAAAGTCCAGCCCTGACTGCTAGAAACAAAGTGAAGTGAGCTAATTGGTCTAAAGATGGGGATTGAGAATCTAATGTCATTGTATTCAGCAGTTTGTATTGAAAACTTTAACTTGATGAGCACAGAAGCATGATCAAAAATGTTTTCTCATGCTCAAAGGTGGAACTGGGCAGTAAATGCATTTATTTCACTATGATTTCTTCCTCGAAGCATGCAGAGAAAAAAAATAATTGTTATTTGAAAATAGAAATTGCCAGCTTTGTAATAAACCCCCCCCCCCCTCCCATAATCTGCCATAATTTATTTTAACTAGAAAAAATCCACTTTGCTTATGAATCAGTGAGCCTATTAATAAGCAACTAATTATTTTCTGGATACCAGTTCTTTTTTTTTAAATATAATTTTTATTGGAATTTTTTACAGAAAATATAAAACATAATGACAAACAATGAAATGCAACAAAATAACCCATAATGACTGTAACACCTCCCCCAGACAGTATCGACACATGTATCACATCCCCCCCAACCCCAATGAACAACACAAGAACTTAAAATTAAAATTAAATAAACAAACATAGTTATCGTGTATCCCCCCCCCCCCCCCCCCCCCCCCCCCCCCGGTTGCTGCTGCTACTGTCCCCGTACCCTATCGTTGAGCCAGAAAGTCGAGGAAAGGTTGCCACCGCCTAAAGAACCCTTGTACCGACCCTCTCAGGGCGAATTTGACCTTCTCTAGCTTAATGGAACCCGCCATGTCGTTGATCCAGGTCTCCACGCTCGGGGGCCTCGCATCCTTCCATTGTAGCAAGATCCTTCGCCGGGCTATTAGGGACGCAAAGGCCAGCACACCGGCCTCTTTCGCCTCCTGCACTCCCGGCTCCACCCCAACCCCAAAAATCGTGAGTCCCCATCCTGGCTTGACCCTGGATCCCACCACCCTCGACACCGTCCTCGCCACCCCCTTCCAGAACTCCTCCAGTGCCGGGCATGCCCAGAACATATGGGCATGGTTCGCTGGACTCCCCGAGCACCTGACACACCTGCCTTCACCTCCAAAGAACCTACTCATCCTCATCCCAGTCATGTGGGCCCGGTGCAGCACCTTGAATTGGATGAGGCTAAGCCGCGCACACGAGGAGGAAGAATTAACCCTCTCCAGGGCATCAGCCCATGTCCCGTCTTCGATCTGTTCCCCCAGTTCCCCCTCCCACTTAGCTTTCAGCTCCTCTACTGACGTCTCCTCCGCCTTCTGCATAACATTGTAGATATCAGATATCTTCCCCTCTCCGACTCAGACCCCCGAAAGCACCCTGTCGCTCACCCCCCTCGCGGGAAGCGAAGAGAATCCCTCCACCTGCCGCCTAGCAAATGTCTTTACCTGCAGATACCTGAGCATGTTCCCCGGGGGGAGCCCAAATTTCTCCTGCAACTCCCCCAGGCTCGCAAACCTCCCATCAATAAACAGGCCCCTCAGCTGTCTGATGCCCGCTCTGTGCCAACCCTGAAATCCCCCATCAATGTTCCCCAGGACAAACCTATGGTTCCCCCTTAACGGAGCCTCCATCGAGCTCCGCTATGTCGCCTCCACTGCCCCCAAATCTTGAGGGTAGCCGCCACCACCGGACTCGTGGTATACCTCGTAGGAGGGAGCGGCCACGGCGACGTTACCAGGGCCCCCAGGCTTGTATCTCCACAGGACGCCCTCTCCATCAGTTTCCATGCTGCCCCTTCCCCCTCCATTACCCACTTGCGCACCATCGACACATTGGCCGCCCAATAATACCCCGAGAGATTGGGTAACGGCAGCCCCCCCCATCTCTACCCCGCTCCAAGAAGACCCTCTTCACCCTCGGGGTCCCATGCGCCCAAACAAAGCTCATAATGCTGCTAGTCACCCTTCTAAAAAAGGCCCGAGGGATAAAGATGGGCAAACACTGAAAAAGGAACAAGAACCTCGGGAGAACCGTAATTTTGACGGACTGCACTCTATCCGCCAACGATAGCGGCACCATGTCCCAACTTTTAAATTCCTCCTCCATCTGCTCCACCAGCGTGGTAAAATTAAGCTTATGGAGAGTCCCCCAACTCCTGGCCACCTGCACCCCCAGGTATCTGAAACTCTTCACTGCCCTCTTAAATGGGAGTCTCCCAATTCCGTCCTCCTGATCACCCGGGTGTACTACAAATACCTCGCTCTTGCCTAAATTTAACTTATAGCCCGAGAAGCCCCCAAATTCCGCTAACAGCTCCATCACCCCCGGCATTCCCCCTTCTGGATCCGCCACATACAACAGCAGGTCGTCCGCACACAGCGATACACGATGTTCCTCCCCACCCCGCACCAGACCCCTCCATCTCCCTGACTCTCTCAACGCCATAGCCAAAGGTTCAATCGCCAGTGCAAAGAGCAAGGGGGACAGGGGGCACCCTGTCTGGTCCCACGGTAGAGCCTAAAGTGCTCCGATCTCCTTCCATTGGTAACTACACTTGCCATCGGAGACGCGTAGAGGAGCCTCACCCATTTGATGAATCCCTCCCCGAATCCGAACCGCTCCAGCGCCTCCCACAGGTACCCCCACTCAACTCTATCAAACGCTTTCTCCGCATCCAGCGCCACCACTATCTCCGCCTCCCCCTCCACTGCCGGCATCATAATAACATTTAGTAGTCTCCGCACATCCGTGTTGAGCTGCCGTCCCTTGACAAATCCTGTCTGATCCTCGTGTATCAGCCCTGGCACACATCTGGACACCAGTTCTGATAATTCCTTATTTAAAATGTTCAATACTGACCTGATCTTGAGGTTCCTTCAATTATCGAAGTCGTGATTTGCAATGGCAACATTTTAAATTTGTGATGAGCAGCACTTTTGTTACAATTTGTTTTGGCTGCATGCAGTGTTTATATTAATGTTTTAAAAAAATACTTTTCCCTTCTGCATAGTCAGTGTGAGGAGCTAAGCACCAAATTAAGAAACTGAACCTCAAAGGTGGTAATTTTTGGATTATTACCTGAGCCATGTGCAAATTGGCATAGCACAAAACAATTTAGAGACTGAATGTGTGGCTCAAAGACTGGTGTGGGAGAAATGGGTTCTGATTCTTGTGGCATTGAAGAAAGTGAGATCTATACTGTTGGTACTGATGATTTAGCGAGCTGTGTAATGAGAGAAATGGGGACGATTTAAAACTAAATAGTGGAAAAGAGGTCAAATTTGGAATGGTGAGCTACAACAAAGCATAGAGGCAAAGTAAGAGAAAAAGGTACTAATATTGGAAATGATAAACAGACAGTGACAGGAATGGAAAGGAGTACAAATCTAAAAGTAAATCAGATCAGGCAAGATGTTACAAAAATAATAAAAGGACAAAACTGAAGGCTCTATCTAAATGCACGTAGCATTCAAAACAAAACAGATGAACTGGAGGCGCAATTAGAAATTACTAAGTACAATCTGATCACGATTTCAGAGACATGGTTATAGGACGACCTAGATTGGAATTTGAATATTGAAGTGTGTGTGACATGTAGGAAGGGCAGGAAGTTGGGAAAAGGTGGAGAGATGGCTCTGTTAATTAATGATGGACTAGCACAGTAGATAGGGATGCTCAAGTTCAGGAAACCAAGATGGAGAAGTGGTTTGGGTTGAGATGCAAAATGATAAAGACAAGAAGTCAGTTGTGGGAGTGGTGTGCAGGCCTCCTAAATGTAACTACATAGTAGGGCAGAATATAAAAGAAGAGATAATGGGAGCTAGTCAGAAAGATATGGCGTTAACAATTGGATTTTAATCTACATATAGATTCGAAAAATCAGATGGCCAAAGGGCAGGTAGATGAGTTCATAGAATGTTTTGGGGATAATTTCTTAGAACAGCATGTTGTGGAGCCAACTAGAGAGTAGATTATACTAACCTGATATTGTGCGATGAGATAGGATTAATTGATAATCTCATGGTGAAGACACCCCTAGGTAGCAGTGATCATAATATGATTGAATTTTGCATTTGAGGGCAAGAAAAGTCCAAGACTATTTTAATTTTACAGAAGGGTAACTGAGGGTATGAAAGCGGGGTAGCTAAATCGAACTGTTAAATCTGGTTACGGGATCGATCAATAGAGATTCAGCGGCAGATATTTAAAGGGATTTTTCAGAATGCACATATACCAATAAGAAAGACAAATTGCAAGAGGAGGGCCCACCAGCAATGGTTAGCGTAGAAAATATATCTGATTTAAAGAAAAAGCATATCATTTTTAAAGGAGGATGGCAGGTCAGAAGTTTGGAAAGGATATAAAGGACAGCAAAGAATAAACAGAAGCTTAATAATGAGCAAAAGGTTACAGTACGAGAGAAAGCTAGCTAGCAATATGAAAGTGGATAGTATGAGTTTCTGTAGAAGAAAAACGCTAACAAAGTGGCTTTGGTCCAATAGATAGTACATCTGAGGAATTGATAATGGAAAGCAGATGGCAGATTAATTAGGCAGGTATTTTGCACTGGTCTTCACTATGGAGGACACAAGTAACAACCCAGAAATTGTTGTAAATCGGAACGGAAGAGTGGAGGAAAATTGCAATCACCAGGGAGATGGCATTGAGTAAATTGTTGGGGCTGTGGTTGAACAAATCCTGGGTCCTGATGGACCACCCTAAGTCACTAGTGAGATAGTTGTTGCATTGGCTTTAATTTTCTAAAACTCCCTAGATTGAAGGAAAGTTCCATGAGATTGGAAAATAGCAGATGTAATTCCTGTTAGCCTAACATTTGTCATAGGGAAAATACTAGAAGCCATTATTAAAGATGGAGGGAATTTAGGAATAAATGAAGGTAATCCGCAGTCAACATTTTGTGCAATTATGTTTAACCAATTTATTGGAGTTCTTTTAAGGAGTCACACATGCTGTGGATAAGGGGTAACCGGTGGATGTCCTGCACTTAGATTTCCAGAAGGCATTTGATAAAGTCCCACATCAAAGGTGATTGCAGAAATAAAAGCTCATGGATGTAATGGGTGACTTATTGACATGAATTGAAGATTGGGTAGCTATTAGAGAATGAGTTTGCATATAGTTGGCAGGATATAATGAGTGGTGTGCCACAGGGATCACTGCTGGGCCCTCAACTTTTTACAATTTATATAATGACTTGACTGAAAGGACTCTGGTTGCTAAATTTGTTGACGATACATTGAAACCTGCATAGAAAAGAGAAGCAGGAGGAGAGCATTCGGTAGTTCGAGCCTGATCTGCCATTCATTATGGTTATGGACGATCATAAGGTTTAACCCCTTGATCCTGCCTTCTCTCTTCCTCCTCCCTCTTCCTCCTCCTCTTCCTCCCCCCCCCCTCTGATCCATTCAGCCTCGAAGGTTATATCTAATTCCTTCTTGAAATTACACATGTTTTGGCCTCTCTGTGGTGGTGAATTCCACAGATTTACCACTCTCTGGGTGAAGAAATTTCTCCTCTCCTCAATCTTAAAAGGTTTATCCCCAAACTATGACCCCCTAGTTCTGGACTCCCCCACCATCGGGAACATTCTTTCTGAATCTATCCTGTCTAATCCCGTTTGAATTTTGTAAGTTTCTGTGAGATCAGCTCCCTCTCTCAACTCAAATTAATATAATCCTAACCAATTTAGTCTCTCCTCATATATTACAGTCCTGCCATCAGCCTGGTAAACCTTTGCTGCACTCCCTCCATAGCAAGAACACCTTTCCTCAGATAAGAACACCAAAACTGCACAGAATACTCCAGGTAGAAAAGTAAACCGTGAAGAGGATGCAAGAGACGACAGAGATTCGGGTTAAGTGAGTGGGCAAATGGAGTATAATGTGGGAAAATGTGAAATTGTCCATTTTGGCAGGAAGAATTAAAAACCAAAGCTTATTATCCAAACGGTGAAAACTGCAGAGGCCTGAGAGATTCAGAGGGCTCTGGGTGTTCTGGTGCATGAATTGCAAAAGGCTAGCATATAGGTACAGTAAGTAATTAGGAAAGCTAATAGAATATTATTGTTCATTGTGAGGGGAATGGATTACAGAAGTAGGGAGGTTATGTTTCAGTTGTACAGGGCACAAATGATGCCACATCTGGAGTATTGTTTACGGTGTTGGTCTCCTTATTTAAGGAAAGGTGTAATGTGTTTAAGCAGTTCAGCAAAGGTTTACTAGGTAAATACCAGGAATGGACGGATTGTCTTGAGGGAAAGTTAAACAGGTGTATCCACGGGAGTTTAGAAGACTGAGGAGATCTGACTGAAACTGTTAAGATTGAGGGATCTTGACGGATTGGGCATCGAGAGGATGTTTCCTCTTGTGGGAGAATCTAGAACTAGGGGGGTCACTGTTTTAAAAAATAAGGGGTTGCTCATTTTAGATGAGAATTTTTTGAGAACAAAGAACAATTACAGCACAGGAACAGGCCCTTCAGCCCTCCAAGCCTGCGCCGATCCAGATCCTCTATCTAAAACTGTTGCCTATTTTCTAAGGATCTTTATCTCTCTGCTCTCTGCCCATTCATGTATCTGTCCAGATACATCTTAAATGACGCTATCAAAGAACAAGGTCTGTGTCTTTGGAACTCCTCAAAAGACGGTAGAAGCAGAGTATTTGAATATTTTTAAAGCAAAGCGCGATCGAGCCTTGATTAACAAGGGGTTGAAAGGATGTTGTGGGGAGGCAGTAATATGGGGGCTGAGGTTGCTAGCCGTCGTGATCATCTTGCATACTGGAGAAGGCTCAAGTGGCCCGCTCCTATTGTATATTTGTATGTATCTAGTCTTCTGCTTAAATGCCTTTTTGTTCTCCTAACAATTGAAGTACTGCTTTCCTGATGCATATTGGTTGAGGAATTTAGATTGTCTGAAGGTGGTGTTTTGGGGTTTGAAACAAGTAAGCCATGGTACTGGCATCAAGAGGGCCTTCTGGTAAAGGTCAGTAGAGGTGGTGCCCAGATACTAGGAATCAATTTGGATATATTATTTTTGAGGTTCTTGCAATCACAAGTGCAAGTTTGTAATCTTCAAGCTGTGAAGTCAGAAGATTATGAACAAATACTGTTCCTAATATCTTCATTAATTTGTATCCTTGGCTGCAGATGGGCAGAACTTAGTTCATTTCTCAATTTGGATCCTCATGCATAAATCACAAGCAGGGAAATTCAGCAGGTAACAGGCAAGGCAAATGGAATGTTGGCCTTTATTTAAAGAGAATGGGGTATAAAAATAAGGAAATCTTGCTAAAACTATATAATGCACTAGTTAGATCACACCTGGAATACTGTGAACCGTTTTGGTCCCCTTATCTAAGGAAAGATATCCTGACATTGGAGGCAGTCCAGGATTGATCCAGAATATGGAGGGATTTCCTTATGAAGAGAGGTTGAGTAGGTTGTCTTAAATTCATTGGAGTTTAGAAGAATGAGAGGTGACCTTATTGAGTCATATAGGATTCTCTGGCTTACCAGGTCAGATGCTGAGAGTTTGTTTCCAATTGTGGGAGAGTCTATCACCAGAAGGCATAATCTCAGAGTAAGGGATCACCCATTTAAGACCGAAATGAAGAGGAATTTCTTCTCTCCGCGGATAGTGAATCTGTGGAATTCTTTACTGCAAAGGATTGTGGAGGATGAATCGTTAAGTAATTTCAATGCTAAGATCGATTTTTTTAAATCAATAAGGTTATAGGGATAAGGCGCGTTATGGGGGCAAGGTGGGAAAGTGGAGTTGAGGATTATCGTATCCGATTAATCATAATGTCATAAATCATAGAATTTACATTGCAGAAGGAGGCCATTCGGCCCATTGAGTCTGTACTGGCTCCTGGAAAGAGCACCCTATTTAAGCCCACGCCTCCACCCTATCACCCTACCTCAATAACCCCAGCTAACCTTTTTGGACACGAAGAGCAATTTAGCATGGCCAATCCACCTAACCTACACATCTTTGAACTGTGGGAGGAAACCGGAGCAGCCAGAGGAAACCTATGCAGACACTGGGAGAACGTGCAGACTCTGCACAGACGGTGACCCAAGCCGGGAATCGAATCTGGGACCCTGTGAAGCACCTGTGCTAACCACTGTGCTACCGTGCTGCCATTGAATGGCGGAGCAGACTTGATGAGTTGAATGGCCTACTTCTGCTCCTATGTCTTGTGGTCTAAGCGTTGCAGGATATACTGGTTTCAGTAATGGCTTGGTCAAACAGTGTATTTTTAGCATGATTCAGTCTTGACTGCACCACTGAACTGTTGCAGCCTAATCGAGGCGTGGTATTGGAACTGCTCCAAAAATCTGTTTGCAATCCTAAAACTCTTCTTTCTGATTGTCTGCTAAAAATAGTTGCACAATATCTGAGGTAGTCCGTGTCCATGTACTTTCCTGTTTTTAATGTTGTACTTGATGACTCAACCTCCTGTGTCCCTTCGTCGTACTATCTACAGTACTTGCCTTTTGACATTTATATGGTGGTTCTTTAGAAAGACACTTCTTGACCAACTACTTTTAACCTTCACGAGTGAGTGCCATTGGAAATGTATTTGTCTTCAGTGATTATGTTAAATTCTAGCTGGTGTACAAAGTAAATCCATTGAAGCATCCTGTGTAGCCTCACGGCTTTCATATTATTTTACTAGTTTATCATGCAGTTTCCACTCCCTCTGCTCTATTAAATCTGATTGGTTTACTGTATAACTCTTAACTCTAGACCTTGTCATGAATTGCATAAAATTAAGCCAGTTCTACAGGCAAGATGAGGTGACATTTAATATGCATGAACTTTTAATGAAGCCTGTTGGGGCAAGGCCAAGTAATACATTAAATGAATACATGCAGCCAAGTTAATTTGTGCCTGAATTAGTATATGTAGTCAGACTAGCCTGTGAAATATCTGCTTGTATCGAAGACATAAGTGCAATTGCCCTGTCCACTCCAGGGATTTTAAAATGCTCACTTACACCAAGCAAAAACATTCATTTGATTTGTGTTCCAGTCATCAACCTACAAATTAATTTGTTTTCTCGTCAATTCCAATGTACTGTAACTCTGTTATAAATTTGTTTAAAGGTTGCTTTAACATTGGATGCAATCCACTGTACTCTTTTCATAGCTTCAGATCACAGTTTTGTAGATTTCTTCAAAATTCAGTTTTATATTCCTGCATCGGGTTTCAGTTATAAGTCATTAACGTGGGATTTTCTTCACATTTTGTCATCTCTTTGAATCTTCCAAATTTTAGAAAAGTTTATTCTGGCTTTTAGTGAATGTGGGTAATTCACCTTTCATGTGCTAATTTTTTAGTGTAACAGCTATGTCCGATTTATCTATCTGATACCTGGGGCAGGCTATGAACTCCTGAAAATTGCTACCTAAATTCGAAGGCAAGGTTGAGCATCTCACTCGTGCCAATTGCTTCATAGACATTTTTTCTTCCAGATGACATTTTGACTCGCCTTTCAAAAAGCAAAAAATTGGGTTATCATCAATAATATTGTCATCCATTTCATGTTAGAATAATCGAATCTCTGATATGTAGACAAAAACCCTCAAAGGAACAGAAAAATGTAGAGAAAAGTATCGGCGACACATTTACCTCTATCCCTATCCTGCTGGGGATAACCAGCCTTTAGGTTGTTAGTAAAAGCAAAATATGGCAAGGCTGGAAATGTAAACAGAAACTGCTGGAAAATCCCAGCAGGTTTGGCAGCATCTGTGGCGAGAGAAACAGGTAACATTTTTGAGTCCGTATGACTCCAGAGCTGAAGAAAGGGTGAAATATAATGGATTTTATACTGTGGAAGGGGGTTGGAGCTGGTGGAGCAAAATAGGTCTGGGATAGTTGGGAGCCATGGATAGATGTCCATGACATCTTTGTCAATTCTCTCCTGAGCTCCCACTGATTTTGCTCCACCCTATCTCTTCAACAATATAAAATCCACCATATTTCTACCTCTCTTCAGCTCTGAAGAGGTCTTATGGACTCAAAACATTAATGTTGATACTCTCTCTCTGCATAGGTCCTGCCAGACCTGAACTTTTCCAGCATTTTCTATTTTTATTTTATGTATTTAGTACTGTTTGATCTGATGCAAGTGGTGTGAGCAGAGTTGAGGTTTGTGGAAAAACAATATTTTTATGCAGAAAACGATTGAGTTTTCCAACCGTTTGCCCATTTGTGCATTGCACTACATGTTAAAATCGTAGAATTAACTACATTCAAATTGATTTTTTTCCTTTACATTTACAAAAATTTCTGAATTTCACATACCTGACTTTCTTTTAATTTGTTTGCTGCAGCATTCCAATCGGCTGGAGGAGTATGAAAAGGAAGTGGTGAGTGCATTGCGCTATTTTAAAACCATTGTGGATAAAATGGTGATTGACAAAAGGTGCTCGAGATGTTGCCGGGATCAGCCAGTAAAGTCCTGGAGGCCATCTTGCCATTAGTACAAGTGGATTCACGCATTCAACAGAGGTGAGTGAGTAAAATTCTGTGACTCACAAGAATTCTGCTCGGTGCTTAGAGGTTAATCACTGATGACTCACAAGCTTGACCGATGTGACTTTTTTTTTGTTTGGTCATTACTGACTCACAGCTCCAGGGACCTGGATTCAATTCTGGCTTCGGGTGACTGTGTGGAGTTTGCACTTTCTCCCCGTGTCTGCGTGGACTTCCTCCGGGTGCTTTGGTTTCCTCCCACAGTCCAAAGATGTGCAGGTTAGGTGGATTGGCCATGTTAAATTGCCCTTTTGTGTCCAAAACATTTGATGGGGTTACTGGCAAGGGTGGAGACGTTGGCTTAAGTAGGGTACTCTTGGGCGGCATAGTGGTTCGCACTGCTGCCTCGCGGCACCAAGGTCCCAGGGTCGATCCCGGCTCTGGGTCACTGTCCGTGTGGCGTTTGCACATTCTCCCCATGTTTGCATAGGTTTCGCCCCACAACCCAAAAATGTGCAGGATAGGTGGATTGGCCACGCTCAAAATTGCCCCTTAATTGGAAGAAATGAATTGGCCACTTTAAATTTATTTTAAAAAAGAAGGGTACTCTTTCCAAGGGCCCGTGCAGGCTCGATGGGACGAATGGCCTCCTGCACTGTAAATTCTATAATTCTATGATAATTAGAAGTGAGATCGGCACTTATGCATAACAGACTTGACACATAACTGAGGGCAGCCTGCCTGTTGGAAAGCAAATTATTGATTATGATTGTGTCCAACCAACAAGTTGTATATCTCACATGAAAGCACATCTGACTTGATGACTCTGGCAACATTGGATGTAACAAAGAAGAAATTAATTGACATGTATAATAGCTTGGGTAAGTAAAATCTAGATGGGATAGAGCACTCTTTCATTTAAATATCAGGATATTATGAGGTGCAGAAAATAATCAACAGGGATGTTAAAACGCAAATGCTCTGCATACTGAATCCAGTCCGCTTCACCCGCATTGAATACTTTAAGCATGCCAAAGAGCGGACGTCTGGTGGCGGCATGTAGGGAGAAGTCGCGCAAGATAACTCCTACCAAGGTACTTGTTATTCGGCCCTTTTTGAACAGTACTTGAAGATACAAAGTGCCTGCATCAGATAAATGCTAAGAAAGGCTGGGAATACAAAGCCTGGGGATGAAAATCTGTGCACAGGTTCTGAGGCTTTGCATGGTTCCTTTGTGGATGAAATGATGGAGACTACTCCTGTGACTGCGGCCGCTCCAGTAACGGCAGACGTGCTTGCTGGCATGCTATCAACTGAATTCAATAAGTAGTTTGAGAAGCAGTGGAGATCGAGGAAGCCCTGGATCACATCCGATCGAAATTGGAAAAGATCTCCGAGACGGTGATTGTGCATGGTGTGGTGTTACAGGCCGTGGAGAAGGCTTTGTCGAGCAACTTCTAACAAATTCCCTTGCTGTAGGCCGAGATTTCCCTTGCTGGAGGCTGAGTTTGCAAGGTAAAGATGCTGAGGGCTAAAGTTGATGATGTGGAGAACCGCGCGCGGAGACAGAACCGCAGAATCATGGGGTTGCCAGAGGGTATGGAAGGCCTGACTCCCACTGCATATTTTTGCAGACATATGGTGAGATGATGGGGGAGGGTGGGCTCGTGTCCCCCCCCAGAGCTGGACTGGGCTCATTGGACATTCCAGCAGAAGCCCTGTCTGAACAAACCACCACAGGCAGTCATCATTCGGTTTTGCAGCCTTCAGGAGAAGGAACGGGTCCTGAAGTGGGCCAAGGAACACTGAGACAATAAAATGGGAAGGTAACCTTGTCGGGATTTACCAAGAAGTTGGAGCTGAACTGGCGGGTAGCCTTCATCAAAGCCTTATACAAGAACTGACTTTGGTTTGGGGTGGTGTATGCGGCGAGGCCTATGTAATCTATGAGTTGAAACACTCTTATTTTGATGCGCCAGAGAAGACCTTTGTTGAAAAGCATGGACTTGGCTTGAGTTTTTTTTTCTTATTCGTTCATGGGATTTGGTGCCTTGTTGGCTGAGCCAGCATTTATTGCCCATCCCGGAGGACATTTAAGAATCAACCACGTTGCTGTGGATCTGGAATCACACGTTGGCCAACCAGATAAGGGCGGCAGATTTCCTTCCCTAAAGGGTATTAGTGAACCAGATGAATTTTTGTTTTGCGACAATCGATAATGGTTTCATGGTCACCATTTAGACTTTAATTCCAGATTCTTATTGAGCCCAAATTTCACCATCTGCCATGGTGGGATTCAAACCCAGGTCTCCAGAGCATGACTCTGGGTCTCTGGATTATTAGTCCAATGATAATACCACTACGCCACTGTTAATTGTGCTCTGTAAGGTCTTTGAGTGTTGGGAGGCCCACTATTTGGTTGGAATGTAAGGGGGGGGGGGGGCTCCCAGTGAAAAGGTCGAGAGTATTTGCTCAGGAAAGAATCTGAGTTCTGATGTGATGTTTTTCCAGGAGACACATTTGTAGGTAAGGGATCAGACCAGATTGTGGAAGAGGTGGGTGAACCACGTATTTTGGTGGAGTGGGGGGAGGGATTGAGAGTGAGGGGCAGAGAGGCTCCCAGTTAAAGACATGACTGGGGATGTTGGCTTGCAAGAAGTCAGAGATCCAAGATGACACCTTAATACGGACTATGAAGCAGTTGTGTTTGTTGGCATGGCTGGGTATCTTGAGTGAGTGTCTTCAAGTGAAGTTTGAATGCACGTGGCATTCCAGGAAAGAGGAAAATTGGAAAGAGAGGTTGAAACCTAGGAGGTGGATCCTTTGTGAAGACATGTGAATGAAAGCACATTTGGGAAAAGATTCCAAGGCATGTATGTCGCCAGTGGAGATGGGAAACCCTTATGTGAAAGAGAGTTCTAGTGAGGCCAGTTGGCTCACAGTCTGACAAACATCTGGGGAATTGATGCAAAATCTGTAGAAGTTGTTTTGGATGGCATCTGTCACTTGGATTCAGAATAAGGGGTGACTGTGTACTTGGAGCATTGGAGTATAAAATGAACTTTGTAACTTCTGTCATCCTAATGAATCTATATGTAAAAGTATAGTGGGGTGAAGGAGTGGTGTATTATAGTTCGTCTTGTTTAATGTTTTATTCTTTTGTTAAAAGTTCATCAGTCATCTCCTGTGACTTCAGCAGCCCACCATCCATAGATCCAAACTTTTATATTTTGTTTGGATCCATCAAGCCAGGTTTCACTTTGGGATGTGACTTGTTCAGTAGTATCATCAGCTAGAATCATAACTCTGATACTTGTTAATGTATTTTTCCAAACCTCAGCCAAATTGTTCCTCATACTGTAGTAATTTTCTTTGTTGAAATTTAACATCCTGGCTTCTGATGAACAACCTCATTTTCAAACGTAATGTAAAATTCTATCTGCATACTAACATTTTGTGACTCAGGTTATCAAGACAACGATACCTCTCTGTACCTCAGTTCTGCAGTCTCTCCATTTAGATAATATGCTACATTTCTATTCTTGTCAAAGTGAGCAAGTTCACATTTTTCCACATTTGGATTCACATCTGCCAAATTTTTGCCCACTCACTTAACCTACCTATATTCCTTTGCAAATTCCTTCTGACCTGTTGTCAACTTGCTTTCTTAAACCCACTCCCCTTTTAATGAAATGAAAATCGCTTATTGTCACAAGTAGGCTTCAATGAAGTCACTGTGAAAAGCCCCTAGTCGCCACATTCCGGCGCCTGTTCGGGGAGGCTGGTACGGGAATTGAACCGTGCTGCTGGCCTGCTTGGTCTGCTTTAAAAGCCAGCGATTTAGCCCAGTGTGCTAAACCAGCTAAATAGTTATTTTATAAATAAAGCCTGATTTTCTATTTCAGTTTAAGTTCTTTTTGTTAACATAGTCTTGTGTTGGTGTCTTTCCTAATGAAGGTTATGAATTGAAAATCTAGGGGGGGGGTGGTCACAATCAGAGACCATAATTAATTCATGTTACAGGTTTTCAGATCATTTTCTGTTAATATTGTGAAGATTTAAAAAGGGGGAAACGATTATCGTTTTTGTTGATTATGCCATGGTCTCCACATGATCTGCATTGTTCTCTCTGGCTTGGCATAGAGATTCTTAATGCCTTTATTTGATAATGTTTTACACTATCCCAATGGGTCCATTACACCTCAGTTTCCCCTTTTGTGTCAAAAATAACTTGTTTGCCTGCTGTGGCTCCTCCTCATTCATCATGAACTTGTTATGCCTGATATCATCAGAACTGTCTGCATGGGGTGTAAATCTGCACCGTGCCGCCTTTTTGACCTTCTTTGGCCACCTTTATAGTCTGCACTCCAAATATTATCTTCCATTTGGTGTCAGTTATTGTTTGAATAAGCCCCCTATGAAACACCGAGTTGTTTCACTACATTCAAGGTGCTATACAAGTGGAAGTTGACAACTGTGTTTGTGTTGCCTCAAATATTTTGAAATGTTACTTCTACTTGAATATTAATGCAACTAGTGTATCTCTCTCCATTTTCTATATTTTATATTGGCTAACATTTGTATGTACTTATTTTATATAACTTCAAAAGTGGTAAAATTTCTAGACTGTTGGGTGTGTTCAATACTGACTTGTACAAGATTTCAAACAGAAAAAGTAAATATCAACG
Source organism: Scyliorhinus canicula (assembly GCF_902713615.1). Classification (NCBI taxonomy): domain Eukaryota; kingdom Metazoa; phylum Chordata; class Chondrichthyes; order Carcharhiniformes; family Scyliorhinidae; genus Scyliorhinus; species Scyliorhinus canicula. Next base: position 56,826,818 of record NC_052166.1, read on the forward strand.
GTTAAATGGTGCTGCTAAGAAGGCACTGGTTATTCAATTTTTGGTTTAATGGCAATGTGATTTTGTAAACTCCTGTTTTATCCCAAAACAAGGGGCGCAATCTCACGGAACAGTTTCTAAAGTGTCGTTTGTGGCATGTTCTGCTGGGAATTTCCACCGGCTCTGTTGGCGCGTTCTGCGCAACTATCTAACCACACTTCATCACATGTTTGGACCATGGGGAGTTTCTCTCCGGTCAAACCCACACTTAAAATTGTTTTCATCACTGGGGAGCTGAACCTGCTGGTCACACCAGCTCCTCTGAGATCAGGCCACCATTTGAAAGGCTGCCCCAATCTCTGGGGGCTTGTGCCCCCCCCCCCCCCCCCCCCCCCCCCACCCACCACCCATGGGCAATGTCATTTGCCCTCTCCCTTCAGGCCTTCCCATGCCCTTTTGTGTCTCCCCTCTTTCAGGACCCCCAACCTTCATTTCCTCCCCCCTTCATCACTCGTATTTGAAACTTCTGAGGTCTATTTGTGATTATATTTAAATTATGCAGAGGGGACCGGAATGTGGAGCCTTTGGCACTGTCCTTTCAGTATTGGAATCAGTATTTGATTACAGCCGTGACTGATGTTTTCTCTTGAGCAGCTTTAATGTTCCTTGAGTTTCTTTGAGCTGAGCTCTTGGATTTGCTAAAGGGCAGTTGATGTGGGAAATGAAAATACACTTTGTTGGATTTTAAAACGGTGAAAGAAAAAATGATTGGACTGGCATGGGGAGTTACTTGTCATGTAATCTGTGTTACATTTGGTTGCGCTTTTATCATTGGGTCCACTGTCTTTTTATGTACCATGCTGTACCACCATCAATCTTAATTTCAATAAGCCAAATAATTAATAAATTCTCTGTTGTACTAATTACAGGACAGTAATCAGCAGGAATCAAGTGGTGTATTTGTGGTAGGCTCATACATTTGACCTCTTTTGGTGGAAAGCTATCCAAGTCAGGAACTTCTAATTAACACCATTTCTTATAGGCCTCGAAGTGTTTGAGGCTGTTGCTTTGTATGACTAAGCAATTGTTAGCTTACTTGAAGCATGACCTCGGGTGACTGTCTGTGTGGAGTTGCACATTCTTCCTGTGTCTGCGTGGATTTCCTCTGGGTTCCTCCCACAGTTTATAAGATGTGCAGATTATCATAGAATTTACAGTGCAGAAGGAGGCCATTCGGCTCATCGAGTCTGCACCGGCTCTTAGAAAGAGCACCCTACCCAAGGTCAACACCTCCACCCTATCCCCATAACCCAGTAACCCCACCCAACATTAAGGGCAATTTTGGACAGTAAGGGCAACTTATCATGGCCAATCCACCTAACCTGCACATCTTTGGACTGTGGGAGGAAACCGGAGCACCCAGAGGAAACCCACGCACGCACGGGGAGGATGTGCAGACTCCGCACAGACAGCGACCCAAGCCGGAATCGAACCTGGGACCCTGGAGCTGTGAAGCAATTGTGCTATCCACAATGCTACCGTGCTGCCCTCCGATTAGGTGGATTGACTATGCTAAATTGCCCGAGGTGGGGTTACAGGGATAGGAGGGGGGGGGGAACTGGCCCTAAGTAGGGTGCTATTTCAGAGGGTCGGTGCAGACTTGATGGGCCGAATTGCCGCCTCCTGCACTATATCGATTCTATGATTCTATAAATGTTTCACTGGACTTGGCCAGTAATAGATGTGCAGTGTATCATAAGTGATAAAGAATAGAAAATATAGCTATTCAGACAATATTTTTGCTTTATTTTGCTACATCCAAGCTTGAATACTTTATTCTTGCGAAATTAATTAACAATTAAATACAATTATCTTGCATACATTAAGTAGAAGAGTTAGCATTTTATATGGTGATGGGGTAGGTGCTAGCAAGAGGCAAAGAAATATCAGAGATAGAAGGTTAAAGATATTGTTGGGCAAACTTTTGAAAGCCAGGGTGCAAGTAGGATTGAGAGGAGTAAGGGCATTATAGCTAGATAATTAGTCAAGAAAGCGAAGGGGGCATGCGATCAGGTGCAAGATTAATAGAATGAAAGATGATCTCAATGAAACATCTAAAATTCTGAAGTTAGGTGCTGAAGAGCTTGGCACTCTAGGGGTTACAGTCTCAGGATAAGAGATCAAGTACTTGGGACTAAGTTGAACAATTTTCATACCAACTTCTCCGAACAGGCGCTGGAATGTGGCGACTAGGGGCTTTTCACAGTAACTTCATTTGAAGCCTACTTGTGACATTAAGCGATTTTCATTCATTTAATTTCATTTCTTCACGGTTCTGTAATTCTCCACTCAGAAGACCGAGAATGCTCAATTGTTCAGTATATTCAAGACTGAGATTGATCGATATTTGGACAAGGGATTCGAGGAATATGGGGTTAGGGCAGGCAAGTGGAGGTGAAGTAGAAAATCAGCCAGGACCTTTTCAGCAGCTAGTAGCTTGGGGGTTATTCCCGTTCTGGTCTCTTGCGTTCGTAAATGGAGGCTAATAGCTGGACGTGTGGGTGGCGGGGGTTTCCCAAATACGATGAGGCAAGGGTTTAGAGGAATTTTTAAACCAGATACAAAATCCAGACATGATTAGATGAGGCACATCGAGCCATTGTAACTGTACAGGACAGAGTTGTGTGCTAGGTTCTGTGAAGCATAGGACTTGGGTTACACTATTATCAGAAGGACAGAGAAAGAATCAATCAACCAAGATGATGAATGGGTAGAATTAACACGCAGTATACCCGCGTGGAGCTGTTTTCTCCATTTTTTCAGGGTGATTTCAATGCAAATCTGCTGCTTCATAATTCTTAAATTTAAAAAAGAAAAGTGGCTTCTTTTCAGCAGGTGCTTGGTTTAAATTTCTCAACAGGTGGCTGTTGGTGAAGGGCTCAGAGATTGGTGACCTGCTAGTTGGAAATGCACATCAGGCTAGTCAAAACCTGTGGTGAGAAGATGAGTTCATACTTCTGGTGTACAATTCTTCATTTGAACCGCTTCCAATAAAGGACTGTACGACTGAAAGGTTAATCTGTTTGTTCCCTCCATAGATATTGACTGGCCCAATTGCATGTTTCCAGCATTTTCTGGTTTTGCTATGATTTCAGCAGTTGCAGTTTTTTTTTGCTTTGTAAACTGCCGGCTGGCTTCTTTTAAATCGTTTGAGAGTGGAGTGTAAAGTAGATGCAGAGTTACTTGTATTTTCTTTCTTTTCCAGCTCAGCCATTACATCCTGTTTAAATCAGGTATATCAGAGCCTGGCCAATCTGATTCGCTGGTCTGATCAAGTTATTTTAGAAGGTGTGAATCTAGATGACAAGGAAAGGGTCATGGCGATGATTAAGGCAGTGCTTGATGGAGTAAAGGTATGTACAAAAATTTGGACCATCTAAACCCCTGGTTTTGTTTTCCGACACCGCCTTTCATTAAGCTGTGGGGATGGGTGCTAGGTGGAAGAACGAGTAATTGTTTTTCTTGTCCGCCGCCATTTTAATCTGAGTGCCACAAAACATCTCGGCCAGATTAATTTGTGTCATTCTCAGCTCTCTCTAAATTTCCCTGTGGTCCCATATGAACAGCACCCACAACAGCAGGACAGAGATTGATTGTTCACTGCATAAATTGTGGACGGAAGCCCTTTCACTTTATTTGATGTGAATTGAAATAAAGATTTTGTTCTTTCTATAAATTTTAAACAACATACCTGTAAAAGAAAGGAAATTGTAAAATGGTCTATTTAACCCGAATTTACAATATGACGCGACAGGATTGCACATTTTTTCCTTTCTTATATTTGCGTTCAGGCCATAAACCTATGGATAGGTTTTGCTGACTTTTCAATTGTGTACATTTAAATTGTCATAGGTGAATTACTTTTAAAATTATATGTTTAATTCCAACACGTTGAATCTGCTCTCCCTTGAAAATATGAATGGACTGTAATCAACAAAGTGAACCGACTGAAATTTTAAGACAACAATGGAAAAGTGAGCGTCAGCGTGAATTTCAACCCACTTGAGAGTGTCTTAGTATGAGAAGCATTAATTGGCATTTCAGATTGTGCACCTACTGAAATAAGCCAAATACTGCGAATTCTGGAATTGGAAACAAAAACAGAATGCTGGAAAAACTCTGAAAAATGTCTGGCAACATCTGGAGAGAGAGAGAGAGAAAACCAAGTTCACGTTTCGAGTCCGTTTGACTCTTCATTGCAACTAAAAGAGGAAGAAAGTGGATTGGATATTATATTGTATAGTTGGGTAAATTCCACTTTTCCTCCACCTAGTGAATTTGAGAATTGGACAAATCTGATAAACCCTGGAAACCGCAATTTGTAAAGTGAATACTGGTGTGACGTACTGATTTCCTATTTGGAGCAGGGAAAGCACTTTGCCTCCATTCTGTCATGATGTCCTGTCATTTACCGTTTCCCCACACATGGCTAAATAATGGTCCATGGGAGAGGAGAGACTACAGCAAATTTAATGTTCTACTTTGTGAAGGAAAAGTGTGAATATCTGATAATCTTGTAAATATTACTGGAAAATGTGCTTGATAAAATTTGAGTATATTTTGAAATTACATGAGGTAAAATAACCTGGCAAATCACAATGGAAGAAACCCACTGATCATGTTTGTGGTTGGTGTATCCCTACACTTGGTGTCCCCATTCCCTAGTGTTGTGATTTTGGCATTGCTTATTTTGTAGAAAAACTGTATTAGGCTGCTGACTCTATAGGTGTGTAAATCTTCTGTGCTTTGAGGTTCATGTGCAAATTTCCATCTGGGTGTAACAGCGGAATGAACCAAAGTTTAGACAGCTATCTATTGATTAGATTGCTCCTGTGTATCTTGATTTTGATTTGTCTTAATGCATAATGTTCCAATTGTTAGCACGTGAAATAATCAATTGTACGATGCTCTGCTTGCTTTTGTGTAGGAGCTTGTGAAACTGACAATAGAGAAGCAAGAACAACCATCCCCAACCTCTCCTGTGAAACCCAGCCAACCAGCATCTAAAACTGACAGGTAAGAATTATTTCCCTCTAAATCATTTGAGATAGATAAATAACAGATCAAATCTTCACTTGATTTGCCATATAAATGAGAGAGTCTGCTTCAAAAATTGTTTTAAAAAAATATTTTGCAATGTTACAATGCTTTAGGACTATGTTATATGTAATGGAATATGCTGATCTTGCCGCAAATATAATATCCAAGGGATTTTTGAACTTTACAGGGTATATTTCTCCTTGAGTACTGCAGAAATACTTTTAATAGATTTTTACTTCTCTGCCCTCTTTGATTGCCCTGAGTCTTCACGTAGACCAGGCTAGGTACACATGGTGAATTTCCTGATCTGATAGGCATCACTGGGTTTTACAGTCATGGTTTTTGTGCTAACCTGCAGATTAACAGATTAATTAAATCAGATGCAAAAGGAGGGGGCAACACAGGCGCCGTGGTTAGCATTGCTGCCTCATGGCGTAGAGGACCCAGGTTTGATCCCGGCCCCGAGTTACTGTGCGTCTGTGAAATTTGCGCGTTCTCCCCATCATCGTGGGTGGCGTTTAACTAATTATCTTGATCTGGGGCTTGACTCTTGCAGTACAACAGAGCTTCCACTGACTGACAGGGAGAAGGAAATTCTGACTAAAACCACTCCAATGACAAGATCCCTGGAGATACTTCCAGACTCTGTGGATGGCGAATGCGCCCCACCAAAACCGCCACTGCCTGGTATTCGCATCATGGAACAAAGGTAATTAATTAAAGAGGCAATCCCTCCTAATGTTTTATATGATTTCCCCAATGAGAAGTCAATCCTTTAAAATGAAGGGTGTCTAAGGGAGCAATGATTTAAATTAATGCCACTCATCATAAATCTCTACTTACCAGCTTACCATGACATTGTAACGATGTATCTCTTGTGACATTATCCATGGTATGTTTTACAATGATGGGACTGTTGGACCAGAAATCACAAGCTCAGCAAGAAAAATCTATCTGTGACTTACTAAGGAAGTTAAGGATGGGATTATATTAAAGGAAGAGGTGTATAATGTTGTGAAGAATAGTGTTTCGAGGATTGAGAGAGTTTTAGAAAGCATAACCAAAATTTTGATTAAAAGGGAAAAATATCAAATTAGAATAAATTAGTAAGAAAATGGACCATTCACCTGAGGAAGGAGCAGTGCTCCGAAAGCTAGTGTTTGAAACAAACCTGTTGGACTTTAACCTGGTGTTGTAAGACTTCTTACTGTGCTCACCCCAGCCCAATGCTGGCATCTCCACATCATAGAATAAATTAGCCAGCAATATAAAACAGAATTGTAAGAGCTTTCACAAGTACATAAAAAGGAGAGAACTGGAGGAAGTATTGGTTTCTCAGACAGACAGGAGAAATTATTATGGGAATTAAGAGATGGCAGACATATGAAACACGTTTTGTGTCTGCCTTCATATTGGAAAAAATGATATGCCAGAAATAAGGTGTATAAGAGGCTAATAAGAGTGAGGAACTTAAAGTGTAGGAAAAGCCTGGGAAACTTGAGGGACTTAAAAACTGACAAATTCCCAGGTCCTGATAGCCTACATCCTGGAGTTCTAAATGAGGCAGCGACAATGGCTGCACTGATGATTTTCCAACATTTCCTAGGTTTTGGAACAATGCTTGAGGTTCGAAAGTTAACAAATCCATTTTTGAATAGCAGAGACGTGAGCGAGAGAAAGCGGGAAACTACAGGACAGTTAGTTAGCCTGACATTTGTCAGAGGAAAATGGTGGAATTTTTATTAAGGGCTGCCTAACAATGTACTTCAATAACATGGGGAAGTTTGAGGTTATTCATTTAAGTCAGAATTAAAAAGCATAATGTTTTCTAAAAGATGTGAAGCTTTCAAATGTTGAATTGGGTGTACTTGTCCAAGGAACACAAAGTTAGCATACAGGTACAGCAAGCGAATAGAAAAGCAAATGGCATGCTTATGTATGACTAGTATTAATAGTATAATGTGCATGTACATATTATTGCATGTTTCTTGCTGTATCTCATAGAGCAGGTGCTGGTCATTGTGTATGCCTGTTTGTGGAAGTAGTCAGCGCATCACCTGCAGGGATTTAAATTCTCACCAATTGAAGGCACCTTTCTCAATACTGTATTTTGGGTAATCAATCCAATGGCATTTTATTTTTGTATATTGATCAGTGGTGTTTAAAGAAGGCCCACAGGTTCCTTTTCAAACTTTTTAAAAACAAAGCTAATTCTCTGCAATTCACTCATCGTGACTTAAAATGTTGTTGTTGGTGTCATACGAAGATCCTTCTATTTCCAGTTGACAATTCATTTTACTGCTGTATTGCTAAATCTGCATGAATTTGTTTGCAATACAGAATATTGCATCTTTAATCACCGATGTTCTTTGCCTTGCAGCAGTAATATTTCTCCAATTTTACCACCCCTACCACCTAAGAAGAGGCAGTCTGCACCTTCCCCAACTAGAGTGGCAGTGGTGCCTCCCATGAGTCGAGCTGCCAGTGGTTCTAGTTTACCTAATACCAAACAGGTATGGAAAAGTCTCTTATGATTTGTAGTTGGGGGCTGAAGCAGATGGGGTAAATGGATCAACTAACTTGGGCACGCAGTTACGGAATCCAAATTTGTAACCAGCAACTGGCCATGCACTGATTCATTTTAGATGTGGGTGGTGTCAGAAGTGCATTATGCTATGATTCTCTTATTGAACAGTTCATGAGGATGTTTGACAAACTAAAGAAGGTTATTTCCCTTTGATGCTGGTGATATCATGTCTAGCAGTAAAAGATATTTAAGTGCATTTGCCACGGCCTGAGTGTTTCAATCGTTTAAACTACCTAACACTAGTAGTTCATTATGGGCTTGATTCTCTGGTTCCCCAGCAGCATGTTCTCGGTCGTGCACCATTAAAGGGCGGCGGGATTCTATCCTCTTATCGCTTGTCAATGGGAGTTCCCACCCCACATCATCGGGAAACCTGCTGGCGGGCGGTGTGCTGCCGCCGGGAAAAGTGAATCACAACTACCGGAGAATTCTAGCTTTTTTCATCAATTCTGAAGTCACTAATATGTAACGCAACTCTGTGATATCATCTTTTACTAGGTCACAGTTTCAATACTGTGAAACGTTGGGTCCTCATCATGAAAAGGGGATTAAACCCACAGAGGGTAATGATGGAAATGGGAACGCAGCATTTAATTGGAGAGATTTGAGATATAAAATTCTTCTCCATTGAAATGGAGAATGCGGAGAGAAAATTAAAAATTCTGATAGTGAATAGGGAACTACTGTTCCTTTTGGGTGGAGAGTCCGTGATAAGGGGCCATGATTCAAATTGTCAGACTGGAGCAAAACATGAGAAGGAATCCACTTTTAATAGAGTGACATGAAGCATGGAATGCCATAGGAAGTGATTGTCTGAAAAGGCAATATAACTATTAAAGGGATCAGTGCAGACAAACTGGGCTGAATAGAAACAAGGAGCAGTAGGTGGTCATTTGACTCTTCAAGCTTGCTCACCGTTCAATATGAACATAGAACAGTACAACACAGAACAGTCCCTTCGGCCCTCGATGTTGTGCCGAGCTTTGTCTGAAACCAAGATCATGGTTGATCCTTGATCTCGGTGCCTTATTCCCACTGTCCCCTTAAATGGCAGCACGCTGTGCTGCAAATTTCAATGGTTAATATAAGCAATCTCAAAGGAAGATTCATCTCCGAGCAATAGTTTGGGAAAACAAATTAGATACAGATCTGTAATTACCAGACAACGATAGTGCTGCTGTAAACGTTTACCTCTGGTTCAGATATAAACCATCATTAATATCACTTTGCACAGTGGTTGCATTGTATTCTGAGTCATGTAAAGCTCTTAAGTACTGTAATATATTTTTAATTAAAAGATGTTTGACACAAATGTTCATTCACTGTTCACATCTTTTTTTAAAGATATTTTATTCCAAATATATTCACAGCCTTAACATCTAACAGAGTTTGTACATTTACTCCCCACTCACATGACAAACTGCTCCTCCAATATAGCCATGAACAGCTTCCACCATACCTCAAAGCCCTCCTTCGACCTCCTTAAAGCAAATTTGATTTTCTCCAACCTAGGAAACTTGTGCAAGTCTCCCAACCATCCCGCAAGACCCGGTGGCATGGTCAACCTGCAATTCAAAAGTATCCATCACTGGGCAATCAGAGGCGGAGGCCACAACATTGGCCCCCTTCCCTTCCAGCAGCCCTGGTACCTCCGACACCCCAAAGATCGTCACCATAGGGTCCAGCTTCATCTCGGCACCTACAATCCTTGATAGGTTCCTGAGCACTGCCTCCCAAAAGCTCTTCAACTCCTCATACCCCCAGAACTGGTTTAGCTCAGTGGGCTAGACAGCTGGTTTGTAATGCAGAACAAGCCAGCAGCGCGGATTCAATTCCCGAACCAGCTGAGAATTCTGAATTCTATCTCTGTGTACCCGAACAGGCGCCGGAATGTAGGGGCTTTTCACAGTAACTTCATTGCAGTGTTAATGTAAGCCTACTTGTGACAATAACAAAAGATTATTATTGTAACATATGGGCATGGTTTGCTGGCCCCATCCCACACCACTGGCACCTGTCCACTACTTCTGGAAATGCGAACTCAGTGCACCATCTTAAATTGTATAAGATTCATCCTTGCGCAGGAGGAGGGTGAGTTCACTCGGCGCATTACTTTGCACCAAAGTCCCCAACCTATCTCTCGCTTTCGCTCTCGCTCTCTGCAACTCCTCCTCCCACTTCCGCTTGATCCTTTTCACTAAGGCCGTGCCCTGCTCTCCCAACCACCCATATACATGTCCCCAATCATCTGGGAGCAACATTTTCTCCAAAAGCGAATACTCTGTACCTGAGGGAACAAAGGCAGCTCCTTGCTTGCAAAGTCCCGCAACTGCCGATATCTGAACTCACTCCCTCTTGGTAGCTCTTCCGCAGTTCCTCTAAACCCGCAAACATGTCCCCTCCGCAAATATGTCCCTGACCCGCAGTACCCGCTGCCCAATAGGAATGCAGCAAATTCGGGAGTGCCAGCCCCCCTTTCTGCCTTTGCAACAGAGCCCTCTTCACCTTCGGCACCTACAATGCCCACACAACTTCAGAGATTAACGCATCTACCCTCCGAAAAAAGACCTTCAAGGAGGAAAATTGGGAGGGACTGAATCACAAACAGGAATCTTTTTTAAAAAAATTGATTTTTATTACATTTGTAACCTTTCATACAAAAGAATATAACAGACGTGAACCATAACAAACATTCTTTAACACGATTCCATCAATTAACACTTTTTTTACGCGGCATAGTGGTTAACACTGCTGCCTCACAGCATCGAGGACCCAGATGCGATCCTGGCCCCGGGTCACTGTCCATGTCGAGTTTGCCACTCTCCCCATGTCTGCGCGGGTCTCGCCCCACAACCCAAAACGATGTGCAGGGTAGGTGATCGGCTATGCTAAATTGCCCCTTAATTGGAATTGGAAAAAAAAACCACAATTGAAAAAAAAAAACACTTTATACAAAGACTCTCGCCTCTTGCTCTTGCTCTCTCTCCTCCCGCCTTTTAAGAATCCCCTTAACCTCCTCTACCAACCCAGTCAAGTTCCACCTATGCATCGTTCACATCTTAAGCTTGTGTGTAATTAAGTAATACTTGAATTCTGTAATTACATTAAAGGTTTGTTCGTTTTTCTTGTGCAAATTTTGCAGGTGCACATGAGAGCAAATTAGTTACCTTGCATCACAGTGTCTCTGTTTCACAGTCAAGATGTCATAAAAATAATTACTGTCTTATATTTAGGACTTTGACGGTTTGGATTGCTATCTGCAAAGGCGGCTGTCTGGTGGCAGTCATTCCTATGGTGGGGAATCGCCACGGGTGTCTCCCTGCAACAGCATGGGAAAGCTGAGCAAATCAGATGAACAGCTATCCTCATTAGACAATGATAGTGGGCAGTGTTCACAGAACACAAGTTGTGAAACACTTGGTAAGATATTATTTGAAAAATCAGTTTACTATATTAATTTTGTGTTGCTGCATTGCTCGTGCTTGTCCCTTTACCTCTTTCAATGTATTTTCTACCATTTGCAAGGCATGGGACGACAGTGGTTAGCACGGCTGCCTCACAGCACCAGAAATCTTGAGTTTGAGTCCGGCCTTGGGTGACTGTCTGCGTGGAGTTTGTACGTTCTCCCCATGTCTATGAGAGTTTTCTCTGGGTGCTCTGGTTTCCTCCCACAGTCCAAAGATGTGCAGGTTAGGGGGTTACAGGGGTAGGATGGAGGAGTGGGCCTAGGTAGGGTGCTAGCATAGTTGCTTTTGAGCTGACTGCTTGGAGGTAAATTGAAAGGAGTTCATAGTGGGTATCATTTCTTTATGTACCCCGCCATTTAAACTCCTTGGCAAAATGCTTGACTTACTTGCAGTGGTCTATGTGACATACATTCAGAGTTGGTTTTGTTGACAGTAAATTAGGAGAAACTATTTACGGTGGCAAATGATCAGTTATCAGAGGAGGCAGATTTAAGGTGATTGACCAAAGGGAGTCCTGACCCTGCAGATGAGCAGCAAATGCTCGGGAATTTTAAATTTCGGATGGACAGATTCCGCTCCCTGGGCTCCTCGATGTTGTCCTCCGTGTCGGAGATTTGAGCCTGCTGTGTGCTGGTATAGGCCAGCTATTAATTTTTGACATTGGTTAGTGATTAACAGTGGAGCCCATCCCACCAACCCTCGTGCATCCCACCCCCAACCCAAATATACACCCCTTCTTGTACTGTATCATTCTGTGATTCTTGGGATGTGACGATCAGAGGCACATGTCAGCTGACTCCCCAGCCCTGACCATGTTGATAAGCAGAGTGGGCAGTAAGCTGGTTACAAAATTGAAAACTGTGGGTGTAGAGGTTGAAGGTATTTAGTCAGACTGACAGAAGGTGGGAAGTGGTGTTCCATGGGAATCCTTTCCATTTACATTGAAGATTTGTAACCTGAAACAGGTATACAATTTCAACATGTGCAGATGACACCAAATTGGGGGTATAGTTAGTACTGAGGAATACGGTGACAAAATTCAAGATGTTAGTAAACTTGCAGAATGGGTGTATAAGTGACAAATGAGTTTTGATTAGAGACAGATATTAAGTGCACTTTCTAAAAGTAACACGCAAATACTACAAGCGAAATAAAATTATAAATTGAGTATAGGAGTAAACGGGTTACAGATTTCCAGTTTTTAAAAGTAGCAACAGAGGTTAACAAGGCTGCTAAAAATGCAAACAAAACACTGGGATTTGTTTTTTGAGGAATAGAATTGAAAAGTAGATAAACTGTTATCTACTAAAGAACCTTGGTTAGACCAAATTTAGAGACCAGAACTCTGCCCTACCCTCAATGTTGCAAGAATGGGTACAGAGGCGCTGGAGAAAGTGCAATAAGAATTTACAAGGATAATACAAGAATAGAATCAGAAAATACTGGACAGAATCCGGCTCTTTTCTGAAGGTTTCAGGTGTGACCAGGTAGAGGTCTTTAAAATTTTGAGATTTAAAAAGGCAGATGTTAAAATGTTTCCACTTGTGGGGAAGGTGACTTCCAAACCTAAGGGCAATGAGTATAAGTGAGTCACTAATAAATAAGGAATTTAGCAGAAGCCTCTTTAAGCAGGGAGTAATTAAAATATGGCACTTGCTAATACAAGGAATAGGTGAGGCAAATCGAATAGCTGTGTTTAACAAAAGCCACATAAGTACATGAGGGAGAAAGGAAAAGATGTCTAGGGTTAGATACAGTGCAAAGAGACTTGTGTGGAGCATATACACTGAACTAGACCATTGGGCGGATTGGCCTGACATGTTAATTCAAATACATTGGTGTCACTCCTATGGTGTATTACCTAGAATCTTGTAAAATAAATATAGAGGTGCAACAAATGATCAAAATACTGACTCATTCACTTCTGAATAGCAATTCATGTGTTCAAGCACTTCTTTGAAAATAGTCTGTTCACTGAAGCTTGTTCTTGGCCAATATTATTCCATATTTGGTCAGCAAGTAGACTCTATTCAAGAGTGATGAGCTATGTCTGTATTTCTTTCCAATAATGAACAAATCCATCTCTAAATAAGACAAATGAAGTTAAACAGAGAAGTCTTTTGCACCTGAGAGAGTAGACAATGCTGGAAATCAGGGTTTCAATTGCTTGAATTGTCAAAAGACTTTCTATTTTTAATTAATATTACTGTCAACTCAGTGATTTATTCCCGAGTAATTATTTGCTGCGGAGTTAAAAGTTAGTTGTGTTTCAGGCTGCATTTCACTCTTGTAGATTTTTTTTGCCTTCCAGATAATCCAGAAAGCTATGACCCTGATTATGATTTCCTGCATCAGGACCTTTCGACCGTTGATCAGATTCCTCAGCACATTTCTGGCATGCTAAGCCCACTTCCAGAGTCAGCAGTAGAATCCAGTTCACCTCTTCCTGGGCAGACATTCACATCACCTCTTTGTACTTCACAACCTGTGCCTGACTGGAGGCAGGTGCCACAAACTGGTGTTCCACCTCTGCAAATGCCGCCAGCTTTACCAGAGAAGAAGCGTCGGAGTGCAGCTTCAGATAGTACAGGCTCCAGGGTCTCGTATGAGAGGCTTCCATCGCAGTACGATAATATCTCGGAGGAGGACATGCTGAATTCTGTTGTCCCAGTTCAGCTTTCTCCATTTGCAGTAGTGTCACCAAGGCAGCAAGGCATTCCATCGATTCCAGTTGGATTCCCAGGCATTGACGTTTCCGAATTAGCAGGAGTACCAGAGAAACCACCGCCACTTCCAGAGAAAAAGAAAAGGCAAAGTGAGTATTTACTTTTGCGACCAAATAAAAATGTGCATCTGTGGTGTAATTGTTTTGTTAAAACATAACATTTTATAATGCTGTATTGAATGTGATGTACAGTTGACATCCTATACTTCTGGCTTCAGTGCTTCCCAAGAGTGGATATGCTAACATTGGTCTTTAGAGGAAGCATGTTTTGGTAGTGATGTACACCCTGTAATATTCATTTAATTTTCATTTTGGAATGTTGCCATTACTGCCACCCCCATTGATGGACGTATAACTGAGTGTTATAAAGCTAAAAATGCTAGTTCTAAATATGAGCCAAATTTGGAAGGATAAAGTCTATCATTGTACCCCAGGAGATTATTTTCACTGCTCAAGTTCTTAGAATATGAATAGTTGAACGTAGCATTATGCTTTACAGTAGTTTTGGTGGTGCCGTTGAATGGCAATATTTGATATCTCCGTAGTAATACAATACAGTAAAATGCTTTCTGTCAGCTGGTATTATGTCAGCCTGCCTTGGCATAGCAGCATCCTGTATTCAGCTGTAGATTGCTGCAACAGCTCCAGTTGGCTGTGGCACTGAAAATCCTGAAGTAATTAATGGCATTCAACAGGAAAACTTGTAAAATTTGAACCAAATCCTAAAGTGTCTTTCTTGGCAGTGTATTCAAAGGTGTTGTGATCACTTCAAACCTGAATTTTTAAAAAAACACAATGCACAGTAGTCAGATTGTTATCTGGATCTCTTGAATGTCAGCGTGCATTATAAAGTTAGGACATGTCTGATGTCTGCACAATTTATCCATTGTTTTACCTTTGTAAGAGGAGCCTTTGTGTTCAACAAAAACAGCTTGACTACCTGGGCAGTTTTTTTTGTTCCACAAGAAAGGGGCAGTTACTTATTCATGGAACAAATCTGTAGCTTTTTCTGCCTGAGTTTCTCAAATTTCTAATAAGTTATGTAATAAGCCAAGTGGTTAGTGATGATATTCCTCATCAAAGTATATTCATAACTCGTGAATGAGTCAGAAGAGTTTGTTTGTTTTTTTTTATAAATTTAGAGTACCCAATTATTTTTTCCAATTAAGGGGCAATTTAGCATGGCCAATCCACCTACTCTGCACATTTTTGGGTTGTGGGGGCGAAACCCACGCAGACACGGGGAGAATGTGCAAACTCCACACGGACAGTGACCCAGAGCCGGGATCGAACCTGGGACCTCGGCGCCGTGAGGCGGTTATGCTAACCACTAGGCCACCGTGCTGCCCTGAGTCAGAAGAGTTAGGGTGCAGGGGCTTGGTAACTGCCTTGCTTTTCTGTCCCAATTCACTGAAGTCCAAGAAACATACATTACTTTCATTCTGATCACTTTTCTTTTAAATTCCAAAATTCTTCAATTTTCCTTGCTAATAGCACGGTGGGTGTACCTACACCACATGCGCTGCAGCGGTTTCAAGGACAATTCGAGATGCGCGAGGTAGCCACCCCTATGAAGGAATTATGTGTTTAGTCTTCAGAGACTAAACAATGACTTGTAATGAGCATTCTGTGTCTGGCACAGAAATGGTGAAAACTTTCATCCAATTGTTCAGTTCAGATTGTTCCAGGCTTCCAGGGCTATGCAAAAACTTTATAACTTTATCAACGGTTTCCATGTAGCTAACCGAGCAGTTTGTTTCACAAATGGCACTGCTACAAATGAGCAGGAATTGGAAGAGGGCTAAGGCAACTAATTTAAGGCAGAGGACATAAGGAGTCTGCAATGAGATATGATGAGGTGAAGTGAGTGGGCAAAAAATGTTGGCAGAGGGGTCTAATGTGGGAAAATCTGAACAGGTCCAATGTGGCAGGAAGAATAGAAAATCAGCGGTGCAGAGAGATCTTGATGTCCTGATGCATGAATCACAAAGTGTTGAATGCAGATACAGCAAATGATAATGAAGGTAAATGGAATGTTGACAGTTATTGCAAGTGGAATAGAGCCTAAAAGTAGGGAAGCTTTACTACAAGTGTACAGGGTGTTGCTGAGACCGTATATAGAGTACTGAGCACAATTTTTGTCTCAAAAAATATAATTGGACTTGGAGCAGCTCAAAGAGTGTTCACCCAACTGATTCCAGGGATCTGATGAGCAAAGGTTGGACAGATTGGGCCTGTATCCATTGGCGTTTGGGGGGGAAAAAAAGAGGAGATTGAATCAAATAAGATCCTGAGGGGACTTGACAGGGTGGATGTTGAGAAGATGCTTCCCCTCATCAGAGACAATATAATTATAAACACAGTTTAAAAATAAGTGATCGGCTGTTCAAAACAGACGAGATTCATTTTTTTGCGGGGTGTTAGCCTGTGGAATTCTCTTCCCCAGAGCGTCGTGTGGAAGGGTCGTTGGAAGGCAGTTAGATAAATTCACTATTAACAAAGGTGTCAAAGACTATAGAGGTATACCGGAAAGTTAAGTAAAGGCCGTGATCAGATTAGTTCTGATCCTACCAAATGGCTGTGAATGGCTTACTTCTCCTAATTCATAAGTCCATATGTACGTTCATACAAGAATTAATGTATTGAGGCTTTATGACTGGAACAGCACTTCCCCTTATGCTGCATCCCAAGTTTATGAATCATTAAGGAAAATTGAAGAGGTTAGATTTGTATCCACCAGAGTTCAGAAGAGTAAGAGGTGACTTGATCACAATCTTTAGAATCCTGAGGGGTATCAGCAGAATGGATGTGGCGAGAATGAATCCACTTGTCGGCGAACCTAGAACTAGAGCTCACTGTTTAAAAATAAGGGATCGCTCATTTAAGATAGCGATGAGGAGAATATTTTTTCTTGAGTGTCGTGAGTCTCTGGAACTCTTCCTCAAAAGGCATTGGATCAGAGTCTTTGAGTATTTTTAAGGCAGAGCTAGTTAGATCTTTGATTAACAAAGGGGTGTGAAACGTTATCAGGGTTGGCAGGATTGAAATTATAATCCGATCAGCCATGTCTTTATTGAATGTCGGAGCAGGCTCGAGGGGCTGAATGGCCTACTCCTAATTCGTATGTTTGTATGTTCATTAGTAGCATTATGAATTAAGATATTTTGCGGACAGTTTTTGAGCATCCCTGTGCTAAACTTTCCAACCAACAGGTCTCTGCCTTTCATTGTAGTTCTCCATCACAATTTATATGGATGGTATTGTATGCATAATGTATAAGGCACCCATTTAGAGAACCTACAACTGCATCTTGGATCAGATCTAACGCCACAGTACAACACGTGCATTTAAACAACAGTAATTAATGGCTATAGTAACTAAATATGCTTTGCTCTAAGTTGAATCTGAGAAGAAATAACTTGCATGTAACCTTGATGAATAAACTCCTCTTTTAGCACACAGCTAAATCGCTGGCTTTGAAAGCAGACCAAGGCAGGCCAGCAGCACGGTTCAATTCCCGTACCAGCCTTCCCGAACAGGTGCCGGAATGTGGCGACTAGGGGCGTTTCACAGTAATTTCATTTGAAGCCTACTTGTGACAAGCGATTTTCATTTCATTTTCCCCCCAGTATTTACTGCTAAAGTTTCTTGAATATCGTGGGTGGACATACAGATTACTGACACTTTCAATAAAAGCACATTTGGACATTTCTGTAGGCACCCTTGTTGTAAATCGCTCTAACCTATTCCTTTTATTATAATGGGCCCTTAGGAACTATTAATTTAACAAATGTTATGTTATGAATTGTTTAAAAATTGTTAATAGGTGAGGTATATTCCTCAAACAATTGAAAAATAATCAAATGATCTCACCGTAGACCATAGAATCCCTATAGTGCAGAAGGAGGCCATTTGGTCTGCATTGACCCTCTGAAAAAGCGCCCTACCAAGGCCAACTTCCCCCATTCTATACCCTTAACCCCATAACCTCACCTAACCTGCACATCTTTGGACTGTGGGAGGAAACCGGAGCACCCGGAGGAAACCCACGCAGACACTGGAAAAGCGTGCAAACTCTACACAAATGTTCACCCAAGGCCGAAATTGAACCCAGGTCCTTGGCACTGTGTGGCACTGTGCACATGCCACTCCACCTGCAGTCATAACACTATTTGAGGAAGATATAAAACTAAATGGAAAATAGGAATGTGAAGAAGAGCAAGCCCATTATAATGGTCTGTCAAAGCATCACTATGCCCCAACATCATTACTTTGAGATAGTTGCCTGTTTAAGCTCTTCAGTAGCAGTGGACCTGGAGCGCTTCCATGGAATACAAGTAGTCTCCCTTGCCTTAACGCACCTTTAGGCACTCGCAAGCAAATGCATTGATGTGTGTGTTGTATTTTGAATCATTTATTGTTTTAATGAAGGTTGTAACAAATAAATTACTTTAGTTAGTAGTTAAGTCAAACTTTGTTTTCATTAGTGAATATGCCCTTGCTTGGTAAGCACTAATGATGAAGTTATGGCTGAGTTATGGTTATTATGAAGAATGGTGCAAAATGGTGATTGATGGCAGATAAAGTTTTCAGTTGGCAGGAAAGGTAGATTGCAGAAGGCAAGGATCTTGAACATTTTGCTATTTCAAGTTGGAGTTTTTCCATAGCCAATGTGGGGAGCACTGTGCTTAAAAATATGAACATACCCTCGAGCCTACTCCACCATTTAATAAGATCATGGTTGATCTGATGGTAACCTCAAATCTGCGTACCGCCTACTCTTGCTAACCATTCACCCCTTGCTTGCCAAGAATCTTCACAACCTACTTTCCTACCTATCTTCGTGCCAGCAGCAAATTGGACAAACACCCATCCTTTCAATCCCTTCATCATCCAAGTTATTTATATAAATTGTAAACAGTTGAGATCCCAGCACTGATCCCTATGATGCACATTACATCTTGCCAACCTGAAAAGACCCATTTATGCCGACACTGTTTCCTGTTAGCCACAATACTTCCTATATCATGAGCTTTTGTTTTCTGCAATAATCTTTGATGTAGCACTTTATCAGATGCCTTCTAAAATTCTAAGTACAGTAAATCAAGCGGTTCCTCTTTATCCACAGCACGTTATTTCCTCAAAGAATTCCAATAATTCAGGGGCTAGTTTAGCACAGTGAGCTAAACAGCTGGCTTGTAAAGCAGAACAAGGCCAGCAGCGCAGGTTCAATTCCCGTACCAGCCTTGCTGAACAGGCGCCGGAATGTGGCAACTAGGGGCTTTTCACAGTAACTTAATTGAAGCCTACTTGTGACAATAAGTTTATTATTAAAAGCAGGTTAAACATGATTTCCCTTGGACAAAACCATGTTGACTCTGCCTGATAACTTCTTTAATAGCTTCTAACACTTCCCTATGACAGATGTTAAGTTAACTGGCCTGTAGTTTTTTGTTTTGTCTCCCTCCCTTTTTGAGTAATGGAGTTACATTTGCCATCTTCCAATCCCTTCCCCAAATTTAGAGAGTTTGGGAAAATTAAAATCAATGCATCAACTATTTCACTACTTTTAAGACCCCAGGATGAAGTCCATCAGGATTCAGCTCTTGGTAACCCACAGCTTCAACAATTAACTCGGTACCACTTCTCTAATGGCTACTTTTCCTGAGTTCGTCCTTCCCTTCCATTTCCTGGTTTATAACTACTTCTGGGTTGTTACTAGCATCCTCTATAGTGGAGAATGATGCAAAATAGCTACTCAATTCATCAGCCACAGCTTTGTTTTCCATTATCAATTCTCCAGACTCCCTTTCTATGGGACCAACACTCACCTTAATTAAAAATTTTTTTTATAAACATTGTTTTTATATTTCTCTCACGTACTCCAATTTGTCCCTCCTTGTTAATCTTTTAATCATTCTTTGCTGTTCCTTGTATTCTGTTCAATCTTTTGATGTGTCACCTGTCTTTACACAACTATATGCTTTTAAAAAAGTTTGATATTATCTTTAAACTTTCTAGTCAACCATCAATGGTGGATCCATCCCTTGGACTTAATGGCTGCACAAAAATGTGATTAACTTTCCAAATTTTTCTTAAACTTTTCTTAAAATATACTATTAACAGTGAGTATTGAAAAGCTCATGGGTGGATGGATACGCAAGAAGCTTGAATGTGATTGAAATAACAGCGATGAATTAGCAACGTTGTAATTGTACGATTGCTGAGGCTTGCTGGTTTAATTGCTACCTTTGCTGCAATTTAGTTCCCTTACAGGGTCACACTTCAACTTCTATCAGCCACCATTAACAGTCTCGGATGATCTAAATACACTGCTGAAATAAAAATTTGTACGTCTACAATGCTACACACAAATTTGCTCCATCAGGGATTGGGGTTGTCACCAGGTTTACCTGTCAACAGAGCTTCTTCCTGTTTTGGTGTCCCTATATTAACCTGGGCATATCAATGACCTTTGAATCAGCAATCCGTTCTCTTTTTGCAAAGATTTTCAGCACACCTCTGACTAGCTAATGGGAATTGGCAAGATGGGATGTAAAAGATATTAAGGCTTGTCTTTTTAAATTGAAAAATAAGAAACGGAAGCTGGGTTAAATCAGATGAGGATGAGAATTAATGTGAATTTTAATTTTTTAAAGAAGCAAAAGTGATTATGGTGAGGAGAATTAAAAAGATTTCATTCATAATTGTTTGTTTCTGGTATTGAGAGTTAATATGTGTATACCGCTGCCGATTATTAGTGTAATATCAATCCTTATTTCAGCAATATGATATTACAAACTGGATAAAACACATCTTCCCTTCACTCTGTCAGCATTCCGCAGAGATCGTTCCCTCCGAGACAGTCTAGTCCACTCCTCCACCATACACAACTCCTGCCCTGTTACCTCTTCCATGCTTAACATCCCAGACCCAAAACACTCATTCCAGGTTAAGCAGTGTTTCATTTGCACCTCTTTTAATCTGGTCTATTGCATTCGCTGCTCCCAGTGTGATCTCCTCTATATCAGAGAGGCAAAACACAGACTGGGTGATCGCTTTGCTGAGCACCTTCAGTCTGTGCGCATTCAGGACCCTGACCTTTCCGTTGCTTGCCATTTTAACATAAGACCCTGCTCCCATGCCCACATGTCTGTCCTTGGCCTGCTGCAATGGTCTCGTGAAGCTCAATGCAAACTGGAGGAACAAACAACATCTCATCTTCCGGTTAGGCACTTCTGGTCTCAACATCAACTACAGATCATTAGCTCTACATCACTTCGACCCATTTGTTTTATCCCATTCCATTTTAACTGTCTTTTACCCTTTTCTTTCTTGACTTTCTTTATATATATTTCCCCCCCCCCCCAGCTTATCGACCTTTCCTTACCCATTTTCCCCATTGCTTCCCCCCCCCCCCTCCCCCCACATCTACATCTGTCACAGTTTACCCTCTGATGATAGTTTCTCTGCTATTTGACCTTTCACACCTTTTGTTCTCTCTGGGGACTGCCTTTAGCACTCTTTCCCCATGGTTTCTGTGGCTATTAGCACTCTTTCCCCTTGGTATCTGTGGCTATGACTCATCTTTCACACTCACTCCACAGTATAAATATTTCCCATTTTCTCTGCCTTTTTGCTTTGACAAAGGGTCATCTGGACTCGAAACGTTAGCTCTTTCTCTTCCCACAGATGCTGGGCCTGCTGCGATTTTCCAACATTTTCTCTTTGGTGGATGCTGAAATTACAAACTTGACCAACCATGGACAATAGCTACTTATCTGGCAGACTAGAAGTTTTAGACTAGAATAATTGAAAATGTTAATCAGCATTTACAGCAGTTTGATTTTAAATGTTATTGCTGAAACTTAACATTTCCAACCATTCAAGGTGCTGAGGCAGATCTGTGATCAAGGATGAAATTGATGCTAAACCGAAGCCTTACTCAACATGTTGAATAAGACCATAAGACATAGGAGCAGAATTAGGCCACTTGGCCCATCGAGTCTGCTCCGCCATTCAATCATGGCTGATATTTTCTCATCCCCATTCTCCTGCCTTCTCCCCATAACCCCTGATCCCCTTATTAATCAAAACAAGAATAACCTCTAAGCATTTTGCCAGAGCAACAGGAATGCAGTTTTTGCTGCTTAACAATGCGGCTATAGCTTTTAAATTGCATAATGCTGCGCAGCAGATCACTTGACCTAGCAGTTCCATAATTCCTAAAACATAATCAAAATGTTATCTGGCAGTATTCTTGTCAAGGACATGAGCCCTTTTATCTAGGTTGCCGATTCAATGAAATGCTGAGAAATGTCTGCATTGTAGGTGAATCTGTCATTTGGGCAAGATTTTAGTTTGTGACCTGATCTGCGCTGGTAGTTCCCATGACACTGTTTTAGGGGAATAAAATAAGGAATTCTCCTCCTGGTGCCTTGGCCAATCTTGCTCCCCCACCAGCGCACCAAAAATTCATGTTGGGCCTTCATTTCATTTATAGTTTGTGCATGAAAATTGGTTGTTGTCTTTGGCTATTGCAATTCAAATTTATAATTGGTTGTGAAGCACTTCTGACATCCTGAGGATCTGGTTAGATGTTTTGCAACATAATTTTCTTCAAGTCAAATTTAAATATACTGTATAAAGTTTGATGAAATAAATTTATAGCAATATTTTATCATTCCTTTCTCTATTTGGTTTGATTCTTTGACTCTTTATCACTTGGGTCACTGTCCTGCATGGCAACCACCAGTCAAGGGCTGTAGTGACCTTTTCCCAGGCCAGTCAGTATTGTTGTAAAATCACTAACAGAGGTTGTGGAAAAATGACTTAAAAGTTGGTTTCCTTTGTTCAGTCTCTCGTGGCTTAGTGTATGAAAGATGTGTGAACCATTACTAAAAGGCATAGCATGTTGGAGCTCCAAATTGCTGAAATATCCTGCTGTATTCCTAAGATCTAGATTCCATTGAATAGAGCTATTAAAGAGGTGACATTGGTACAATGAGCTGATTCGTCTCCAATTATATTATTCTATGCCATCTAAATTACAGCTTTTCAAAATAGCGTTTGTAGACCCTTTATTTAATACATGCTTCCAAACACTGGTACTTCATTTTATTGTCACAATGTTCACATCTGAAGCCGATGTCGTTGGCATGAGTTTTGTGCAGCTGGTTGTCTTGGCTGCCATCCTTTGTGATTCTTGGCAAGTTTACTTTTGAGCTGCAGCCAGCTACATGGCATCCTTGTGTTGGGATTGGTTATCACTTGGATGTGGCGTAAAAGTAACTTCAGCTTCAACTGGGAATTCAGTCACATTCCTCATGTTATCAAAGTAAAGATGGTCAAGGTTGGCCAAATTTGATGGTTCACCTTGGATGTTACTCTGAGAAAGTTGCATCCGAATAGTGATACAGTGCTATTGGAACATTTTCAGCTTGCCATTGAACAAAGAGCAATAGGGCAATAGACCATAAGCATTCCCATGGAGACTGATTATTCCTAATGCTAATTTATTCTCAAGTTCATTTAATAATGTGTAAAACTAGTGGTGAACACTATTTTCCACTTTGCCTGTACGTATATGCAACACAATTCTCCTTTTCTGTTTCATAACTTGCATATAGTTGCAAATGTATTGTAAATTATCTATTGAACAAAAAACTGCCACACAACATCTAGTTTTTAGTTTCTTGACAGCAAATGATAAGACCATAAGACCATAAGACATAGGAGTGGAAGTAAGGCCATTCGGCCCATCGAGTCCACTCCGCCATTCAATCATGGCTGATGGGCATTTCAAATCCACCTCCCAGCATTCTCCCCATAGCCCTTAATTCCTCGCGACATCAAGAATTTATCTATCTCTGCCTTGAAGCCATTTAGCGTCCCGGCCTCCACTGCACTCTGCGGCAATGAATTCCACAGGCCCACCACTCTCTGGCTGAAGAAATGTCTCCGCATTTCTGTTTTGAATT
This sequence comes from Scyliorhinus canicula, assembly GCF_902713615.1. Classification (NCBI taxonomy): domain Eukaryota; kingdom Metazoa; phylum Chordata; class Chondrichthyes; order Carcharhiniformes; family Scyliorhinidae; genus Scyliorhinus; species Scyliorhinus canicula. The sequence goes on from NC_052166.1 coordinate 56,850,656, forward strand.
TACCCCCTCTAATTCTAAGGCTGTGCCCACGGGTCCTCGACTCCTCGCCTAACGGAAACAGTTTCTTTGCGTCCATCCTTTCTAAGCCATGTATTATCTTGTAAGTTTCTATTAGATCTCCCCTTAACCTTCTGAACTCCAATGAATACAATCCCAGGAACGCCAGCCGTTCCTCATATGCTAGACCCGCCATTCCAGGGATCATCCGTGTGAATCTCCGCTGGACACGCTCCAGTGCCAGTATGTCCTTCCTGAGATGTGGGGCCCAAAACTGGACACAGTACTCCAAATGGGGCCTAACCAGAGCCTTATAAAGGCTCAGTAGCACATCGCTGCTTTTATATTCCAACCCTCTTGAGATAAATGACAACATAGCATTCGCTTTCTTAATCACGGATTCAACCTGCATGTTTACCTTTAGGGAATCCTCGACTAGCACTCCCAGATCCCTTTGTACTTTGGCATTATGAATTTTCTCACCGTTTAGAAAGTAGTCTATGCTTGGATTCTTTTTTCCAAAGTGCAAGACCTCACATTTTCTCACGTTGAAATGCATCAGCCATTTCCTGCACCACTCTCCCAAACTGTCTAGATCCTTCTGCAGCCTCCCCACTTCCTCAGCACTACCTGCCTGACCACCTAACTTCGTATCATCAGCAAACTTCGCTAGAATGCCCCCAGTCCCTTCATCCAGATCATTAATATATATGGTGAACAGCTGCGGCCCCAACACTGAACCCTGTGGGACACCGCTGGTCACCGGCTGCCATTCCGAAAAAGAACCTTTTATCCCAACTCTCTGCCTTCTGTCAGACAGCCAATCCTCAACCCATGCCAGTAGCTCACCTCGAACACCATGGGCCCTCACCTTACTCAGCAGCCTCCTGTGTGGCACCTTATCAAAGGCCTTTTGGAAATCCAGATAGACCACATCCACTGGGTTTCCCTGGTCTAACCTACTTGTCACCTCCTCAAAGAATTCTAACAGGTTCGTCAGGCACGACCTCCCCTTACTAAATCCATGTTGACTTGTTCTAATCCGACCCTGCTCTTCCAAGAAATTAGAAATCTCATCCTTAACGATCGATTCTAGAATTTTACCAACAACCGAGGTTAGGCTAATTGGCCTATAATTTTCCATCTTTTGTCTTGATCCTTTCTTGAACAAGGGGGTTACAACAGCGATCTTCCAATCGTCCGGGACTTTCCCTGACTCCAGTGATTTTTGAAAGATCTCAACCAACGCTTCCGCTATTTCTTCAGCCACCTCCCTCAGAACTCTAGGATGTAGCCCATCGGGGCCAGGAGATTTGTCAATTTTAAGACCTTTTAGCTTTTTTAGCACCATCTCTTTTGTAATGGCAACCATACTCAACTCAGCCCCCTGACCCTTTATAATTTTTGGGATATTACTAACGTCTTCCACTGTGAAGACAGACGCAAAGTACTTATTAAGTTCTCCAGCCATTTCCTCATCTCCCATCACTAGCCTTCCAGAATCAGTTTGAATTGGCCCAATGTCTACTTTGGCCTGTCGTTTGTTTCTTATGTATTGAAAGAAACTTTTACTATCATTTCTTATATTACTGGCTAGCCTGCCTTCATATTTGATCCTCTCCTTCCTTATTTGTCTCTTTGTTAACCTCTGTTTGTTTTTGTAGCCTTCCCAATCTTCTGATTTCCCGGTGCTTTTGGCCACTTTATAGGATCTCTCTTTTTCTTTGATACATTTCCTGACCTCCTTTGTCAGCCATGGCTGTCTAATCCCTCCCTGGATAATCTTTCTTTTCTTGGGGATGAACCTCTGTACAGTGTCCTCAATTATGCATACAAACTCCTGCCATTTTTGCTCTACTGTCTTCCCTGCTAGGGTCTGCTTCCAGTTGATTTTCACCAGTTCCCCTCTCATGCCCTCGTAATTACCTTTATTTAACTGTAACACCATTACATCCGATTTTGCCTTCTCTCTTTCAAACTGCAGACTGAACTCAACCATATTATGATCGCTGCTTCCTAAGTGTTCCCTTACTTTAAGATCTTTAATAAAGTCTGGTTCATTACATAGCACTAGGTCCAGAATAGCCTGCTCCCTTGTGGGCTCCATGACAAGCTGTTCCAAAAAGCCATCTTGTAAGCATTCCATGAATTCCTTTTCTTTGGATCCACTGGCTACATTATTTACCCAATCCACCTGCATATTGAAGTCCCCCATGATCACTGTGACCTTGCCTTTCTGACATGCCTTTTCTATTTCCCGGTACATGTTGCGCCCCTGGTCCTGACCACTGTTAGGCGGTCTGTACATAACTCCCATTATGGTTTTTTTGCCTTTGTGGTTCCTCAATTCTACCCACACAGACTCCACATCATCCGACCCTATGTCGTTTAGTGCCATAGATTTAATTTTGTTCTTAACTAACAAGGCAACCCCACCCCCTCGGCCCACCTCCCTGTCTTTTCGATAGGTTGTATATCCTTGGATGTTTAACTGCCAGTCCTGAACCCCCTGCAGCCATGTCTCTGTGATGCCTACCACATCATAATCATTCACGATGATCTGTGCCATTAGTTCATCTACTTTGTTACAAATGCTACGAGCATTCAGGTAAAGTGCCTTAATGTTAACTTTCTTATCAGTACAGATATTGGAAGTCCTAAGATGTCCAAAGTTATCCTTCCTTTTTGTTGCATTCCTAGTCTGCCTCAAGCTTAAATCCACCTGCCTACATGTTATCCTCCTGCGTATCTTGCCATTTAACTCCCTGCTCCCTGTCGCTTTCACTTTCCCTTCCCCCCAATGTCTGCTGTCTGCTTTGTCTGATCTGCTATAAATAATATTAACGGAATAACTGAACTAGTCAGCTGTTATCCAGAAATTAAGGCTGCTAACTTGTGGGGAAAAAAATTAGTTTGGGTTAATAACTTTACAGGACATTTTCAATCACTTGATTACAGCTTAGTTGCCATTCAGCCACCTCAATCATAGAGTTTCAGTATGCAGATGATACTTGGATGTAAACTCACTGAGAAACTGAGCTAAAGGTCATTAGAACATAGAACAGTACAGCACAGAACAGGCCCTTCGGCCCTCAATGTTGTGCCGAGCCATGATCACCCTACTCAAACCCACGTATCCACCCTACACCCGTAACCCAACAACCCCCCCCCCCCTTAACCAGGACACTACGGGCAATTTAGCATGGCCAATCCACCTAACCCGCACATCTTTGGACTGTGGGAGGAAACCGGAGCACCCGGAGGAAACCCACGCACACAGGGGGAGGACATGCAGACTCCACACAGACAGTGACCCAGCTGGGAATCGAACCTGGGACCCTGGAGCTGTGAAGCATTTATGCTAACCACCATGCTACCCTGCTGGTCATTGTCGGTGACACTTCCAAAGCATATGGAAAAATGAGCATTTAACTAAAGCATCCAGAAAACGAAGGTCCTCTTCCAATCAGCTGCCACAGCAAACGCCTTCTCATCATTCAGATCAATGGCATGACCGTGGAAAATGTGGAGATGGTGGGGTAGTGTTAATGTCATTAGACTGATGAATGTAAGAATTTCAAATATATCGTATTAGGTGCAGTAAGGATTAAAAGCCTGGGTTAGTATGTGACTGCTGCAGTCATGTTTTTAAAAATTACAGTTTTAAAACAGTCATAGACTTTTTGGAGACTGAGGTACAATCAAAGCATCGTAAATGTAAGATCATAATTCATTCCAGTTATGGTTAGTGTTTTCAGAAGTTGGGTTAATGGACTTTTGTTTATATTAAGAGGGTTCCCTGGGAAGTAGATTATTAGAAACGTTGTGCTTAGTTTTAGTAAGATGATTTAGTTAATGGGAGTAGCCAGGGGCTGAAGCAGCCAGGTGTTGAGGCTGCAGTTTAAAAAAGTTTAGTTTTGCGATTGGCATGCAAACAGACTAGAAGTTGTGCTCTCAATACACTTCAGTTAAAGATCTATCTGTGAATAGAATAGCAGTTTCTGCTACAGATTAACTAGTAGTTTGACTGTGGCACGAATCTTCAGCTGGTCTACATAGAACATACAGTGCAGAAGGAGGCCATTCGGCCCATCAAGTCTGCACCGACCCACCCAAGCCCTCACTTCCATCCTATCCCCGTAACCCAATAATCCCTCCTAACCTTATTGGACACTAAGGGCAATTTATCATGGCCAGTCCACCTCACCTGCATGTCTTTGGACTGTGGGAGGAAACTGGAGCACACGGAGGAAACCTACGCAGATACTGGGAGAACGTGCAGACTCTGCACAGATAGTGACCCAGCGGGGAATCGAACCTGGGACCCTGGCGCTGTGAAGCCACAGTGCTAGCTACTTGTGCTACCATGTTGCCCTCTGAGGGACAGATCTCTGAGGGATCTGTCTGAAAAGTGGTTTATCGAAGACCTCGTACAGAAAGTTTTCCTGGATTGGCCAACTGTATTTAAAAGCGGATTGTGTTCTGAGATGGGGTTTGTTTGAGTGGAGATGAAGATAACAGTTAGGATTGTTTCATTGTATTGATGAGCCTTGTTGAACTGGTGATTAAAAGCTATTTGTCTTTATGATAAAGTTATGATGTGGAGATGCCGGCATTGGACTGGGGTGAGCACAGTAAGAAGTCTTACAACACCAGGTTAAAGGAGGAAGGAGCTGTGCTCTGAAAGCTCGTGTTTGAAACAAACCTGTTGGACTTTAACCTGGTGTTGTAAGACTTCTTACTATGATAAAGTTAGTAATACTAATTTGGTGATAAAGTTGGTTTTAATATATCATATCCTTATTTGTGCATGAAATCACTCCTGGAGTGAAGTATCCTTTCCTCAGTCTTATAAAATAAATAAAATATTTAGGTTACTGTCTGGTATCCTAGCAACTATTGGGATCTAGTCTGGGATCTTAATAAAAGTTAGTAATCTATAGTCCAGTCTAATGTCTGGAGAACATGGGTACAAATCCCATCATGGAAGCTGCTGGAATTTAAATTGTATTAGTAATTATAGAATTGTAATTATAGTATAATTAGTAATTATAGTATCAGTAATGATAAGCATCTCATTGGTTATTGTTAAAAAAACATCTGGTTCACTAATGTTCTTTAGGGACGGAAATATGTTATTCTTGCCTCGTCTGGCCTATATGTGACTCGAGGCCCACAGTAAAGTGGTTGGCTCTTAACTACCCTCTGAAATGGCCTCACAAGCCATTCGGATCAAAGGCAATTAGGAATGGACTACAATTGCAAGCCTTGCCAGCCACGCCCAAATTCCATGAATAAATAAAAATAATGTATTTTCTCTTTTGAAGTGGAATTCACCCTGTAGAGGCTTCTCTCCAAGCATGGTCAGTAAGTACAGGGCCCGGCTCCTTTACCCAGTTCTTCTTTACTACATCCAAAAGGGCAGAATCTGAAGAAAGAATAAGGCCATGCATGACTGTCCTGTTGTGCCAAAGACAGGACCCTCTCCAACAAAGAGGAGGGTGGGTTCATAGGGAAAGTAGAAAAAAACTTAAATGAGAAATCTCCAATTCAAAAAAAAACAAAAAAAGTTGGTGCCAGGCAAACAGAATTTGACCGTGAGCTTCTCAAGGCTGGCAAATCTCCCTTTTAAAAACGGTCCCCAACACCTCTTGCCTCGAGAGGCAGCTTATTAATAGCAAATTACTGCGGATGCTGGAATCTGAAACCAAATAGAAAATGCTGGAATATCTCAGCAGGTCTGGCAACATCTATAGGGAGAGAAAAGAGCTAGTGTTTCAACTCCAGATGACCTTTTGTCAAAGCTTTGTCAAATACATTTTCTGTATCTTGGGAACTTCCTCTCGGCGAAGGCAAACTCTGCCAGTTTAGGTTTCAGCCAACTGAGCAAGTGTAATTGAGGACCAGGACCTCAAATCCGAGACGAAGGTTTATCAGGCAGCAGTAGTCCCTGTACTCTGGTATGCTTCAAAGACTTGGATAAACTAATGCAGGCACCTTGAACAACTGGAGAAGTACGACTAGCAGTGCCGTTGCAAGATCCTCCAAATCTGATGGCACGAAAGACAGCCCAATGGCAACCTCTTCCAAGCTAACACTCTCAGCATCAAGATGCTCATCGTTCAAATCCAGCTACACTGGGTGGTCATGGGATTCACATACCTGACTTCAGATTCCCAAAGTAATTGCTCTACCCTGAACTTGGTCACAGCTGGAGACTCCCAGGACAGCAGAACCACTCTAGGAATGTGCTCAAAGCATCCCTGAAGAAGTCAAAGATAACCATTGCCTCATGGGAATTCCTGGCTTACGAGCAACTAAAATGGATAAGGCTCATTTGGGAAGGCACCAAATACATTGAGATACTTCGGAACTATGTGGAGGTGAAGCCAAGATCATGAAGGAAGCACACAAACATCTAAACAACCCATCTATCCAACTCTGCCTGGTAAGTGGCAGAATCTTCAGCTTGTGCCCAGAGTGAAAGCAAGAGCTATATCCCGAGGGACTGATTACGAAGAAGAATTTTGATTTTCTTGTGATACAAAGTAGTTTATAAGCTTTTGTTATATATGTGTTCTTCTGATGTAGGCACTGAATTTGTCACTTTTGATTCAAAGATTTCAGGATTTATATAGAGAAATGAGTCAGAGGTCTTTTGCTTTGATTTCTACATGATGAACCTGTGGAGAGTAACTGGTCTTTGCATGATGCTTTTAAGGAATATTATTAAATTGTGCAACTGAGTCACTGAGGAAATGAACACTCAATTGGTGGGAAAGGGAAGATGTCTTCAAGATGGTTTCGATGAATATCATATGCTCTGACCAGAAAAGTCAAATAGAGAAAAAAATCAATCTGTTTATTTAGAAAAGCATTTAAGCAGGCAGTGTTTCTTAAGGTTTACATGGAGATTATAAAATTAAAGTTCAGACTAGAAACCACATTTTTCTTTTTTTCATGGGATGCAGGCAAGGTCAGCATTTGTTGCCCATCTCTAATTGAATGGCTTGCTGGACCATTTCAGAGGGCAGTTAAGACTCATCCACATTACTGTGGGTCTGCAGTGACCTGTAGGCCAGGTCAGGGAAGGCAGATTTCTTTCTCTAGAGTACATGTGAACGAGATGAGTTTTTGCCGATCAATAGCATCACAGTCACTATTACTGTCACCAGCTTTCAATTGCAGATTTTTTGATTTAATTTAAATTCCACCAGCTCCCATGGTGAGATTTGAACCTATGTCCCCAGAGAATTAGCCTGAGCCTCTGAATCATGAGTCCAGTGACCTTTCCACCACTGTGCATGCATGCAAGGTCTTTAAAAATGGGGTGGGCACAGTAAGAAGTCTTACAATAGCAGGTTAAAATACAACAGGTTTGTTTCGAATCACTAGCTTTCGGAGTGCAGCTCCTTCCTCAGATGAAGGGAAGGTGCTCACCTGAGGAAGGAGCTGTGCCCAAAAAGCTAGTGATTCAAAACAAACCTGTTGTAAGACTTCTTATCATAAAATCAAAAATGGGGATGTTTGCAGATGACTGCACAATGTTCAGCACCATTCACGACACCTCATAATGAAGCTGTCCATGTCCGAATGCAGCAAGACGTGGACAGTATTCAGGCTTGGGCTGACAAGTGGCAAGTTACATTCATCCCTCACCAGTGCCAGGCAAAGACCATCTCCTACAAGACAGGATCTAACCATCGCCCCATGATATTCAATGAATCGCTGAAACCATTCTAGATACCATCGCTGAATCCCCCATAATAAACATCCTGGGGGTTTCCATTGATCTGAAACTGAACTAGCCCTATATATATATATATATATATATTTATATATTGTGGCTACAAGAGCAGGTCAAAGGCTCGGAATTCTGTGGAGAGTAACTCACTTCCTGACTTCTGAAAGCCTGTCTCTCTCTTCACAAGTCAGGCATGTGATGGATACCTTGCACTTGCTTCAAGAATCTCTACACCATTCAGGCCAAAGCAGCCGGCTTGATTGATTGATACCCCATCCACAAACATTCACCCCCTCTACCACTGACGGACAACGGCTGTAATGGATACTGTCTACAAGATGCACTGCAGGAGCTCCTTTCAAACTGCTGCTTGGAAGGACAAGAACAGCAGGCACATGGAAATGCCAATACCTTAAAGTTTCCTTCCAAGCCACCCACCATTCCAACACAGAAATATATCTGCTATTATTTCACTGATGGATCAAAATCTTGGAACTCCCTCCCTACATCACATGGACTGAAGCAGTTCATTAAGTCAGCTCAACTCCACCTTCTCTGGGGCAATTAAGGAAGGGCGATAAATGTTAGCCTAGCCAGCAAAACCTTTATCTCAATAATTAATTTTTAAAAGTATTGGTTCATTATAGAAATATTATTGAAGACTTGCAAATGTCTGAATGTAATGTCAGTATGTGTTGAAAGCTGTTCCTATTTGTTACTTGGAAACAGCTTTAAGTGATCTATGTTTGCATTGTTAAATATTAGAATAAGCTATAGATTTAAGTGGGTTTAATTTATTGTTTTGTGTAAGAAAGTGTACAACTCTAGTTGTTTCATGTTAAACAAAGGTGTTTGCATCTAGGAGATTTTGGTTTTAATTTGAATAGTATTTCTATTGTGCTTTATGACAGGAAAAGTAAACACTAGCTTGGGGAAAGAATGAGTTGCTCTGCAACCAGGGGCAGCTTTTAAGGAAAGACCTAGTGATTTTCGTGCCTGGATCCAGGCAGTTGGAGATGGGAAGCTTGAGAGGGAATGGCTCTTGGCTCTGCTGGAACCTGGAAAGTTGTACAATGGAATATTGTGCACGAAAACAACTTTCAGAGGAACTAAATGACAGTTAATTCTAGAAACTAGGAAATGAAAGAGAAGCTCCAGCAAAAGAGGAATTGTCATTGAAGTTAGTTAGTCCTGGGAAGAAGCGAGCTGGTGAGGTTAGCTATAGAAGAAAACACATATCTGAAGCAATCGTAAGGTTTAGTGTTCTTATTTCTAATTTTGAAACTATAGTATTCTGTTGGGGTAAAGTGCTGGAATTTTACGTAGAGGTTTGGATGCTTATGGCAATTCAAGAAAAAGGAATACTGAAAGGAGAGTTGGAAAACCTGGAGAAGGATTCATACTGAAACAGCTGAGTCTTGTTTGAAAGGATAGTTGGGAAACCAGGAGGTGCATCCTTGATGCAAACAGCTGAGGCGAAGTATTGTTTGAATGAAGATTTTAAAGCCGGTCTTTTTGAGAGCAGGGTTTGGAAATACTCGGATGACAATTAATCTGGGGGCAATTTGAGGATAATTCCACAGAATCTGTCACGAGGTTTCAGAGTGGGATGATGTCTGACTATGTTAGCCTTGCTGGGTTACAGGGAATGTTTATCGAGAACATTATTGCACAAGATATATTTTAACCTGCGCTATCCTTAAAATCTGTGTACATGTGTGAAGATAAGTGGCAGTGAAGGAGTATTGTATTTACAGTCAAAAATTTCATGTATAGATTTTTTCAGTTCTTAAAGGCAAATTGGTAACCCGGTGACTCTGTTCATCACATTTAATTAAAGTAAAAATTATAGTCTTTGGGCCAGCGTTTCATTCTGGAATCCTCCTGTCCAGTAGTAACATCAACTGGGATTGTAACAACCTTCAGACTATCAATTATAACTCCAAAGTTAGCTTCCTAATGTATTTTTTAACATGTCAGTCCCTCGATTGAGCTTATCAGCTTTTATCTCCTTATCACTACTTTCTGTTGCTGGAAAGATGTTGTTATAGTGGTTGGAAAGCCCTTATGTCATCACCAAGAAGTTTAATATAAATCTGTTTACACTTTCTCATTAAATTACACTTTATTCTGCCTCCTATTCTTTGTGGCTCCAACCACAAAAGCAACTAGTAGCATCTGCTCTGTTGTCCATACTTTACGTCCATACGTTGTCCATGTTGTCACAACTTTTGAGTGCTAATTTCTGGTGGAAATTCTACTCCTAAAGCAATTGACTCTTCCTTCAGCATTAGGTAAATCCCTGCTTAATTAGCCAGTCCATCATTCTTAACATTCACTCCCTCCACAATTGGTGCACTGTAGCTACATGTGTATTCCCTACAGCACTGCAGCAACTCACCAAAAGATTCATCAGTAATTCCCAAGCCCATTATGACAACAAACCTAGAAGGACAAGGACAGAAAATCCTTCCAGATTCCCATCAAGTTACACACCATCATGACCTAGATATTTGTTCCTTAATTGTCATTAGATCAGAAATCTGGTACTCTTACTTTAGAGTTAAATTTTATTGTGTCACACACCAAGGTACAGTGAAAAGTACTGTTCTGCATACAGTCTAGGCAGATCGTTCCATACATGAAAAAATAGGACATGCGATAAATACCCAATGTAAATACACAGACGTAGGCACACAGAAGCATACAGAGTATAGTGCTATAACAGTACAGAAGATGTGTAGAGAGGTCAGTTCAGGGCCATTTAGGAGTCTGGTAACAGCAGGGAAGAAGCTGTTTTTGAATCTGTTGAGGCATGTCGTCAGACCTTTTGTATCTTCTGCCCGATGGAAGAGGTTGGAAGAGAGAATCACTGATTGTGATCTATGGGTCGGGAAGTTGAGGATCCAGTTGCACAGGAATCAGCCAAGTCCTATGTTATGGAGTTTGGATAGGAGGTTGGCTGGGATTATGGTGTTGAAGGTGGAGTTCTTGTTGTCAAAATGCTCCAGAGCTGAGTGTAGGGCCAGCAAGATAGTATCTGCTGTGGACCTGTTGTGGCGGTGTGCGGATTGCAGTGGATCAAGGCAGTCTGGAATTATGGAGTTGAACAACACTGTGGCGATCTTTTTGTTGCCTAGGAGGCAGTGTTTCAAAGAAATGCCTCACCACTACCACCACCTTGAGGAAAACTTGGAATGAGGCTTAATTTTTAAAAAATATATTTTAATTCACATTTTCAAATTTTAGACATAAACAATAACACAAAATAATAAACAAACTCTCCCCTATGCAGCACTACCCCAACAGACCCCCCCCCCCCCCCCCCCCCCCCCCGCCTAATAACTTAATGGTAACCAGCTCTTTAAAGTACAGAATAAACGGCTTCCATCTCCGACATAACCCCTCAATTGCCCCCTCACGGTGTACTTAACTTTCTCAAGATATGAAAATTCCAATAGATCCCCCAGCCGTACTGAGGCATTGGGTGGAGAAGATGAGGCATAAATATTCTCCAGCCCCTGATATCTCTCCATTACTTTAAGGTAGTGTTCCTGTAAATACCACCCTTTTTTCCCCTCAAGGCTCCTTGGATTGTTAAACCCCTGCATTTAAGGTACTGTTATTAACAATTGTGATTTTGGACTAAGGGCCAGTGTTCACCAGCTGACCGATGCTAAACAAGTTGAAAGTGCTCTCAAGCATCTTCACTGGTTGCTGAAGAATGCCATGCAATTGTTGGTATAGATTTCATTGGTGTGAAATTGGTATGTGTACCATCTCTGCTCACCTAATATATTGAAAAGCAATTCTTTTAATTGTGGAAGTGAAAAAGTAATCATTGATGCAGTATGTACACATGGGTATATCTGAGTTTTTCTTCAATCTCCATATCTCCATTTGTGATATAATAGACAACAGTATTGTAGATGGAATGTGGATCTAGACTTGGAATTCGGAAATAACTGCTCTCAGTTTTCCAGTCCTCACCAAAAGGCACTTTGTGAGTGAACATCTGTTCTAGATAACGCGGAGAATTTGATTTTCTTCACTTAATGTTATAAGCAACAGCTTGAAGCCTTGTCTTTATTTACAATGATACATTGCACCCATTTTACACAGGAACTGAATAGGATGTGATGTAGACGCCATCTGTATAGAACTGAGATGAAATAAATGTGGTTAATTGCAAAATCATGTATACATTCCTATTGAATGAATACTTGTCCTGGAACAGTGCCTCTTTCTGTATAATAGTTGAAGAGGAAGAAAGGCTTAGCTGGAAGAAATGTATTCCTGAGTTGTGTAACCGCAATGCACTTCAAAATATTTTCACTACAGGTATAACAGGGCTAAACAGCTGGCTTGTAACGCAGAACAAGGCAGCAGCGCGGGTTCAATTCCTGGACCAGCCTCCCAAACGGGTGCCAGAATGTGGTGACTAGGGGCTTTTCACAGTAACTTAATTGAAGCCTACTTGTGACAATAAGCGTTTATTATTATTATTATTATTATTATTATTATAACATATCAGTTTGACATTGGCCCTTTTAAGAACCAGTAGACTCTCTCTAATGCTGCTGATGGGAGGCAGACCGTGAGTTGTTGAGTTAAATCATTCTACCAAATGGAGCTCCTTGGGGCACAACTCCACAAGAAGAGGAAAAAATAGATATTGGACCAGGCCAGTTCTAGCAATTGGTTTTGTTTTCATAGAGCGTTTATACTCGCTATTTTGAAACTCCTTGCAATGTTTCCACACCTGACTTTATTGGAGGGCACAAAAGAGGGAAGGGATTTTATTTGGTATCGGTTAGTTGACATTTAATAGCCAAGGAAATGTACACCCAACAAGCATAGAACAATAACTCTGCTGAGGCCCAGATAGATAGGAAGTAGGCTGTGAATGGCCTCCCAATGCAAACTGCAACCAAAGTCATTAGAATAACTATAAAATTTAAAATGGTTAACTATAAAATTTAAAATGGTTAATTATAACATTTAAAATGGTTAACTATTATGTGTCTCATTATGATGGACTACATTAATTATTAGACTACATGGTAGCTTCTTGTACATACTTTATAGTAGCCTCAGTTATAGAGAATTCACATGAGTTATCCTCTATGCAATGTAGCGCTCCTACAATGCATAAAGCAAAATGGCACAATGCTGAGAATATTAAAACACAAACATATTGGTCAATACTCAGCAGACCATGCTGTGTCTCTAAAGAAATGAACTTCCTCAGTCATGGGGTATGGCCTCCAACCTGAAACGGCAACTTACTGCTATTTCGCCACACATTGCCTAATCATTTTTTTTTACAATTTATAGAAATTACTTGGATGAAAGGACTGAAGGTATGGTTGCTAAATTTACTGATGATACAAAAATAGATAGGAAAGTAGTTGTGAAGAGGTCATAAGGAAAGGGATACAGATAGACTAGGTGAATGGACAAAGATCTGGCCAATGGAGTATAATGTGGGGAAATGTGAAATTTCCATTTTCTAAATGGGGAGAAATTGTAGAGCTCAGATGCTGAGGGATTTGAGGGTCCTAGTTGAATTCCAAAAGATTTGGTGCAGGTAAAGTAGGTAATTAGGAAAACTAGTAGAATAGTATTGTTTATTGCAAGGGGATTTGATTACAAAAGAAGGGAGGTTGTACAGGGCATTGGTGAGACCACATCTGGAGTATAGTAACTGTTACTGATCTCCTTATCTACGGAAGGATATAAATGCATTAGAAACTGTTCCGAGAAGGTTTACTAGACTAATACCAGGAATGAGCAGGGTGTCTTTTATAAGGTAAGGTTGGAGAGGTTAGGTTTATATCCAGGTTCAGAAGAGTAAGAGGTGACTTAATTGAAACCTATACGATCCTGAGGGGTCTTAACAGGGAGGATGTGGAAAGGACATTTCATCTTGTGGGTGAATCTAGAAGTCGGGGTCACTGTTTTAAAAATAAGGAGTTACCCATTTAAGACCAAGATGAGGATAATTTTTTCAGCAAGGCCGTTGGTACTTATCCACTAGAAATGCTTATACTGAAAATAAAGTGGGAATCTGTCGGAATTAATAGACAATCTCATCACAAAGATCACTGCAGTGATCACTGTTCTGGTTGTCTTTGTACAGAAAAGATATTGCAGTTATTGAAAGGATGCAGGAGAACAATCAATGATTGAAGGGATGGGATTATCATTGATTATTTAAACTGGGTATGTGTTCATCTATAATGGAGACATTTGTGGTGATGAAATTCCTGTTTTGGGGATTCTAAAGGGACTGGATAACATACTGCTTTGCCTTATTCAGAATAATAGAACAAGAGGACATGCCCTGCGCGGGGGTAAATTCAAAACTATTTGGCAAAATCATTTTTTAGTTACGTAAGTGGTAAACCGTTGGAACAAGCTCTTAGTGACATGGTGGAAGCAAACAGTACTGATTCAAATGTAAATTAACTAAATTTCCTCCAGAAATTTTAGGATGCAGTATTTGAGACGTGACCTGTGGTAAGTGTACCATGTTTGAAATGAATCGATGGCTTTGGGCCTATTCTCAACTCTTTCTACAAGTGTTGTTGTTGACTAATTGGGATGGACTGCTACGATTAGACAAAAGGTCTGCTGTAGTTGCATTATGCAATTTCAGTACTAGGATGGTTGGAAGCAAACTAGATGGACCGTAGTGCGTCCTTGTCTAACAATTCCTATGTTCCTGTATTTGATTTTAATGTTCTTGCACGGTAAAGTGTAAATTTTATCAATTACATTTTTCTACAAGTTGCAGCCAACGTAATTGTTACAGATGTCTTTGTGGCCGTTTGCAGCAAATTAAAGTGATCAAAGGCAACGATATAACTTCTGAAGTGCAGTCACTGTAGTCTAGTGTGCAGCGCCAGTTTGTACATGGAGATCTTTATCAAATAAATGGTAATTTTGGTTGCCTTAGGTGAGGAGTAAATGTCAGTCAGGACTGAGATGCAAAAGATGGCTCTTCCAGCAATGCAGTGTGTATTCACAATTGCATCATGGCATCAGCCTAGATAATGAGTTCAAGTCCTAAAAATCGTTTGAAGCCGTGAAGTTCTGACCTGAGTAAGAATATGTTGGAATAAAATCAAAAGAACTGCATCATTTGGCTGTAAAACGTTTTGAATAAAAATGGCAAAGCTTAGTGATCAATTATTTGTTTCCTTCAGGTGCTGGCAGGCTTGTGGTGTACCCCAAGGACTTTTTGCTTTGGTTATCATCTTTCTGTGTTAGAGGCCTTACCCAGGAATCTAAGAAATGAATCACAGTGATCTTGATCTTTACACTGTCTTACTGTAGTGCTACAAAGTTCCCATTATCACTGATGACTTGGACAAATCCATCCTGATGCAGCTTGTTAATTTATTTTTATCTCCTTTTCCTCTCCTTCCTAAAACTTTTAGTTCATGCGTACATGCAGTTTGTGGAGGATTATTCTGAACCACAGCCTCACGTATTTTACCAAACACCACAGAATGAGCATATTTATGAACAGAGAAACAAACGGTTTCAGGAAGTCTATGGATTCAATGACTCCTTCAGCAGCACTGATTCATCTCTTGAGATTCTGCCTCCTCCAGTTCTCCCACCCAAACAAAGGCAGCTGGTGAGTTTGACTACATTGTTTTTCCTAGGAATGCATAAATGTCTAGAATAGATGCATTTGGGTTCAGTTACAAGGTTTGTAAATCTGAGATTCAGGGGAGTGGCTGCAGAGGAAATTGATGGGACGGAATCACTTCAGTGGGCTGCAGTTAATAAATAGATGTTTTCCTATTTTGAGAAGTTTGGTTCAAATGTTTGCATCCATCATAGTATCTTAAACATTTGATAATTTAATAGTTACTGGATGGAAAAGATTTAAATATGTGCCTAACTATCTTTTAATTACAAATGCAATTTGTTTTACACAGTTATTTCTTGCTTGAAATGACTTAATTTTTCCAAATAGGTTGTGATTCCAATAGGATACTAGGCTTAATCCTATATACACATGTATTAAAACATAAAATGGAAATGACCATGAGTTATAAATTTTCTTTCATTTACGTGTGCAACTTGTCAAAATAATAGTGATACCATGTACAGTTCAAAATTCTGTGATCAGTGCAGCCTTTGGCTCTTATTCAGTCCCAAACAAGGTCCTTCCAGGCCTTCCAGTGATAATTGTGTAATATTGCTTGCTTTTCATTAAAGCTCAAGTTGTCTTTGGTATGTAATGCTATTCTGACCACATATTTTTTTCTGGGTTGGAAGAAGTGTGGTTGGCCAAAGGGAAATTATTTACAGGCAAGAAGACAAATCAGAATCTATTTTTTGAGCATGCTTTGGTCAGCTGGATGTTGACCCTAAACTTTCTAGGTTTATGGTTGGTTTCTGTCCATTGCAGTTTTTGGTGAGCAAGGTTATTGCTTAACACTGACGCTCTCTCTCCCCACACACCGGCTAGATAAATTTTAGTGGGCCTCTGTTTTGGCATAGAATGAAGTGTTTAGCTCAGTTTTGTTTAAGCTAGTATAAGTTGTCAAAACTAATCATTCTTGATCTATTCAGCTTTTCATAATTTATTGTCATACGTTTACCTGCCTATTTTGCTTATTTTAACTGATACTGGGCAAGTTTATGCTTGGTAATGTTGAAATTGGTTTTGCTGCATGGCTCACTAGGATGTAATTTATAGCTGATATAAATTATTAGAATTGTTTATTTATGAACAGACATAACACTGTTGATGTCATTGCATTTCTTGTGATAATGCAATTCCCATCCAATCAATCATATCTGAACACTTGAAATTTAAAAAATTTATATTGTATGGATCGGGAAATTTGCGACCCCTCCCTTTTGTGAGGAAATAACTGATAAAGATATCCAAGTGTTCTGAAAATATGTTGTTGGATATAATGTTGAATGCTATGTTTGTTTTTTCCATTTTCTACAGAAGTATAAATTTTGCTTTTAGCGACGCACTTCATTATCTGTTCCTTTCCTAGTCTTGTTTACCTTTTTGTGAGGTTTGTTAGACTCTCAATGTCTCGTTTTCCGTTAAAATGAATATAAATAGTGTTCATTATGCCATATTTTTTGTGCAATTACTTAAACCTGCATATATTAGGGACTTTTTTTGTTGTGAATGTACATGACATGGCAAAACATTGGGTTCAAACCATCTGAGATTAATCCCAAAATGATGTTTTTTGACATTCTTAATGCAAATCTTTAATGATGACAATGCACATACAGGATTAAACCAGTATTACTGCTTTTGTAGTTTTTTGACCTATTATCAGAGACTAGAATTGGTCAAACTTTCAGAGTTGAGTTGATGTCTTTGGTTTACAAGATCAGGTAATTCACAGCTGGAGTACTTGTGGATTGAAAAAAACTTTTGGCTTGAGTTCTGCCTTGTGTCATTGTTGGTCGTTCAGTGAGTAGTATTGATAGATGTTGTTTACTGGGTAATGACACCATTAAAAGGATTACATTTAGATTATGAATGGAAACATACAAAATTTCCCACTACCTGATTATGTGTCATAAGGGAATGTTTAAATTTGACATAGTTTGAACAGGGAACAGATTTTTGGGATGTTTGGTCTGCATGTCTGAGGGAAGATGTATTAGCAATTTTGAAAAACCTGAGGGTCGACAAGTCCCCTGAGCCAAATGGGATATATCCTAGGATTCTTTGGGAGGCAAGGGATGAGATTGCCGAGCCTTTGGCTTTGATCTTTGGGTCCTCACTGTCCACGGGGATAGTGCCAAAGGACTGGAGAGTGGCGAATGTTGTTCCTCTGTTCAAGAAAAGGAATAGGAATGTCCCTGATAATTATAGGCCAGTTAGTCTTACTTCAGTGGTCGGTAAGTTAATGGAAAGGGTCTTGAGGGATAGGATTA
Organism: Scyliorhinus canicula; assembly: GCF_902713615.1. Taxonomy (NCBI): domain Eukaryota; kingdom Metazoa; phylum Chordata; class Chondrichthyes; order Carcharhiniformes; family Scyliorhinidae; genus Scyliorhinus; species Scyliorhinus canicula. The sequence goes on from NC_052166.1 coordinate 56,868,336, forward strand.
ATGACCATTTGGAAAGATGCAGCTTAATCCGGGGTAGTCGACACGGATTCGTGAAGGGGTAAGTCTTGCCTCACAAATATGATTGAATTTTTTGAGGAGGTAACTAAGTGTGTAGGTGAAGGTCGAGCAGTTGATGTCGTATACATGGATTTCAGTAATAAGGTTCCCCATGGTCGGCTCATGAAGAAAGTAAGGAAGTGTGGGATAGAGGGACATTTGGCCAATTGGATAAGTAACTGGCTATCACATAGAAGACAGAGGGTGGTGGTGGATGGAAAATTTTCAGACTGGAAACCAGTTACCAGCGGTGTACCACAGGGATCAGTGCTGGGTCCTCTGCTATTTGTGATTTTTATAAATGACTTGGAGGAGGGGGCTGAAGGATGGGTCAGTAAATTTGGATTGGAGGGCAGGTCTTCTGAGGAAAAGTTGAGGGAGCAAGGGCTTTTCTCATTGGAGCGAAGGAGGATGAGAGGCGACTTTCTAGAGGTTTATAAGATGATGAGGGGGGATAGATAGAGTGGACGTTCAGAGACTATTTCCTCCGGTGGATGTAGCTGTTACAAGGGGGCAGAACTATAAGGTTTGGGGTGGGAGAAGGAGGGATGTCCGAGGTAGGTTCTTTACTCCGAGAGTGGTTGGGGTGTGGAGTGGACTGCCTGCTGTGATAGTGGAATCGGACACTTTAGGAACTGTCAAGCGGTTATTGGATAGGCACATGGAGCACACCAGAATGACAGGGAGTGGGATAGCTTGATCTTGGTTTCGGACACAGCTCAGCACAACATCGAGGGCCAAAGGGCCTGTTCTGTGCTGTACTGTTCTATATTCTATTTCCACCTTCAAAGAAATTGTTTTTGAGGCTGGGTTTTTGACTTCCTTTGAAAGATGCAGTCTTTTGTCATTTTATAGTGAGAATTAATATTTAGTTGCAGTTTAGAGTGAAAATGCTAGTAAGTATCCTTTTGATAGACTTGACATTTTTCTCATTTTATAATGTGTTTATCCTTTTTCACTTTCCTGCTTTTTGTACATTAAAAAAAAAAATACATGGAATGTGAGCATCAATGACAAGGCCAGCATTTGTTGCTCATAAGACCATAAGACATAGGAGCAGAATTAGGCCACTCGGCCCATCGAGTCTGCTCCGCCATTCAATCATGGCTGATATTTTCTCATCCCCATTCTCCTGCCTTCTTCCCATAACCCCTGATCCCCTTATTAATCATAAACCTATCTATCTCTAACTTAAAGACTCTCAGTGAATTGGCCTCCACAGCCTTCTGCGACAAAGAGTTCCACAGATTCACCACTCTCTGTCTGAATAAATTCCTCCTCATCTCTGTTTTAAAGGATCGTCCCTTTAGTCTGAGATGGTGTCCTCTGGTTCTAGTTTTTCCTACAAGTGGAAACATCCTCATCCACTCTATCCAGTCCTCGCAGTATCTTTTTAAAAAAAATAAAAAAAATTTGAGTACCCAATTCATTTTTTCCAATTAAGGGGCAATTGTACGTGGCCAATCCACCTAGCCTGCACATCTTTGGGTTGTGGGGGTGAAACCCACGCAAACAAGGGGAGAATGTGCAAACTCCACACGGACAGCGACCCAGAGCCGGGATCGAACCTGGGACCACCGTGCCGTGAGGCAGCAATGTGCCACCGTGCCGCCGTCGCCTCGCAGTATCTTGTAAGTTTCAATAAGATCCCCTCTCATCCTTCTAAACTCCAACGAGTACAGACCTATCCCAAATTGTGAGAGAACGTGGTGGTGAGCCGCTGCCTTGAACCGCTGCAGTCCATGTGGCGTAGGTACACTCACGATGCTGTTAGGGGGAGGGCGTTCCAAGATTTGATCCAACAACAGTAAAGGAACAATCGTATAGTTCCCAATCGGGATGGTGTGTGGTTTGGAGGAAATTTGCAGGTGGTTGTGTTTCCATGTGCCTGCTCCTCTTACTTTTGTAGGTCTTGGGTTTTGAGGTTTGGAAGGTGCTGTTGAAGGAGCCGTATCAAGTTGCTTGTAGAGGTTGCAGACTGCTGCCATTGTGCATCAGTACTGTACAGGGTGCTGAACAAAGAACAAAGAAAAGTACAGCACAGGAACAGGCCCTTTGGCCCTCCAAGCCTGTGCCGACCATGCTGCCCATCTAAACTAAAATCTTCTACACTGCCTGGGTCCGTATCCCTCTATTCTCATCCTATTCATGTATTTGTCAAGATGCCCCTTAAATGTCACTATCATCCCTGCTTCCACCACCTCCTCCGGCAAGCAGACTGCTTTGTCTTGAATGGTGTTGAGATTCTTGAATATTGTTGGAGCTGCATTCACTAGATAAGCAGAGATTATTCAATCGCACTCCTGACTTGTCTTGTAAATGGTGCAAAGACTTTGGGGAGCCAGGAGGTGAGTTACTTGTGGCAGAGTTCCCAGCCTTTAACAAGCTCTTATAGCTGCAGTATTTACATCGGCAGCCTAGTTAAGGTTCTGGTCGATGGTTAACCCCGTGGACGTTAATGGTGGGTTTCAGCACTGATAATGCCATGGAGCAATGTAGCAAGGGTATATAGCACTGGCTATAAATTTGGAATTTGAATAATTTGGAAAGATTTTGCAAAGAAAAAGTTATGATCCTTTATTTTAACCAAACAGTGCATTTCTTACTGCCAGATTACATTATTTAGAAATGATGGAGTGTAGATTTCTGAAAATTCTTGGGAAAATACTGCAGTACATATGTTGGCTTGAAACATCTGAATGCATGGAGTCTGCTGGAGTAAACAAACTATATTTTTAAATATTGCCGTTATTGTCGTTATGGGCGAGTGAACATGCTCTCTGTTGACCCAGGCACATTATACAATATTAACACTCTCAAACTCAATCAAACAACGGATAGGTATGCAAATGTTAGAGAGTGTCCAGTGAATTTGTAGTGTAGTTGCATCATTCTGATCAGATCCTTGAATTTTAAAGGTATTAATTGATAGTAAATGTTTTTTTTAAAAATACGTCTTTTTCTGAAATCGCACGTAAAATATTTGGAAATAATTTTTGATCACAAAACTGTGTTTAGTTTCTCTAAGATTTCATTTTTGTTAAGCCAAATATTTGACCTGCACAGACACCATACACCATCTAAACCAAATTACTGAGAAATCTGCACTCTCTGATATGTGGTGCATACACTTTGGAAGGCAAAGCAAGTGTCAACGGCCGTGGATCTCTTTTGCATAGTACTGCTGAGTTTAACCGGTTTACCGACCGATTCGTGTTCAGCCAGGATTATTGTGTTCATTAGGATATTGGTTTAGTTATTTCTGGTCACATGGGAAGAATCCTTGCCTCAGTGGTAGGTCTATCTCTCGAGCTCCCAATAAAGTCAGTCCTGATGTACTGCAGATCTGCCAGCTGTAGGGATGAGGGAGTTCAGTTAAGTGAAGAGAATAGAGAAGTTGGGATTGTTCTATTTATAGCAGAAAAGAGTATTAATCGAGGCCTTCAAATTTTTTTAAAGTTTTGATAGAGTAAATAGAATAATCTGCTACGACTGGCAGGTAGGTCAGTGAGCAGAGGACACATTTAATGTAATGGACAAAAGAGTTACAGAGGAGATGAGAAATGTTTTTACATAACAAGTGTTATCTGAATTCAGTGTCTTATAAGGTAGTGAAAGCAGATTCAATAGTAACTTTCAAAAGATTAGGACTAATTGGATAGATTTGACAAAGAGTTTGCACAGGTACAATAGGCTAAATGGCTGTTTTCTGTGCTATTAATCAGTTTACTGAGCAACCCAAGTAAAATTGGCTAATTTCAAATTTGCCTTAAGGTATTTCTTCTCTAAACCAATTGAACACCAAGGAAAGAGCTTACAATCACCTGCACATCCACAGTTAACGCATTTATATTGCACCAAGGATGGTTTGATAGATTTCACTGTGCAATATACAGTTGTAGCTGATCTTCATAGCAACTTGTTACACCAACACATCTTTATCCAGAGCACTTGGACCATTGACTACTGAAGGATTGCAGACAATTGTTAGTAATACAGATATTATTTAGCAGTTTACACAACTTATTTTGAAGGCAAGATGTTGAGTGACTGGGCACTGAAAGATTTTCTAAATTGTTGTTGCTGTTTTATTGATTCACTGATTCATTTTTTGCTTGGTTTGAAGCCATTGCATTCTCTTCAAATGTGCTCTGGCCATCACTGAAATTGTATTCCAACAAGTAAATAATGAATTCCTAATCTATGAACCTGTCTGGAGGAGGTGCTGGGAGGAAGCACTTCTCCAAAGAAATTGGACGTCTCTTCACAAGCAGCATCATCAGAAATTGGGAGCATTGTTTTTCTTTAAATTTGCGACTGGCTAGGGGCAGAGGGGGTGATTGATAAAAGGAAACAATGGCCATACTTTTTATAGAATATGTAAATCCAGACCTTTGGGTTCCTTCACAAATTTTGCACTTCCTACCTTGGTTGGGAAAAATAAAGGACCATTTGTAAAGTGTTGATCAAGGGAAGGAAAGATTGCATGATGCAGGATTAAATGAATCTTCATCTAGTGATTCTACCCAGTAAGATTACCCAAGGTCTGTGAAGGTAATTTGAAGAATCCAGCACTAAAAGTGAGTAACTTGCATTTCTGATTAGTGTTATTTGTGTAAACCTTTCTCCTAGAATAAGTGTTCAACACGGTAAATTGTGCTGTGTAGGTTAAATCATATGTAAAACCTATTTCAAGATTGTCCTTGAAAATGAAATGTCAAAGGTGACTTTTCAGTAAAACTTTGCTCAAATAATGTTTACATGAAATATTGCAGGCATTACTGTGTACCACCTGTGATATTCTTTTGAACCATTGCAAACATCAAATATCTTTTAAATCTGTGTAGAGTTGTGTAAATATTTCAGTTTTAACAATTGACTTTTTATAACTGAATATCCTCCAAGTTATAGTTTGTTCCCTTTGCTATTGACATTTCTGTCTCTATCTCTTTGTGTGTGTCTGTCCCTCCACTGATGCTCCAAGCAGGCATCCTATGCTGCTGCTCCATCTTCCTTCTCCTCTTCCTTCTCTTCTTCCTCTTTCTACCTTCAACAGTCGAAGGTGCTTGTCCTGCCTGAGGACGCCAGTATTGCTACCAGTATCAGCATGTCCGTCTCCAATTCCTTCCTGAGTCGCCACAACTCCTTATCCTCATCTTCGGTGAGTGTGCTGACTAAAGCTTGTCTCTTGTGATCTTCTGTGTGAGCATTCCTCTGCCTGCCTCACCTAATCAAAAAGGTCAGGCTAGGATATGAAAGTTGGGCTTTTGAACAGAAAAAGCACTACACTATCGTGAGTTTGAGCATTGCATGTTGACTGTTTGTTTGGGGTGATGTAACTTGTGATTAAGAATTTTTGTTTGCACTTTCCTGAATTAGCTAGGCAACTAAAATTGTAGGATGTGTTTGTATCAGATTATTAACCAAAGATTACATTGGATGGCCATATAGGTAACTAGTTCTTTGTTCCGGTTAAATGCCTTTCAAAATGGTGGCGCTCTCACCAGAAGTTTTCCTTTCTTTTATTCTTTTACTGATGTGGGCAGCAGGTCGGTTAGCTCAGTTGACTGTATGGTTGGTTCATGATGCAGAGTGACGCCAACAGTGTGACTTCAGTGCCCGTACCAGCTGAGGTTATCATGAAGCCCCTGATTTCTCAACTTTGTCCCTCGCCTGAGTTGTGGTGACCCTCCGGATAAACCACCACCAGTTAGCGTGCTCTCTAGCTTTGTGCGGTACAGTAACGCAGTGGTTAGCACTGTTCCCGGCTTGGGTCACTTTGCAGGGTCTACACGTTCTCCCCGTGTCTGCGTGGGTTTCCTCCCGGTGCTCCGGTTTCCTCCCACAGTCCAAAGATGTGAAGGTTGGGTGGATTGGCCATGCAAAATCATCCTTCGTGTCCAAAACATTTAGATGGGGTTACTGGGTTACGGTGGAGGTGTGGGCTTAAGTGGGGTGCTTTTTCCAAGAGCTGGTGCAGACTCGATGGGCCAAATTGCCTCCTGCACTGTAAATTCTATGATCCCCTGGGACTATGGCGACTTTCATTATTGCTGGCAGGGCCAGCATTTATTTCCCATCACTAATTACCCATCAGAAGGTGGTGGTGAGCTGCCTCCTTGAACCACTGCCATCCACATGGCGTTAGTACACCTACCGTACAGTCAGGGAAGGGGTTCTAAATGTTTGACCCAGCAACAGTGCAGGAAAGGTGATATAATTCCAAATCCAGATTACCATAGAATTCACAGTGCAGAAGGAGGCCATTCGGCCCATCGAGTCTGCACCGGCTCTTGGAAAGAACACCCGACCCAAGGTCAACACCTCTCCACCATATCCCCATAACCCAGTAACCCCACCCAACACTAAGGGCAATTTTGGACACTAAGGGCAATTTAGCATGGCCAATCCATCTAACCTGCACATCTTTGGACTGTGGGAGGAAACCGGAGGAAATCCACGCACACACTGGGAGGATGTGCAGACTCCGCACAGACAGTGACCCAAGCCGGAATCGAACCTGGGACCCTGGAGCTGTGAAGCAATTGTGCTATCCACAAGATGGTTATGTGGCTTGGAGGGGATGTTGATAGTGGAGATTCAGTGATGCGAATGCTAATGAATGTCGTGGGGAAGATGGTTAAATTCTCTCTTGTTGGAGATGATCATTGCCTGCCACTCAGTGGTGTGAATGTTACCTGCCACTTGTCATCCCAAACCTTGCTGCATATGGATATTGCTGTTTTGGCATGTCCAGAAGTCGCAAATGATGTTGAACATTGTGCAGTTATCAGCAAACATTCCTCCTTCAAGCCTTGTGATGAAGGAAGGTAATTGATTAAGCAGTTGATGACAGTTTGGCCTAGGACATTACTTTGAGGAACTCCTGTATGAACAACTTGTATTTCAAGTTACCAAACTGACTGAACAGAGTTTCATGTATAAGATGATAGACAAGCAACCTTCTAGTTTTATAACCTAAGAAAATAATTGCTGGTATCCTATAAAATGAGGCTGCTTTGAGACTTTTTGGTACTCAAGGCATAATGTAGTGACTGCATAAATCAGAAGACTTGGGAGAGAAGGACCCAGTTTTATCTGGGCCTCCTCCGGAATGCTGGAAGCTTTGTTATCCATTATTTGGCAACAACTATGGATGTAGAATCTGCATAATTTAAATGGGTTGCTCATCTTGCGTCCTTCCTCAAGTGAGAGAGTCAAAACTGTCCTCCGTAATCCAGATGCAGCCTCATCAATGTCCTATACAACAGCACTTCTCTACTTTTATACTCTTCATTAGCAATGAATGCCAAAATTCAATTTGCCTTCCTTATTAAATGCTGCACCTGCATACTGACTTTCTACGATTCATGCAAGAGGACACCCTGATCCCTCTGCACCAAAGCATTTTGAAGCTTCTCTCCATTTCAATAATAAGTTGCTTTTTTATTCCTCTGACCAAAATGGCTAGTTTCACACTTATCCACATTAAATTCCATCTGCCAAAGATTGGCCCACTCACCTAAATTATCCATATCCATTTGTAAATTTCTTATTTCCTCATTGCAACCTACTGTCCCACCTATTTTAATGTCACCTACAAATTTGGCTATAGTACATTCTACCCCTGCATCCAAATCATTAATGTAGATTGCAAATAGTTGGGGCCCGAGGACCGAACCGTGTGGCATGTCACTAGTTACAGCTTGCCAACCAGAAAAAGTCCTACTTATCCCCACTTTGCTCTCTGCTGGTTAACCAATCCTCTCTCCAAGCTACTTGGTATATTACCCCCATTCCTTGTTTTGCTGATTATTGTTCACTAAAGCCTCTTATTTTTCTTCATTTACTTTTTGTAACCTTGCAATGCACATATGTTGTATTATTGACTATTTTTGTGAGCTGTTATCAAGGGCAGGCATGACGGTGAAAGGTTACTGTTTTGTGACGTCAATCACAGCCTTTTCAGGCGTGCAATGTTTGTGAACTAGATCGAAAATATAACGAGTATTTTCTGATTTCCTTAATGTAAATGGGAACTGTCGTCTTCACGCTTTCATATTTCTTCTGCAAAACTTAATGCTTGGTCAGCTCAGCCAGTTAAATAGTTAAGAAACTAATTTTCAACCAGTTTCCTCCAATTGTGAAGAATTGACTGTATCTTCATTTCCTGAGTCGCCCTATTTTTCCCCAGTGGTCAGAATTTTTTATTGTGTGCTGTCAACTAATTGCGCATGACTAACAAATCAGCACAAATGTTTACATAGTAAATGTTTTTATGCACTAATCCAAAAGTACTGTGAACGTGAACTTTGCAGTTGAAGTTGATTAAATGCAGATTGAAATTAAAATATCTTTATGACTATGTTGAGCAAAATTCAAACATGTTAATTAGAACTATGGTCGGTATAAGAATGTCATTGCAAAGAGCTAAATTGGTTCTAAAATGCAGTCCTATTCCTGAAATCTTAAAAAATTGGACTATTCTGCGAATGTACAAAGCAAGATACGCATTAGACTAAACAGCTGAAAACGCCATAGACAGCAATTGAACATGGGAAGGTAATTGTTTTTTAATTCTATATTATACCACCAGCAGTACTTGTGCACAGAGCTGCATTCTAAAGAAATATTTCTCAGTCATTGCATATTTCAAGTGTCTTCAGCAAAATCTGTGGAGTGAGAAGCTAAAGTAAAACATTCTACAGCAAAGGTTTTAGCATAAGGGAAAATCCGAATGTAAAAATGTCAGATACCAGTGTAATTGAAATGAAATGAAAATCGCTTATTGTCACGAGTAGGCTTCAATGAAGTTACTGTGAAAAGCCCCTAGTCGCCACATTCCGTCGCCTGTCCGGGGAGGCTGGTACGGGAATCGAACCGTGCTGCTGGCCTGCTTGGTCTGCTTTAAAAGCCAGCGATTTAGCCTGGTGAGCTAAACCAGCCCCTGAAACTGAGGCAACTTGCATTAGAAGGATTCCTGCTAGCACAGTTCATGCTGTCGTGGCTCATCTGAATCGATAACGTATATGGAGTAGGAGAGATAATTAACAACATGCTTTATTTGTGTGATTCATGCTCCGTTCTCGCCCCAGCAAGTGACTGCATTCAAAACATTCCAGTGCTGTTCCAGGCATGTCAGGCAAGGCAGCTGAAGGCTGGTCACTTTAGTTTTTGGATTGGGATCAGCATGATATCATAAACTGTAGTGGGGATGGGCATGAATCACAGTAAATTAGTTTCTAGTTTCTTGATTTGATCTAAAATAATAATGAACTGGTAGGTTTTTAAAAAGCATTTTCCTTGAACATATTTTACTGGTATTTTCATAACTAAAGGACGACTGATCTATTTATGTTTTATTAATGTTGCAACCTGTATTTTTTACTAATATTTTACCAAGTTAGAAGTGGCGACAAATAAATGGACTTAAAAAGAAAGCTGTAAACCTAGAAATTCCAATGCCTTTTAACTTGCAACTTCTGTGTCTTTGTTTGCTTATCGATTTTTACATTTTCATTTTTAGAGTGTGCACTGATGTTTAATTGTGGAGTCTGGCATCATCATAGTGAATGGCCAACTGAGGAGCTAGTTTATATGACGGGTGTAAATTTTAATTTTTCATGTTTGATTTTTTAAAAAAATTTATTTTAGGGTGGGGGGAAATATTACATCTTGAAGTCGTCGTCTTACTCCCTATGTCTCCCCCCCCACCCCCCTTTTCTGCTCTCCCATCCAAGAAAACCTTTTCTGCCATGCAGTACTTTGAAACAGAAGAAGTAATTATTAGTAATTAGAATTGCTACCAGCTATCGTTTGATGCTGTTTATGAACTGAGATGTTAAGTACTTAAAGGTGGTGAAGATTATTTTTCCTCCAATAGATTTCCCCAGTTCAAATTAGAAACTTGCATGTGAGGAAGTGCAGGGAAAACTGACTATTTACTCTACGAAACACAATATTAGTCGACCATGGAACTATGGACATTAGGTACCTACAAATAGGCACAGGAGATTTGAGCTGTCTGCTTTTACTGGCAGTTATATGTTCTGATGCTGAATTGCTGTGTTTTTTGCGGGGGTTATAGTATTAAGATTATTTTAACTAGCAATAATCTACTGACTGGGCTATAAAATGTATCCTATTTCTTTTTTTTCTAAATGTTTTTATTGGATTTTTGAACAAAGTATATTTGCTGTTCTGTACGCAGGATAGATATATATAAGGGCACACGCACACAAATCACGAAGGGAGAGGAGAAAATAAATTAAAAAACAGTAACAGCACGAGAGAAGTACAGAATCAAATAATGTAACTGGTGGGATATGATGCACCTGCCCAGCCGCAGCAACTCTGTACACTTGGCAAAATTATTTACACACATAAGTAGGCGTGTGTGTGTGTGTGTGTGTGTGTGTGTGTGTGTGGGGGGGGGGGGGGGGGGGGGGGGGGGGGGGATACATAAAATGTTTCCTATTTCAATGGGATAAAGTGGTGTATGTGAAACCACAAATTATTTTTTCTCACCATTCCACATTTGCCAAAAACAGATAGTAGGTACAGCCTTTGAGTCTAAGTTATTATCTGATTACTGACTGATTATTTTAAGTACCTAGTTTAAGGCCCAGATTTTCTGCCTTTTGTGTTCATTCTGCTAAGTGAGTCCCCTTAGTTCTAAATCTCTCTTATTTTCATTTGCTTTTAAAATTGTGTCCAGATCATGCCTCTACTTCTGAACTTTGTATTTTGGAGTATGCATGGAGACTTTCAGAACAACCATGTTGTGAGAATAATTTAACCTAAAGTTGCACTTTATCTAGTAAAAATTTGTCAGTTTTTTTAAAAAAGTGATATGTTGCTTACAGCCCATAAATGTTTGAAAAACTTACCTGAGAATAAGTTTGGGGAGGGAAGAGAAGAGAATGACTGCATAGTAAAAGAGATGGAGCTGTCAGACATCTAAATTACAAGGGGTCACAAGGAAACATTTGACGACAGTGAATGAGAGAGAGAGAGCAAGCCAAGTTGTATCAGGAGAGAATTTCCGAATAGAGCTTAGTGACACCTTAGCTGGGAGAGGCGAGTGTGACTGGTTGACTATAGTATCTTCAAAGACTAAGGAGAGAAAGGACAAGCGTAGACGGATAGAAAAAAAAATCAGAATCCAACTTTTAAAAAAAAAAAACCCACAGGTATTCCAATTTTAGAAACTATAATGCCCACAAAGTAATGTTTTTTTAAAAAAAGTTTATAGCATTTATGCCTTCCTACTCTCTAAGGGACCATTTTGGCAGCTTCTGCAACGTGATCTACTCCTGTTGGAATTTTAGTGTACTCTGAAAATACTTTTGCAGACCATACGTAGGGCTTGTGGAGGCAAGACGCAGGCAAAAAACTGAACATTGAAACTAAAGAATAGCTGTGATTGTTTTCAATGCAAGTGTTAAACAAGTGAGGGGATTTGGGCATGGTAGCGCAGTGGTTAGCACTGCTGCTTCACGTTGCCAAGGACCCTGGCTCGATCCTGGCCCTGGGTCACTGTCTATCTGGTTCTCAGCCCCACAACCCAAAGATATGCAGGGTAGGTGGATTGGCCACGCTAAATTGCCCCTTAATTGTGGAAAAAAGGAATTGGCGGGGATTTAAATGTGTATCACAAGGTTAGTGTTTCTGGTGATGTTTGGAATTAGTAATTTTCAGAGTGCTGGAAAAGCGTTGCTACTTCTGAAGCATACATATTTCCTGTTACATAACATTTGGAATACAGTTGTAGTAGTAGCAATGGTATTGATTTTCATCTTTGATTTGCCTAAAATTCAATGTTTACTGAAGTAATCTAACCATTTTAAAGATTATTTAAAACAATATACTAATCTTCAAGAAAAAACACTGAGGCTGGAGGTATATTGAAGCCACTGAAACTTTGATCAAGTTATAAACTTGTGGGGTTCCTCTTTTTCCCAGGTATATGGGGTCACTGCAATGGTCTTTGGTCCGTCACTTTTGGATCTAGCCGACGGTTTTACAGCCACATGATCTTCCTGCTGCTCACATTCCCCATTTATTCTGTCCATTGGGACACTGGTTTGCCTGCACCAGCAGCTGGGTTCTTTCATAGCCAACAAGTTCTGGGGTGGGACTTGAATTCTTGGCCTTCCAGCTCAGAGGCAGGCGAGCTATCCACTGAGCCACTCCATCTCTAAATTCTAAAATTATGGATCTTCTCTTAAAATGACCTGCACGTCACTGCTGCACAAAGTTGTTGGTTGGCGCTTTTCAGCTGCTATGATCCAGGTTGATAATCCCCCAGTTGGTTGGGAGAGGGCACCCAATTTTGTGTAAGCTTGCAGTGTGGGAGAGCAAATAGCTTCTGAGTTGAAGAATTAGTGATGTCCGAACTGGTATGGCCTGACATTATATAGACCTGATATTATATAGCCCTTTAAATTAGGCTGGCTGAAGTATTAATACGAGAGATTTCTACTTTAAAATATTAATGTTATCCAAAGATCATTGTTTCACAATTGTGCCAGTAATAATTTGCCCTTTAAAACCAGCTCACACCCCCAAAAATGTTTCCTTATTCATTTACACATCTGTGGTCGATGAGTATTGTGCAGACGTGGCAACAAGTTCAACAGCAGCAACCTGAATTTATATTCGCACTTTTGATGGTGTAAAATGTTTCGAGGTGCTTCACAAGACTATTGATATGGAACAAAATTTGACACTGAGACATGAGATACCAAAGTAGGAGGAGGTTGGTTTTGAAGAGCATCTTAAAGGAGGATCGAGTGTTGAGAGGGGGACATGCTGGAGGAATGAAATTCCAGAACTTGGGGCCTAGGCAGCCATTGGTGGAATGATGAAATTGGAAATGTGCAAGGGATCAGAATTGAGAAGCTCCCAGGATCTTGGGCTGGAGAAAATTGCAACGCTGGGGAGGAGTGGTACTATTGAGGAACCGTCAAACCAGCATGAGAATTTTTAAATTGAGGTGTTGCTGAGCCGTGTGGGTCCATTAGCATAATGTTGATGTGTGAACAGTAATTGATTCAGGTTAGGATACAGGTAACAGATTTCAGATGAGCTGAAGTTTTTACAGGATTGAAAGTGGGAGTCTGACCAATGATGCCACTTGTCACTGTGCAGTCTTGTAACTTGGGGTAGCAATAATATCCTGAGAGCCAAGATAAATAAAATAATCGGATATAAATATTGGGAAATTTTTATCCAACATACTTCTGACTTATCCAGTCGAGAACTGTTTCATTATGACACCACAATGTGTAAGTTTGCAGATTCCAGCAGCAGTACGTTTGCCGATGACACACAGGTTGGGGGAGTTGTAGATAGTGTTGAGGGTTGTTGCAGGTTACAACAGGACATTGACAGGATGCAGAGCTGGGCTGAGAAGTGGCAGATAAATGCTGGATAAATGTGAAGTGATTCATTTTGGAAGGTCGAATTTGAATGCTGAATACAGGGTTAAAGGCAGGATTCTTGGAAGTGTGGAGGAACAGAGGGATCTTGGGGTCCACATACATAGATCCCTCAAAGTTGCCACCAAGGTTGATAGGGTTGTTAAGAAGGCGTATGGTGTGTTGGCTTTCATTAACAGGGGGATTGAGTTTAAGAGCCGCGAGGTTTTGCTGCAGCTTTATAAAACCTGGGTTAGACCACACTTGGAATATTGTGTCCAGTTCTGGTCGCCTCATCATAGGAAGGATGTGGATGCTTTGGAGAGGGTGCAGAGGAGATTTACCAGGATGCTGCCTGGGCTGGAGGGCATGTCTTATGAATAAAGGTTGAGGGAGCTAGGGCTTTTCTCACTGGAGCGAAGAAGGAAGAGAGGTGACTTGACAGATGTGTACAAGGTGATGAGAAGCATGGATAGAGGAGATAGCCGGAGACTTTTCCCCAGGGCGGAAATGGCTGTCACGAGAGGACATAATTTTAAGGTGATTGGAGGAAGGCATAGGGGAGATGTCAGAGGTAGGTTCTTTACACAGAGTGGTGGGTGCATGGAATGCAGTGGTGGAGTCGGTCATTAGGGACATTTAAGCGACTCTTGGACAGGCATATGGACAGCAGTAAATTGAGGGGGTGTAGATTAGGCTGATCTTAGATTAGGATAAATGGTCAGCACAACATCGTGGGCCGAAGGGCCTCTACTGTGCTGTACTGTTCTATGTTGTATGTTCTGATGTGAAACTCAACTCTTTTCTTATGTAGGTTGTGGATAAATAAATGGAGTTCAATTTCAGATTTATAATGGCATTATGAAACTTAAACTTTCTTATGATGCTCTAAGGTTAATCGTTCAATCATATTTAATTTATCTGATTCAAAAAATGCTAATTACATAAATTTAACAGTGCTTTGCAGACCAAATTAAATTTGCAAGTTGTAGTAGTTACTTAACTGGTCTAAATTGCTTTGCAGGTTATGAAACAGATAAATGCCGAATTAGGACAGCTCTGCCAAAAGTCTGAAGTATTTTTGATATTTTGGGACCCAAGTGTAACCCAAATCTATATAAATACTATCTTAAATGGTAGACAAAACAATTGAATTGCCAGACTTGCATCGTTGTACTATTATTCATGTGGAAAAAATGACAAAGCACATTGACTGCCAGCTGAACTATATAAATACAACCGATTTGTGTCATGCAGCTAAACTTCTCTGTTTTACTTGCAGATTTCTGCTTTTGTTTCCTGGCTGTCCTACAGATCAGTTATATTATTTTAACACACAAATGTAAAGAGATCGAGAACAAATTGTTGCTGCCTGATTATCTGTCCCAGTGCAGTGCATGGTGGATGTAGAATGGTTTAGGGCCTCACTGTTCTCCACTGCCCCCTGTTTAATTTGCCAATTTTCTGCTGTTACTGAAGTATGTTGATGCTCATCACTAACTGCTTCTGAGTGCGTGTTATTTAAGGGATCCTTGAGTGTTGGTAGGCTCTTTAGCAATGAAGGCATCCTGGCTGAACCTGACCTTGTTCAGTTCTTCTCTTTACCTAATTCTTCTCTTTGCCTAACCTGGTGTTGCTGAATCCAGTTATAGAGCTTTTTCTTTTACATTAACAAAGTAAAAGATTAGCAAACTGCAAAAGAGTCAGACATGGGGCAATCTGGGTCTGCATGGCTATGTGCTGAATAAATACATGTTCTTTTTCCCATTATCTTTCAACGTCAAAGAAAACTTGCCAAATATCTAATTTTTTTTCTGCAGTGAATTATTTTATTGAGGTATTAGTATAATCCGAACTGGGATAGCTTCAGAACCAGGTGCCTTTCCCATTTGAGTCCAATTTGATTTCTTTAATCTATAAGATAGTAAGTTCCTAGGCAAGAAAAGCATTAATCTCACATAGACAGCTGATCAATGGCCTCCCCATTGATAGCTGCTTTCTTGAGAAAGTTTTGGAAATGGCCAGATTATCTTTTCAATATGTGATTTTTATCTGAAGAGAGTGATTTCATCAGTGCTCTTAATTGGATAGAGTTATCCAATTGTGGGTCAAGACTGGTTTATAAGTATTATAATGCATCATGAGATTCTGATTGATGTAGGACCATAATTTATCTGTAACTTGCTCCAGTAGATGTCATACACAGACCTTAGTTCAATCTGGACTTTGTTTTTTATTCATTCATATGATGTGGGTGCAACTGGCTGGGCCAGCATTTATTGTCCATCTGAGTGACTTGTTAGACAATTTCAGAGGACATTTTAAGAGTTAACTAGATTGCCGTGGAGCTGGAGTCTCGTGTAGGCCGGATAAGGATAAAGGACATTAATGAACCAGGTGGGTTTTTACGCCAATTGACAATTGTGGTCGTCATTCGACTTTTAATTCCAGATTTTCATTGAATTCAAATTTCACCATTGCACTGGTAGGATTTGAACCCAGGTACCCAGAGTATTACCCTGGGTCTCTAGATTATTAGTCCAGTGACTGTACCACTGCACTACCACCTTCCCTTTACAGATATTATCAAGCACTTGATGAATGTCTTGATAAATGCAGGTGTTGTTTTTCATCATCTTCCCTTTTTAGATCATTTTCATTCAACCAGTCCTGCTGTTTGTGGATTTTTTTGTGTGCCCACAACATCTAAAGCTGCATTCTGGATTACATCTTTGAAGCAGTTCCAGTCCATTTCAGTATCACCAGAAGATGCATTGACAGTGATAATGTTTTTTTAAATAACCGTGCAAAGTGTTTACCTTGAGCAAACAATATGCTCATACTCAATAGATTTTTTGCCTTGTTTTAATGTAAATTTTTACTTGTAAGCGAAGCAGTGGTCAATTCAACGTCTCTGATGATTGTGACATTGTGTATTTTTTTTCTTCACTGGCTAAGTTGTAATTAATGCCAGTAAATAAACACATGAAACCACCAGAAAAGCCCCCAAATTGTGTCTCCATCCAGTGGAAATATATGTGGTGCAAGAGAATAAACTTCAGTATAAAAAGAATCAAAAAGAATAATGGGACTAATTGGGAACTTTCCATTCATTGTTTTCTGAAATTCTGCATCAATAATGGTGCCCATTCCACTGACATCCTGCACCCCCACCCCAGTTGGGGTCTTGGGTGAGTCCACCCTCCTCTAAACTCTTTTGATCCCCAACCCATAGTGGTTAAACAGATTAATACGACCCACCAACTTGTCAATGCAAACGTTTGATATGATCTCTGTTCATGATTAATTCAGAAATATCACCTTCGCGAAATGCAATTAGTTGCTTTCTGGACACGAGTTTCATTATATTGACAAAAATGCTTGTGTTTAAAAACTAAAAATTAGTCTGGGTGATGTTGGGGAAGAATTGTCGTACTTGGAACACCAGATTTTAAGCTCAGCAAAATAATTTTTAAAATGTGATTGGATCTAGTTAGCTGGGTGATTTGGCTGAGCTGGCTGATCTGTGGGTCATTGCCTTCTGCTTCCGTATCAAGCCTGCATTAATTTTTTGGACCCAATACCATCTTGAGACTGACCAGAAACATTGCTTCATGCCACAGCTATATGTTGTAGCTGGTTCGATAATAGTGGTAAAGCTTAAAGTAGTGTTAACAGGCTGTTACAAATTTAATTGGGTTAAATCCAACTGTAAAATTAACAACGTTACAGCAGCGTGGGCACCACATTTGAATGCTTGTAGGTTTTATGTAGATCTATAATTTGAGTTTGAAATGCATCTCACATTTCTGCTTTCAAAACTTAGACTGATCAACATTTAATAATCTTGTCTGAAGACACCAAGCAATATTGAATCATATTTTTTATCTTGAACTGATGGTTATTTTGCAACATGTTATGGTTTTTACACCAGTGAAAGTGAACCAGTAAGTAGGCTTGCCATGCTGCTCTTCACTCTGTGCTCTTTGTTCAAGCATTGATTTAAACAATCTAAACTCAAATATATCAGAAATTGATTGCAGAGGAGAAATAAAAGTAGTCAAAAAGATTTGGTGTATGGTGGTGTGGGGGGGAGGGGATTCTTTCTCAGAAATTGATTTTAAATAATTACATTGTGGGATTGTATGATTTCTTTTTTAAATATTTGATCTGTGAACCTCTCCTTTTTCTCTTCTCAGTTCAAGTCGGTTTTTAGGTCCTATTCGCAGGACTTTGTTCCTCACCATCACACCTCTGCATCTCCTTCTCTCTGCACTATCACCTCCCACTTTCCAGCTGTGCACCAATCGAGGAGCTCCGATCTAACTTTACCGGGCTCGGCTGGCATAGTGAAAGCTACGGAACTGCTGGACTGCTCTCATGACAATGCAAAGCCTGTTCCTGTCTGCCTCCCTCCTGAAACTGCTTTTCCCACCTCTCTCCAAATTTCTTCGGTGAGAACTACTTATGAATGCTTTTGTGCTTTACAAATCCTGCATTCTTACTAAAACTCTCCAAAACCTCTGGTTGATTGGGTTTGGCAATTTGGTTGATGTCTTTACAATGATTCCCCCCCATTTCAGCTTGCTTCGAATGTCCATTTGTATGCTATCCATTCAAATGAAATCCTTTGCTTCAGAAAAGTTATTTATAAAAAGGGGCTCTTTGTAAGAACTCACTTTAGCATTTTAAGGCATACGATATACCGGTAAGAAAAATGCAGTTTTGGTATTGTCGATGATTTGGATTCTTTTGAGAATCTTTCACATTCCTTACTGTGGAATCACGTGAGCAATTGCATAGGGTAAAGGATAAACCATGCAGGGTCAAATTTCATATGTTCGTAACCAGCTTTAACCCTGAACCCTTAACCATAGCGTGTCCACACTTAGTACGCAAACTGCTCTTGGGTTGTAAAATGCTAAAGTTGTTCAGTTGAGATATAGACCCATACTCACCAGGAACTGCACGGAGTCACAAACCAATGGACTTGCCTTATAATATATTTGAGGGATAATGAAGAGACAAAATAGCTTAAATTTATGCATAAGGGAGCATGAAGAGACATGTAGAGCGAGAAGAGCCTAGAAGTAAGAAATACAGGATACTGAGGAATGTGAATAGGTCAGGTTACAATGTTCATACGGTATGTGAAAAATATTGGAAATAAAGGCGAGGAACCAGAGGCACTAAAAGTAATGGAAGGTACTGTTGTAACCTTAATGGAAACGTGGCTGTAATTATTGTAAGATTTTGAATTAAATTGTCCTGGCTTTACAATCCCAAAGTTGGCAGGATATGGTTGAAGTTTGTACAAACATTCACTGCCGAGACCTCTAAATTTCCATTTATGAAGGTTATTCAGACACTAGTACAAGAGAAATGGCAATAAAGTTTGTTGATATCACCACATTTTGGGCATGGTCTTTTATGAGGAAGAAACTTAACTACTTCACCAATATTGTTTAGTGAAGGAAACCCACCATCCTTATTCTGTCTTGCTTATAGATGAATCCAGTCCCCCATATAGCATCACCGAACGGTTACAGTACTGAAGGAGATCATTTGGCCCTTCGTGATGATGCTGTGTCTGCAAGAACCACTTGGTTGGTCCCACTTTCCTGTCCTTTCCCTGTAGCCCTGCAATTTCTTTCACTTCAGGTGCTTACTCAAGTCCCTTTTGATGGCCCCAATTGCCAGGTTTCCCCACCCCAAACAGTGCATTCCAGATCCTAACCACTGTATATGCTTCCTTGTGTTGCCATTGGTTCTTATGCAAGTCGCCTTAAATCTGCATGCTGTGGTTTCCGACGCTTCCTCCAATGGGAACCATTTCTCTGTCTTCTTGTACTAGACCTCTTGTGATTTTGAATACTTCTATCAGATCTTCCCTCAACCTTCTCTATGTGGATGGGGGGGGGTCACCAATCTATCCTTGTAACTGAACTCCCTCATTCCTTCCTAAAGTATAATATACAGTGCATCAATCAAGGCTGAACCAGAGATTTATAAAAGTTCATCGTAACAACCCTGTCAACTCTAAATTGACCTGCATCAAAGTACTACTTGGAATGAACAAATTAATGTTGCATCCTGAGAATATGGGTCGAGCAGGGTGGTTAGAATTTGTGCACATGGGTTATTGAGGCATTGGATGTGCAATGGCTATCGAGGCAAATATTAAATCCATTTAAACGGGAATTAGGTAAAAGCTTGAAAAGCTGCATGGAAATGGGATTTAAATGGCTAGCATCAGCATGGACAGGATGACCGTCTGCTATAATTTCTGTGATCCTATAACTTGCCTGATGATGGTGTTTGGCTCACCAGTCTGCGACCCCCCCCAAAAAAAATAAATGCAAAATGCTTAGCAACTATAAACTCTTTTGGTCTACAGTTGAGTTGTTTACATAAGCAAATTGTTTAATTTAAATTATCGACAATGTAAGTAACACAGTAAAGTAAATATTTAGTGGTTTAAAATGATCAGAAAATTTGAATTAAGCAGTTTTGAATTGGGGGAAAAAAGCTGGAGATTCAGTAAAACAGCTTGTCGTTGCTTATTCTGAGAAATTGTTGGGTGTTGGTAATGCCACTAGGCAGGGGTAGTTTCTCACAATTGATGTAGCTGCTTTTCAGCTGACTGTACATATTTAAAGCCTATTTAGAAAATACGTTTGCAATATCTTGTTACCTTTCTAGTGCTAATGAAGAGCTCATGATCTTGTGGATTCTTTTCTTGCATTGAAATTTTCACCACAGGCTGCTGAGTAAAACTATAAAACCATAAGACATAGGAGCAGAATTAGGCCATTTGGCCCATCGAGTCTGCTCCGCCATTCAATCATGGCTGATATTTTTCTCATCCCCATTCTCCTGCCTTCTCCCCATAGCCCCTCATCCTCTTATTAATCAAGGACCTATCCATCTCTGTCTTAAAGACACTCAGTGATTTGACCTCCACTGCCTTCTGCGACAATGAGTTTGACAGATTCATCACCCTCTGGCTGAAGAAATTCCTCCTCCTCTCACTAATTTCCCAATTTGCGTCGCACAACTGGGCAGTACAAGTCCAACTAGTACAAAAATACTCCTGGGTATTGCAATCTTTGATTCATTGTGATTAGATATACAAACATAAGGTATCATTTGATTAAATAACTGAGAAGCAGTACTTTGTTTCTTCAATAGCGCAGCTAAGCAACAATCCTCAATAAGCAGGGTGGATTTTATTATTCAGCTAGATTTTAATACATCTGTTGTCAGGTTATTATGTTTATGTAGATATGATGGATGTTGCATTATACAAAGAAGTCCTTCGGAAAGTTCAGGATATATTCTGGAAAACTAGTGTACAGGTATATAATTGAGGAATAAAACTTCCCATCAAGTTCCTTTGTTAACTCTTTGCAGTTTAAAAAGCAAACTTGCCCTATCTTTGCCTCAATTTTTATATGGCGCTCTTTCAACTAAAAGAACCCACTTCAAAGCTACTATTTTGTTGACGTTCTACTTGGTTCATTAACGTATCAAAACCACTTCTTACTGTTATTGTAGGCCCTTGCACTCCAATCACATCAATCATAACCCCACCAGCCTGTTTTCCAGTACATGAGTAATATGACAGTGATATTACCAAAAAATATATAATTCTTCATTTTCCTGACAAAAAAATAAACTGCTGAAATATTGCATTAATCAGACGAGTTCTCAAGTCCAATGTCAAGTTAACTTGCAGTTTGCCAAATTTTAGCTTGCAATCCAGATAATTTATGAAATTCCATCTATGGGGTTAGTTTTTTTCTGTTTCTAAGAATGCTCTTGATTTTGAAATTATAGGTGGGTTAGACTTTTGTCTTTGGTAAGATTTTAGAATCCATTATTAAGAAGACATTGCAGAGTATTTGGAAGTGCATGGTAAAATTGGGCTGCATCAATACGGCTTTGTCAAGCGCAGGTCATGCCTGACAAATCTGTTAGAATTCTTTGAGGCGATAACGAGGCAGTTAGACAAAGGAGGGCCAGTGGACATGATCTTTTTGGATTTCCAGAAGGCCTTTGACAAGGTGCCATACAGGAAGCTGCTAAATAAGATAAGAGCCCATGGTGTTAGAGGGAAGGTACTGACATGGATAGAGGATTGGTTGACTGGTAGAGAGTGGAGATAAAGGGTCTTTTTCAGGATGGCAACTGGTGACTATTGGTGTTCTGCAGGGGTCAGTGTTGGGACCACAGCTATTCACAATATACATTATGATCTGGAAGAAGGAACTGAGGGCATTGTTGCCACCGTTGCATATGCAACCAAGATATGGAAAGGGTCAGGTCGTGTTGAGGAAGCGGGAGGCTGCAGAAGGTCTTGGACAGACTAGAAGAGTGGGCAAAGAAGAGGCAGATGGAATACAATGTGGGAAAGTGTGAGGTTATGCACTTTGGTGGGATGAATAGAGGCATAGACTATTTTCTAAATGGGGAAAATCTTGGAAATCTGAAGCACAAAGGAACTGAGGAGTCATAGATGTTTACAGCCTAGAAACAGGCCCTTTGGCCCAGCTTTTCCACATTGTTTCTATCACTAAGCTAGTCCCACATTTGGCCCATATCCCTCTGTACCCACCCTGACCACGGAACTGTCTAAATGCTTTTTAAAAGACAACATTGTACCCACCTCTACCTCTGCCTCTGGCAGCCTGTTCCAGATGCTGACCACCCCCTGTGAAGAAATTTCCCCTCTGGTCTCTTTTGTATCTCTCCCCTCTCACCTTAAAACCTATGCCCTCTAGTTCTAGAGTCTTGGTTCAGGATTCTCTTAAGGTTAACATGCAGGTTCAGTTGCAGATTTTTGAGCGGGCTGGAATACAAGAGCAGGGTTATGCTGCTGAGGCTGTATAAGGCTCTGGTCAGACCCCATTTGGAATATTGTGAGCAGTTTTGGGCCCTGTATCAAAGGAAGGATGTTCAGAGGAGGTTCACAAGAATGATCCCGGGAATGAAGCACTTCTGAGGCTGAGGACTCTGGGTCTGTATTTGATGGAGTTTAGAAGAATGAAGGGGGGGGGGCGGGTTCTTATTTAAACTTGGCGAATACTGAGAGGCTTAGGTAGAGAAGGATGTGGAGAAGATGTTTCCACTCTTGGAGAGACAAAAATCCGCAGGCACAGCTGGGACTGAAGAGATTATCCTTTAAAACTGAGATGAGGAGGAATTTCTTTAGCCAGAGGATAGTGAATCTGTGGAACCTATTGCCACAAAAGGCTGTGGAGGCCAAGTCACTGAGTATCTTTAAGACCGAGATAAGGGCGGCGCGGTGGTTAGCATTGCTGCCTCACGGTGCCAAGGTCCCATGTTTGATTCCGGCTCTGGGTCACTATCTGTGTGGAGTTTGCATATTCTCCCCGTGTTTGCGTGGGTTTTGCCCCCACAACCCAAAGATGTGCAGGGTAGGTGGATTTTCCATATCTTTTTATTAAAACAGTAAAAAAAATATACAAGACCAAACTGTACAAACACTAATTTTGTGTTGGAAAAATAGGGTACACTCCCCTCAGTACCAACATACGGGAGGGTGGGTAGGATACTCTGATTATTAAAACAGTTCACAACACAGTTGTACTAAAAAACAAATGGTACGAGCACTAAACTTTGTGCTGGAGACCAGACACCCTCGCTTCTGTACCAACAGAAGGGAAAGGAAGGAGGTGGTGGGGAGAGGGGGGAAAAGGAGGGTGGTGGGGAGGGAGGGAGTTGGTGGATGCTAAATTGCTCCTTAATTGAAAAATGAATTGGGTACTCTAAATCTATTTTTAAAAAGATAGAGATAGATAGGCTCTTGATTAATAAGTGGATCAGGGGTTACAGGGAGAAGGCAGAATAATGGGGATGAGAGACCTAACAGCCATGATCGAATGGTGTGCAGGCTCAATGGGCTGAATGACCTAATTATGCTCCCGAATCTAATGGTTTCTTTTTGAGTTTTGAGATTTAATTTCATTTTTTCTCATTTGGTTTTACCGAATTAATTGCTTTAGTTTAGTGAAAGTCTGTGCCAAGAAACAGGATTCATGGGGAAAGGAATTACGGCATGTTGAATCATGGTCACAAATTTCCAGGTGCTATCAGATTACGTTAATAGCAAGCAATTTGTGAACGCTTTGGGTATTTTTATAACAGGTTCCTTGTAGATGGATCAGTTAAGCCTGATCAGTGAAAATCCTAATTGTTCACTTTTGCCTATGTAGCTTTCTAGGAATGGAAATGTTTGTCCTTGGCATCTGTTAATTGCACATGGCTGGCTGATTGAATCATTGCTGATCTGTAATTCTGTGAAAACAATTTCATGAATTTACTGCCTGAAGCCCTGCCTGTTTTCTTAAATGTGCAGCTCTAACACAACGCGGACCTGATCGATATCTACAAATAATTTGCAATGTTCATTGATTAATTTTTAAAGTTTGTTCTAATAATTTTGAAGAATACATATACTTCATACAAAAGATATGTATTTTTTTGGGGGGATGCTAGAACAGCGTTTGCTGCCCAGCCCTTGAGAAGATGGTGGTGAGTTGCCTTCTTAACGCGCTGAAGTCCATGTGGTTTAGGTACACCCACAGTGCTACTAGGGAGGGAGTTACAGGATTCTGACCCAGTCATGATGGTGAGGCACTTTCAGCGGAACTCCAGGTGATGTATTTGCTGCCCTTGTCCTTCTCGATGGTTGTGATCATGAATTTGGAAGGTGCTGCCTAACGAGTTTTGGTGAGTTCCTGCTGTGAATCTTGTAGATGATACACACGCTGCCACTATGCGTCGATGGTAGCAAGAGTGTGGAAGGGGTGGCAATCAAGCGGGCTGCTTTGTCCTGGATGGTGTCGAACCTATTGAGGGTTGTTGGAGCTGCACTCATTCAGGCAAGTGAGGAGTATTCTATACACTCCTGACTTGTGCCTTGCAGATGGTGGGCAGGCTTTGGGGTCAGGAGGTGAGTTACCTGCTGCAGGATTCCTAGTCTCTGACCTGGTCTTGTAGCTACAGTATTTATATGGCTAGTTCAGTTCAGTTTATGGTCAAGTTTAACCCCCATGATGTTGTTGGTGGGGGGATTCAATGATGGTAATATCATTGAATGTCAAAGGGCGATGGTTTGAGTCTCTCTTATTGGAGATGATCATTGCCTGGCACTTGTGTGGCACGAATGTTACTTTCCACATGTCAGCCCAAACCTGGATATTGTCCAGGTCTTGCTACATTTGCATGTGGACTGCTTCAGTATCTGAAGAGTAGCGAATGGTTCTGAACATTATGCAATCATCAATGAACATTCTCACATCCGACCTTATGTTGGAAGGAAGGTCATCGGTGAAGCTGCTGAAGATGGTTGGGCTGAGGACACTACCCTCGGGAACTCTTGAAGTGATGTCCTGGGACTGAGGTGTCTCGCCTCCAACAACTACAGCCATCTTCCTTTATACTAGGTATGACTCTAACCAGTCGAGAGTTTTCCTCCTGATTCCCATTGACTCAGTTTTGCTACGGCTCCTTGATGCCACATTTGGTCAAATGCTGCTTCGTTGTCAAGGGCAATCACTTTCGCCTCTGGAATTCAGCTCTTTTGTTCATGTTTGAACCAAGGCTAATGAGTCCAAGAGCTGAGTGACTGTTGTGTTTAGTGAGTGTTTAGCTTTACTGGAACAGCTTGGCTAGGGGCATGTGGCATGTTTTGGAGCAGAAGTCTTCAGTACTATTGCCTGAATATTGTCAGGGCCCAGTACCTTCAGCCATTTCTTGATATGACATGGAGTGAATCGAATTGGCTAATTGGCATCTATGATGCTGGGGACCTCTGGAGGACACCAAGATTTATCATCCACTCGGCATTTCTGGTTGAAAACTTTTGCGAATTCTTCAACCTTGTGCTTGGCTCCTCCATCATTGACGATGGGGATATTCGTGGAGCCTCCTCCTCCAGTGAGTTATTTAATTGTCCAGCACCATTCCGAACTGCAGGGCTTAGATCTGATCCGTTGATTGTGGGATTGCTTGGCTCTGTCTATCACTTGTGGCTTTTGTTGTTTGGCATGCAAGTAGTCCTGTGTTGTAGCTTCACCAGGTTGTCAACTAATTTTTCAGTATGCATGGTGCTTCTCTTGGCATGCCCTCCTGCACTCAACATTGAACCAGGGTTGATCCCCTGGATTGGTGGTAATGATAGAGTGGAAGATATGGGGTGAAAAATATGGAGTGGAAGATTAGAGGCAACACGGTAGCATAGTGGTTAGTACAGTTGCTTCACAGCTCCAGGATCCCAGGTTTGATTCCCGGCTGGGTCACTGTCTGTGGAGTCTGCACGTTCTCCCCGTGTCTGCGTGGGTTTCCTCCCACAGTCCAAAGATGTGCGGGTTAGGTGGATTGGCCATGCTAAATTACCCTTGGTGTCCAAAAAGGTTAAGTGTGGGTTACGGGCATAGGGTAGATACGTGGGCCTGAGTAGGGTGCTCTTCGTAAGAGCTGGTGCAGACTCGATGGGCCGAATGGCCTCCTCCTGCACTATAAATTCTATGATCTACGATATACCGGGCCATGAAGTTACAGATTGTGGCCGAGTATAATTCTGCTGATGGCCTCCACAGGGTCTCAAGTGTGATGACTTGCTAGATCTGTTTTGCACAATTGTAGTGCCTCACAACACAATGGATGGTATCCTCAATGTGATGACAGTTCTTCGTGTCCCTAAGGATCGTGCGGTGGTCACTCCTACCGATACTGTTATGGACAGATGTATCTGTGGCAGGCAAGTTGGTGTGGATGAGGTCAAGTATGTTTTTCCCTCTTGGTTTCCTCACCACCTGTTGCAGACCGAGTTTAGCAATTATGTCCTTTAAGACCCTTGGCAGCTCGGTCAGTAGTGGTGCTACCGAGCCATTTTTTGTGACATGAGACATTGAAGAGCGGTTTGTGCTCTTGTCATCCTTGGTGTCTCCTGATATTCAGCATGGAGCAGACCTGATTCATCAGCTAAAGGTCAATGGTAAGTGGTAATCAGCAGGAATTTCCTTGTCAATGTTTGACCTAAAACTGAAGCTTTATGGGGGTCCAGAGTCAATGTTGATGAACCCCAGGGCAACTGTATACCACTGTGCCACTACCTCTCTGAGGCTGTCTTGCCAGTGGGGCAGCACAGTGGTTGGCATAGTTGCTTCACAGCTCCAGGGTCCCAGGCTCGATTCCCAGCTTGGGTCACTTTCTGTGCGTAGTCTGCACGTTCTCCCTGGGTCTATGTGGGCTTCCTCCGGGTGCTCCGGTTTCCTCCCACAGTCCAAAGATGTGCATGTTAGGTGGATTGGCCATATTAAATTGCCCGTAGTGTTCAAAAAGATTAGGTGCGGTTACTGGTTGTGGGATAGGGTGGAGGTGTGGGGTTAGGTGGGTTGGTCTTTCCGGTGCGGATTCGATGGGCCAAATGGTCTCCTTCTGCACTGTAAGTTCTCTGTTTATGTGAATGGGGACAGTGGTGTCTGGGACATTGTCTGTAAGGCATGATTCTGTGAGTATGACTACATCAGGCTGCTGCTTGACTAGTCTGTGAGACAGCTCTCTCCGTTTTGGCACAAGCCCCCAGATGTGAGTAAGGAGAACTTTGCAAGGTTGACGGGGCTGGGTTTGCCGTTGTTGTTTCCAGTGCCTGGGTTGATGCCGGGTGGTCCGTCCGGTTCCTTTCATTTTAATTGACTTTGTAGCGTTTTGATGCAACTCAGTGGCTTACAAGGGCGTTTCAGAATCAACCACGTTGCTGTGGATCTGGAGTCACATGTGGGCCATACCTGGTAAGAATGGTAGATTTCCTTCCCTAAAGGACATTAGTGAACCAGCTGGGGTTTTTTTTTACAACAATCGACAGTGGTTTCGTGGTTATCATTAGACTTTTAATTCAAGATATTTATTGAATTCAGTTTCCACCACTTGCCATGGTGAGATTTGAATCCAGGTCCCCAGAGTATTACCCTGGATTTATGGATCACCGGTCCTGTGATAATGCCACTGCCTCCCCTTATAATGTCCTCCCTTATAATCTTATGTATAGCAGTCGGTTATTAAAGTTAACATTTCTACAAGATGGAGGCCAGCTTGAGAAACCACAATAGCAAATGGATGGTGACCAATCTGATAGACTGGTGAATAATCATGGCTCAAGAGTTCTATTTCAAACATGGATACCTATGCTCACAGACTGATTCTGATTGTGTGTAAAGCAAGATCAATGTTGACATTGACATTGGCCATTGAAATTTATCTCAGCCACATTAGCTAATGACCCAAAGGCTGGCCTGTGGTGAGGTTACCTATGCTATTGATACTGTAGTGAACTCAGTGAATGAAATGTTATGTGTGCAAAGTATTTGTTATGCGTTGTTACATGTTGCTGCATGTGATATTTACTTACTGAACAGAAGCAAGAGTGTTTTGTTTTACTCCATGTTGAAAGAACACACTTTCAAAACATTGCATTGTGAAATTTGTGGCGTGTTATAAGGGTGCTGTAATTAACTGAATAATTGGTGGTGTATTATTAAAAGGCATTTCCTCACAGCCTTGTTCAAATTCACAACTCCATTTTAGATGTGGATTTGGCGTGAAATGGACCACATCTCAACTAGATCTTTATGTAAAAAAAAAAGTATGTTGTACCATACTTGGTATTGAATGTACTTTGTGTTGAAACTTCTAACTTTGCTGTTTGAGGCATTATTTGTTTGGTAAACTATTCTAGTGAAATAATTAATGTGGAAAATAAACTGTCAATGTTGAAGATCTGATGCAATAGAAATACATGGAAGGTTCATCAGAATCTTGTTTGGGGGGAGGTTCAAGAAAGAGAATATAGGCCAGCATTTTGGGTGAGGAGCATTCGTAAGAACTCTGATTACAGGCACGCAAGAATTAATCCAGCCCTGGCGATCTTGTTGAACTACTCCCCATTGTTAAATATAAGCTAACTGAGATGGAGTGAGGGAAAATCATATTACTTGGGTATTTGTGCTGCAAACTTGCAGGTTTTGCAAAGACTGTCGTTGGTTGGTGCACTAGTGACGGCCCTTGCCTGCTGTTTTGCTGTCCAAATGAAATAAGCTGTGTTAATATGTGGTGGATGGAAAAATAAGTTTGCATCAAGGCACTTGAATTATCCATAAGAATGAAATAGTGAGTGAGTGAACCTGGGAGTTTCAACTGAAGTTCCAAGTTTGAGTAATTGGGTTTGTATTTATTATGGTCTTAAGTTTGGAAACTATTGTGCACAAACAGGAGTGAGTATCTTGAGACCTTATGGTCTTGTCTCCTGTAGAGCGAGAGCAATAGTGAGGATGCTGGTGAGGGTGAATACGTCAATCTGTATTCGTCCAACCAAACCAATGGAGACCTGTCTCACCCAGAAGCAGTAAGTAGCTTCACAAGCATGTTGAGTAATTGCTGCTTGGCTGTAGAGGGAAAGCATGCTGAAAATGTTTTTTTTTGTGCAACACATTATTCGCTGTGCAACCTCATCATTACTAAAATTAACACCCCAACCATCCACCCAGTATCGTTTTTGTTTTTGCCCTGTTTAGATGGTAGGATGTCACTTGATAAACTTGTTTGGTAAGTATAATGTAGTTGGAAGGTTTGCGATGTCACCCCTGGTCAGGAAGAATTGCTTTATTTGCCAAATGGAATTCAGTCTAACTTGAGATATAATTGGCTATTTCTACTATTTAACAGCTGCCGTTGAAGCAAAACATGAGTCAACTTCTCGTTGACAGGTAAAGTTCTGTGAAAGATCTAGTGTGGTTCCCTTTCTTTAAGGTTACTTGCATTTGTGATGCACTGCTTCATCTTGCAGTCATCCACAAAATTGAAAGCATTACTGCAACGCCGTGCATGTCAGCCTGGACCTGGAACACTTAATTCACAATCCCCGCTAGGACCTTTGAGGTCGCCCAACTTTATACTTCCAGGTCCTAAAAACAGTTCAGAGAACTTAGTGGCCATGATTACGCAGCATTGTCTCAACATCCAGACTGACATTGTTACGTCCAGTTTTGAATTTGAGGTGCACACAAGTGAAGGATGACAGTACTCTGTCTATTCCTTAATCTGTAGTGTAATGTTCCAGTTGAGTTGGATGAGCAAGTAGACAACTCTACGTTGGCACCCAACATCTCTACAGGAAAGTCATCAAACATGTTGTATGACTTACCACATTTACAGCAGGGTGTGAATAATGTTTCAGTGCAGAGGACAATGAAACACTAACAATTTCTGCAGCTGATTCTGCTGGTGTGCACAATATGGGATTGCTTCTTGATAGTCCAGCCGTTAAGAAGTCTGTGGTTGTTGGTCTTGGCGGTGTAGCTTCTTCTAAATCATGTGCCTTTAATATGCCACACACACTGCTACATATATAACTGCTTGCATGGAGAATGGCTGTTGCCATTGGACTGCTTTCTCTCATGGCTACAGTAATGAAAATTGATTAATTGGCTTTCAATTCCTGCCTTTCTGCATGAGAACAGATTGAAATATAGGGCTTTCAAGAATAGTAAGTGCTTAACGAATTACTGATTTACACCAAATGAATAGTCAGTTTTAAACATTTTTCTTATGTACATGTAAGTATAACCACCAATTGCTCGTTTATGCATATCATTGTTTCTCCTGTGTTGTGCACTACGCGAGTCTGAATGATATACACTAATACTTGTACAGATTGGAGTCTAAGCAATTACCCATTTAATATGGGGTAATCTGGGTTGACCTAGGTCTGTTCTAACTATGAAAGCTCTATGGCAAACTAATCCATTTTAATTCTGCCTTATGAAAATATAATATGTCCTAATTCATCTCACTGCTGGAATAGTGGATAAAATGCTCACTTTACGGTTTAGAGGGTACACCACCAATCCCAGTTTGGAGAATTTGCCACAGTTCTGGCAACACTAGGTATGAAATTTGCTGCCTTAAAGCGAGTATGTTATCCTCTATGTTAATGAGTTGCCTATTTGGCAGTTATTTTGTAATTCCTAGCTATCGGGGGCTACTCGTACACTAACTTTTAAAAAATGTTTTGAGTACAAATAATCTCTTGTCACTCAAAATATATACCAGTGCTGACTGTAACATTTTCCAAAAGTGATTTTCTGCATACTTCTGAATTAAAAAAAAAAAATACAGAGCCATGGAATAGTCACAATTTAGCAAATTCGTACAGATTTAAAATAAGTTGCCCATTTTGTGGTAACCTTATTTGTTGCAGGGGGATTTTGACAGTGACTATAATAAGATCACAATGCATTATTTTGCATAGTCATCAGTTCTATGGTTCTGTATATTACTATAGTTTGCAATATTCAGCACTGGATATTTGCAGGACATCATTTTTGGATACCATACGACAGTCAACTGACAATAAGTACTTAAAAGGTTTGTATTTCCTGGGAAGGAAAAACCTCGGTGTTAGATAGTCATCGACCATTTTTATTCTTTCTTTCTGGCCATTCAGGAAATGCCGAAGTGTGCTGACATTGTAAGTGATTCCATCTTTAACATTTGGATTAGATTACTGTAGTACAATTGTGCTCTGCATCTTTTAACACCTTGTTTGGGCAATATGATCCTTGTCGGTAGATGATGCTTGGTAATGGCTATAATTACGATGGACTCTCTATCAAAGCATTGAAAAATTATAATAGCTGTACCAATTGGGACTTTGTTTATTCAAATTCAATCAAACATGTCCTTCTTGTTTGTTAGCCTAGTTGAATTTCTAGTTGAACAGTGCGTTTTTAAAATATTGCTTAACATAGTTTGTTTCCTCCAGGATCCTGTCGGGTCTCTGAATGAGCAAGAGATCCATCATAACTCTCCAAAATCAACGAATGAAAAGCAAAACCAAGACAAAGATGACAGGTGGGCTTGTACACAGAAACGTCCACCCCTCTTTCTCGATCAAAATAAAAGTTTGAGCCAAATTTATTCTTGTATTATAACTGCACGACTATATACTGTCACTCGTTTATTTATTTATTTGAATAAATTTAGAATATCCAATTTTTTCCCCCCTAATAAAGGGCAGTTTAGCGTAGCCAATCCACCTAACCTGCACATCTTTGGGTTGTGGGGGTGAAACCCACGCAGACACGGGGAGAATGTGCAAACTCCACACGGACAGTGACCCAGGGCCGGGATTCAAACCCGGGTCCTCAGTGCCGCAGTCTCAGTGCTATCCACTGCGCCACATGCCGCCCCATACTGTCACTTATTTTTCTTTGTCATACTGTCACTTATGACTAGTACATGTACAAAGCATTTTTTTCATAACCTTGTAATTGACATTTGTAAGGATTTTTGCTTACTTTTTATATGAAGGTGCTTCCATTTGAAATTTGTTCAGGTACAAGCTACATAAAGATCTTTGGAATCTGCTCCATAATCCTAAAACTGCAATATATTTCTACAGCGATTAGAATATTTCAGACAATGAGCTTCAGGTGGATTTTAAGATTCAGTGTAGCAGGGAGGTCAGCTTGATATTTACTGGATTATTTGTGACCGCGTAAATAGGATAATTGGGATTTGAAAGAAAAACTAGTCAAATCAATAGATTTTGAGAAGATGTTTTAACGGTAGGAAGAGACAAAATAAGATAAAGTGCTTTATGAAGGGAATTCTGGAAAGCAGGATTTAGACAGCTGAAAGCTCGACACAGGCTCAGGAGACCCTGGGCCAATGGGCCAAATTGTCTCTTAAGGGTGGGGAGGATTATATAAGTGGGCAAGGCCATGGATTTGTGGTTGAAGATTTGAAAATATATCTGATGAATATGCAGATAATTTAAGTAGGCATGGATTGCAGTGTTAATTAAGTGAGTCAATGCAGGGCAAAGAGGTGCAGAGATTAATTTTGCACCAGTTGGAATTCTTGGAGATTAAGAAACTGGTATGGGGGATGAGATGATTATTGTAAAACTCAAGGAGGTGGCAATAATACTGATTAGGATTTCAAGGTGATGATGAAAGGCAAAAATTAAAGTAAGCAGTCTTGTTAATACCCTTTTGTATCTCAGCTGCTGATCAAACAAGTGTACGTAATGCCTGGT
Source organism: Scyliorhinus canicula (assembly GCF_902713615.1). Lineage (NCBI taxonomy): Eukaryota > Metazoa > Chordata > Chondrichthyes > Carcharhiniformes > Scyliorhinidae > Scyliorhinus > Scyliorhinus canicula. Next base: position 56,900,940 of record NC_052166.1, read on the forward strand.
GTAACCTGAAGGCACAGTCAGGGTCAGAGTAGCAAAGAAACAGATTTTGGTGGAATCCAACTATGAGACTAGTGTTCAACTTGATGTCAGACAGATAGTCAAGTTACTGAGATATAGCAGATAAGTGCTTTGCATACACAGATGATCATATCGACAGGAGGCAACGGTTATACCACTTGCACTGGCAGAATTCAGACTGTTAGGAAGTCACACATGAGAAGTGTAATGAAGATAGCTCCCAGAAAAGAGATGATGGAGGAGGATGTTCTGATCATTTACGTGAAATACTGTAGAATTGACAAGGAGGGATAATGCATCAGTTACAGGAGTTTACAATAGTGGTTTTGACCACAGCTGCCTTGGTGCTGTTGATGGGATAGACAGAAAGGATTGAAATGGGGAGTTCCAAGAGAATTGTGAGGCGAGGACATCGGTAGATGAACTGGTAGTTAGGGCGACCAGTAGTTGAGGGGGTGGAGCACTTGAGGGAAAGAATCCATTAGAATCAAACTGGACATAAAGTTATGAAACGGGGGAGGACGTGCAGACTCCACACAGACAGTGACCCAGCCGGGAATCGAACCTGGGACCCTGGAGCTGTTGTGAAGCATTTATGCTAACCACCATGCATTGAAAATTTAGAAACCTTGTGCATTCTTCACTTAGTTTACCCCTGTGCATAACTTGGGATAAGATATTCAGCTGATTTGTTTTCACCCACTTAAGCTACAAACTTTAGATTGCTACCATTACCTGTGCATGGCATATAGTTGGAAGGTACTTCAACGCCAGGAGCATCCGGAATAAGGTGGGTGAGCTTGCAGCATGGGTTGGTACCTGGGATCTCGATGTTGTGGCGATTTCGGAGACATGGGTAGAGCAGGGACAGGAATGGTTGTTGCAGGTTCCAGGATTTAGATGTTTCTGTAAGAACAGAGAAGATGGTAAAAGAGGGGGGGGTGTGGCATTGTTAATCAAGGAAAGTATTACGGCGGTAGAAAGGACGCTTGAGGACTCGTCTACTGAGGCAGTATGGGCCGAGGTTAGGAACAGTAGAGGAGAGGTCACCCTGTTGGGAGTTGTCTATAGACCTCCGAATAGTCCCAGAGATGTCGAGGAAAGGATTGCAAAGATGATTCTTGACAGGAGCGAGAGTAACAGGGTAGTTGTTATGGGGGACTTTAACTTTCCAAATATTGACTGGAAATACTATAGTTCGAGTACTATAGATGGGTCAGTTTTTGTGCAGTGTGTGCAGGAGGGTTTTCTGACACAGTATGTAGACAGACCAACAAGGGGCGAGGCCACATTGGATTTGGTACTGGGTAATGAACCCGGCCAGGTGTTAGATTTAGATGTAGGTGAGCACTTTGGTGATAGTGATCACAACTCGGTTATGTTTACTTTAGCAATGGGCAGGGATAGGTATATACCGCAAGGCAAGAATTATAGCTGGGGGAAAGGCAATTATGATGCTATTCGGCAAGATTTAGGAGGTATAGGATGGGGAAGGAAACTGCAGGGGATGGGTACAATCGAAATGTGGAGCTTTTTCAAGGAACAGCTACTGCGTGTCCTTGATAAGTATGTACCTGTCAGGCAGGGAGGAAGTTGTCGAGCAAGGGAGCCGTGGTTTACTAAGGAAGTTGAAGCACTTGTCAAGAGGAAGAAGAAGGCTTATGTTAGGATGAGACATGAAGGCTCAGTTAGGGCACTTGAGAGTTACAAGTTAGCCAGGAAGGACCTAAAGGGAGAGTTAAGAAGAGCGAGGAGAGGACACGAAAAGTCGTTGGCGGATAGGATCAAGGAAAACCCTAAGGCTTTCTATAGGTATATCAGGAACAAAAGAATGACTCGAGTAAGATTAGGGCCAATCAAGGATAGTAGTGGAAAGTTGTGTGTGGAATCAGAGGAGATAGGGGAAGCATTAAATGGATATTTTTCGTCAGTGTTTACACTGGAGAAAGACAATGTTGTCGAGGAGAACACTCAGGTTCAGTCGACCAGGCTAGATGGAATTGAGGTTCAAAAGGAGGAGGTGTTAGCAATTTTAGAAAATGTCAAAATAGATAAGTCCCCTGGGCCAGATGGGATTTATCCTAGGATTCTCTGGGAAGTCAGGGAGGAGATTGCAGAGCCTTTGTCCTTGATATTTATGTCGTCTTTGTCGACAGGAATAGTGCCGGAAGACTGGAGGATAGCAAATGTTGTCCCCTTGTTCAAGAAGGGGAGTAGAGACAACCCTGGTAATTATAGACCTGTGAGCCTTACTTCGGTTGTGGGTAAAATGTTGGAAAAGGTTATAAGAGATAGGGTTTATAATCATCTTGAAAAGAACAAGTTGATTAGCGATACTCAACACGGTTTTGTGAAGGGTAGGTCATGTCTCACAAACCTTATTGAGTTTTTTGAGAAGGTGACCAAACAGGTGGATCAGGGTAAAGCTGTTGATGTGGTGTATATGGATTTCAGTAAGGCGTTTGATAAGGTTCCCCACGGTAGGCTATTGCAGAAAATAAGGAAGTATGGAATTGAAGGTGATTTAGCGGTTTGGATCAGTAATTGGCTAGCTGAAAGAAGACAGAGGGTGGTGGTTGATGGCAAATGTTCATCCTGGAGTTCAGTTACTAGTGGTGTACCGCAAGGATCTGTTTTGGGGCCACTGCTGTTTGTCATTTTATAAATGACCTGGAAGAGGGTGTAGAAGGATGGGTTAGTAAATTTGCAGATGACACGAAGGTCGGTGGAGTTGTGGATAGTGCTGAAGGATGTTATAGGATACAGAGGGACATAGATAAGCTGCAGAGCTGGGCTGAGAGGTGGCAGATGGAGTTTAATGCGGAAAAGTGTGAGGTGGTTCACTTTGGAAGGAGTAACAGGAATGCAGAGTACTGGGCTAATGGCAAGATTCTTGGTAGTGTAGATGAACAGAGAGATCTCGGCATCCAGGTACATAAATCCTTGAAAGTTGCCACCCAGGTTAATAGGGCTGTTAAGAAGGCATATGGTGTGCTAGCCTTTATAAGCAGGGGGATTGAGTTTCGGAACCACAGGGTCATGCTGCAGCTGTACATAACTCTGGTGCGGCCACACCTGGAGTACTGCGTGCAGTTCTGGTCACCACATTATAGGAAGGATGTGGAAGCTTTGGAAAGGGTTCAGAGGAGATTTACTAGGATGTTGCCTGGTATGGAGGGAAGGTCTTACGAGGAAAGGCTCAGGGAATTGAGGTTGTTTTCGTTAGAGAGGAGAAGGCTGAGAGGTGACTTAATAGAGACATATAAGATAGTCAGAGGGTTAGATAGGGTGGACAGTGAGAGTCTTTTTCCTCGGATGGTGATGACCAACACGAGGGGACATAGCTTTAAATTGAGGGGTGAGAGATATAGGACAGATGTCAGAGGCAGTTTCTTTACTCAGAGAGTAGTAGGGGTGTGGAACGCCCTGCCTGCAACAGTAGTAGACTCGCCAACTTTAAGGGCATTTACGTGGTCACTGGATAGACATATGGATGAAAATGGAATAGTGTAGGTCAGATAGGCTTCAGATGGTTTCACAGGTCGGCGCAACATCGAGGGTCGAAGGGCCCGTACTGCGCTGTAGTGTTCTATGTTCTATGTACCAAAAAATCAGCTGTTCAAAGCTCAGTTCCCCTCGAGTTTTCTCACTTTGTATGTTATAATTATAGTTATGTATTCTTCACTTATTTTGGTGTTGGAACTCTAACATGTCCATTGATCTTTTATTTGAAATCTCTTTTTCTAGACGAGGAGATACATCAAACTCACCAGATTTGGATCAAAATGATGTAATAGATGAATTGTCACTCATAGATCATAAAGAGATTGTGGCGAGGTTAACCCTCAAACAAGAGGTAATGTATCTCTAGCATAGAATGTGTTTGGACTGATGCACTGGTGTGGGCTCATTTATTTTTCATTCCTTTTAATGTTGGATTACCAGCTGAGCAATATTTACCTGCAATGGGAACTGGCTACTTAATTTCTGTGAGACAGCAACACCACCATGTGTTGCTAGGTTAAAAGTTAGTGCTAATGTTAACGTAAAAAGAATAGACCCTGCAATTTTCCGAATGTTATTTACCATTTGCCTGAAGCCTGCTGTGGCACTGTATGACATAGTGTATGAAACATTCTTAATGTCTTGAAACTGCTGTGATTCTTCAGACCATAACATCTGCGTTGTTCAGACGACACTACCTACATTTTCCATATTAACAATTAAAATTCTGAAAGCTAATATTCAGGAAGAATTTCTACATCAGTGATTTAATTGCAACAAAATAACTACTTAAAGTACCTTTAGAATAGCAAAACATCCTAATATTCAAAGGAACATTATTAGACAAATGTTTACATCAAGCCACATGAGATATTAGGGACAGCAAAAGGTCATTCGGACCATGGCTGATCTGTAACCTACCTCGATTTACCCATCTTTGTTCCATATCCCTTAATGCCCTTGGCTAGCAAAAGTCTTCGTGATCTCAGATTATTAAATGCAAACAGTTTAAGCATAGCTTTATGGAGAACCCCAGAAATTTACTTGCAGGCCCCTTAACGAGTTAAAACACTGGACATTTCTATCTTGTGTTATGGGCCAGACACTGCTGGTGAAAAACCAAAGGACTCCTCTGTTCCTTAGCTTAGCTTAGGTCTCAAATGAATAGAGAATTAGGTGCATTATGGTTCTCTTTTCTCTACCATCTACAATGGTTTACTCATTGAGCACTTAGTCTGTCTTCCCTGGAACCGTGGGCATACAAATGAAGAAGCAATAGCCATGACTAATTTGGCACGGTTATGTTTGACCCAAAGATTCCATATCATTGGAACAAATTGAAGTGAGATTCTCTGCTTGGATCAATGATTTTATATGTCGTAGGTATGTGCATTGCCCAGTGCACTGACCATCTCCCCATGCCATTCAATGGTATTACCATCGCTGAATCCCGCACTATCAACATCCTGGAGCTACCATTGAGCAGAAACTGAACTGGACCAGACATAAACACTGGCTGAAAGAGCAGGTCAGAGGCTGGGAATTTTGCAGAGAGTAACTCACCTGTTGTAGATTGCAAAGAGACAACTCACCTGTTGTAGGATGCAGAGCTGGGCTGAAAAGTGGCAGATGGAGTTTAACCCTGATAAGTGTGAGGTGATTCATTTTGGTAGGACAAATTTGAATGTGGATTACAGGGTCAACGGCAGGGTTGTGAAGACTGTGGAGGAGCAGAGAGATCTCTGAGTTCATGTCCACAGATCTCTGAAAGTTGCCACCCAAGTGGATAGAGCCGTGAAGAAAGCCTATAGTGTGTGAGCATTTATTAATAGGAGGATTGAGTTTAAGAGCCGTGAGGTTATGCTGTAACTGTACAAGACCTTGTTAGACCACATTTGGAGTATTGTGTGCAGTTCTGGTCACATCATTATAGGAAGGATGTGGAAGCATTGGAAAGGGTGCAAAGCAGATTGACCAGGATGCTGCCTGGATTGAAGGGTAGGTCTTATGAGAAAAGGTTGAGGGAACTAGGGCTTTTCTCATTGGAGCGAAGGAGAATGAGAGGTAACTTAATTGAGGTGTATAAGATGATGAGAGGGATAGATAGAGTGGACGTTCAGCGACTTTTTCCTCGGGTGGATGTAGCAGTTACAAGGGGGCATAACTACAAGGTTCATGGTGGAAGATATAGGAGGGATGTCAGAGGTAGGTTCTTTACTCAGAGTGGTTGGGGCGTGGAACGCACTCCCAGCTATGGTAGTGGAGTCGGACACTTTAGGAACTTTCAAGCGGTTATTGGATAGGCACATGGAGCACACCAGAATGACAGGGAGTGGGATAGCTTGATCTTTGTTTCGGACAAAGCTCGGCACAACATCAAGGGCCAAAGGGCCTGTTCTGTGCTGTACTGTTCTATGTTCTATGTTGACTCCCCAAAACCTGTCAACCAACTACAAGACACATATCATGGGTTTAATGGAATACTCTCCACTTGCCTAGATTAGTGCAGCTGTAACAATACTGAAGAAGCTTGCGCCATCCAGGACAAAGTGACCTGCTTGATCACCCCACCCAGCATAATAATCATTCACTCCACCACCAACACAGTGGCAGCAGTGTGTATCATCTACAAGATGCACTGCAGCAATTCATCAAGGCTCGTTTGACAGCACCTTCCAAAACCCACAACCTCTACCATCCAGAAGGATGAGGACAACAGATGCATGGGAACACCACCACCACCTGCAAGTTGCACAACATGCTACTTTTAACTATATCTCTGTTCCTTCATTGTCGCTGGGTCAAAATCCTGGAACTCCCTTAGAACATAGAACACTACAGCGCAGTACGGGCCCTTCGGCCCTCGATGTTGCGCCGACCTGTGAAACCATCTGAAGCCTATCTGACCTACACTATTCCATTTTCATCGATATGTCTATCCAGTGACCACTTAAATGCCCTTAAAGTTGGCGAGTCTACTACTGTTGCAGGCAGGGCGTTCCACACCCCTACTACTCTCTGAGTAAAGAAACTGCCTCTGACATCTGTCCTATATCTATCACCCCTCAATTTAAAGCTATGTCCCCTCGTGTTGGTCATCACCATCCGAGGAAAAAGACTCTCACTGTCCACCCTATCTAACCCTCTGACTATCTTGTATGTCTCTATTAAGTCACCTCTCAGCCTTCTCCTCTCTAACGAAAACAACCTCAAGTCCCTGAGCCTTTCCTCGTAACACCTTCCCTCCATACCAGGTAACATTCTAGTAAATCTCCTCTGAACCCTTTCCAAAGCTTCCACATCCTTCCTATAATGTGGTGACCAGAACTGCACGCAGTACTCCAGGTGCGGCCGCACCAGAGTTATGTACAGCTGCAGCATGACCTTGTGGCTCCGAAACTCAATCCCCCTGCTGATAAAGGCTAGCACACCATATGCCTTCTTAACAGCCTTATTAACCTGGGTGGCAACTTTCAGGGATTTATGTACCTGGATGCCGAGATCTCTCTGTTCATCTACACTACCAAGAATCTTGCCATTAGCCCAGTACTCTGCATTCCTGTTAGGAATTCCTAAGAGTAATGTGGGCATTCCTGCAACACATGGACTGCAGTATTTCAAGAAGGCTGCTCACCACCACCCCACTAGGGTAATTAGGGATGGGCAATAAATGCTGTCCCAGCCAGCAACTCTCACATCCCATGAATCAACAACAAAAAAAGTGTGCTTATATCAGATTTAAATATAGTAGAAATAAATGGAAATACAATAGGATGCTTTTAAATAACGTAGTCCCCAATGAAACCTATTAACTCTGCAATCCTGCAAACCAGGTGTCCATTCATTCTTTTTCATTGCTTCTGTTGCACAGCTGTCTCATTTAGCAGATTATTTGTGGATAGAGCCTGGGTTTCATTAAACAGCTGATTGAACTGTTCAGTCGAATAGGTGAGTTGCAATCACTGAGAACATTACAATCTGCCTTTTCTCATTAAGGAGAACTGGTCTGTGCATTTCAAGCATTTTCTGTTCCTGCTCTCAAGCTTTTTGAGTGGTTGTCTATAAATTACCTAGAGACAGACAAAGGTTATGCCCGTTGTTTCCTTTGTTTCCGGTAAGAAAGAGGCATTGCTCTGTACCTGCTAAATTGAATTAGAAAATGCCCATGTTGAAGTTGGAACAGAGTATCAATCATATAAATGTAATCAAGAGTTCAAAATATTGCACTAATGGACAAACTATTGCAGAGCATAGATTTATACCATGGGTGCTGTAGATACTGATATTTTCCACATTTTCACAGTGCCAAGGAAAGTTTGTTTAGACAGATTTTGTGAAGCACAAAAAGATATGAGAGGGTCATGTTTCTATTCTTGATGGTCACGGTTAGCACACAAGCCCCTTAATTTTCCCAGAACATTTAATATTTACCACTTCTTGGCCATAACCTGATACCGATTGTTTATGGATTGGCAATGCTAAATTGCCCCTTGCTGTCCAAAAGGTTTGGTGGGGTTGCGGAAAGAAGGCGGGGGGTGGGCCTGGGTTGCATGCTCTTTCGAAGTGTCAGTGCAGACTCTCGATGGGCTGAATGGCCTCCTTCTGCACTATAGGATTTCTATGATTCTACAACTTCTAGCATCAGTGTAGAATGCCTTGAAGGATATAGTTTGGAAAACTAATAATCAAATTTGTGGAAAGAACTATCATTGACATGGTGCCGCACCACATTTTTTGAAGACTTCCCAAAACACTTTATGTACAGTATATCACTTTTTTGGAGTGGAATTATTTTGCTTGGTTTGCTATGACTTGAAGTGGGACAAGAAAATCCTTTTTGTTCTTTGCATTATTAAAACTTACTGGAACAGACAGTAACCACCAACCAATCTGGTTTCTGAAATAGATAAATTAGAAATTTCTTAGTAGCCAAAAATAAAAATGGCTCGCTAGCAAGAATCTTCTAGGCTTCGAGTCTTGGGGGAATCGCATTCGTATCCCATTGCCTGTTTAAAAGTATTCTCAAAGAATGTATAATTGCAGATTTTTCTTAAGTTACTGCGAATAAATACTTAACAGCAAGCAATGGCAATGGGTTTGAGAGGAATCTGCTGTCTTGATATAATTCTATTAAATTCTATGTGAATATTATTTGAATCCTCTGGACCCAAATTAGCTGGGCCACTCTATTCAGGCTCCTGCAGCTCGTCAAGCTGGATGTTAACCATTTTGTACATGTGCAAAACTTCAGATACCACTTCAAATATTATTGCTGTAACATGACCTGAAATTTTGGATTTTGATCGACTAACTTGAATTTTCCCTGTTCCCTTCTGAACGCTCCACGCTCAAGCGAAGCTTAGATTGCCTTTTTCAAAATGTTTCATACTGAGTTCAGAAAAACGGTCAGCATTTGTGGGACAGTGGAAGGGAAATCTTTCTTCCTTTGCCCTACCCTCCACTTCTGAAACATCTACTTAAATGGTACCAAAGGTGGAATCACATGCCTTCTGTATTTCACAAACTTTTGAGATATTTTGAGCTAACCATAGATATTCCCATATATGATCAATTAGAAATGTACTTTGAGATTCCATGCTCCTGTAATTCCTTACACATCAATGGAAAATTTAAATGGTCTTTCATATCTTGTGCTGGTCAGAGGCAAGAGAGTGAATCTAACTACTTTGCATGTCTGATACATCATTTTTGGTTGTACATGTGGATATATTAATATGGGCCAGGGCTTAGAAACTCCAAAGTGTATTATGAAGCTCACCTGACCTATAACTTTTATGTTGAATTTGCTAGGATGAGCACCAGAGGCTTCACTTCGGGTGTGATTCATCAGACTTCCTGGCACTTTTAGTAAAACAAGGTTTATTGTAAGAATGTAGTTAACATATCTAAAACAGTTAGCAAGAAGTTGTTCTCAATTACAAACATGAAAAACACAACAGTTACAGTATTTTATGTATATAAATCTTAATGAATCCCCTTAGTAACTGTTCCAATTCAATACAAAATCCAATAAACCAAAACCCCTTTCAAGGGTGTGGCCCAGCACCCTGTAATCTCACTTCAATGGGACTGGTCCTTTCCCTGAGAGCCAGCCTCTAACCAGCAGGTTCAAAATTCCTTCCAGAAAGCAACTCTTGCCTTAAGGTTATCAAGGTAGTTTGCCACACCCATTGTGCTTTCAGTTCGCTGGAACAGCTTTTAACTAAAAACAGAGAAACACCGTTTTTTTTTTTCTTCTGCAATCCAAAGCCACAAACCAGAACTGAAACCCAAACAATAAACCCCCTCTCACCTGGCAGCCACAGCCCAGCTCCACCCAAAAATGACATAATTGAAGCCGTGCTACAAGCCATGTGGTCAAACCAATCCTTTCTTAAAGGGACACTCACATGACAGTATGTATATACTCGCCACAACTCAAACTCCTTTGCTTTCACCGATTACATTTTGAACACTGAAGTGGAGAAGTCAGGTCAGGTTAATTTAAAATCATCATAAAATTGTGAATATAGAGCTCTGTCCATAATATTGATTAGCAGTTATTACAAGCATATTGGACTGAGAAAAGAGGCAGACATTAATTTGAATTATCTTTAAATATAATTATTACTGGTCTTTGATACTTATTGATGGATTATATTCAGTTGAGGTTCCTTTCTCATGGGTATATGTTTTAGAATTTTTCACTTGAACTTTATTCTAGGGCGAGGATGGCCCAGAGGTGCGAGGAGGCTCTGTAGATATTCTAATAGTGCATGCAACTGAAACAGATCGTAAAGGTAAGGACTTGACCAATATGTACTATTATACTGCAATGACTTCCAAAGGATGAAGTTCTTTGCAGGTTTTTGGATCCATCTTCCTTTTGTAGAAATCGGAATTAACTAACTTGTGGTCTTCACGTTGGGAAAGTTATAAAATTTTTACATTTTGAATGTTGAACACAAGTTGGCTGGTCTTGCCTATTTTAGTTCATTTTTAAATGTATTGAATTCTCTGATGTAAGCCAAAGTTGGACTGCTTAAGATGGCAAGTAGGGACAGCACGGTGGTGCAAGTGATTAGCACAGTTGCCTCACGGCGCTGAGGTCCCAGGTTCGATCCAGCTCTGGGTCACTGTCCGTGTTGGAGTTTGCACATTCTCCCCTTGTTTGGGGGGAGTTTTGCCCCCACAACCCAAAATATGTGCAGTGTAGGTGGATTGGCCACACTAAATTACCCCATAATTGGAAAAAATAAAATTGGATACTCTAAATTTATTTTTTAAAAGATGGCAAGTATTTATTTTTATATCGAGTTATAGAAAATACTCTGTTTTTTGTATAATAATAGAACTGTCATCAACCTCAAATGGTAAAAACAGAAGAAATATTTGCATTTTGGATGCAGAGGGAGTGCACAGCTCTGTCAATGTTGTGTGCAATCCGCTGCACCTAATCTCACTTGCCCTTGCTTTACGTGCGTACCACTTCAGCCATACTAGTAGGAAAAAGATTACACGGATGGAAATCAGCGGAATGGGGGCAACACTGCGCGTGGGCAACAGTCAACAAAATGTCTCGTGGACTTCCCTCCAAACCCAAATGGGCCACCAGAAGCCCCAGGTTGCCCACCGCTGCTGTAGACAATATATCTGAAATTTATCAATACTCTGGATAGTTGGATCTTAGCAAACTTCCATTTGCCTGTCTTGCCTTCCAGATCTGGTCCTTTACTGTGAGGCATTCCTGACCACTTACCGGACGTTCATTCCACCTGAGGAGATCATCAAGAAACTGCACTGTCGATATCCTTTAATGACTTTACAGAATTGCTGGCTATAGCTTACCACAAAAGCACAGCCATAAGCCACATCCATAATTCAGGATCAGGAATCAGGAATAGTAAGGCGAAAAAGTCACTGATAGGAGTAGTCTATCGGCCACCAAATAGTAACGATATGGTGGGGCAGGCAATAAACAAAGAAATAACTGATGCATGTAGAAATGGTACAGCAGTTATCATGGGGGATTTTAATCTACATGTCGATTGGTTTAACCAGGTCGGTCAAGGCAACCGTGAGGAGGAGTTTATAGAATGTATCCGCGATAGTTTCCTAGAACAGTATGTAATGGAACCTACGAGGGAACAAGCGGTCCTAGATCTTGTCCTGTGTAATGAGACAGGATTGATTCATGATCTCATAGTTAGGGATCCTCTCGGAAGGAGCGATCACAATATGGTGGAATTTAAAATACAGATGGAGGGTGAGAAAGTAAAATCAAATACTAGTGTTTTGTGTTTAAACAAAGGAGATTACAAGGGGATGAGAGAAGAACTAGCTAAGGTAGACTGGGAGCTAAGACTTTATGGTGGAACAGCTGAGGAACAGTGGAGAACCTTCCAAGCGATTTTTCACAGTGCTCAGAAAAGGTTTATACCAACAAAAAGGAAGGACGGAAGAAAGAGGGAAAATCGACCGTGGATATCTAAGGAAATAAGGGAGAGTATCAAATTGAAGGAAAAGGCTTATAAAGTGGCAAAGATTGCTGGGAGATTAGAGGACTGGGAAATCTTTAGGGGGCAACAGAAAGCTACTAAAAAAGCTATAAAGAAGAGTAAGATAGAGTATGAGAGTAAACTTTCTCAGAATATAAAAACAGACAGTAAAAGTTTTTACAAATATATAAGACAAAAAAGAGTGGCTAAGGTAAATATTGGTCCTTTAGAGGATGAGAAGGGAGTTTTAATAATGGGAAATGAGGAAATGGCTGAGGAACTGAACAGGTTTTTTGGGTCGGTCTTCACAGTGGAAGACACAAATAACATGCCAGCGACTGATAGAAATGAGGCTATGACAGGTGAGGACCTTGAGAGGATTGTTATCACTAAGGAGGGAGTGATGGGCAAGCTAATGGGGCTAAAGGTAGACAAGTCTCCTGGCCCTGATGGAATGCATCCCAGAGTGCTAAAAGAGATGGCTAGGGAAATTGCAGATGCACTAGTGATAATTTACCGAAATTCACTAGACTCTGGGGTGGTCCCGGTGGATTGGAAATTAGCAAACGTGACGCCACTGTTTAAAAAAGGAGGTAGGCAGAAAGCAGGAAATTATAGGCCAGTGAGTTTAACTTCGGTAATAGGGAAGATGCTGGAATCTATCATCAAGGAAGAAATTGCGAGGCATCTGGATAGAAATTGTCCCATTGGGCAGACGCAGCATGGGTTCGTTAAAGGCAGGTCATGCCTAACTAATTTAGTGGAATTTTTTGAGGACATTACCAGTGCAGTAGATAACGGGGAGCCGATGGATGTGGTATATCTGGATTTCCAGAAAGCCTTTGACAAGGTGCCACACAAAAGGTTGCTGCATAAGATAAAGATGCATGGCATTAAGGGTAAAGTAGTAGCATGGATAGAGGATTGGTTAATTAATAGAAAGCAAAGAGTTGGGATAAATGGGTGTTTCTCTGGTTGGCAATCAGTAGCTAGTGGTGTCCCTCAGGGATCCGTGTTGGGCCCACAATTGTTCACAATTTACATTGATGATTTGGAGTTGGGGACCAAGGGCAATGTGTCCAAGTTTGCAGATGACACTAAGATGAGTGGTAAAACAAAAAGTACACAGGATACTGGAAGTCTGCAGAGGGATTTGGATAGGTTAAGTGAATGGGCTAGGGTCTGGCAGATGGAATACAATGTTGACAAATGTGAGGTTATCCATTTTGGTAGGAATAACACCAAACGGGATTATTATTTAAACGATAAAATATTAAAGCATGCCGCTGTTCAGAGAGACTTGGGTGTGCTAGTGCATGAGTCACAGAAGGTTGGTTTACAAGTGCAACAGGTGATTAAGAAGGCAAATGGAATTTTGTCCTTCATTGCTAGAGGGATGGAGTTTAAGACTAGGGAGGTTATGTTGCAATTGTATAAGGTGTTAGTGCGACCACACCTGGAGTATTGTGTTCAGTTTTGGTCTCCTTACCTGAGAAAGGACGTACTGGCGCTGGAGGGTGTGCAGAGGAGATTCACGAGGTTAATCCCAGAGCTGAAGGGGTTGGATTATGAGGAGAGGTTGAGTAGACTGGGACTGTACTCGTTGGAATTTAGAAGGATGAGGGGGGATCTTATAGAAACATTTAAAATTATGAAGGGAATAGATAGGATAGATGCGGGCAGGTTGTTTCCACTGGCGGGTGAAAGCAGAACTAGGGGACATAGCCTCAAAATAAGGGGAAGTAGATTTAGGACTGAGTTTAGGAGGAACTTCTTCACCCAAAGGGTTGTGAATCTATGGAATTCCTTGCCCAGTGAAGCAGTTGAGGCTCCTTCATTACATGTTTTTAAGGTAAAGATAGATAGTTTTTTGAAGAATAAAGGGATTAAGGGTTATGGTGTTCGGGCCGGAAAGTGGAGCTGAGTCCACAAAAGATCAGCCATGATCTAATTGAATGGCGGAGCAGGCTCGAGGGGCCAGATGGCCTACTCCTGCTCCTAGTTCTTATGTTCTTATGTTCTTATGTTCTTATTAATGTGCATCAAGTAGCAACATCAAGATGGAGGCGCTGATGTGTAGTGTTTCAGCTCTATTTATTCTTGTTAACTTCTGTGCTCTAATCTCCTCCATTCTTTTCAACAGTTGTTGTGTAGCTTATGAGCTCCTTGGATTGGGAAGGCCTTTTCAGCCATTGGATTGGTCTATCCTCAGACAACAGAGACAGTCACTACATTGACTAGCACATTGTTATCCAGATTTTTCCTAACCGCAAGCCTTTTTTTTGAAGTATGAGTTATGATTTAGAGTGCTGGGTAATTCTGTGAAATCAATTCCTATCCCCAGATTCGTGAATAACAGCATCTCACTGGGCAACCAGATGACCAATTTTGTCCAGTTTGCATACATTTGAAAGTCTTTGGTTGTAGATAGTACGGATGTTGCGAAGAAAATAAAGTACAAGTCTGACTTGTGGATCGGATGAGAGTGTTTGAATCCCAATGGTTCATTTGGCCCAGCCCTCATTGAAAGTTTATAGGTCACTCACTAAATACAGGACCACATGGGGTTGCAGCTGAAGTAGCATAATCATGATCATCTCTTCCCTGTTGATCTACATGCCCGGTGTAAAGTAGAATCACAAGTGCTGTAAAGAAATCTGTGAGCCATAATTTTTTTCAAGTATCCAACAGTTGATTTTCTTTTAACTAATAACCACTTATGAGAAATTTTGCCACTGTCCAGACACGTTCAAGAAACGGGTGAGCAAGAATACATTCTTCGTATTGGTGCGTGTGGTGGATGAGCTCTGGTGAGTAATGTCAACAGTCATTTTATATTAATAAGCCAGATGAATTTCCCCCATAGTATGATTTAAGAAAATCCATATATTCCAAAGTATACCAGTTGTATTTAAAATGGGAACCATTGTTATTGTTGTCATAAGCTTAAAGTAGTAAAAATAATTAAAGTTTTTGTATCGTTAACCATAATCTCTGCTATCGCAAAATTTCTTTCATACCAAAAATTTGCATCCCTTGCAGTAGAAAATATTACTGACGCACCACTTCTAAACATTGCACACACTTAATTACCCATCCGCCTTCAAAAACATAAATCATCTGAACCTGTACTGCTGGTGGTCCAACATCCAGTACTAGATGAGTCAAAAACTCCTTCAGTTAAGTATTGGAACGACCAACGGCTGTTATCCTCAGTCCTTGCACAAACGTCATTCCCAGCTATAAACTCCGTCCCTCTCCTTGGCAACTGTCGGCGGTCAAAACAGATGGTTCACAAACTTCCCATCTTTGACCCTGAGATGAGTTTACGACCGCACATCTGCATCATTACTATGACTGCCTATTTCCACCTCCTATAACAATGCCTCGACAACCCCTTGCTCAGCCCACCTGTTGCTGAAACCCTTGGCTGTTCCTTTGTTCCCTCTAGGTTTGACTATTCCAATACGGTCTACTCACTGTAAACCTGAGGGCAGCCAAAGCTATGCTGCTCATGTCCTTACTCACATCAAGCCCTGTTCACCTCTCACCCCTCTGCTGCTGACCTACATTGATTTCCAGTCAAGCAATGACTTATTTTTAAAATTCACATTTTGTTTCAAATCCCTCCTTTCCATATGTCTGTCATCTCCAGCCCCACACTCTGATATCTATGCTGATCTAATTCTAGCCACCTGAGCATCCCCATTTTTAATTGCTCCACCATTGGAAGTAATGCTTTCCTGCTTTAAGATGCTCCCTAAAACCCACCTCTTTGACCAAGCTTTGGGCCACCTGTTATATTTTTAACGCACTTGTGAAACACCATGTGTTTTATTGTAGGTGTCTGTTGACAAGTTCCAAGTGATAAACCTCTCCAATCATTTCCTCAACCTTGTGGGACAAATGGAATAGTTTTAATATTACATCTACTATTTCCCCTTGTTCTCTCTTGTGTCCTGTAGTTTATTGCACTTCATTTTATGGCCCCACTGCCTATTCACAGTAACTTGTCAGGTTATTTAATCAAGAAAATGTACTTATTCCCCTTGCCGCATCCTATTTGGAGATTCTGAAATTTCTAACATTTCTTTGTAAGAATATCTTTTATGCCCTCTACCTATTTTCAGGTTTCCCTAGTTTAATTTTAAATTAAATTTTGCAGTAATAAATTAATTATATGGAAAATAAGACTATTGAGCTTTGATATGAAGAAGATATTCTGACATCAAGGAATCTAGAATCACCTCCGAATTTGTGTTACAATGTAGTCCTTTCACTCCACTGGGATTTTAAATATACAACAAGCCAAAAAGTAAGTACTGTGATATCTAAATTGATGGGCAGCATAGGTTAGATTTTCACAGGCGATCCTCTCATCGCTTCAATTTGAGTGCTCCAAAAAAAAATGATTGTCACCTCGGGTGATATTTGATCATGTCTCAATTTGCATAACTGATTGTGAATAATGCATATGAAGTCCGTTTGGAAGGATGGATGGATGGAGGCATTGGCGAGGGACCTTAAAATCGTTTGAAGATTAAGATTTTTCCACTTGGGTCTGTCCCAAGTTTTATTTCCACGTGTTGGGCTCTAGTTTGCAAGCTCTGAGGTTGGCTTTCAGATTGTCTTTATTTCTAAGTTTGGACGTCCTGTGGTAAGGGTTTCTGTGCTCAGCTGGTTATAGAGTACTTCTGGTTTGTGACAATCCTCCATGGAACTACATGACCAACCCAGCAAAGCTGAGCTCTGATGAATATGCTCTCAATGTCAGCCGGGCCATCATTGTACTATCATAAAATAAGTGAAAGACGGTGATCATTTTTTCAGGGCACCACCATTCAAATTGGCTAGTTACACAGCCTAGGAGCAAGTTGGTGCTTTCTCTTGGTGAGAGGTCAGTATGTGCCTGATGAACCTTTACAAAAATACTTCAAAGAGGGGAAACAGTGTTTGGACCTCCAACGTGCTTCATCGCAAAACAGTAGGATGCGAGTTCCTAGCACCCCTCCCCCACTTTGCAAATTGTGCAAGCTTTGTTCATGATAGTTGATGTTACCAGCTCCACTTTCAAATTTGCATTAATGGATTAAATGTATTGAGTGCTGTTTTATGGGAGTTTTGAATAAATTATGTAAGAGCGGTTTAATGTTTGTGGCTTGCCTAATGTAATATCTTGAGCTATATTGATCAGCACAGAACAAGATCCTGTTTCTCAGTAAATAGCTTTAATCTTTCCATATATTGAATATAATTTCTAGTTTTGAAGCATGCATCCTTCATAGAATACATTCACCAAAAACCTAATTTGTTGAATTTGGAAAATGTGTGGAGCCTAGACCAGGGAGCAATTTTATGTTTCCGGAGGAAGGGGATTTGATGTACACTTGCCTTCAGAAGATAATGTAGGGTAAATAATATGATGAAAGTTGTTGTGCATGGGTTGTAGAAGGAATGGATTGAAGAAAAATATGTTTTTTGGTAGTTTAGTTGCACATATGGTTGATTAAACACCGTTGTATCAGTGATGAGTTTGTTTCTATCTGGTGATATCAAGGTGCAAGTATGGATGACATGAAAACTACAATAGTAACATTTCCTCCCCAATTTAAAAATAGTGTTTTCTTTTTTAGTTCCCTTTGCTCTAATCACAGGTTAATAGCTGGCACAGGTTGGGAATAAATGGCAGTTCTGATTTGAAAGATTTCTCTCTTAACAATAACGCAGGGAAGATTCAAGAATTGATGATAGGAGGAGAAAGTAGCACCTGATGAACTCGAATGGTCAGTAAATCAGACCCCCTCACCAGCCTGACGGAGGAAGTAAAAAAGGACCTGCAAAGATGGAATACACTCCCACTCTCCCTCGCGGGGAGAGTCCAGACGATCAAAATGAACGTACTGCCAGGTTCCTCTTCCTGTTTAGATCCATTCCGATCTACATCCCCAAGGCCTTTTTCAAAGTGCTGGACAAACTTATCATGGCGTTCATATGGGGAGGGGTAAAAATGCTAGGATCCCAAAGAAGGTCCTACAAAAAACAAAATCCAGGGGGGGGGGGCTAGCCCTCCCGAATCTACAATTCTACCAATGGGCGGCAACAGCCGAGCGAGTAAGGGGATGGATCCAGGAGCCAGAAGCCGAGTGGGTGAGTGTGGAGGAGGCCTCCTGCATGGGAACCTCCCTCCGGGCCCTCGCCACGACTGCACTCCCATCCCCACCCAAAAAACACTCCAGCAGCCCAGTGGTGACAGTCACCCTCCAATCCTGGAACCAACTGCGGCAGCAATTTGGCCTGACCAAAATGTTGGACAAGGCTCCCATCTGCAACAACCATAGGTTCGCACCAGCACTGACTGACGCCACCTTCAAAAGGTGGAGGCAGGACGGGGGGGACACTGACAGTCAGGGACCTATACACGGACGACAGGATCGCAACACTGGACGAACTGACAGAGAAATTTCGGCTAGCTGGGGGGAACGAGCTACGGTACCTGCAGCTCAAAAACTTCCTACGAAAGGAGACAAGGACGTACCCACAACCGCCACGACAGACACTACTGGAAGACCTACGGGACGCAAGTATCCTAGAGAAAGGGAACTGTAGCGACATGTATAACCGACTGGTAGAAAGGGGCGACACCGTACTGGACGCAACAAGAATGAAATGGGAGGACGACCTGGGGATTGAGATAGGGTGGGGACTCTGGAGTGAAGCACTGCATAGGGTCAACTCCACCTCCACGTGCGCAAGACTCAGCCTGACGCAACTAAAAGTGGTACATAGAGCCCACTTAACGAGAAACCGTATGAATAGGTTCTTCCCGGAGGTGGAGGACCGATGTGAACGGTGCCAAAGCGGCCCGGCCAACCACGCCCACATGTTCTGGTCTTGCCCCAGACTTGTGGAGTACTGGACAGCCTTCTTCGAGGCTATGTCCAAAGTGGTGGGGGTGAGGGTGGATCCATGCCTGATAGTGGCGGTCTTCGGGGTTTCAGACCAGCCAGATCTATTCCTGGGGAGGAGGGCGGACGCCCTTGCCTTTGCCTCCCTGATCGCCCTCCATAGAATCCTGTTTGGCTGGCGGTCAGCAGCACCGCCCAGAGCTGCAGACTGGCTGTCCGACCTCTCGGAATCTCTCCAAATGGAGAAAATCAAATTCGCCATCCGAGGGTCGGACGACGGCTTCCACAGAACGTGGGAGCCATTCATGCAATTGTTCCGGGACCTGTTTGTGGCCAACGTACAAGAGGAAGAATAGTCGGGTGGCCAAGAATCAGGGGGAAATGGACGGGAATCGGGGGAAGGTAGCCGGGGGGGGCTGGGTGGGGGGGGGGGGGGGGGGGGGGGCTACGGGTTCGTTATGAGGGTTTGATGATTAGCTAAGGCCCAAAACCAAACTGTAAATAAATGCCTATAAACATGTGCCTCGGCCATATTGGGGAATGTAAAATATGTATGCCGGCTAAAGGGGGCGGCCACAGTTGTTATTACGAAGATGCTTACCTGTAAATATACATGTTAATTTTTGCGTGTTTTTTTTTCTCTAATAATTTTAATAATTTGTTATTTGTTCAATATAAAATATGAAAACTCAATAAAAAACATTTAATAAAAAAAAAAAGTAATTCAGACCCTACCCCCAGTTATCCTTTTGGATTTATCGTAGTGACATTTCTGTTTATGAAAGAAAGACTTGCATTTGTATGGCAGCTTTCACAACTTCAGGGTGGCTGTCCCAAAGTGCTTCATAGCTAATGCAGTACCATTGAAATGTAGTCACTGTTTTAATGTAGGAAACGATTACCATTTATTTACCTTGGAAGAAGGATGCAAAACTAGCTCAGGAACTGATGAGGAAATTGAGCATAAACCTCATAACCATTGTCTTTGTGTTAGCGACATTAAATGACAATGAACATCTTCAATTAATAGCTCTATGAAGGGAGCACATGATTGAATGGCAACTTGTGATTTACCTTGGATATTGGGATAAAAAATGTATAATGTGGAGGTATCCCTGCATTGCTACTTTTAATATTGGTACATTTCCATTTAATGTTCCTGTATGTTTTTTCAGAAGTGTGCTTTCTGGCAAATATTCAAAATGTCCTGAATTATGTTGCCACTCACCTGAATTTTCCCCTGCTATACTGCTGTGGTGTTTATGCGGTGCTTGATGGCCATTTGATCAATTCCTTTTTGGTGCTTCATTTTCCAGTTTGGTGGAACTATCGGATGACATCTTGAAGTTGTTGATGGAACTCGTGTTCCGTTTAGTGTGTAGTGGTGAGCTGAGCTTGGCCCGAGTTCTACGAAAAAATATTTTGGATAAAGTAGATCAGAAGAAAACTGTGAAATACGCTAGTTTGATGAAGCCGTTGGCTGCACGAGGGGTTGCCGCAAGGTAAGAGTTGTATGCATACTTAAAGAAATATATATATCTTGTGCTGTTTTCTGCAAAGCGAGTTGTAAATTTGTCAATAGTGAGCAAAGAAATGAATAAGTATCTGTGCATGTTAAGGAGTGTAAAATCTGTGGAGACGTATCTGTGATCAGCACCCTCAGTAATATAAATAACCAGATGGAAATTGGCAGCATCGGAAATATATTTGTTGGGGGAAAATAGGGGGAATACGGTGAATGAAACCAGAATCTATTTTGTCCCTATGACTTCCTGTAACCCTTGGGTTAATGCCTTTTTGTTCCTCATGCAGGCCGGGAACCCTTCATGACTTCCATAGTCACGAGATTGCTGAGCAGTTGACACTGTTGGATGCCGAGCTATTCTACAAAATAGAGGTCATTATCTGAAAGGGAATGTTTCTGTGACAGTCTTAACAGATCAGTGCGTTTTTGTGGGTTGAGTTGACATGAGATTAGCTGTCAAGTGAAACACAACTGTTCCATGTATCTAAACTGCTGAAGAAACAGCAAGCCTGTTTGAGATAATTGCAAGTCGAGGGTTCACTTCAGCATAAGAATAGAATCCAATTAACAGAAATGAATCTTAATCGACGTTTGCAGTCAGACAAGTGAGCAACAAGCAGCAGTCTCTGCTTCTACAAAGAGCTGTACAAACAATTGACTTGAGAATATGATTGATACTGATCTTGTCTTGGTTTGGGGAGAGAGGGTATAATAGCGAACACAGGATTGTCTGTCAAAGCACTTCCAGGGGGCAGTACCCAAAAAGGAAACTAAGACGAGCTGTTCCTTGCCCTATCTTTGGAACCAAGGGTGCTTCATGGTACTGATCTAATAAATATGCTGCAAATTGTTTGCATTTCTTCATCTCCTTTTTCTATCATTAATGACAGATCCCTGAGGTTTTACTCTGGGCCAAAGAGCAGAATGAAGAGAAGAGTCCAAACCTAACTGAGTTTACAGAGCACTTCAACAACATGTCCTATTGGTGAGGATGAGGCACTATTTCTCTATATCTAAATAGTCTGAACCAAAATTCTGATTTTTCTTGGAAGACAACTGAGTGGTGGCTTCTCCAGAGACTTGGATCGTTCTCCCCGTGTCTGCGTGGATTTCTTCCGGGTGCTCCGGTTTCCTCCCACAGTCCAAAGACGTGCAGGTTAGGTGGATTGGCCATGCTAAATTGCCCTTAGTGTCCAAAAGGTTAGGGGGGGGGGGGTTATTGGGTTACGGGATAGGGTGGAAGTGAGGGCTTAAGTGGGTTGATGCAGACTCGATGGGCCGAATGGCACCTTCTGCACTGTATGTTCCAATATCAGCCATACTTGAGAGCAATGAAGAAAGTTACCTTATTATTAACCATCACTGCTTGCTATTTAAACTTTCAACAGGCAATGTGCTGTATTTAAACAAGCACTGCTGTGGAATTAAAACACCATTGGAGGTGACCCTTAATGTACAGTAACAGTTGGCAACTTACAGAATACACTCCTTGAAGATAAATATTCATTTGACTTCCATGATTAACTTAAAAACAGTAACATTTGGTGTCAGAAATAGTTGGATTTTAATATTTTTAAGGCTGAGATTTAGAAGGCACTTAATGGTGGAATTCAAATGATTGTTATAATTGGCATAAATTATATTTCCAATCTCATTTATTTTGCAAAATTCAAAAAATAATTATCATCGTCTTTTTATGAACTTTGTCATTTTGTTTCTGAAAGTTGAACATGTCCTCTACCTTCTTTTCAAACTTGGCATTCATCTCCTTTCCCATTGTTTTCCAATTACTATGTATTCGACTGGGGGCCAAATATTGCAATGTTAACATTTCACACTAGGAGAATGCCAACACTTTGCAGCTGCACTGTGTCCAAAGAATGCTTACCACAACCACAGTAGAGATTGACGTTTGAGTGCTAGCATATATCTCTGCAGTCAACCCCTGGTGACAGCAATATCTCCTCTAAACCTTTTTTTGTAGTGTGTAGTGTAGTGAAGAGGATTGGGACAGCTCTCTGAAGCTGAGAGTGACAGTCCAGAATGTGATGTTGCCTGCCTGGTGCCCAGGTTTGGGACATCTCCTTTGGGCTGAAGAGGAACCTTTAGTGAGAGGGAAGGATCCTGTGGCCATGGTCCACATAGGTAGCACCAGGAAGGCAGTTCTGCTCAAAGAGTATGAGCAGCTAGGGGCTAAATTGTAAAGCAGGACCTCTTGTTAATCTCTAGATTATGACCTGAACCACAAGCAAATTGGAGTAGGGTAAATAAGATTGAAGAGTTGATGTGTGGCTCAAAGATTAGTGTGGGAGAAATGGGTTTTCATTCCCGGTCACTGGCATCATAATTGGAGAAAGTTAAATCTGTACTATTGGGATGGTCTTTACCTCATTCTGGCTGAGATCAGTGTTCTGGTGAGCTGGCATTTATTGCCCTTGGGGAAAGTGGTTGAGAAAGCTGCAGCCCTGGATCTCTGCAGTCCATGTGGTGTAGATACACCCACAGTGCTGTTGGGGAGGGAGTTCTGGGCTTTGACCCAGCAACCGTGAAGGAACAGTGTTATATTTCCAAGTCAGGATGGTGTGTGGCTTGGAGGGGAACCTCCAGGTGGTACCCCACGCACCTGCTGCCCTTGTCCTTCTAGATGGTAATGGTCGTGGGTTGAGCTTTGTGTTCCTGCAATACATCTTGTAGATGGCATTCTGCTGCAACTGTGCGGCAGTGGTGGAGGGAGTGAAGGTTTGTGGACAGTTTTCCAATCAAGTAAACTGCTTTATTGTGCATAGTGTTGAGCTTTTACTGGAGCTACACTCATCAAGGCAAGTGGAGGAATATTTCATCCCACTCCTCTCTTGTGCCTTGCAGTTGGTGGGCAGGCTTTGGGAGTCAGGAGGGTGCATTACTCTCTGCAGGATTCCTAATCTCTGACCTGTTTTAGTAGCCACAATATCTGTGGCTAATGCAGTTCAGTTTCGAGAGATGGAGAAGTCGAGGAAGGGAAAAGTCTGAAATAAGCCATGGGACAAGGGATGGATGGAAATTGGAGGTAAAGATTACATTTTTCAGTTCAGGATGACAGCAGAAAATGGGGGACACTGGAAAAAGTAAGGGCCAAAGGATGAGATTGGGAGGAGAGATGGGGTTTGAAAGGCTATTGCTATCGGAAATTATTCCACTTTGTTATTCTTGACATCTGAAAGAGAGAAAATTATTTAGTTAAGAGAAGGACTTCAGGTGGTGTTATGTAGGGGAAAGACGTGAATGAGGTGGCTCCAGCTACACTTTTTCCCCATTTCTCTTAGTTCCAGGGGATATTTTCCTTTTCAAAACCTACATAATAAATGGGATAAGGATCCTGTATAGGGGAAATGCCCAGAAATGTTGGGGGTGGGGGGGTGAGGTGCAGTGGTTAGCACTGCTGTCTCGCGGGGCCAAGGACCCGGGTTCGATCCTGGCCCCGGGTCACTGTCCGTGTGGAGTTTGGATATTCTCCCCGTGTCTGTGTGGGTCTCACCCGCACAACCCAAAAATGTGCAGGGTAGGTGAATTGGCCATGCTAAATTGCCCCTTAATTGGAGAATAAAAGAATTGGCTACTCTAAATTGTTTTTATAAAAAGAAGTGTCGGGGTGGAAAAGGCAGACAGTAGATGTTAGTTGACGGAATTGGAGACCTCGCTGAGCTTGTCGGCAGGAAGCTCCAGCCACTCCACTCATGGCCGAGATGCTTTTGAGTAACGTGGGGAATAATTTGGTAAACACTGGCGGGTTATATCGGAGGACCTCTGGAAATCAATAGGAGAGGCCTTAGACCCCATCCAAGTGGCACTGGAGAAGACTAAAGCAACTGTGAAAGCCCATGATAAAAGACATGGAAGTGGCCCATTTGAGACAGTGACCAGTTTGCCTCACTGCAAGCGAAGATGATTGTGGTGACCAGGAGGCAAAACATTTGAATTATGGGGCTACCAGAGGGGATGGAGTGTCCACGACCACAGTACTTTGCAGAGATGTTCTGGAAGATGGTGGAGGAGGGTGGATTCATGTTCCCTCATATGTTGGGCGTACACTCTGGCAGAGGATCCTCCGCATGTAGCAAAGAGGGAGAGTGGATTCTAAAATGGGCGAGGGAGTATCAGGACTTCAATTGGGAAGGCCACGCCATCAGATTTTACCAAAATGTGGGAGAAGAGCTATTGAAGAGGGCTGAATTCAGCAAAGCCAAGGCAGCCCTGTACAAAGTGGAGTTCAATTGTGGTGTGGTGTACCCTGTGTGGCTCAGAGTGACTTTTGAGTGAAAGGACTATCTATTTGATGCACCAGGAGAGGCGGACTCCTTTGTAAATGGTTGGGCACGGTGTGATTGAGTTTTTTTGGATGTTGAGGACGGTTATGTAATTGTTGGGGTTCCATGTTTATTTTTGCATTTTCCTGCTCTTGTTGGGGTTGAATTTTTATAGTTTGAGCTTGGGTTTAAGGTTCAGTTCCATGTGGAGTTCTGATTGTTATGAAAATATATAGCTCCCTATTGGAATGCAATGGTTTGAGGTTTTACTATTTTGTTGTTTGTCATTATTTTTCTTCACTCCTCTAGTTGGGAGCCTCCTTGCTAACCTAAGAGTTAGCTAACAGAAGCAGTGTTGAAGGGTTGATTGACTTCAGTTCATTATAGTAGTTTTTTTAGATAATGAGCTTGGGGTTCTTGCTTTATTTAGGTTTGTTAGAAGTAGATTTTAGTCATTTGTATTCACCTTGCTGCTATCTGTATGGGTATAGTAGTATCCGAGGGCAAGGACAAGGGGGTGGGGGTAGTTTGCTGACACTGCAGATTGTTCTTTGATTTGGGGCAATTTGATCACTGTCTCTAATGGGCCACTTCCATGTCTTGTGATTTGGTTTGGTGGTCATCTTAGGTGGGCCTAGTTTCTGTACCTTTTATGTATCTGTTGGGTAATCACTCTTGCTGAAAATGGCCGACTCCGGATTGAGGGGGGGGGGCGTTGGGAAACCCCAATTCATTTGGTCACCTGGAATGTCGGGGTTGAAAAGATCAAGAGTGTTTGCTCACCTTTAAATTCCGACATGGTGTTTTTGCGAAAGAATCATTTGTGGGTCAGAGACCAGGCTGCAAAACGGATGGGTGGGACAAGTCTTTCATCCAGGCTTCAATGGCAGCGCACGATGGTACAGCAATATTAATTAATAAAAGGGTTCCGTTTTCAGCTGCTGAGATCTTGGCTAACCCCAATGGCAGACATGATATTGTTTGTGGTTCTTCGGCAGGTACTCTGGTGGTTCTGGTTAATATCTATTCTCCAAACTGAGACAATAATGCTGTGCTGTACTTAGATCAGCTTATTTTGGGTGGGGACTTAAATTGTGATCTGAACCCAGTTCAAGCCCAAATCTTTGACTCCATCAGGGGTGGCCAGAGTATTGCTGTTTTTCAAGGAACAGATGGGGAGGGTGGGGGGTTGCAGTGATTGTGATTTTTCACCATACCCTGCACTTTGTTGATTTTTGGCACTAGTCAGGTACTTCCCAGTGTCTGCCATCGAGATTGGACATGGCCTTATTAGTGCCAAGAAATTTTGTGGGAAGTCTTTTGGTGAGCAATAAGGGAGGAGATTATTGTGGCATGGCTACAAAGCGAAGCCGAGCAGAATCTCCGGCGGCAGCGCACCCCTCCTTGATGAACTCGGTGCATTCTGTGCTCAGTTCGAGCAGGTAACCAGCAGCCCCGGACACACCCAAACCCTCCATCACAGCTTCCAAAGTCAGATTGGACTTCTTGAAAGTGAACCCTCGGAAGGCGATGGGCCCAGACGAGGTCCCTGGTCATGCGCTCAGATCCTGCGCGGGCCAGCTGGCAGATGTATTCGCGGACATCTTTAACCACTCCCTTCTCCGTTCCGAGGTCCCCACCTGCTTCAAGAAGACCACCATCATACCGGTGCCAAAGAACAACCAGGCAACGTGCCTCAATGACTATCGTCTGGTAGCCCTGACATCGATTGTAATGAAGTGCTTCGAGAGGTTGGTGATGAGGCACATGAACTCCATACTCCTAGAATGCCTAGACCCACTACAATTCTCATCCCGCCGCAACCGGTCCACAGAAGATGCCATCTCCTTGGCCCTGCACTCATCCCTAGGGCATCTCGACAACAAGGACTCCTACATCAGATTCCTATTTATTCACTACAGCTCCGCCTTCAACACCATAGTCCCAGCCAAGCTCATATCGAAGCTCCAAAACCTAGGACTTGGCTCCTCACTCTGCAACTGGATCCTCGGCTTCCTGACACATAGACCACAATCAATAAGGATAAACAACGTCACCAACTCCACGATCATCCTGAATACTGGGACCCCACAAGGATGCGTACTTAGCCCTCTACTGTACTCCCTATACAAACACGTCTGGGTGGCAAAATTTGGCTCCAACTCCATCTAGAGGTTTCCTGACGAAATGAGCATAGTGGGTCGGATCTCAAACAATGATGAGTCAGAATGCAGGAGAGAGAGAACCTAGTCGAGTGGTGTAACAGCAACAATCTCTCCCTCAATGTCAGCAAAACTAAAGAGCTGGTCATTGACTTAAAGAAGCAAAGCACTGTACACACCCCGGTCAGCATCAATGTGGCTGAGGTGGAAATGGTTGACCGCTTCAAATTGCTAAGTGTGCACATCACCAAAAATCTGTCCTGGTCCACCCACGCTGACGCTACCACCAAGAAAGCTCAACAGTGCCTATACCTCCTCGGGAAACTAAGGAATTTCGGTATGTCCACAATGACTCTTGACAACCTTTAAAGGTTGTCATCATGGAAAACATCCTGTCTGGCTGCAGCACAGCCTGGTATGGCAACTGTGTGGCCCAAAACCTGTAAAAATATTACAGAAGGGTGAACACAGCCCAGTCCATCATGCAAACCCATCCACTGACTCCATCTACACATCCCGCTGCCTGGGGAAAGTGGGAAGCATAATCAAAGACCGCTCCCACCCGGCTTACTCACACTTCCAACTTCTTTCATCCCAGCTGTGGAAGGGGAGAGGAGTTGGAATCCCCATTGGGCCCGGTGGAAATGCATTGTTGATGCAGACTGGTAAAGCTCCTTGCCTGCATGGTTTCCCATTGAATTTTGTAAGATATTGGCGGAGCAGTTGGTACCTTTAATCCTAGATATGTTCAATGATTATTTATTCCAGGGTTCATTTCCCTCTACCCTCACACAGGCCTTGATTCTCAAGAAAGACAAAAGACCCAACTGAGTGGGTGACCTATTTCACTCTTAAATGCAGATGATATGTTACCTGCCAAGTGCTGGAGCTCTGCTTCCCAAAGATCGGAGGTGATCGTTTCCCTAGATGCTGAAAATATATTTGATAGAGTTGAGTGGAATATATTTTTGAGATTCTTGGGAGGCTTGGATTTGCACCAGTTTATCTCCTGTATTCGACTGTTACATAGGGCCCCCACTTCAACATAAGCTTTAGGGCCTCTTGTTTTCAACACCATGTCTGAGATACGCAATATTGATTTGGCTCCATGTCCACTGGTGGCCATTTTTGGGATATCAGAATCAGCGGTGCTGCAGAGGGGGGTGAAGGCGGATGTCCTCGCCTTCGCCTCGTTAATAGCCCGGCGACGAGTTCTGCTTGGGTGGAGACCTTCCGCTCCGCCCAGTGCCTTTGCCTGGTTTGGTGACCACCTATCTTTCTTGCATTTGGAGAAGGGTAAGTAAACCATTAGAGGGTGGGTAGATGGGTTCTATCGAAGATGATAGCTATTAATTTCCTTTTGAAGGAGCTGGTACTGTCAGCTTAATTTAGCTTTTTGGCGCTAAGGTAATATGTGCTTTTGCTTGTTAGTCTCATTCTTGTGTAACTTTGTTTAATTATTTTGTATGATTTTGATTATTATGAATATTTTTTAATAAACATTTTTTTAAACTCCAGAGGGGAATGATGGGAAGGATCTTCAGACCAAGTTATTTGCGTGTGTGTGTGTGTGTGTGTGTGAGAAGAGAGATGGAGGGTTTTGATAGATCTGTAGAGAAATGCCTGACTTCAAATCATTATCTTCCCATAGCAGTTTTTCTGATGGAGAACTGTGACAGCAAACCCATGTTCTATTCACTCCACAGTATTCTCTCCGCCCCTAGGTTTATTCCAAAAATAGTTTGTTGGACTGCCAACTCAATCAGCTATCACAAGTTGATGTGGCCAGAAGACATCCCACTTGGTGTCGTTGCTCAGGCATTTTCCTGCAAGGGTTCCATTTGGGGAAATCTGCTATTCCCCCCTCCCCCACATATCACCCTAGGGTCAACCCTTGGTGCGCCAGCAGTTGAGACTGGCTAATTGAGATATCGCCAGTGGATCTGGAAGGTTCTGCTCTGTATAGCTCAGCAACATGATGCATTCACCCAAGGGGTCATGTCAACTGTTATGGTGGGGGCGACAAATGGGTTTTCACTTTAGTGATCACTTCCACAACCCCTCCTGCCTCTTAATGGAACCTGAAAGCTGATTGTTGCATTGTCCTGAGTTATGATAGTGTATTTTAAGTTCTTAAATTCTCTTGCTGTCTTTCAGGGTGCGCTCAATAATTATTCAACAGGAGAAAGCACAAGATCGGGAACGGCTGCTCCTAAAGTTCATTAAAATTATGAAGGTCTGTAAACTGGTACAACTGATAAACCATATTCATTCTAACCAACCCATTGTTGTTAGGATCATTAATACTGAGTTGCAGGACTCTTTATACACAAATCTGGCTGCATATATTAGCATATCTTGCAGCTTGGGTGATGGTGCGGCTGCTGAAGAACTAATCCAAAACAAAGTGCAGTTATATGAATGTGAATTAAATGCGTGTAGGAGGGACTTTGTCTTTTTTATGTATGTTGGCTCTCACTTTTATTTTGAAATGAAAATCGCTTATTGTCACAAGTAGGCTTCAAATGGTTACTGTGAAAAGCCCCTAGTGGCCACATTCCGGCGCCTGTTCGGGGAGGCTGGTACGGGAATTGAACTGTGCTGCTGGCCTGCCTTGGTCTGCTTTAAAAGCCAGCGATTTAGCCCAGTGTGCTAAACCAGCCCTTGAAGAGTAAGAAACTGGTAAAAATGGCAACTAGAAATTTCCAACAAGATGGAGAACGTGACACAAATCAGACTGGATTTCTCTTGCACTAATCGGGATGAAAATATTCTCAGTCAGGGGAGGAGTGGTGGTGGTGGGTAGGATGAAGTCTGTTCTTTACAGAAATATCCATTTAGGCATGCAGCTTGCAAATCCTTGCAGCATCTGCTGAAATTCGTCCTTTTTCCTTTTCAGCACTTACGCAAACTGAATAATTTTAATTCGTACCTGGCTATATTATCTGCGTTAGACTCGGCACCCATCCGTAGGTTGGAATGGCAGAAGCAGACTTCGGAGGTAAGGCCCTTCCTGTGTCCTTCAGGCTTTTTTGCGCTTTAATTCAATTTAACAAATGAGTATGGAACAAAATGTCCAGCTTCAATCCTGGCAATGACAGGTTTATCCATAAATTTGAGCAAAATGCCTTTAGGGGCAGCACTGAGCTATATTTAGGTATGTTGTCATTCCAAATTTATGTGGCTGCCTGAGTATCATATTTGTATGGCATCTCATGAGTGCATAGTTTGGTGTATTTCAGTCTAGAAACCCGATTTGTTTTTAAAAAAAGGGGGATACTTTGGAAATAAAGGGATAATTTACTATTTGCCGCATCCCACTGGATAGCTGATAGAAATGTCAGATGAAATGCTGTTCACCCCAGATTTGAGGTTGATGATGTGTATGATCAGGGTATGGTAAAGGCACTTGACTAGTGTTCATCCCAAATACATAGCAGCTGAGAATGGTTAATATTGTCACTGATTGCCATGCGGGAAAAGAAGGTGCCCCACTGTCACCCTTCACTGTGAGAAACACGGAGCTCCCTGAAAAATAATTGAACCATTGCCAAATTATTCAACAGCAAAAAGTAAACCTGACCAGAGAATAAGCAACCAGAGCTCCATGATAATAGCACGAGCATTTTCAGTAAATGCAGTGCGCTGATTTAGAGTTACTTCTAGTGCACCGACTTGAGTTTACTATAAATAAAGCAGGGCTACATCTGCATCTGTTGTATGCAGCTTAAAATACGTGATAATTATACAGTAATGTTTTGCAGCTATGAGTTTAGTTCACTTCATTGAACAGCGTCTCTGTCATGTTTCGCTTGTCACCACCACTAAATTAAGCAGCTCTGAAGGGAAGAAACCATTAATGTTGGCAGTCTGAAATAAAAAAGTGTGTAGGACGTGCACAACCGATCGATCTGAATCCGAGAAATAAAAGCTACAAATTCTGTTGGGATTTGCAGCGATTTTTAAAAAATCTTTAAATGTACTGGAAAATTGTAAAGTTCTCTCATAAAATTGAGGTCCACAGACTTTGTTTTACCAGATCTCAAATTTTCTCCCTTGCAATAGAAAAATTGATTTGATTTCTCAAAATATAGGTTTGAAAATTTGTTTTCTGAGATATTGCCAGGTAGGTGTAAAGATATGAGAAATCTGCAGCCATGGGTCATCTGAATTCACAAATTTCCACCAACTTACTTGCCTTTTAATTATGCTTTTGTGTGGGATCAAAGTTGGATCAAAACTGCTTACACTTGGGTCTAAATAGCCTCCAACTGTCCACGCCAGTCTGCTTAACTAACATGCTTTGAAATTGTGAATTAAATTGAACTTTGAGAGGAAGGTGGCAGTGAATGAAAAGTAACAATGAAAAAGTTACAGAAAATAAACTTTGAAAGATTGGAAGGAAGTTGAAAACGAAAAAAAAAAATGATTGATGGGCATTTATAGCAGAATTGGTAAATTGAACAAAGGTTTATAGAAAGAAATTGAGCTGTGACTTGGTGACTAGCTCATCTCTTTACGAAGTATCTTGGATAGAGATTTCGATTAAGAAGCAACCGGTGACAAGTCAGTCTGGTGCACGACGAGGATTTGGAATCTGCAACATCATGGTACTTGATACAAAGTGAGCTGTTCTGTCTAGATCCTTTCACTATGCTGAAAGTAGATGCTTGCCACGTAGCTGACAAAACTGAGGCTTGGCACAGCAGCTGCTAGACAGTGTTGTGGAAAAGTTGCTTGAGACCATATGCTTGTGTGTTAAAGGGCCTGTGTCAACCATGTTTGCACTGCCGAGATGTAACTGTTATTGCCAAATCTTTGCAGCAGTAATGGTAAAAGCACAGTTTAGTGAGGGTTGACCAGCTATGATCAAAGGGATAATGAGAGCATTCCTCGGGTGAGCCTCCTGCTCATTCACATAACCGGAGTGTTCCTTGTACCTTCTTGCCTCACAAGCTAACAAACTGGTTGTAGCTCCCATGCGACTCTTGGTTTGTCAATTCTCTAAAAAGCTACGAATTATTCTCCTGGGAGTGAGTGCAGTGTTTGACGAGAGATAGATGTAAGTGGGGTCTCATTTAGGAAATTGGCCCCAGGATATTACACCTGCTAAAGAAAAATTAGAATTTAGTCCATGATCCATAGTGGACTCCATTTTCTGGTGGGTTTTTATTTCTTGGAACGGGAACTTGGTTACCGAGGTTTGGTCGCCTTTTAGACAGGATTGGTTCCAAATTAGAAAGCTTGCTTTAACAGGAGGACCACATTTCTGCCTCCCTCTACACCTCTCAGTGGCATTTCTCCTGGTTGATCACAAACGTCACCAAACACAACCTGGTAATTGATGGGTCCCTATAGGGAGAATGCGAGCTTACACCATAGTAGAATCCCTGCAGTGCAAAAGGAGGCCATTTGGCCCATCGAGTCTGCACCGACCCTCTGAAAGAGCACCCTACCGAGCCCAGCCCCCCACCCTATCCCCATAACTCCACCAAACCTGGACATCTTTGGAACACGGAGGGACTTTTTTTTAGCATGGCCAATGCACCTAACCTGCACATAATGCAGAGAACTGTGGATTTCTCAGTCAGTTGTTTTGGAGGTTGTTGAGCAGTTTTTGCACTTGTCTGGCATCTATCTGATTAAAGCAGATGTAAGCTGAACTAACAAGAAAGACTGCAATGGAAGGGGTTTGAAAAATAGCCAAAGTACAAGTACGCTGAGAAATAAAACAAAGAAGCTTCTGATAATTGCGCGATATTCAGGTGGATTAAAAAGTAGAAAGTGCTTTTTAAAAAAAAAACTATAAAGAAAACTTGAAATAGAAAAACAAATATAAATATGTGAAATGGGTTTAAATCGAATCCATGCTCAAATAGACATCACTATCTTCACTACAAGATTAAACAAATGCAGTATAAGCCTTAAATATGGGATTCATGAGATGTGTTTTGGTTCCTTTAATGTCACCAGACATCTCCTGCAGAGAAGAACTAGTGACATGTTCCAATTACTGTAACCCAAGGTTCATTTAGTTCACCGTCTATCATTCTGGTAGTTGCATAATACATTGATAAAGGAGTTGTTAACTAATATCGCAACAAATCTCCATCAGTTGATCTAGAGCTGACTGAAACATGAGCCAGGGGTGGAGAACGTTAGGAGTCATGGGTCCAATCATCTGTTCCTGCCAAGCATGCCTCACTTAGCATAGGTCATGTCATTCATATATCCGAAAATGATATTTTCCAAAAGAAAATTATCCAGTTTCAGGTTTTGAATAAATCTATGCTCTCTGTTTCCATCATCTTCTTGGGGATATAGATTTATGTAGATATTTATATAAATTTGTCACTTGCTCAGTTACATTGTGTTTCTGCAGGTCAATTTTGATTTCCCCCCCTGTCAAATGCCAGTTGCATCCTCTGGTTCTACTGTTCTGGATTCTGGATATGGTGAAGTAACTTGTTATGGTCGACATTATCTAGTCCTTTTAGAATCCTAAGAACGGCAGTCTTTTCTCCTCCACTTTCTCTGTTCCAGTGAAAACATGTTCAGTTAACATGATCACAATCCAGTCTCTCCATCCCTTCACTTACTCTGGGTTCTCTTTTCAATGTCCTTTTAATAGTTAGTCACCTTTTTTATAAACTTGTAACACCAAAAATTCTTACTGCTACTTGTGACACATTTCACCTTTTGATAAAAGCATGAAGCCCAAATCTTCGAAGAAGGAGTTTCTGCAGGGAGATTTGATGGATACCTGACTTTGGAGGTTCCCACCAAACTTCATATCAGAATTCAGTTTCTGCTAACATGTTAAACATGCTTAGTATCCTGCTGATTATTGGATCATTGTTTTCTATTTGCTACTATCTTTTGCCTCGACATAACTGATACTCCTTTCATAATTAAGTTTACCCTACAATGAAATCCCATGTCCCTATCCAAAATTATAGAGGATGGCCAAGGGCTCTGAAAACCATTAACACTTCCAACTGGTTTCTGCTCGTGACTGTAGGATTGCTTGACAAGCTAACTTTGACCATTTTATTCACAGGGTCTAGCTGAGTACTGTACACTCATTGATAGCTCCTCTTCATTTCGAGCATATCGAGCTGCTTTGGCGGAGGTGGAACCACCCTGTATACCTTACCTGTGAGTAATGGAATGGGGTGTGTTCTGAAGGATGAATGGGGTCTCAAAATAAAAATTAATACACCTGCCCACGGCGAGTGTGGATTTGCTGGTTCAAACGGTGACTAGTATGTAGCATCTGGAAGCAACAGGCATGTTTGTTGCTCATCTCTGGGGAAAATCTGCTATTTAGGGAAAATTTAATTAAGAGTTGGGGAACATTACTAGTATTTCAATTGAGCAACAGGTGACTTAATTGTTCCTGGACATGTTTGTAAATGAAATGAAAATCACTTGTCACGCGTAGGCTTCAATGAAGTTACTGTGAAAAGCCCCTAGTGGCCACATTCCGGCGCCTGTTCGGGGAGGCTGGTACGGGAATTGAACCGTGCTGCTGGCCTGCCTTGGTCTGCTTTAAAAGCCAGCGATTTAGCCCAGTGTGCTAAACCAGCCCCTATAACCGTGTCCATGTGTGCACCGCCAGTACCTGGAAGAAACCATGCTTCACATTCGAACTAATCAACATCCTTTAATTATATTTAACTAAGTCTTTATAGTTACATACCCAAGGCAGATGATTGATATCTCCACAGTGGCACTTGAGAGCTGCTATTAGGCTGTTGATCGATGTTTCTCGCTATGTCTGCACACTCCTCATGGTGACCTGACCTCGCCACAAAGTCCCATAATAGCTATTTCCTTCTCCCTCCACCCACTCCTCTCTGAATAACGCCATTGGATCTCCTAAATCTCCCTGAGAGGGTGGAAAGGGCCTTAGTTTAATCTCTCATTCAAAATA
The DNA here is from genome assembly GCF_902713615.1 of Scyliorhinus canicula. Lineage (NCBI taxonomy): Eukaryota > Metazoa > Chordata > Chondrichthyes > Carcharhiniformes > Scyliorhinidae > Scyliorhinus > Scyliorhinus canicula. Next base: position 56,935,771 of record NC_052166.1, read on the forward strand.
TGGTACCTCCAACTGTCCAATGCTCCTTCGCTAATGCACCCAAGTGACAGTTTATATGCTAAAGTCTCTGGAGTGTGACTTGACCCCCTGACCTTCCAACTGAGGCAAGAATACCACCCGCCCTGTGAAATAAAATGTGCGTTGAATGATGCAACGCATGGAATTTCCAAATCAAAACTCTTATGAAACTCCTCCGCTGTTGTAAAATTATTAGATAGCTATCCAACACTCAGTACTGGAATGAGTAGCAATTTCTTCCAAATAAATTGGGAATTCTTTTGGATCCCTGCTCCAAACTCTTCCCTAAATACCAACCCTATCTCTTTCACAACAACAAATGCTGGACAATCACAGCAGGTCTGACAGCATCTGTGGGGAGAGAAGGGAGCCAATGTTTCGAGTCTGGATAACTCTTTGCCTTTATTAACCCAATCTCTTTCCCTGGCAATTATCTGAGAGTAAGACACTCTTGAGATTAACAAAGCCTTGGTGTCACACAAGACCCTGGGATGAACTTCCAACCTCATTCATGCCATTACTAAGATCATCTATTTCCACCTCCATAACTTCAACCCTGCCTGAAACCCTCATTCATGTTTTTGTTACCTCTAGATTTGATTATTCCAATGCACTCTTGGTTGGCCACCCTCTCTATAAACGTGGCATCTAAAACTTTGTTGCACATATTTCACCTTGCACCAAGTCCTGTTCCTTTTTTGCCCCAGAGCTTGTTGACTAACATTGGCTCCCAGTCAAGCAATGCCTTAATTTTAAAATTCTCATCTATGTTTTCAAATTCATCCATGGCATTTCCCCTCCCAGCTCTCTCTCATCTCCAGCAGCCCCACAGCCCTTTTGTGATTTCTGCATTCCTCTAATTCTGGCATCTTGTGCATCGCTAATTTTAATTGTTCTACCATTGGTGACAGAACCTTCAGTTTCCAGGACGCAGTCTCGGGAATATCCTCCCTACACTCCATATCTCTACCTCACTTTCCCTCTTTAAACCGACTGCCACCAAACATTTGCTCATCTTCCTTAATATTACTTTGTGACTTGGTGTCATACTTTGTTTTTAATGCCTCTGTGAAGTGTCTTGGGGTGCTTTTATTACTTTAAAGGTGCTATGCAAATATCTATTTGTATATGCATTCCCTGTTAACTCCTTTCATTATGTTTCTATGTCTAAGTTTATAATAGAGACAGTGTCTCTGCCAACAAGAGAATATAATTAGTGTTTCAAGTTTACATAGGCAATTTCCATTGTAAACATGGACATTGCCCGTATTTATATATTTCTAAAGCCCCATGTGTGACTGAGAGATGAGGACTGAATGAAGTCTGTCAGCAGTTATTCTCTGCCTTGTAACCCTGGTGCATTGGAAGACTATAATTAATCTCAATTCCATGTGCTTCATCGCTGGAGATCAATGTTTCTTTGTATGAATCTACAAATGTGCATCTAAGAATGATTAACTCACTGGGTTTCTATTTGCTTTGGTCAGTGCTAACTATTAATCATGTGCTTACCAGCAACTATTTGATCCCATTCACCACCAAGAGCAAATTAAAACTATCTTAGCTCAACCCTTGTAAATGTGAATAGAAAATAGTAACAACCACTAACTTGGGGTTAGTTAACTTGACAATTCATTGTTATGGATTGCAAAATGCAAACATGAAATTGTACTAGACATCTGCAAAAACTTTGTAAACTCCTGCCAGGAACAGAATCCTGTTCCATTTCTTAGCTTGAAGCCACACTCGTGCAGATTCTGATCTTGACTATTTTGTTTCTATAGGGGCCTCATTCTACAGGACTTGACCTTTGTACACCTTGGCAACCCAGATCTAATTGATGGAAAAATCAACTTTTCTAAACGATGGCAACAGTTTAATATCTTGGATAGCATGCGACGTTTCCAGCAAGCGTAAGTGTTCATGAGCGCTAATAGTACTGAACTTCCACAAATATACACAACTTCACTCTGGATAGAGGCAAACTCGTTATTATGGATCCACAGTAATAGCTACATAACTACTGTTTTATATCCAAGATACCATGATGCAGTTTTTTTTTTTTAAATGTTTTTTTTTCTTTTTAGCCAATTTGTATTTTTACATGCTATTGTTTCCCAAGAAGCCAACAAACTGCCTTCTCCAGTCAGGAGCTGCAGAGCAGACTGGAGTGATATTCTTTCCCTTCCTTGAGGGAAAGATGATTTAGTTGCATTTCATAATCTATCTGACCGCATGGCTAAGATAAAATTCTTGACATGCACAGCATTTCACCCATGAGCTCATGTACCGTCTCTTTGCCGGGTGTCTTCAGAAAGCCATGAGTCTTTCATTTCAAAGTCTTGCCATTTCTCTCTCTTTTATATTCTCCTCCCCCCCCCCCCCCCCCCCCCCCCCCCGGCAAAACATGCGTAACACAGTGAAGATTCTGATAGTGAAAATAACTTTCTTTACTTTTCGTTTCAGTCATTATGAACTAAAGCGCATTGATGACATTGTTACGTTCTTCAATGACTTCAGCGACCACCTAGCAGAGGAAGCACTTTGGGAACTATCATTAAAAATCAAACCGCGCAACATTCAGCGACGGAAAACAGAACGTGAAGAGAAAACTTAGGATTCAACAGTGAAGGCTAAACCTTAAATGGCAGCTAATGAACCCCATTTAGTGACTTACCTTGAGCTGCGGAAGCCAGTTCATGCCAGTGTGCTTCACCTTTTGGAGCTTTGTTTTTAAACAAAATCATAGAACAGGTGGAACCACTCTAGGGAAACGTTCCAAGTTTTATGCCATTGCCTGCATTCAATTTCCTTTCCTACCATCCGTGCCAAGCTGTTTTTAAGAGTCCGATGTTGGACCCATTCATACAGCTCACTTTAACTGGCAGACCCAAAGTGGCCTGCGGATAGACTCTGCTTTGGAGATTATTTTGACATTGTTAGGTACGACAGTTCACTCACTGATCGTGGACTTCTGTTTATAGAGTAACAAATAGTGGTACTAGCAATTGCACAGGAAACCTTAAAATATAATTCTGTACTGTAGGAGAAAGACTGGCTCACTGTAAATACCAGAATACTAGTTTGATGTGCTGTACTAAATTTTTTTCTTATTGCATGAGTATGACAGCCAGCAATTGAGGATTTTTTGGAAAAGGCAAACTAATTGTACATAGAGACTGGAAGTGTTTTAGCCAGGCTGGTACTGAATGGCTGGGATTGCTCCTAACCATTGTTCAAAGTCATCAATTAGCAGACTCTCATAAGGTGTTAACACATGTGGTTGTACATTTTGTGCATGGACTCTGCGATATGAGGTTTTAAAATGTTAAGCAGAGTTTTTTTTTTAAAAGGACTGTCTCTTTTTTTGTTCACGGTTGAGAATTGAGCTGCAGTTGACCATTTTCAGTAAAGGGAGAAGGTTCTGAAGTTGAGACTGGAGGTTTCTGTACATAGTCTACAAATTAACTCTACAAATTAACTTTTCAAAGCAGTAGGATTGTCTACAGAGTTTGACTGATCAACTCTTAGTCAGTGAATTCACCTCTATTTACCAGGTCTTCATATTAACTTGTGAAAAGTAGATGCTGCTGGGAAGAGTGTCACCCTTGCTGCTTTAGGTTGTTAGGCAAACGTTTGAGTTATTAATGTTGTCTAAGTCTGTACATCTAGAAAGGGAATCTGAAACCATGTTTGATTAGTTGATGACAATTATTTGTTCAACCTGAAATGTTTCCTTCCTGCATTTAAGGGAATGGAAAGTGGCCCTCAATAATGATGTAGTACATTAGTTTAGGTAAGGAAAATAACGCACTTGTACGTGCAAAAGTCAATGTTAATTATTTTCATTGTCACCATGCTGACTCTAAATTATCGTATAGATTTAAGCAGTCAGCATTATTAGTCTTAACACTTTCACAGACTTGGAACAGTAAGGAAACACAATATAGTTGATAATGCAGGATACCTTGAAATATATTAATGTCAGACATGTTATTGTTTTCTCAGAGGGCAGTGTTTTAACTTGACCTCTAACAAAATCATCTTTCGGTGTTGTTTTCACTGCAGTTCCTGAGCTCCAGCAGATCATTCAGTTTGCAAGCCAAAGGTATATTTGATGAGTGAATTGAATGCCTGTTGTATGAAAGCCAGAATCTGCTTAAAACGGTTGTTAAATAACACACCTTTATTTCAACTAACATCTTGCCCCATTGCAACCCAGAAATTTCAAAGTCAGCAAAGTGTAGTAAGTTTCCTAAGGTTCAGTCAAATTATGAATTGTAAAAAGAATTATTGAAATTATTTTTTGTTACATGAATACTGATGTGGTGAAGTGGCTAAATCCAGTCTGTAAGCTTCAAATTCTTAAGTCCTGGTATACATTGTTGTTTCACCTATACTAATTAGAAGCATGCAGGGCCTGTCCTCACTACCAGGTGGGTGACACAAAGTTTGGTTATGCGAGCACATTGTGCCCATTAACTGATTCAGAATTCAGAAAGCATGTTGAGGAAGAAAACATTTTTGCATTGAGATAAGTCCATAGAGTGATGTGATGACAACTTGTGTCGCTTATGCTGTTACAATAAGTTTTTAAAAAATATATCACCTGTATGAGTTTCACTCGTGTGCAGGCCCAAAGGATTTCCTTTTTGCTCAATTTGCTAACCTGCAATTGGCTAAAGTGGATAAAAACTATCCCCCACTGTGTGGTCACAACAGATTGTCATAAGAAGTGTATCATCCTCTGCTAAAGTTAATGGAAAAGGGTGGTATGAGTATAAATCAAAGAAACTCTTAATCTTTGTGAACAGCGAAATATGCCCCAAGTTGTCCCGAGTAGCCATTTTATGGCCTCCGTCAGTTACAATTGCGTTTAATCGAGCTGGCAGAGATAAATTTTGTTACAGACTATCAAAATAAGACATTTGGGCAGTTTTATACATGAATGTTGATTTCTGTCTTTACTAAATCATTAGCTAGAGCAAAGTACCATTCCTAGGAAAAGAATTTCACAATTGTCAAATTATTGATAGTCTGTAATCCCATATTACAAACCATATTATAACTGACATCACCTGGGCATCAGAGTTAACATTTGGACACGATTTCCAATTAGATTGCATGTTTTGTCACAGAGTACCTGTGATACAATTAATATATGGGCATTTGAAATCCGGTCTGCTGACTTAGTTAACCTAAAATTTGAAATCTCCAGTGAAATAATTTACTGCCTTTGTTTCTTGGCCTGCATGTTAAATGGATGGCATAAAGGATTGATTCGATTTTTGGTATTCAGCTTGCTTTTCAGTCTGCAAATCCTTAAGCCTGAAAAAATCCTAATCCTATACCAGCAGGAATTGGAAGTTTCGTACTTCATTGGGCTGTTTCTTGAAATTCTCATTATAAATGATGTGTTATCAGATTGTGCAAAACTCCTTTGATGTCCATCCACCTCCTTCAAAAGTAACAACTGTAGCAATTAGATTTGCAATGAATCTCCAAATACTTGGTCATTCAACATTGTACTTTAGTTGCTGGTATAAAGTCTGAATTAGAGAAGCATTGGAGTGGGCAGCGTCTATCTATCTTGTATTATATTCTTAACCATCACCTATTTGACGTCATTATCATAGTTAGTGGTCTGACATCGGCAAGTTCGGACTCGATTCTTCCTTCTCCAAACCACTCAGTCTTGTGCTTCTCTTTTCCACATGATCTCCCATTTTTCAGGCAGTCTGGATATATCTCTCATTTACTCCCTCTTGTCACTATGTTTTCATCAGTTCTATCACAGTTGTATAATCTATTAAATGTTTTTTTTCATTGTAACCTCACTGGCTTCTCCCATTAGCCATCTTCTATAATTATAAACCTTATAAATTGTCTCTCCTGATTCAACTTGAGGGCAATTAGGGATGGTCAACAAATGCTAGCCTTGCCAGCGACAGTCGTATTCTGTGAAAGAATAAAACTGTTCCTTATTTACCAAAATGCTCATTTTTACCTACATTCCTAGAAGCTTTCATAATGTTCATCTTGCTCACAAGGATTTACATTTCATAGCCTGAAAGCTGCAGGAGTGGATAGTCTGCCAACGACTAGTCAATTCATACTTGTTACTAAGACTTTGTCATCCACACCTCCCATGACTTTCACTAGCTAAGCTGCCAGCGTTTACTCCTGGTAATGGAAGACAAAACTGATTTCATTCTTCCAATTTCAATCTGAACCCCCTGCACTTTTCGCAAGAAAGTACTCCACCCCCCCCCCCAATGTAATGTTAATATTTCACATAATTAAAGATTGATGAATCATTAAATCCTGGGATATCAGTTGTGCCCTCAGATTACCAGAGTTTTGATTTCCCAGCTGTGCCCATGCACTATTTTAATCTAGACCTTTTAGTGTGTGTGTGTTTGTTCCAACAGTGAAAATTCACAATAGTGAAATTTTCACATACCAGTAAATGACACAATATTTACAGCATGATAACAAGTGAAATTATTTTGATCATGTTAGCCCATGTAAATAACAGTGCAATGATGTATAATTGTGCCTCTAATGTTTGATTTATGGGATAAATCTTTTGGGTTAAAATGGAAATGTGTGCTATCTCCCAGTCTAATTGTCCTACATTAGATACACCGCTGCCCCGGTGTTTAACTTTGTAAAATGGACGGGCAGCACGGTGGCCTAGTGGTTAGCACAACCGCCTCACGGCGCTGAGGTCCCAGGTTCGATCCCGGCTCTGGGTCACTGTCCGTGTGGAGTTTGCACATTCTCCCCGTGTCTGTGTGGGTTTCACCCCCACAACCCAAAAATGTGCAGAGTAGGTGGATTGGCCACGCTAAATTGCCCCTTAATTGGAAAAAATAATTGGGTAATCTAAATTTATAAATAAAAAAAATAAAAAACTTTGTAAAATGGTACATCAACTCAAATCTGACTTGGTTAGGAACATACTTGAATTCAGATTTTTGACTTTTGTGGAGCAATTTTCCTAGTCTTTCTCTGAAATCTCATCCATATGGGGCAGAATTCAGTTGGCTTGATCCCATTGGTTTATAGTGTGATAATGACAAAAGCCCTTACAGAGCAGATTAGTTTTTGTTTCTCCTTTTCAATGAGATGATGTCCCAAGTGCTTAATATTTTTGCCTTCTAAGTAACGAAGCTCTCCTGTTGAGTGGAGTTCAAATGATAGCTGAAGTTGAGGTTCAGTTCTGCTTTTCTACTCTAAATAACTAAGTAACAAGGTCCATATGCGTTTAATAACATTTTTTATTTTTCTTCTGTCCAGCCAGGTAAAAGTATTTCCTATGGAAAATTTATTCAGAAATGGTATTGTAGTTTGCTGAATTAAAGGAACCACAAACATCTTGAATTGTTCAATTCTCATTGCACACATGTTTGGAGGTTTTCGATGATTTTTTAACAAGTGCAGTGGTTAGAAATGTATATTTTTGTTTTCAGCCTTACTGGGCCTCCATCTTTGAGTAACATCCAATAACAGGGAAGTTAGTGATCTAGATTGGCCTATCTTGAGTGAATTGTGCTGATCAAAAGATATTTATTTGTTCATTGCAGTGGAGAACTAACCCAATTCTATTTCAGCAGTATTTTCAATTGACGATCAGCCTTTTAACATAACCTGAAACTTGCAAGAGCCTTTAACAAACTGTTAAAATATTAGGTGGATGTTAAGGCTTGTGAGAATTCTTTTGAGTAGAATTTTGTTCAATTACATAGAAACAAATAGGCGTTAGGTATTGTAAACTCCAGCTGAATGGAATGTATCTTTGGCAGTCAGACGTGTCCCCTAAAATTTGCATAATCAATTGATTGTTTGACTGGGTTTTGGATAAGGGGTTATCTATTGGTGACTAGTTTATAAAGTGAGAAAGCTGAAGTGCACTGTACAGAAGAGATGAACTGATGTAAACTATCTTGCCCATCCCCCTGCCCCCACCTTTTGTGTTCATTTGGCCTGCTGGAGAAGGCAATTGTCATTTTTGTGTTTCTCTGCTGGCAAGATTAAAAAATATAAAGCTGAGTAAAATGAGTGCAAGTTGTTGAAGAAAGTAGGAGTGCATGTTCGAGCTGGGTGGAATACTTTTGTTTTAAAATAGGATACACCAGTAAATTGGATTGGATTAAATAGGATTGGACTTCCAGGTTTGAAAATATTTTGCTTAAAAAGTAAGCACAATGCACTTGGGGAAGCAAATTAATGTTAAATCTGAAGTGGTAACCATTTGAATTTGTGCTGACTCACTGATGGATTATTGACAGCCTAGAAACATGTCCACTTAACTTTTGAATAGTACTTTTATGTGCATTGTTTTCTTTATGTTGCCAAACTAGTAACAATACAGCATTTTTTGTGTATATACCAACATTTTATATATATATATAGATATATTAAAAAAATAACCTGAAGAGCCATTTTTTCTGATTTTAATTTTTCTTTTTAGTTTTGAATAAAAGGGAGCACAGGGCATTTCCACATACAGGACCACCCACTGAGACCTTACCAAAGCACCTTACGTTATGATTTTGTGGTGTGGAACTTGACACCAGCTACAGTTTAACACACAGGAGTAGGTCACTTTAAACATGCTGCAGTTATAATTATGCTCAAGATTGTGTGTAATTGGAAAGCTTATGCCACGGCACCTGTTAATAACCAGCTGACTTGGGGACTAAGTAAATGGAATGTCTCAAACTCTTAATTACTTAATTGATTTGTTTTTAAATTGGTTCAGACCACATGGTGGCTGCTTAATTTTGGTGTGGGTCCCAGTTAAATTAAACTAAGTTGGTTAACTGTGATGCAACTAATACGAGTAATCAAAATGACTTATTTTCTAGTCTTGAGCAGATGTGTTTAAATTGAATCGTGTTATCTTATTGTTGAAATGGTGTGTTGTACTAATTGCTCAAAGAATTTAGAATTTGTCAAAGTGCCCTAACCTCCTTGAAGAAATTCTCCCAGAGTCACAGCCTAACACTGCCGATGCCGGCCTCATCTTTGCTTGAGTATTACTTGTATATTCTAAACTGTCATGTTCCTGCAACCATTTCAGATGTGTAACTTTTTTTTATATAAATAAAGGCTAACATTCATGTTTACAGTGCATGCAGCAGACTGCAGATTAAAGAGACAATCAAATTCAGCGGGAACCTGGTGCCTCTTCATTTCACAGAAGTGCAGAGTTGAATACTGGGGGGGGGGGGAAGTAGAACTGGATGCCATTGCTGCTCATTTTCACTTGGGTCAGAATGTGTAAGCATTTGGCTCTGATATTCTGCTGGCCTGTTGCCAAACTCCAATTTTTACAGCCCATTGTATTTTCTTCTTCCTCTGGTCTGCACACAAAAGATAGTGCTGTTTAAAAATTCCACATTATTTGGACCACCAATGCATATATGAAGGAGCCACAGCAGCTACAATTAATGTTCAAGGTATAGATTGTGTTCTGATTCAGGATTTCCCACAGCACAAATAGTTCTTTGCAGTGCTCAAATTTGTAAGAAATCTAATTTGTACTGGAAGTGGTTGCACTCTCAGGAATCTGAAATCATGAATCACTTTATCACAACTAATCTCCACATGTCTACTTTCAGCATTGTTAAAATTGTTTTAGTATATTTAGAACAAAAATATCCAGCATTATCAACTACTTTAAACTGTCCCTTATCTTTAAAGAGTATTGTGAAATTTATTCCCCCCCCCCCCCCCCCCTCTTGAATCTGCAACTGGAGATCAACCTTTATGCTTCGAAGACTGAGGACCTACTTCAGGCACCTCAGCACTGGGGAAGTACCACCAGCGATGCTGTTACAAGATCCTTGATATCGCAAGAAAGGAGGTCCAACAATAAATAACTCGTCTAACTAGCACCCAAAAATTGCAATAGGGAATGCTCAAGGCCATTCTTTATCCAGCAACAGGCAAGACGATGACAAGGAAACAGGTTGGTGTGTGTGTGGCTTAGAGAGGGGAAGTACTTTCACGTAGAACAGTACAGGCCCATGATGTTGCGCCGACTATTTATCTTAATTTAAGATCAACCTAACCTACACCCCCTTCAATTTACTGCTGTCCATGCGACTGTCTGAGAGTCGCTTAAATGTCCCAAATGACTGACTCCACCACCTCTGCTGGCAGTGCATTCCACCCACAACTCTGTGTAAAGAACCTACCTCTGACATCTCCCCTATACCCTCCTCCAATCACCTTAAAATGATGTTGCCTTGTGACAGCCATTTCCACTCTGGGGGAAAAAATCTCTGGCTAGGCCCCTCTATCCATGCCTCTCATCACCTTGTACACACCTGTCAAGTCACCTCTCTTCCTCCTTTGTTCCAGTGAGAAAAGTCCTAGCTTCAACCTTTCTTCATAAGACATGCCCTCCACCCCAGGTAGCATCCTGATAAATCTCTGTACCCTCTGCAAAGCATCCATATCCTTCCTATAATGAGGCGACCAGAACTGGGCACAATATTCCAAGTGTGGTCTAACCAGGGCTTCATAAAGCTGCAGTAAAACCTTGCAGCTCTTAAACTCAATCTCCCTGTTAATGAAAGCCACACCATACACCTTCTTAACAACCCTATCAACCTGGGTGGCAACTTTCAGGGATCTGTACATGGACACCAAGATCCCTCTATTCCTCCACATTTCCAAGAATCCCACCTTTAACCCTGTATTCAGCATTCAAATTCGACCTTCCAAAATGAATCACTTCACATTTATCCAGGTTGAACTCCATTTGCCACTTCTCAGCCTAGCTCTGCATCCTGTCAATGTCCTGTTGTAACCTGCAACAACCCTCAACACTATCTACAACTCCCCCAACCTTCGTGCCATCAGCAAACTTACTAACTCACCCTTCCACCTTCTCATCCAAGTCATTTAGAAAAACCACAAAGAGCAGAGGTCCCAGAACAGATCCTTGTGGGACACCACTGGTCACCGACCTCCAGCCGAAATACTTTCCATCCACTACCTCTCGCTGTCTTTTTCAGCCAGCCAATTCTCCCTGTATTCCATGCCCCCTAACTTTCTGAACTACCATGGGGAACCTTATCAAATGCCTTACTGAAATCCGTATACACCACATCCACTGCCTGCCCTTCATCAATCAATGTGTTTCGTCAGTGAGGCATAACCATCTTTAATCAAACTATGTTTTTCTAAATAATCATAAATCCTATCTCTCAGAATCCTTTCCAATATTTTTCTCACCACAAATGTAATACTGATGGGTCTATTTCCCAGGATTTCCCTATTCCCTTTCTTGAACAGGGGAATAACATTCACCTCCCCCCAATCATCTGGTACTACTCTAGTGAAGAGCAAGGATGTAAAGATCATCAACAGCACAGCAATCTCCTCCCTCACTTCCCGTAGTAACCTTGGGTATATCCCGTTAGGCCCAGGGGACTTATCAATCCTGATGCTTCTCAATTTCCAGCACATTCTCAATATTAACCTAGTTCACACTGTTCTCACGGGCAAAAAGTCCATCTCCTCAGATTCTAGGCACAAATTCCCTCCACTATCCCTGATCGGACCTACTGTCTCTGATCATCCTCTATTTCCCTAATCCTTCCCACCATGGCTTTTTCATGCCCCCTTCTAGCTCTGTCCATTTCAGTTCCTTCCTGGTTACCTTGTAACCCTCTAGAGCTGTGCCAGATCCTTGCTTCCTCAACCTTACGTAAGCTTCCTTCTTCCTCTTGACTAGAAGCTCCACTTCACTTGTCATCCAAGGCTCACCTTACCATTCCTTCCTTGTCTCAGTGGAACAAAACTATCCAGCACTCGCAGCAAGTGCTCCTTAAACAACCCCACATTACTGTTGTGCGTTCCCACTTTATGCTCCTCAGCTCGTGTCTAATATCAGTATAATGTCCCTTCCCATACTGTGTTCCTATCCCTCTCCATGACTATGGTAAAGGTCAAGGAGTTGTGGTCACTGTCACCCAAAATGCTGTCCCATCTGATACGGTTTATGGCCGAGCACCAAGAATATGGCATTCCCCTGTAGTCATATTATATAGAGTCAGGAATCCTTCCTGTACACACCTGACAAAATCTGCTCCATCCAAACCATTTGCAGTAAACAGGTTCCAGTCAATATTAGGGAAGTTGAAGTCACCCATGACAACAATTCTGTTACTTCTGCACCTTTCCAAGATCTGCCACCCAATCTGTTCCTCTATCTCTCTGCTGCTATTGGGGGGTCTGTAGAAAACTCCCAATACAGTGACTGCTCCTTTCTTGTTTCTGACCTGATAGTGCTATGCCTGTCCACCATCTTGCCCTTTAAGGTGGTAAAGGTTACACGTTGCTGTCAAATGAGTCTTGGTGAGTGGCTGTAACTGGTACACTTTGCTGCCAAGAGTGAACATGAACAGCCAAGGTGGTAGATGGGGCATGAATCAAACAAGCTGCTTATTTGTGGAAGCCTAGCAGAACCAAATGGAATGTCAGCTGCTTGGTAGCACTGTCAGCACTTTCTTGATAATTCAGGCGTAGTAGAGGTGTATTGTCCTGCTTTTTTGTAGACAAGGGGGCAGTTTTCCACATTGCAGGGTAGGTCTGTACAGCGCAATTAAAGAAGCCGATGGAAACGATCTTCAAAATGCAATAAATGATATTTTTATCCACATTATTTTATTAAACAAGAATTCAAACTGTAATAAACTAGCAGGAACAAAACAGCAGGACTAATACAATACAATAAACATGCCAAGCCATTTTACGTGGTTCAGTTCAATGTGGTAGCTGTGAGACCGAGGCACTGGTGAGGTTGTGTGCACAGGTATGGCGTTTCTATTCAAAAGTTATTCAGTTAGTAGACAAAAGAAAATCTGGATAAAAGACTCATTTAAAAATACAAACACTATTTACATTCAATATGTTCTCTGCAATTATCCAAAGGTCTGTCTGCTGCCCAATAATAATGAACTGTACGACTGTTGAGAATTTATTTTTTTGTTAAAGCTCAATTCTACTCCGATGTTAAAAAATTATGCCTTGTATTTTAAATTATACAGCAGTATTTTCTCACCATTCCATTTCACTCTGCATCAGAAAATCATTAAATAGATATGTGTGCCTTCATTTATGAGAAGCCAAATTTAGCACAATACTTGCTTTTGAAAGCATCAAGTCAAATCTGGATATAGTTGCTGAAATTTTAGCCTCAGCGACTGCCCTTATGCCTTAGTTTTCACAGCATTGATCTTTCCATATGGTAACATCCTCCCTCATTATACATGCTTATCAGGACTGTTCATCATAAATACAAAATTCATTTGGGCTTTTTACCCACTGGAAAAATTAGTGAGCATGCGGAAAACAGGTTTTTTTTAGGAGATCCTTGTAATGTGAAACAGTCACTCTAAGTTCCAAACATCCACATGCTTGGAGAGAAAAAAAAGTACAATATGATCAATAAAGCTGTCCACCAAAAAGCAGCTCTTACACTGCCTTCTGAGCTTAGAAATTATTGAGTATCATGGGGGCAGAAGTCAAAATAATTTAAATTTTTTCTTACATTTAAGGTAGTTTATCCTACATCTTTCTGCCTGCAAATAAAACAGTAGGATGAATTGTTATTGTTATCTATTAAGCACCAGTCCTGCTGAACATTCTATACGTGGCAATTAACAGGCTTTTCTTAAATGCCACACAGTCCGACACCTAGTGGAACCCAACTGTATTTGAGGTCACAGGAAGTTTTTAATTCAAATAAAAATGTAGACACGTTCTGATGCACATCAAGTAAAATTAGGCAGTAAATTTACTTCCCTCCGTAAAAGAAACCAGTCCAATAATTTATCAAAATAGCAACAGCATTGATCTGGTAAGGGCACCAGCGAAGACAATGATATTAAAATATTGTAGTTGAATGCGTGCGACAGTGGGCAGCACCGATCACTGGCAATATGTTAATTTGTCCAGGCCACAAACTAGGCCCCACTATCACAAGTTTTTTCAGTTTATTTTTCAGCTTTTTAAAAAGCATTAAAACCAAGCTATCACAAAAAGGCAGATGAACGTGTACAATGGTAGAATTTAAACAATATTCTCATCAATAAATTACAAATATCGAATGGCAGTTTAACAAAGTGACTGCATGATGAGTCTTTCAATCAAGTTGTCTGTGTCTATTACAACAATCATAGGAGTACTCGGAGTGACTGAAAAGACAGAATTCCTGAATGTTGGCTTACTTTTTGGGCAATGCATTGTTTCTAATTAAACTCACTGATGTGTCTTTATTACCAGGATAACACTTTTTAACCAGCATTTTGGGATTCATAATCTGTGATTGTTTTATTTTTATAATTAAGAATTGATCAGTGGTCTTAATTGTGAGATTTTGAAAAATTGCTTTCAATCACGGTGTCTTGTTACCTCAGCAAATTGCCTGCCACACTTTGCATTAAAGACAATGGGATGTCAGAACATTAGGTGAAACTGAAATCCAGGCTGTGTACACAACTGCAATATTGTTAAAATATAGCATAGTTAAGCTTTTAAAATTTTTTTTTTTAGCTATTGCTGAAGTAGAAGGCCATAAACTTCTCGGAGACATAAGTATGTTTTCTTCACTGAAGAAGTATAAAGTAGTGGTCTGCACTTGAAGCTTACTTTACAGCAAAGAGAGGAAATTACAGCCAACCGCATCCACCCTGTCGCAGACACAAGCTCATGACAGAACAGTCATGCAGGGCTGTCTCCAATGATTGAAAAATCTCCCAAATTAAAATAATGCATCAAGTCAAAACCAAATTCAGTGTTTCTGCTGAATCTCATGGGAAGATTTTCTTTGAATTTCTTCTGTAACAGCCAGAGTATTTTACTTTTTTGAACCTCAGATCTTATTTGTCAAGTAAATAAAATTGCTTTAAACATGCTTCAAAAGTTTGCCAGTACTTGTTTTTGGTGCTTTGTTCAAGTAGCTCCTTTAATCGGTCTAAATGCCCAGTAATGAACAGTACTTACACACAGACCAAAGCTGCAAATACTCATCCAAGATTCTTTGGTAAGTTCTGCAGGAAACACGCTTCAAAAAATGAAATGCGTGGTATATAAAGTAGTGAACAGCTGTAAAACAAAACATTTAAAATTGTCCTGGCACTCCTAACCAATCTGAAATGCTGTTTCCAGCATAAAACGGCCTTAACAAAGATGCTTGCAACACACAAACCCTGTATCTACAACTACTTTCACTGGCAAATATTCAGCATGAGGACATGTTTTATATTTGTAATAAATCTGGATTTAAAGAGGCGATATAAAAATGCATTGGAATACATAGCATGATCTCTCTCTTCAGAATATCTTTTCTTGACCCCCTCCTATTCATTAACACTTAACAGTTCTACAAAACAAGAGAAAGTCTCAAAAACAACTTCAACAGAGATGGATCTCTATTGAAATGTAACTACTAACGGATGTTACTGTACATTCTTCAATCGCTGCCATTTATTCTAATAGGCTGCCATGATTGTTTTCTGTAATATCATTCGATCCTTTAATTTTGAGACAAAGGTGTGTGGCGCACTTCAAACCTGTCACCTTGGGGGAAAAAGTGTTTTCAACAACAGCTTCAAATAAAGGTGCCAGCCTGATATGTCCACTATCCCATTTTGACATTGTATTCACATTACCTTCGGTCAGCGAAAACTGAAACAGGAAGTTGTTTCAAAAGAAGTTATCTACAGTCCAGAGCTGGAAAAGCATTAAAGTTTAACATGGTTGGTCCTTTTCTTTATCTTTGGATCTGTCGAACAAAGGCCTGGACCAACTGGATTAAGGGTTCCTGGTTCTCGGGACTCAACTTGGATACGGAGCCGGTGGATTTGCTCGGAGGAGATAGCAGTAAGGATGCAGCAGGGGAACATGGTGTGCCGCGACGAGAATAGCGGGAAATGCTAGACAGAACGGTACTCTGAAATAGGAAAAGAAAAGCCACCGTAAATATGAAATATTCAAGGAAATGTTTAATAAACTTTTAAGTCACAAGTATTCTCTCTGCTGCAGGGTTGCCGATTTATTTCTAATTGAAATATTAAGCTGTACAGAATAAACAAATGCTTTCATAAGTTCATAAGATATAGGAGCAGAATTAGGCCCGAGTCTGCTCCGCCATTCTATCATGGCTGATATGTTCCTCATCTGCTACCTACAATGTTACAGGCCAAGAGCTGGATTGCAAAATCAGCCAGAGCATTTCCTCCCTAGAACACATGACCTCGGAGCAGGAGTCTGCAATTTAGCCCCCCGAGCCCAACACTCTCAATGTGATCTTGGCTGATTCCATCCGGGCCTCAACTCTGCCGTCCAGTCCATTCTTCATAACCCTTCAACCCATTACCAATTAAAAAATCTGTCTAACTCCTCCTTAAATTTACTGTCTGTCCCTGCATCCACCACACTTTGGGGTAACGAATTCCACAGATTCACAACCCTTTGGGAGAAGTAGTTTTTCCTTAAATCTGTTTTACATTTGCTACCTCTTAGTCTAAGAATAGGTCGTCTTGGTTTAGAATGCCCCACAAGAGGAAGCATCAGCTCCATGTCTACTTTATCCATACCTATTAGCTTCTTGTATACCTCAATTAGATTTCCACTCATTCTTCTAAACTCTAGAGCCTAAACTGTTCAATCTCTCCTCATACGACAAGCCTCTCATCTCTGGAATCAACCTAGTGAACCTTCTCTGAACTGCCTCCAATGCCACTCCATCTTTCCTCAAATAAGGGGACCACAACGGTACACAATATTCCAGGTGCGGTCTTACCAATGCCCTGTATAGTTGCAACAACACTTCCTTACCTTTATACTCAATTCCTTTTGCTATAAATGGCAACATTCCATTTGCTTTCCTTATTATCTGCTGCATGCTTGTTTTCTGTGACTCATGCACGAGGACACCCAGATTCCTCTGCATTGAAGCACCCCAAAATCTCGCCCTATTTAGATGATCAGTTGCCTTCTATTTTTTTGACCAATATGCATGACCTCACACTTATCTACATTAAACTCCACCTGCCACATTTTGGCCCACTCTCTTAACCTATCTATACCCATTTGTAAGGTTCCTATTTCCTCATTGCAACTTACTGTCCCACCTATTTTTGTGTCATCTGCGAATTTGGCTATAGAACCTTCTATCCCTGTACCCAAGTCGTTAATATAGATTGTAAATAGCTGGGGCCAAGGAGCGAACCCTGTGGCATCCCACTAGTTACACCTTGTCATCCAGAAAAAGACCAATTTATCCCGACTCTGTCTCCTGTCTATCAGCCGGTCTACTATCCAAGCTAATAAATTACCCCATATCTCATAAACCCGTGCTGACTCTTATGAATAGTGCTTTGACTTTCCAAATGTCCTGATATTATGTCCTTGATTATTGATTCTAACAATTTTCCAACAACAGATGTTAAACTAACTGATGTGGATTTCCCACATTCTGCCTCCCTTTTTGAATAAGGGCATAACATTAGAATTTTACAAATCCACTGGAACCTTTCTCATGTCCACGGAATTTTGGAATATCGTAACCAAATAGATCCACGATCTCTGCTGCCACTTCTAACACGCTAGGATGTAGGCCATCAGGCCCTGGGGACTTGTCTGTCCTCAATCCCAAGAGTTTGTCGAGTACCATTTCCCTATTGATGCTGTGTGTTCCAAGTTCCACCCTTTCAATTACCTCTGAATTGCCCATTCCTATAGGAATGGTACTATTATCCTCCACCGTGAAAACTGAGGCAAAGTATTGATTTAGTGTCTTTCTCATTTTTGTGTTCCTCACTATTAACTCACCAATTTCATCTTCCAAGAGGCTAACATTCACCTGAGCGACTCTTTCCTTTTATGTACCTGTAGGAGCCCTTGCTATCCTTTTTGATATTATGTGCTAGTTTTTTTTTGTCATTTACATTAGCTTTTTTAAATTACTTTTTTTAGTATCCCTTTGTTTATGTTTGAAAGTTTCCCAATCTCCCAGCCTGCCACTGACTTTTTCAATATGATATAACTTAGTTTTTGTCTTGATAATGTCCTTGACCTCCTTTTAGCCATGGATATTTTTTTACCCCTCTTCCCATCTTTCTTCCTCACTGGGATATATTTTAGTTGTGAGGAATTAAGTATCTCCTGAAACAACTGCCACTGCTCATCAGCTGTGCTACCTTTCAACCTTCCTGTCCAGTCTATATGGGCCAAATCTGATCTCAAGCCTATGTAATTTCCTTTGTTTAATTCCAGAACACTAGTGTGGGACTCCACTTTCTCGCCCCCCCAAATTGAATCTTGAATTCTACCACACTATGGTCACTACTCCCTAGTGGATCCTTAACTATGAGGTCCTTAATTAATTCCTCCTCATTACAAAATACCAAATCGAGAGTAGCCTCCTCCCGGTTGGTTCCCCCAACATACTGTTCCAGGAAATAATCTCCAATGCATTCAATGAACTCTGCCTACAATCCTTGCCAATTTGATTTGTCCAGTCTATGTGCATATTAAAATCATCCATTATTGTTGCTGTACCTTTCTTGCAAGCCCCCGGTATTTTCTGGTTTATACTGTGCCCCACTGTGGAACTACTGGATGTGGACCTATAGATTACTCCTACCAAGGACTTTGCTATTCCTTATTTCTACCCAGGCTGATTCCACGTCTTGATCTCCAGAGCTTGTGTCATTTCACATTCCAGCACTGATCCCTTTCCACACCAGCAGGGCTGCGCCACCTTCTTTTCCTTTCACCCTATCTTTCCGAAATACTGTGTACCCTTCAATTCCCAGACCGGGTCTCCCTGTAACCACGTTTCAGTAATCCCACCAAGTCAACCTTTCGTTTTTCTTTGCGCCGTTAGCTCATTCAGTTAGTTACGAATGCTTCTTGCATTTAGATTCAAAGCTTTTAAATTTGATTTAATGCTAGATTTCCCTACTCTTCTATAATTCCTTAGTGTATAAAGACATTCACCCGTTCTGTCCCTCACATTCATTTTCTGGTAACCATCCACCACATTGCTAACCTGCACTCTGACTTCCTCCTTTAAATTGGGTTTTCTAGTTTCCCCTACAACTGAACCCCCCCCCCCCCCCCCCCCCCCACACACACACACACACCTTCCCCATTTAGTTTAAAGCCCTATCTACAGCTCTAATTAAGTGATTCGCTAGGACTCTGGTCCCAGCATGATTCAGATGAAGACCGTCCCTTCGGAATAGGTCCCCTCTTCCCCAATACTGGTGCCAATGTCCCATGAATTCAAACCCATTTCTCCCACACCAATCTTTGAGCCACGCATTTACCTCCTTAATCTTACTGATCCTGTGCCAATTAGCTTGGGGCTCAGGTCGTAATCAGAAATTATTAGCATTTTGACTCTGCTTTTCAATTTATCTCCTAGCTGTTCATATCCGCTTGGCAGAACCTCTGACCTTGTTCTACCTATGTCGTTGGTACCAACGTGGACCACGACAACTGGATCTCTAACTGAACTCTAAGTTCCTCTGCAGCCCAGATGAGATATCCTGAACCAAGCACCAGGGAGGCAACGCAACCTTCAGGATTCTCGATCCTGGTCACAGAGAACAGTGTCAATGCCCCTAACTATACTATTCCCACCTGGGGGAGAAATATGGGTTGGGGCAGGGGGGGAGATGTTTAGGTATATGCAGGTCCGAAATTTTGCCAGGAAGGAGCTTTCCGATTGCACCGGCCCCCACACTGTTGGAAGAGATATTTAAGGCGGGGGGGATTGAAGAAAGGGGTGGCGCCAGCGATTTATGGGGTTATTCTGGGAGAAGATAAGGTTATCACTGGATGGGATTAAGGCAAATTTGAAGGAAGAGTTGGGGAGGGACATTGAAGAGGGGTTGTGGTGTGAGGTGCTTTGGAGGGTGAATGCCTCAACTTTGTGCGCGAGGTTGGGGCTGATACCGTTGAAGGTAGTGTAAAGGGTGCACCTCACGAGGATGAGCCGACTTTTTGAGGGGGTGGAGGATGTTTGTGAACGCTGTGTGGGGGGGGGGGAAGCAAATCACATTCATATGTTTTGGTCCTGCCCAAAACTGGAGGGAGGACTTCAGGGTAATATCAAGGATGGTGTAGGTGAGACTCGAATCAGGTCCCCTAGAAGCTATATTCGGGGTGTCAGATCGGCCGGGATTGGTAGTAGGTACGGAGGCAGATATCTTGGCCTTCGCCTTGCTGATTGCCCAAAGGCGGATTCTGTTGGGGTGGGAGGTCGGCTTCTCCGCCCTGTGCCTCAGCGTGGCGAGGAGAAATGCTGGAGTTCTAACACTACTAGAGAAAGTAAAGTTTGAGTTGGGGGGGGGGGGGGGGGGGGGGAAGAGGGTTCTACAACTCATGGGCCTTGTTCACCATGCATTTTCACAAATTGGTTGACATCGAACATTGGGTGGTGGTTTGGAATGTATAAATTAATAATGATTCTTTTTCATTGGTGTATTGTATTCAAAATATTGGGAGCTGTTTGAGGGTGGGTGGGATGAGGGGATTGTTGGCTAGGGGATTGCCATTGTATTTGTTATTATTAATTAGTTGTTGTAAATATGATGAAAACATGAAAAAGGAGAATAAAAATATTTATTTTTAAAAAACTATACCACCCTGATTACAACTAAATTTCTTTTCTCTCCTCCCACCTCCTCTTGTACAGCTCCCTGTACCACAGTGCTGTGGTCAGTTTGGTCATCCTCCCTGCAGTCTCCATTCCCGTCCACACAAGAATCTCAAACTTGTTGGACAGGGATAAAGTGAGGCTCCTGCAACCCTACCTCCTGGATCACACTCCCTGCCTCACTCGCAGTCACACCCTCCTATCCCTGACCACTGGCCGAATTTAAAGTTAGTTATTCTAAGGGGTGTGACTGCCTCCTAGAACACAGTGTTCCCCCTCCTGGATGTGTCACAGTATCCAAAGCTCAGACTCCAGCATCCACTCTGAGCCGGAGGTTCCTCAAGTAACCAACACTTACTACAGATTATTGGGAACCATAATGAGATCCGCCAGCTCCCACATCATGCAGAAACAACACATTACCTGACTCTCCATGTCTATATTATTTAATTTGGTTTTTAAACCCTAATTATTTTATAAAATGATTCATTTGTAGCTGCACTTCGTTACTGGAAAAATATCCAAAAATGTCTCCTTACCCCAGGTTCAATTGACCATAAACTGGGTTTAAATGATGTACCATAAATGAGAACTTATAAGCCCCAGCCCCCACAATTTCATCATGGTAAAATACCTCATAAATCACAAATTGTATGTTTTAATCAGTGCATATATACAAGACTGAACTATACTCCAGAGTTTACAACAGTGGGAAGATATGTACTTGACCATCAGTTATCCAAGCCAGATGGACCTTCCAATACACATATTAAATCATTTCCTCTTACTGCATACCAGTTTCCATACTGAAACGAACTGATTAATACAGAACAGTAGCATTAAGTGTTTAGGATAATGGCATGCCAAGTGTTTTAGTGCCCTCTATAGTACAAAGAGTCTATAATCTCTCATTTGCAATGGTCAGGATGGCTTTAATCCTACACTTTCCACAAATAGTGATACGAATAAAATAATAAGCCAACCAGACACTGAGGAATTTTCAACCAATAGATCAGATAATCATATATCTGGCATGAGAAAAAGGCAAGAACGTTACAAGGCAAGCATAAAAGCTCAGGAATAAAAACAAAGAAAATGGACAATAACAAAAACACACAGAAAAGGGTGAACAATGCAAGAAACAATCTTGAATTATTTCTATAGTCTATTTACACATTTATACACCCAATATAGTGACACATATACACACTATTAATTTCTATACTATGCACACACGTATATAGTATACCAGGGGCTGGTTTAGCTCAAGGGGCTGGTTTAGCTCTCTGAGCTAAATCGCTGGCTTTTAAAGCAGGCCAGCAGCACGGTTCGATTCCCGTACCAGCCTCCCCGGACAGGCGCCGGAATGTGGCGACTAGGGGCTTTTCACAGTAACTTCATTGAAGCCTACTCGTGACAATAAGTGATTTTCATTTTTTCATTTATACACATGCTATATTTTCTGCCTTTGTTTTTTTGATGTTGGCAGAGAGTCAACAGAATATAAACACCAATTTTTTCCTAACATCAGTAAATTGAAGAAATTGCACAAAAATGAGGAAGGTAAGCTCACTATCCATTGTGAAAAAATGAACACATGAATAATGCTGTTACAGTTTCCCACAATATTCCTTAAAGTGCAAAGATTCTGCACCACAGTTATTTTCACATTAACTCTTTTCAGGAAATGTTCAGTAAGAAGTGTTACAACACCAGGTTAAAGTCCAACAGGTTTGTTTCAAACACTAGCTTTCGGAGCACTGCTCCTTCCTCAGGTGAATGAAATGTTCAAATGATGAAGCAAGAATTAGCTCAAGCAAGTCACATTTTGTGCAGTGCCTAATTGAAGCTCAGTATTGCTAGTTAGCGAACAGCTTAAGTGCTGTGCAAAATTGAAAAGTTACCAGCTCTGAACTCAGCTCCTGCTTCATCCTCTGCTTGTCACGTGAGTGAACAGACGGGTCCTTCAGATAGCGGACCGCTTGCGAAATCAACACATAGAAACAGTTTTCCATCGTGAACATCAGGAGGGACCTACAAGCGCAGGAAGAAATGCAATTTAATTAGGCTACCTTAAATTTCATGAAATTTTGCCACTGCTCACGGCAAGGTAGAGAACTTTATAAATTTATAAACAGTGCAATTAGAAATATTGAAGTGAGTAGACTTTGTTCCTAAGGAATTTAAACTGACCCCTAAAAGTATTGAGATGTATAAAGAATAAAACTTGCATCTATATATGCTAATTAAGCACTTTTATTGTTTAGTCGCTGACGTAATAACAGACAATTTACAACAACATGGAGCAGCTAATCAGTTTCTGAATGAAGTCGGTTGAAGGGTAAGTGATGGCCAACGTAGGGAGAACTCCTCTGCTCTTGTTCAGATGGTACTAAAAATCTTTTACCTGAGAAGCAGTATAATGACTCATTCAAATGTCACTATTGCAGACTTTGAGACAATGCAACACTCACTTGGTGCAACATTGAAGCATCAGCCGAGATGACAGGCTTTAACCTCTTAGAGTGGGGCTTCAACCCACAATCTTCCGACTCACAGGCAAAGTTCAATCACTAAGCCAAGGCTTACACTATCATAAACATAGGTTTCTGACACAGTTTGGACAGTGGCCTGATTTTTTTCAATAAATATTAATTAAAAACCCTGCAAGTACAAGGTATTGCCAGTTTCAGTAAATTACTGATATTTAAATTTTGAGTAAATATAAACCTTGTAGAAAACCAAAGAACAGCTGGTATGGATTAAATTACCCTCCCCGATCTTAAAACCTTGGCTCTTACACAACTATTTTAAGCTATACCACACGTGTGGTCTGGGAACTGCAAAGATTTTTTTAAACAACCCTCCAAGACTCACATCTTGGAAACAAATCCATTTAATGATTATATTTTACTCATGGTAAGTTTGATCAGTAAGGAAACAGAATAAAAGTCTCTCCAGTTGTGACATGGAATACAATGAACTCAGAACTTGGTCAAGTCAATTACAGATTATACAGTGGGCCTCATGTACTAAAACATTTATCATCTCTAATTCCCAGCCACAACAGACATCTTGCATATTGAGGCATTTTAGGTATTTGTTTCCCTTGGGTGTGGAACGTGCTGATATTTCCCCCCTCTCTTGTTCTTACAATGGCATGTTTATAAAAATGAACCAGCATACTCCCTCAGAACAAAAGACAGACCCCATACCAGAAGGCAGGATACTGTAAAGAGGCATGTAAACGCCTGGGAATGGGCCTTAACCACTGAATCTATGCCAAATAGAATCAGTCGATACCACATTGTTTATTATAGTTCATGACACATAAAATTGGAACAATGTACAGATTAGTATCCCTTGTGACATGTTAACACAAAAAGATAAGCTTTAATTGGTTTTAAATAAAAAGGAGACATCTAAACAATCTAAAATAGTTCACACTTATGTAAATAAATTAGTGAGTATTAGCAACCCAGAAGTGAAGAGCTCAAGTCCTAAAGTGCAAGATGTGAAATTAAATTCAGTAAATCAAACGAACCATATTTTGCACCGGAATGGATGATCATGAATGCTGGATTGCTTTAAAAAAGAAAAATCAAACTAACTCACAAATGTTCTTTAGGGAAGGGAAGGGAAGCTGGCATCGCTACTCAGTCCTACTGTAATCCACACTATATAGTCAACGTTTAGTGCTATCTGAAGTGGCCTAGCAAGACTGTTGTGAATTTCCTTTGAAAGCCCAGGAACAAATATAAAGCATTTGTTCTAAAAGATTCAGACTAATATTTTACAAAATATACAACAATCTATCTCTACATCAGAGCATGGCCAAATCACAATAACAAATCCATGAAATTAAAATGAAAAAATGTGCCCAGAGCCGGAAGGTTTAGATTTTCTTCTATAGTGCTTGATGACAAAAACTTGCTGCAACTTGTGTTTATCATAGATTTGGGCATTAAGTGTATCAAGCTATTTGGTGCCGCAGGTGAAATCTGTGCAAGCTAGTTCCTCATACAAGGGAGGAAGATATATACATACCGCTGGATACATCCAATATTTTCTTTCTTGGTGTCATTGGCAAATTTAGCTACCATATATTCAGTTCCTTCATCCAAGTCATTGATATAGATAGTAAATCTTTGAGGACACAGCACTGATACCTGTGGCACTCCACTAGTTACAGCTTACCAATTTGAAAAAGACCAATTAACCCCTGCGCTCCGCTCCCTGTTAGCTAAACAATCCTTTAGCCATGCCAATATGTGACCTCCACTGGTTTTACTCCGCTGTATGGTTTTACTGTAGAAGTGATCAAAAATGTAGAGATAATTGATCAAATCTCCTGGTAAAGGAGCCTCTAGGTGACAGCGATTGAAGCGTGATAGAATTTCATATTCAGTTTGAAAGGGAGGAGGGTGAGTCCATGACTAACGTTTTAAACCTAAATAAAGGCAACTATGAGAATATGAAGCAGAGGTCACCAAGGTGAACTGGGAAACTAGATTAAAATGTAAGCGACAGACTTTTAAGGAGATATTTAACAACGCTCAGAAAAGATTTATCCTAGTGAGAAAGAAAGGCTCTTTGAGAAGGATGCACCATCAGTGGCTAAATTGAAAGTTAAGGATAATCTTAAGTTGAATGAAACACTACAAATATTATCATTGGTAGGGCAGAGGATTTGACATTTTAAGAACCAGCAAAAAGTTACTAAAAAGTTTACAAGCAGAAAGCACACTTATTAGAGAACGCTAGCTGGTAATATAAAATTGATAGTAAAAGTTCCTAAAAGTATTTGAATAGGAAAAGAGTAACCAAGTTTGTGTTGTCCTATGGACAAAGACTGGGGTATTCAAAGAAAACAAAGAAATAGGCAGAGGCGGTAAATGGGTATTTTGTATCTGTCTTCACGATAGGTGACTTGGGAAACTTCTCAAAGATTTTTGATGGTCACGAGCTGATAGTGGGAGATGAAATGAATAAATCAGCATCATCAGAGAATGGATGCTAGGAGAACTATTTGACATAAAAGCTGGCAAGTCTCCAGAACCAGATGACTTGCATCCTTGGGATTTAAAAGTGGTGAGACAATTAGCAGGTGCATTGGTTATAATCTTCCATAATTCCTTGGATTTCGGAAGGGCTCCAGCAGATTGAAAAATAGAGAATGTAACACCTTTATTCAAGAAAGTAGGAGAAAGCAGGAAACTATAGGCCAGTTAGTAGCCTCACATCTGTCATACAGAAAGTGCTAGAATCCATTATTAATGATACTTAAATAATCACGATTTGATCAGGCACGGCCAATATGGTTTTGTGAAATGGAAATGGGTGTTTAATCTGTTAAGAGTTTTTTTGACAAAGTAACATTCAAGGTGGACCTGGTAGATGCGGTGCACTTGGATTTCCAAAAGATATTTATGGGTGGCATGGTGGCACAGTGGTTAGCACTGCTGCCTCACAGCACCAGGGACACTGGTTCAATTCGGATCTTGGGTGACTGTGTGGGGTTTGCACGTTCCCTCAGTGTCTGCGTGGATTTCCTCTGGGATCTTCAGTTTCCCTTCCACAGTCCAAAGATATGCAGGTTCGGTGGACTGGCCATGTTAAATTGCCCCTCAGTGTCCAGAGGTGTGTAGGTTAGATTACAGGGTTGTGGGGATTGGGGATGGGAAGTGGGCACAGGTAAAGTGCTCTTTTGGAGGGTCAATGCAGTCTCGATGGGCTGAATAGCCTCCTTCTGTACTGTAGGGATTCGATGATATACGGTACCAGATCAAAGGTTACTTCACAAAATAAAAGCACGTGGTGTAGGAGGTCACATATTGGCATGGCTAAAGGATTGGTTAGCTAACAGGGAGCGGAGCGCAGGGGTTAATTGGTCTTTTTCAAATTGGTAAGCTGTAACTAGTAGAGTGCCACAGGTATCAGTGCTGTGTCCTCAAAGATTTACTATCTATATCAATGACTTGGATGAAGGAACTGAATATATGGTAGCTAAATTTGCCAATGACACCAAGAAAGAAAATATTGTCATGAGGAGTAAGAGAGATTGCAACGTGATTTGGACAGGTTAAGATTTGGCAGAGGGAATATAACGTAGGTAAATGCAAACTTGTTCACTTTGGCAGGAAAAGTAGAAAAGCAGTACACTACCTAACTGGAGAAAGATTCCAGAATTGTGTACAGATGGATCTAGATGTCCTGGTCAATTAGTCACAAAGTTAGTATGCAGGTGCAGATTAGGAAAGCAAAGGAATGTTGGCACATTGCAGGAGGAATGGAATATAAACATAGGGAGGTTTTACTACATCTGGAGTATTGTGTGCAATTTTGGTCTCCTTATTTAAAAAAAAAGATATAATTGCTTTAGAAGCAGTTCCGAGAAGATTCACTGGACGCATTCCTGGGATGAAGGGTTTGTCTTATGAAGAAAGTTCGGCCTATACCCATTAGAGATAGAAGAATGGAGGCGATCTTATTGAAACATAAAAGATCCTATGGGGGCTTGACAGAGTGGATAGCCAGAGGTAGTTTCCACTTTTTGGACAGACTAAAACTAGGGAAAATAGTTTAAAAATAAGAGATCTCCCTTTTGAAACAGAGATGAGGAGAAACATTTTCTCTAGAGGGTCCCTGGTGAGACTGGGTCTTCGAATTTATTCAAGACAAGAGTTAAGACAGATTTTTGTTAGGCAAGAGAGTCAAGGGTTTTGGGGGAGCAGACAGGAAAGTGAAGCTTGATGAGCCATGATCTCATTGAATGTTGGAGCAAGCCCGAAGGACCAAATGGCATATTCCTGATTCTTTTCTACTTCTTGATCGTCAACTCTTTCCCTTTTAGCAACTCATAACCAGGGCTTTGCTGGAGAATAAGCATCCAGTCAGAAACGACTTCAATACGCAAGATCTGCAGCAAGCATCCCAAAGGGAATACACATTAAGGCATCACAAAGGGAATGTACACTAAGACAGATGTAATCAAGGCTTGGCCTATGCATGGGAGTCTGATGTACACACTGCCGCTTCAGATACTCCTACAGTGGCAAATCCAATACAACGTTTGGTTTAGTTTGCCCATAATAGCCTTAATTTTTTTTTATTTGTTCAAGGGACGTGGACGTCACTGGCTGGGTCACCATGTATTGCCCATCCCTAATTGTGCTTGAGAGGGCAGTCAACCACATTGCTGTGGGTCTGGAGTCACATGTAGGCCAGACCATGTAAGGACTGTGGATCACATTTCCTTCCCGAAAGGACATTAATGAACCAGATGGGTTTTTACAACAATCGACAATGGTTT
The DNA here is from genome assembly GCF_902713615.1 of Scyliorhinus canicula. NCBI lineage: Eukaryota > Metazoa > Chordata > Chondrichthyes > Carcharhiniformes > Scyliorhinidae > Scyliorhinus > Scyliorhinus canicula. The sequence goes on from NC_052166.1 coordinate 56,963,796, forward strand.
CATGGTCATTATTAGACTTTTGAGCCAGATTTTTTTTTATTGAATTCAAATTTCACCATCTGCAGTGGCGGGATTTGAACACGGGTCCCCAGAAGATTACCCTGGGTTTCTGGTTTACTAGTCCAGTAACAATACCACAATGCCACCACCTCCCCCTGTGATAGTCTATCAGTCTAAGGAAACGTCACTCAATACTGGTGAGATACCGCAGCTGGCAATTAATTGTTTTATGAGATTTTGCTTCTTGATGCTAAAATCTAAGAGCAATTTCTTTAAACTCACTTTAATGATTTTGCTTCTTCAGTTGAAGTTAGTGGTCCCACGTTCAACGACACAGGTTCCTTTTTCTTATCAATCTAGAAAGATGTAAAACATCCAAATAAAGAAAAAGACACATAAATAATACACGCATGTTATATTGCCGTTCTAGAAACAATGGCGATGTCAGTGTGTAAACATTCTTTATTTGTACTCTAAGTCTACGTATATAGATTATTGTTTTCTTTTCCCCCTCCTTCCTTGAGCTCCACTTATGGTGGTGCATTCTGGTACCTCACTCAGTTGGCCGCTCTTAACAAACCAGTCTGAACAGGCTATTCAAAAATGGGCCTGAACAACAGAGCAGATTCTGAACTAACGCGCGAGCCACAGAAACCTGCCAGAAGAAGCCGCTTGATAATCATTAGAAGCAGCAACTTGTAAATTGGAGGGGGATCCGAAGGGGAGGCAGAGAGCACAGAGTCTCACTCTATGCAGATGATCTGCTCCTCTACATCTCGGATCCACAAAGCAGCATGGACGGAATCATTGCGCTCCTGAAAGAGTTTGGAGCCTTCTCGGGCTACAAACTCAACATGAGCAAAAGTGAGATCTTCCCAGTACACCCGCAAGGGGGGGGGGGGGGGGGCAGCACTAAAGGGGCTGCCGTTCAAACAAGCCCGACACAAATTTCGCTACCTGGGGATCCAAATAGCCCATGACTGGAAAGTGATCCACAAATGGAACCTCACCAGCCTGACGGAGGAAGTAAAAAAGGACCTGCAAAGATGGAATACACTCCCACTCTCCCTCGCGGGGAGAGTCCAGATGATCAAAATGAACGTACTGCCCAGGTTCCTCTTCCTGTTTAGATCCATTCCGATCTACATCCCCAAGACCTTTTTCAAAGTGCTGGACAAACTTATCATGGCGTTCGTATGGGGGGAGGTAAAAATGCTAGGATCCCAAAGAAGGTCCTACAAAAAACAAAATCCAGGGGGGAGCTAGCCCGCCCGAATCTACAATTCTACCACTGGGCGGCAACAGCCGAGCGAGTAAGGGGATGGATCCAGGAGCCAGAAGCCGAGTGGGTGCGTGCGGAGGAGGCCTCCTGCATGGGGACCTCCCTCCGGGCCCTCGCCACGGCAGCACTCCCATCCCCACCCAAAAAACACTCCAGCAGCCCAGTGGTGACAGCCACCCTCCAATCCTGGAACCAACTGCGGCAGCAATTTGGCCTGACCAAAATGTCGGACAAGGCTCCCATCTGCAACAACCATAGCTTCACACCAGCACTGACTGACGCCACCTTCAAAAGGTGGAGGCAGGACGGGGGGGACACTGACAGTCAGGGACCTATACACGGACGACAGGATCGCAACACTGGACAAACTGACAGAGAAATTTCGGCTAGCTGGGGGGAACGAGCTACGGTACCTGCAGCTCAAAAACTTCCTACGAAAAGAGACAAGAACATACCCACAACCGCCACGACAGACACTACTGGAAGACCTACTGGACGCAAGTATCCTAGAGAAAGGGAACTGTAGCGACATGTATGACTGACTGGTAGAAAGGGACGACACCATACTGGACGCAACAAGAATGAAATGGGAGGACGACCTGGGGATGGAGATAGGGTGGGGACTCTGGAGCGAAGCACTGCATAGGGTCAACTCTACCTCCACGTGCGCAAGGCTCAGCCTGACGCAACTAAAAGTGGTACATAGAGCCCACTTAACAAGAAACCGTATGAGTAGGTTCTTCCCGGAGGTGGAGGACAGATGTGAACGGTGCCAAAGAGGCCCGGCCAACCACGCCCACATGTTCTGGTCTTGCCCCAGACTTGTGGAATACTGGACAGCCTTCTTCGAGGCTATGTCCAAAGTGGTGGGGGTGAGGGTGGAGCCATGCCCGATAGTGGCGTAGTGGCGGTCTTCGGGGTCTCAGACCAGCCAGATTTAATCCTGGGGAGGGCGGACGCCCTTGCCTTTGCCTCCCTGATCGCCCACCGTAGAATCCTGTTTGGCTGGCGGTCAGCAGCACCGCCCAGAGCTGCAGACTGGCTGTCCGACCTCTCGGAATCTCTCCAAATGGAGAAAATCAAATTCGCCATCCGAGGGGCAGACGACGGCTTCCACAGAACGTGGGAGCCATTCATGCAATTGTTCCGGGACCTATTTGTGGCCAACGTACAAGAGGAAGAATAGTCGGGGGGCCAAGAATCAGGGGAAAATGGACGGGAATCGGGGGAAGGTAGCCGGGGGGGGCTACGGGTTCATTATGGGGGTTTGATGGCTAGCTAAGGCCCAAAACCAAACTATAAATAAATGCCTATAAACATGTGTCTCGGCCATATTGGGGAATATAAAATATGTATGCCGGCTAAAGGGGGCGGCCACAGTTGTTATTACGAAGATGCTTACCTGTAAATATACATGTTAATTTTTGCGTGTTTTTTTTTCTCTCTCTCTAATAATTTGTAATTTGTTGGATATAAAATATGAAAACTCAATAAAAAACATTCATTAAAAAAAAAGCAGCAACTTGCCTTAGATCCTCCCCCATTTTGGGGGCTTTCACTACAAGTGAAGCACTTAATATTTTGACCGTTTAAAGAATCTACAGCAAAAAATGAAGCACCCATGTATCAGAACTATCTATTAGGTCTTTTGTGCATAAATCAAAGAAATTAATTGTTGCCATGGGTAATTTCAATATAACGAAAATATGTTAGAGAATGTTTAAAAAACTGAGCTTTGCCTGAAACTCATTTTTTTTGGTGATTATTCTTGTTTTAGCACAAAGGATAACATGATTTACGTATCTGGTGATCTACCAGTTGTCCTTCAAACGTGGAAGAAATTTTTAATAATGTACAAGAAAATCTCCATTATCCATCAAACTCTGGGAACAGGAAGTGCAGTTAATTAAATATGCAAGTGAACTAAACTGTAAGAGCTCTGCTTTTTCATCTGATCAGAAAGCTCCAGGTTCATCATGCGCTTGTTGTGGCCTTGCAAGAGAGATGCAGCAGTGAGCAGAACCGAGGGAACATGGTGCTCGAGTGAAACCCTGAGACCAGAGCGAGGGGCAGGCCACCAATTATCAACTACCAGCGAGTTTAACAAATCAAATCAGATCCCACCCCAGAATTCTAGTTAATAAAGGATTTCGGATGATAAAGTACCATTTAACAGAGATTTCACTGTACGCTGAAGGATGGTTTGTGATCAGTGGGACGTATTATCACCCACAGGTACAGTCAAATATCACAGGTGCCATTACAATATCAAACTCAATCTTGTAAATTGAAACATTTTCCACAGCTTTGTTTACAGTGAAAAACAGTATATACCCTTTTTCTTAAAAGAACAGAAACAGTGTACTACATTAACACAAAGTCTTTCTGGTAATTTGGAGCCATCGTTGATTTCTAATTGTTATGTAATTTTTCTGAGACAGATTCTGACGTCAATTAGATGTTATTTCATTCGGGTGGGAAATGTTCGGGATTGGCAAACTTTCTGTAATCCCCAGCACAAAATGCTTTACCTCCTTTTAACTGATTGTCTGGAAATTTCCGCACATGACACCACATTTGAAAACATACATACGGAATGGACATTTTACTCCACAAGCAAGGAGCACTCAAACAAAACTAATGACCATGAATGAACTGACAGTGCATTCTCTTTACATCAAAAGGCGGAAAAACCTAAAACAGCTGAACAACTAAGCTCACTCTGGGGATTTCCTGACCGCTCAAATCAGTGAATGCACCATCTGGTAGAGTGCCATGTCATTCAGACCAGGAACGTGGTGCATTTGATCCCAAAGCTGTGCTGAGGTACCAGATCTCGACAGGAAAGCGAAGTTGGCGTTACAATTGAGCTCAGTGTCTCCAGTAAACCTTACTGAAAATAGGAATGTTTAGTAAGGATATCTGGTAGGCCCATCAGTCAAACAGTCTACTAACGATCACAGTCAAGACTCACACAAGAAAAATAACAATCAGGAAAATAGCCAGTAGTTGTGAATTTGTACTCCAGCAAATGTCACTGATTTGATAATGCAGAAAATTAGATATGGTGCAGGCAATGTGGATATATTACTTCAAGAAAACAGCTGGAATTCTGTAATGATAATGTGGCAAAATAAAGAATTTACTAACCCTAAAAAACAGAAAGGCTGTGATCTAAATGATTACTGATTCACACATGTGTCAGCGTATTTCCATATTACCATGCCTGCTCAGCCTCTCACCTCTCCCTGCATATTCAAGACAACATTCACAGTAGCTAGTAGAGTACCAAATGATGGAGCAACATCAGAATCAAATGCTGGAGTAGTAAAGCTCAGGACAAAGAGCATATCGTATTCAGCCAGATCCAGAGACTGTGGAAATAAAATATACACATTCAGAACAATGGAAAGGAGGGGTGGGGTACCCATTAACATCTCTCTGTACATTTATTAAGGCAAATGGGGCCCATTCACACAGTAGCTGAGATTCCAGGAATATGAATTTTGTTAACCCATAAAATGCCCATCAGATATACTCTATCTAATAGGTGAGCCAGCGCGATTAAGTGAATTCAAATCATAATACACAATGGACATTCACACAAGGCCTTCCTCCAACCATAAAACCTGCATTTCCGAGCCAGGCTTTAGGGAAAAGGGAAATATGGATTCCAGTCTTTCCATGCAGCTCAAATGTTTGTTCTATTAGGTCAAACAAGCAACAAAAATCACGTATGGGGTGCAATTATGAAAGGGGATTGACAAAAATATGTTGCTTTGAAGAACCAATAATATCTTTCATGATAAAGAATTCTTATTTTAAATTGCTGAGTCTCAGCAAACAACTATATTAAACCATCATGAAGAATGGGCCCCAATTCAGCATATCCACAAGGTTACGGAGTTTGGCTCAATTGGGATGGAGCACAGTATGTGATTTAACTGGAATAGTACTCGCCATGTCAAATTAAACACGTTCACATCTTCGATTTTGTGATGCATGCATGCAACAGGAGGGTGAACATCATGGAATACAAGGAGTGCGGCCATCATTAGGGAAAGGTATTACTGCATTAACATCTCCAAGCCTGCGAAGCAAGGGTTTCAAAATGCTCGCCTGGTTGGTAGAAAAAGCTTTCAGTTTTGCGGTATACACTGGGAATCTAACAATCAACATTCATACTTACCATCAGCCACTCTGTGTTTGTTTGGGACTAAGAATACATGAGCAATAATTATTTACCTGGTCCAGCAGTATCTGGGAGAGATCAGGGGTAAAGTGTCGAACAGCTGCCAAAGTCTTACTCAGAATCCGGAGCAGACTGGACTGGACTTTTAGCAGTGCGCGCTGCTCCATCTCCTCTTTCTCGGTGTTTTGCTGTTTTGTTGGAGTCTGAGTGGGCTTTGGTTGCCGCGGAAGAATTGTAGACGGAATAGTTTCACCATTCTTCACCTGAAGAACACAATCACATTTAATGAAATCATTGTAGATTTTCTCCTCCCGGATTCGCCACAGTTGTATATATAGCAAGGAATAGAAGTATCCAGAGTTGATTTTTTATAACCAGTTGCCAACAGACTTCATTCAATCTGCAAGTGACTGCTGCAGGAGAGAATTTCAATTCCGTCTTTTTATAAAACAACAGAAAAGACAGAGTACCTGGTAAAACAGTTTTGAAAGCAGGCAGCTAAAAAGTAACAATGTGGAGGTAATCAAAACAGTAAACAGGGCAGAGGCAGTAAATGTAAAAGATCACTTCAAACAAAACTCTATGCATTTTCACACTTTCAAAATGCTATTCACCAGCAATAAAAATGGCTGCAGTCCATTGTATAAAGCAGCCCATCTTTCACTTACCTTATAGGCCACTATAATGCAGGTCCTCATCAGGATAAGACAGCCAGTTTTAGTAAACAAATATTGATCAAATGCTCACCTTGTAAAAGCTGGGAGAAATTCTCATCCCGATGAGTGATCCTGCATGACCTTATTTTCTTGATTAACAATTGCCTGAATTCACTTTTACACAATTGTCAGCCTTTTGTGACGGCAACTCTACTTGTGAGTGACTTGATTGAAACATATGCTGCAGGCACAACATTTATCCCTCCTTCTCGACTTAATATCTCCAGATACAGGGACCAATCAAAGGACTTGTTTTTCTATTTTGTTTTTAAACCATTGAGAAAAGTATGAGAAGATTGCCAGCAGAATAGCTATGTCATTTCATTCATAAAACTCATAGCTCATCATTCAAGGGCTTGTACCCATCGGAGTTCAGATGAAAGCCGACCTTTTTGAGACATACAGGATTCTCAGGGGTTTGACAGGGTAGATGCTGAGAGGCTGTTCCCCCTGTGGAAGCGTCTAGGACCAGAGGGCATAATCTCAAAGACCGAGATGAGGAGGAATTTATTTTCTCAGAGGGCAGTGAATCAGTAGAATTCTTTACCGCAGAAAGGGCTGTAGAAGCTGGGTCGGTTAAGTATGTTCAAGGCTGAGACAGGCTGATTTTCAATCAGTAAGGGAATCAAGGTATATGGTGGGGAAAGTGGAGTTGAGGATTATATTAAATTAGTCACGATCCCATTGAATGGATGGGCCGAATGGCCTACTTCTGCTCCGACACACAGCCATGGGCAGCACGGTAGTACAGTGGTTAGCACTGTTGCCTCACTGCGCCAGGGTCCATGTTCGATTCCCGGCTTGGGTCGCAGTCTGTGAGGACTCTGCACGTTCTCCCCGTGTCTGCGTGGGTTTCCTCCGGGTGCTCCAGTTTCCTCCCATAAGTTCCAAAACACGTGCTTTTAGGTGAATTGGACATTCTGAATTCTCCTTCCGTGTACCCGAACAGGCGCCAGAGTGTGGCAACTAGGGGCTTTTCACAGTAACATTCACTGCAGTGTTAATGTAAGCCTATTTGTGACACTAATAAAGATTATTATTACTCGAATGGCACAAATCATCAGGTAGAATCATATGATAAGCTGAGGGATTTGCTTTTTTCTTTTAATTGCGCTCATCTTGAATACCATTAACCACATACTTTTTGAAAAGTGTGCTTTAAAAATTTGATACTTCACAAAATGATAGCCAAAATGCAATTAAAAGACACTATGTACTGACCTGCAGGTAGTGCTGAAGCACTTTGGGGCTGTGAAGCAGAAAAGTACATGTCTGGCAAAGGTAACAGAGGTTCACCTGAAATACACAAAACAAGGGTTAGCTACAACAATAAAGAATACTTTATGCACAAATCCCATTGGTCCTAGACTAGGGAAGAGGATTTTTAAAAGGCCAGGATACTTGTCCCTGATTACATATGATTAATCAGTGCAACTGAAATAATACAATGAGAGGATTTCAGTTTCAACTATTTGAGTGGAGGGTTCGATTACTCAAGTTCAAGATTACACCTTGTCTGAGCAAAGGTTTACCTGCACATCCCCAAGGAGTTGGGGTAGGTGAAAACGCCACTCTTTGATGAAGTTGGAGAGTTGAAGAATGAACCCAACCGTGTGATCCACCTCATCCAGGCAAGCCAGGCTCTGCACCTTCCGAACTGCATCCAAGCACTATGGAAGAAGGAGCAAAGATAATGTCAGATATGGTGATACACCTAAAAAAAACTCAATGCGGTGTTAAACAAATCCATCTCTTCATCATTTAAAACTGACCTAAAGCCATCAAAAAAAATAAAATCCAATGTTTTGCTCCGGACGAGAATGTTAAACAACTGGACTTTTCAAAGATATAATTCAAGCCAGCTCAGTATTAACAGCAGAAAGTGGTGAGCGGTGAGTTGTTTTGTTCAGATCATGGTATTCTTCTGCAGAGTGCACCATCTAGTGGCCTGGAAGACATTTACTATAGGTCTCATCTTAACTTTGGCAAATGGATAATAAGAAAAGCCAAGTAAGAACACCACAGTTGGCTCTGCTGCACAGGCGCGAAGTAAAACATGTTGGAACCTAATAGTTGGAGGGGATTCAATTGTCTTGTCAGAGGCATAGATAGGTGTTTCTCTGGTTGCAAATGAGACTCCTTAGCGGTATGTTGCCACCCTGGTGTTAGGGTCAAGAATGTCTCAGAGCAGGCAGCATGGTGGCACAGTGGTTAGCACTGCTGCCTCATGGCCCCGAGTTCAATCCCGGACCCAGGTCACTGTCCGTGCAGAGTTTGCACATTTTCCCCATGTCTGCATGGGTCTCACCCCCACAACCCAAGGATGTGCAGGGTGGGTGGATTGGCCACACTAACTTGCCCCTTAATTGGAAAAAATAATAATTGGGTACTCAAAATTTATATAAATTTTTTTTTAAAAAGAATATCTCGGGCAATTACAGGACATTCTTAAGAGGGAATGGGGGGGGGGGGGGGGGGGGGAAGGTGAAACACCAGTGTTTGTGGTACACATTGGTACAGAAAGGTCCTAAAAACAGAATATAGGGAGTTAGGAAGTCGACAGGTACCACATGCTAGTAAGAGCAGAAATAGCAGGATATATTGGGTTAATACGTGGATGAAGAGATGGTGTGAGGGGGGGTTTCAGATTCCTGAGAAATTGGGACTGTTCTGCGGGAGGAGCAGTACAAGCTGGGCGGGTTGCACAGGATTATGAAGACATGGCTGAGGGTGATCAGGGATAGAAATTGAACATTCAGGGGTATTCAGTATTTAGGAAAGGCAGACAAAAAGGAAACGGCGGTGGAGTTGCATTGTTGGCTAAAGAGGAAATTAACGCAAAAGGAAAAATATTAGCTCCGACGATGTGGAATATATATGGGTCAAGCTGAGAAACACCAAGAGGCAAAAAAAAGTTAGTGGGGGTTGTAAACAGACCCCTAAACTGTAGTGTTGATGATGGGAATGGCATTAAACAGGAAGTTAGAGAAACATGTGATAAAGGAACATCTGTAATTATGGATGACTTTAATCTATATTTTGGCTGGGCAACTCACATTAGTCACAATGCCGTAGAGGAGGAATTCCTGGAGTGTAAACAGGATGGTTTTTTTGGACCAATACGGTGAGGAACCAACTAGAGAACAGGCCATCCTAGACTGGGTACTATGTAATGACAATGGAATAATTGGCAATCCAGCTGTGTGAGACCCCTTGGGGATGAGCGACCATAATACATTTTTCATCAAGACAGAGAGTGACGTAGTTGATTGTGAGATTGAGATCCTGAATTTTAATAAAGGAAACTCTCAAGGGTATACGGCATAATGAAATGAAATGAAAATCGCTTATTGTCACGAATAGGCTTCAATGAAGTTACTGTGAAAAGCCCCTAGATGCCACATTCCGACGCCTGTTCGGGGAGGCTGTTATGGGAATCGAACCGTGCTGCTGGCCTGTTTGGTCTGCTTTCAAAGCCAGCGATTTAGCCCTGTGCTAATCCAGCTATGATGGATTGGGGAATATTACTTAAAGGGATGACAGTAGATAGGCAATGGCAAACATTCAAACAGCGCATGGGTGAACTGGAACAATTGTTTATTCCCGTCTGGTACAAAAGTAAATCCTGAAAGGTGGCCAAACCATGGCTTACAATGGAAATTAGAGCGAGTATTAGATCCAATACACATTGGCCAGGAATAATAATAAACCTGAAGATTGGGAGCAGTTTAGAATTCAGCAAAGGAGGACTAATGGATTGATTAAGAAGGAGAAAATAGAGTAAGAGAATAAGCTTGCGGGGAAAATAAAATATTACCTCAAAAGTTTCTATAGACATGTGAAGAGAAAAAGATTAGTGAAGACTTACAGTCAGATACAGGGGAATTTATAATGGGGAACAAAGAAATGGCTGACCAACTAAATACATACTTTGGTTTTGGTTTCACAAAGGGAGACACAAATAACACACCAGAAATGTTGGGGAACATAGGGTTTAGTGAGAGGGTGGAACTGAAGGGAATCTTAATTGAGAAATGGTGCTGGGGAAATTGATGGTAGTACTGATGGTCGATAAATCCCATGGGTAGTGGGGAAAATTTTAGAGTCCACTATAAAAGATTTAATGGCAGAGCACTTGCAAAACATGGTAGAATTGGACAGAGTCAGCATGGATCTACCAAAGAGAAATCATTCTTGACAAATCTACTGGAATTCATAGAGGATGTCATTAATAGAGTTCATCGGGGGGGGGGGGGGGGGGGGGGGGGGGGAGGCAGTGAATATGGCTTATTTGAACTTTCGACAAAGTCCCACATAAGAGATTAGTGTGTAAAATTAAAGCGCATGGGATTGGGGTTAGTGTAATGAGGTGGATAGAAAACTGTTTGGCAGACGGAAAACAAAGAGTCTTTTCCGAATGGCAGGCAAGATTAGTAGGGTACCGCAAGGATCAGTAATGGGACCCCAGCTATTCACAATATATATTAATGATTTAGAAGAGGGAACTAAATGTAATATATATCCAGATTTGCAGATAACACAAAGCTGGTTGGGAGGTTAAGATGTGAGGGGATGCAGAAATACTTCAGTGTGATTTGGACAAGCTGAGTGAGTGGGCAAATGCAGGATAAATGTGAGGTTATCCACTTTGGTAGCACAAACAGAAAGGCAGATTATCTGAATGGCTATGAATTAAGAGGGGAATGTGCAACAAGACCTGGGTGTCCTCATACACCAGTCGCTGAAGGTAACCATGCAGGTGCAGTAGACAATAAAGGCGGCAAATGGTATTTTGGCCTTCAAAGTGAGAGGATTTGAGTATAGGAGCAGGGATATATTGCTGCAAATACACAGGGCCTTGGTGAGGCCACACCTGGAATCTTGTGTGCAGTTTTTGTCTCCTTATCCAAGGAAGGATGTTCTTGCTTTAGACAGCGTGCAGAGAAGGTTTACCACACTAATTCACGGGATGGCAGGACTGATGTACGAGGAGAGATTCAGTCGATTAGGATTATATTCGCTGGAGTTCAGAAGTGGGGTTGGGAGAGAATCTCTTAGAAGCCTGTAAAATTCTAACAGTACTAGACAGGGTAGATGCAGTAAGGAAGTTCCTGATGGTGGAGGTAACCAGAACCAGGGATCATAGTCTAGGATACGAGGTAAGCCTTTTAGGACTGAGAGGAGGACAAATTTCTTCACTCAGAGGATGGTAAAGCCTGTGAAATGCACCAGCACAGGAAGCAGTTAAGGGCAAAACATTGTGTGTTTTCAAGAAGGATGAAAGGATCAAAGGATATAGAGGGGAAAGAGGGAACAGACTACAGAGTTGGATGATCAGCCATGATCATATTGATCAAAGAGCCAAATTCATGCTCCATTTTTTTGTTTCTATATAGGAAAAGGAACAATACAGCCCTTCAAACCATTCAACAAGCTGAAGTTCAGCATCAACTTCATTTCCCCACTCTATTGATTCCATTTAGTGCCTAAAAATATATCAATCTGTCTCTAAAATATTGAAATTTTCAGTGCCCACAACTACCTGAATGACGAAATGTCTTCTCACCCCCTCATTCATATGGCCAACTTTTAATTCTGGGACCATGGTCCCCACTAGACTTCACTCAGGGAAAGCAGCCTCTCAGCATCTACCCTGTCAAGACTTCATATGTTTGAATGAGACCTCTTTCTTTTAAACTACAGAGAATAAAGGCCAATAATACTCAATATCTCTTCACCTCCAATCCAGTAATCAATCTAATGAGCCTATGTTGCACTACCTCTCGGTATATCCATTCTTATTTGAACAGTAAACAATTAAGGATGGACAGATCAGTAGTTAAAATGCCAGAGCACCGTTTAACAGTTTGTTTGATTTAGTTTCCTTGGTCATTTGATTTGCACCAACAGTGGCCTCAACAAGGCCTCCTGAATGAATCAGCAAAACGTTTCACCAACAATGTGCTTCAGACATTTAGTTTAAGCATTTGTGGGTCTCCAGTGAATAGGCTGCTGCGATAACTACCCCCATGAAATGTTGGTAAAAATTATGCTAAACAGTGCTGTAAAAACAAATGCAAAACTATTTGTAGAAAGATGATAAGAAAATAATCTTTAGCTTCAAATAAATTCCACAAGTTTAGTTTAAAAAGCATTTAAAAAAATCATTGCCCCCACCTGCAGTATCCGCTCCTGATGGACCCCAACAAAGTCTAAGGCTTCTGAAAGGAAGTTATAGCGCAGTGATTTCAAAAGTCTTTCCATCAGTGACATGGTGAGTCGATAAACACCTGGCCAGGAGGGGGCATCCAGAGACTTGCGTGAAGATCCCAAAGTCTGAATTATAGAAAAGATAAATAGAGAGAGACATTAACCTGGGGGCCAGTTTAGCTCACTTGGCTAGACAGCTGGTACGTCATGCAGAGCAAGGCCAGTAGCGCGGGTTCAATTCCCGTACCGGCTGAGGGTATTCATGACCTTGCCCCTCGCCTGAGGTGATCCACAGGTTAAATCACCACCAGTCAGCTCTCCCCCTCAAAGAGGAAAGCAGCCTATGGTCATCTGGGACTATGGCAACTTTACCTTATCTATTGCACCTAAACTGGTAGAGCATTCTCTGCGTTTTCAGTTCATTTCAATAATTGAAAATCAAAAAGTTAACGATTAGGATAATGAGCCTTCTCACTTAGCTCATCCAAAGAGCCTAGGCAGTGGGTTTGTGGTATATCCATAAACAGATCTGATACAATTATGCAGTAGACATGATACTGAAGACATGATACTGCACTCAAGATAACATGTAAAAGCATAATATTCTTCTGAGTTGATTTAAAAACTTGCGGCTATGCATGTTTCAGCATCTTAATATCAGGCCGAAAAGTGAAAATTCTGAAGATTGTTAAACAACTAATTGGAATTAAAAGATTGCTTCAATTCAACATCACAGAGGCGTTAATCAATCATTACTTGGGGAAAGGAAGAGTTGGCACTTAAATCAAATAAAATTGAAGAGGATAAGTATTGAAAGGAAACACGGTAGCATAGTGGTTAGCATAATTGCTTCACAGCTCCAGGGTTCCAGGTTCGATTCCCAGCTTGGGTCACTGTCTATGCGGAGTCTGCGTGTTCTCCCCGTGTGTGCGTGGGTTTCCTCCGGGTGATCCGGTTTCCTCCCGTAGTCCAAAGATGTGGTTAGGTGAATTGGCCATGCTAAATTGCCCTTAGTGTGCAAAATTGCCCTTAGTGTTGGGTGGGGTTACTGGGTTATGGGGATAGGGTGGGGGTGTGGGCTTGGGTAGGGTGCTCTTTCCAAGAGCCGGTGCACTCGATGGGCCGAATGGCCTCCTTCTGCACTGTAAATTCTATGATAAGTAGCATCATGAAATTAGGGACATTAAAATAGTCAAATATAACACTGAGGAAGTGAATTATGAAATTCATTTCTATACAATTAGAACATAGAAACATAGCACGAACAGGACCAGGGGTTTGTCAAGAACATTATGGATTTAAAAACTGCTTTGTTAAAGTTATAAAAATGAGGAAAAAAAGTCAATTAAAATTGCTCCATTCACAGGGGTTATCAATCTGATCCATTATCTAATCGCCATAATTCAATCCTGATTGGTTGCCCGCCAAAGACAAACACCCTCCCCAAAGCCCCAACAAAACAAGAACCGTCATATCCATTCAATATTTTGGTTATTTTTTTTGCCTCGACTTCTCTGTGACAACCTCCTCTTTGTTGACACTCAAGCAAGTTCAAGTTTACATCTTAACTGGTTTACCAATGTCACTCTGTGAAGTAATTCATTTTGGTAGGAAGAACACAGAGACAAGATATAAAATAATGGAATAAATTCTAAGGGGTGCAGCAGTGGAGGAACCCAAATGTATATGTGCATAAACTATTGAAGGTGGCAGGACAGGTGGAGTTTTAAAAAAATTATTTCATGGACTTCGCTGGCTAAGCCAGCATTCATTGGCCATCTCTGCTTGCCCTTGAGACGGTGATGGTGTGCCGGGTGGCAAGGGCCCGGGTTCCATCCTGGCCCCGGATCACTGTCCCTGTGGAGTTTGCACATTCTCCCTGTGTCTGCTTGGGTCTCACCCCCACATCCCAAAAGATGTGCTGGGTAGGTGGATTGGCTGCGCTAAATTGCATCTTAATTGGAAAAAAAAAGAATTTATAATAAATTTATAATAAATAAATAGAGAGACGGTGGTGGTGAGCCGCCTCCTTGAACTGCTGTATTCCATGTGGTGTAGATACAACAAAAGTACAGCGACACAGTTGCCAAGTTAGGACGGTGTGGCTTGGAGGGGAATTTGCAGGTGGTGTTCCCATGCACCTGATGCCCTTGTCCTTCTATGTGGCAGGGTCATGGGTTGAAATGTGCTGTTCAATGACCCTAGGTGAGTTGTTGCAGTGCATCTTGTATATGGTACCAGATAATAAAACATATGTCATCCTGGGCTTTATTTCTATAGAGGCAAGAGTACAAAAGCAATGTTTATAATGTATAAATCACTGGTTCAACTTCACCTAGAATATAGCAGCTCTGGGCACCGCATTAGAGACGGTGAAGAATAGATTCACGAGAGCAGTTCTAGGGATGAGGAAGATCAGTTATGTAGATATGATTGGAGAAGTTCGGACTGCTCTACTTGGAGACGGTTAACAGGAGATTTGACAGAGACACTCAAAGTTATGAAGGGGCTGGATAGAGTAGATAGCAAAAAACTGGCCCCATCAGTGGAAGGATCAAGAACAAGAGGGTTCACGTTTACGGTAATTAGCAAAAGAAGCAATGTCATCTTGAGGAAAAACCTTTTCATGCAGCGAGTGGTTAGGATCTGGAATGCACTGCCTGAGAGTGTGGCGGAGGTAGGTTCAATCGAAGAATTCAAGAGAGAATTAAATTATCTGAGAATGAAGAATGTGCAGGGAAATGGGGAGAAGCCAGGGTAATGGCACGAGGTGAAATACTGTTCCAGAGAGCCAGCACAGAAACAAAGGGCTGAATGGTTTTCTATGCTGTCACCATTCTATGATTCTAAGCCCTCAAAACCCAATACAATTTCAAAAGCACAGAGTTTAATTGAAAACATTATCTTAATGAGACACACACAGAGGTATGACCGTCACATGTAAATTATTAACCATACACCATGATCCACTTTGATCTCCATGAAACAACCCTCATTATTCTGTGTACTACTCTTCAGTCTTTGTTACCTGGGTAGTTCCATTGGTGCTGAGCTGGTAAACGCTTAGGAGTGGCAGACAAATGCTCGGTAGGACACCGGCTCCTGCTACCATAGTTGCTCCCTGAAAATAAAAAATGAGAAAACAGATGAATTAATAAAACAATTACTCCCAAGGTATGTGAATGGCCTTCGCTGAATCATAATTGCATTCGCTGCTCCCAGTGCAGTCTACTCTACTTTGGAGAGACTAAATGCAAACCGCTTTGGAGAACCCCCCCCCCCCCCCCCCCCCCCCACCCCCAAGCAGGACCCAGACCATCCTGTCGCTTGCCATTTAAACTCACCATCTTGCTCTCACAGCCACATGTCCATCCTTAACAAGATGCAATGTTTCAGTGAAGCCTAACGTAAACTGGAGGAACAGCACCTCATCTGCCGATTAGGCACGTTGTAGCCTTCCGGTCTTAACATAGAGTTCAACAACTTCCACTTGGGCAACTGTTCCTAGTTGCCCTTTAACACACAGCTCTCAACTTCCATTCACACATTCTAATCTCTTATGTGCCACTATCAGCATCCTTCCTTGCCTTGACCACCCCAATTTCCATTACATTTGTCTTCTGTCCTGGACATCTTTATCTATCCCCACCTATTGCTGGCTCTCTATCCAGCCCCACATCTTCACGTCCCCCTGTTAAAGTATAAATCTGACCCTATTTCCAGTTCTCTCTAGCTTCAACAAAGAGTCATCCAGACTTGAAACATGAGCTCCCTTTTGTCTCTACAAATGCTGTCAGGCCTGCTGAGATTGTCCAGTATTTTCTTTTGTTGTTTCAGAACCAGCATCCACAGTAAGTTGCTTTTACCTTGATATCCAAAGAGACCTGGTTGTCCTTGTTCATGAACCACTAAAAGATAGTGCGTAGGTGCAGCAAGCAATTAAGAAGGCAAATGCTATGTTTAGCCTGCATTCCAAGGGTATTTGAGTAGAGGAATAAACATGTACTGCTGCAATTGTATAGTGCCTTGGTGAAACCCCATCTGGAATATTGTGTACAGTTTTGATTTCCTTATCTAAGGAAGGATTGACTTGCCTCAAGAGATTTAAACAAAGGTTCACCAGGCTAATACATGGGATGATCGGATTGTTTTCTAAAAAGAGATTGAGGAAACTGGGCCTGTATTCTCTAGAGTTTCGAAGAATTAGATGATCTCATTGAAACTTAGAAAATTCTTATAGGGCGTGGCAAGGTAGATGTGGATAGGTTGGTTCCTCTGGCTGCTGAGTTGAACCAGGGGACTCCGTCTCAGAATAAGGGGAAAGCCATTTAAGACGGAGGTGAGGAGGAATTTCTTCAACTGGAGGGAGCTCAATCATTGAGCAGATTCAAGGCAGAAATTAATAGATTTCTGGATACTGATAAGGGATATGGGGATACTGGGGAAAAAATGGTTTAAGCGGTAGATGATCAGGCATGATCTGTTGGAATGGTGGAGCACACTCAATAGATAGGAAGATCTATTCCCGCTCCTAGTTCCTAGGTTCCTATCCAAAACTCGGTTGACCATGTCTTAAGTTGCAGAGCCCTGTTCCCCCATTGCCCCTGTGCTCACTGACCTAAACTGACTCCCAGCCAAGCAATCACATGATTTTAAAATTCTTCACCTCTCCGCCTTGCATTGCCAGAGGAGGTGGTGGAGGCAGGATGATATCAGCGTTTAAGATGCATCTTGATAGACACATGAATGGGCAGGGAACGGAGGGATACAGATCGTTTGGGCAATAAGTAGTAGGTCAAAAAAAGGAATCTGGATCGGCACAGGCTTGGTGGGCCGAAGGACCTGTTCCTGTGCTGTAATGTTCTTTGTTCTTTTGCTCCTTTAAGAAAACCTACCTTGACTACCAATCTTTCCTAATATCTACTTTTGTGGCTCAGTGTCGCATTTTAGTTCTGAATACTCCTGTACACTGCCTTAAGATGTTTTATTATGCTCAAGGCACCATAGAAGTCTTAAGTTATTGCTGTCCTAAGGACCCATAACAGACATATATTTTATATCAGCTTACCATGAGAGAGACGAAAAAAACTAAGAAATAACAAGCTGAGCTCATTGCCTTTTAAGTCTGTAATGTTTTCCTTCTATTCAAGTATTTAGAAAATACACATACATCCCATTTTTATGTTTGCTACGTATTAAATGGAATCTGCTGGCATTGGAACAATGAATTTCCATAGAGGCAACGCATTGTTTTTAACTGCATGGTCTTCAATTCTGCAGCTCTCCTTTACACTGTTTGATGTTTTCATCAGAAATTTTATGTAAATACAAACTTATTGAAATCAAAGCCATTGCCAATACTGAAATGAGGGGTCAGCACATACGGATAACCTAACAATTATCAGCATTGTTGGTTGTTATAAGAACTCAATTCACATTTTTCAAAGTGACATGTAGATTCCAATTGTTCAAGGATTCAGCAAGGAATGTAGAACAGCGTGGTACAGTGTAGTGAGAATACAGTTCAGCAACTAACCGGTTGCTTCGGCGAATGGAATGTCAATTTCTATTTGAGTGCGAAAGGTCATAAATATGCGTTCAAACCGGAAGTTCCAGTACATAATTTATCTTTCACATTTAAAGAATATTAGAATTATACTTTCAAGATACTTAATTTTGTCGCTGTTCAAGCTATACTTTCTTCACATTGTTTGGGTGCAAATAGAAATGAAATCAATGCGATTTGATAATGGTCCATGCTTGTGGCAAAATCTAAGTTTAAAACCAAACCCAAATAGGTTTCTGGGTATGCATGTTCCTCTAGGGTTAACTAATGTCTGAGCAGGGCTGCCCGCTCTCCCCGCTGCTGTTTGCGCTGGCCATAGAGCCGCTGGCGATTGCGCTGAGAGCCGCAAAGGGATGGAAGGGGATGGTTGGGGCGGGGTAGAACATAGGGTCTCTCTTTATGCGGACGACCTGCTCCTGTACGTGTCGGACCCAGTGGCCGGGATGGGAAGTATACTGGAAATGTTGAGGAAGTTCGGCCAGTTCTCAGGATACAAATTAAATATGGCCAAGAATGAAATGTTTGTGGTACAGGCAAGGGGCCAGGAGAACAGATTGAGAGGGCTACCATTTCGGCTGGTTGAGGAAAGTTTCCAGTACTTGGGGATCCAGGTGGCGAGAGACTGGGGCAGGCCCCACAAGTTAAATTTGGCCAGGGTGGTGGAGCAAATGAAGGGAGAGTTTCGGATGGGATGCACACCCGCTGTCGCTGGCAGGGAGGGTGCAGACTGTAAAGATGACAATCCTCCCTAGATTTCTGTTTATTTTTCAGTGCCTCCCGATCTTTATCCCACAGTCCTTCTTCAAAAGGGTTAACAAGATGATCATGAGCTTTGTCTGGGTGGGAAAATCCCCGCGGGTGAAGAAGGCGATACTTGTAAGGAACCGCAGTGAGGGAGGGCTGGCTTTGCCGAGTCTGATTAATTATTACTGGACGGCCAATATCGCTATAAGGAAGTGGATGGTGGGTACGGGGTCTATCTGGGAGCTGGTGGAGGCGGCTTTGTGCAGGGGCTCCAGCTTGGCAGCCCTGGTCACGGCTCCTCTACCGCTGCCGCCAGCCAGGTACTCCACTAGCCCGGTAGTGGTGGCGACCCTGCGGATATGGGGCCAGTGGAGGAGGCATGTAGGGGAGATGGGGGCGTCTGTCTGGGCGCCAATCTGCGACAACCATCGGTTTGCCCCCGGGAGTATGCTTGGGGGGTTTCGGGCATGGCGGCGGGCGGGGGTGGGCGACATGTTCCTGGAAGAGAGCTTTGCGAGTTTGAGGAGCTAGGAGAAATTTGGTTTGGTAAGGGGAAATTATTTTAGGTACCTACAGTTGCGAGACTTTGTCCGTAGACAGGTCCCATCCTTCCCACGCCTCCCGCCATTGGGGATCCAGGACAGAATAGACTCTAGGGGGTAAGATGGTGAGGGTAGAGTCTCTGATATTTATACGGTGCTCATGAAGGAGGAATGGTCCCTGACGGAGGAACTGAAACTCAAATGGGAGGAGTAGCTAGGCGGGGAAATGGAGGACGGGCTGTGGGCAGAAGCTCTGAGTAGGGCAAATTCGACCGCAACATGTGCCAGGCTCGGCCTGATTCAATTTAAGGTCGTTCATCGGGCCCACATGATGGTGGCTCGGATGAGCAAATTCTTTGGGGCAGAGGACAAATGCGCTAGGTGCGCAGGAGGACCAGCGAACCACGTACACATGTTTTGGGCATGCCCGATGCTTAGGGGATACTGGGAGGGATTTGCGGACGTCATGTCCTGGGTGCTAAAAGCAAGGGTGGCGATGGGTCCAGGGGTGGCAATTTTTGGGGTTTCGGAAGACCCGGGAATCCAGGGTGAGAAAGAGGCCGATGTTTTGGCCTTTGCTTCCCTGATAGCCCGGCGACGAATATTATTGGCATGGAGAGACTCAAAGCCCCCGAAGACGGAGTTGTGGCTTACGGATATGTCAAGTTTCCTGGGTATGGAAAAAATTAAGTTCACCTTGAGGAGATCTGTACAGGGGTTCGCCCGAAGGTGGCAACCATTTATTGACTTCTCTGTGGGAGAGTGAGCGTCAGCCGGGGAGGGGGGGGGGTGGGGTAGAGTAGAATAGGAGGGATAAATTGGCGGGTAGTACCGGTGGGAGAGGAGCGGGCTTGTACAGTATGTTACGACTGAAGTATTGAATGTATGTGGATGTTTGCACATTTTTGCCTTTTTTGCTTTCTTTCTGTTGATGTTTGTAACTGTTTACAATGCCAAAAAACAACCTCAATAAAATTATTTGTTTAAAAAAAAACTAATGTCTGAGGTAATTACCTTTCATTTCCAATTTCTCTTCCCTCCACTTCTGTTGGAATTAATAATGGCTGAACTATTCCCAAGCCAACAGAAGATGGGCGGCATGGTAGCACAGTGGTTAGCATTGTTGTTCCACAGCACCAGGGATCCTGGTTAAATTCCTGGCTTAGGTCACTGTCTGTGCAGAGTCTGCACGTTCTCCCCGTGGAGACTAAGGAATCTTCACAGTAACTTCACTGCAGTGTTAATGTAAGCCTATTTGTGACACTAAAAAAGATTATTATAATAAGAGAGTGGAGCCTGGGGATATTCGGTTGTCCACTTTCAATTCACTGCATTACAATAGAGGCTGCAACTTTCAAAAGCATTTTATTTGGTGTGAGCTGCTTTGGAATGTTTGGAAAAGGGCTGCAAAGTTGCAGATCTGTTGCTTGTTTAATTTCCATTATACTTCTGGAAAGGAAAATCAAATCTGACATACCAAAGAAAAGCAAAATACTACAAATGCTGGAAATCTGAAATCAACAAAGTATTAGAAATCTTTCAGCAGGTCAGGCAGCAAGTCAGTTAACGTTGATGACCATTGAAATATGTTCTGATGGAAGGCCATTAACCTGAAATGCCAACTATTTTGCTCTCTCTAGATGCCTCCTGCCTTGCTAAGTATTTCCAGCACTTTCTATTTTATGAAACCCAACAGATATCCAGATATCGACAAAACAATTCGGTTTACGAGACAGTACTTACCTGCTGAGTTCTGGACAGAACTAAAAGCAAGTGCAGAGATGCCTCTGCAAAATGTAGATTTTGTTTGACTCGAAGGCTTAGCTCCAGGGTGCTAAGCATAGCAGGAAGGAACGGAACTTTCCGAGTGATCAGAAATAAGTGGTTGCCACTCTCATCCATCTCATAAAGTTCTTTGGCCAGATGCAGAGCCAGCACGGATACCTGGAGACAAGAAGATGTTATGGCCTCTGGGTATAATCAAAGAGGTTATAGTAAGATCATCACCATGATATATAAACAAACAATTGCTTTCTCCCCTTACCCCATCTTTCTGATCCTTGTGTTGCAACCGTGGTGGACAATCAGTCTCCATACTATCCTTGTCATCAGGTAAACCAGCATCTCCTGTTGTCTGTGCATGACGTGTATGGTCAAACAGAACAATCGCCTCATTATGTATGGTCTCACACACAGTCAGGAGCATTTGGGAATACTGGGAGATGTCAGAAGCTAAAAGGTGGATTAAAAAGGTATGAATTTTGCACTGATAGATAGCTGCAAGGTAGAGATAACTAAATTTATAAAGTGACATAAATCAGCAGTGTGCAAAGCTCAGACAATTCATATTGTATAATTTTACACACACAAATTTGCATGCAACAAAAAAATACTTGTTTCTAGCGCATCCATACCTCTAAATGACATGCCTCTCACATTTGAAAATGTCCCAATGTAAACCTCACCACTTCATTCTTCAGATATCAATCTGTTCAACCACACCCTCGCCTACACTTTCAATGCCCTCATCCCAATTTTAAACATTTTCTCTCACCCTGCCTATTTGCTCGGTCTGGTGCTCATTTCCCTTTAATCCAAGAGCCACAGACTTGAATGTATATAGTGGGAAACTGGTTTAGCCATTCTGTGTCAGATCTGGTTGGAGCAGTTAAAGCACTATCAGGCACGTTCTTATTTGTGAAAATGGCTCATTTTTCCAGGATTATGCTGGAACGTTACAGTAACTCCCTCCATCACTCCGTTACAATATTTTATTTAATTTGTTAGACTGTGAGGAAAGGATACTTTGCTCCAGGATTACATGCACAAATAGGGCTGTGGTATATTAAAACAAATTTTATTACGAACACAGCATCACTAAGAAAAATAGCTTACAATTACCCATTAAACAATGCAATTCAAATTCCTAGGGGTACACATCTCCAAAAATCTGTCCTGGTCCACCCACTTCGACGCTACCACCAAGAAAGCATAACAGCACCTATGCTTCCTCAGGAAACTAAGGAAATTCAGCATGTCCACCTTTACAGGTGCACCATAGAAAGCATCCTATCGGGCTGCACCACAGCCTGCTATGGCAACTGCTCAGCCCAGGACCACAAGAAACTTCAGAGTCATGAACATAGCCAGTCCATCACACGAACCTGCCTCCCATCCATTGACTCCATCTACACCTCCTGCTGCCTGGTGAAAGCGGGCAGCATAATCAAAGACCCCTCCCACCCAGCTTACTCACTCTTCCAACTTCTTCCATCGGGCAGGAGATACAAAAGTCTGAGAACGTGCACGAACAGACTCAAAAACAGCTTCTTCCCCGCTGTTACCAGACTCCTAAACGACCCTCTTATGGACTGACCTCATTAACACTACACCCCTGTATGCTTCATCCGATGCCGGTGTTAATGTAGTTATGTTGTGTACCTTGTGTTGCCCTATTATCTCTTTTCTTCTATTTCCTTTTCCTTTCATGCACTTAATGATCTGTTGAACTGCTCGCAGAAAAATACTTTTCACTGTACCTTGGTACACATGACAATAAACAAAATCCAAATCCAATCCAATTAAACAAAAACCTTTAACTGCTACCTTTATCTTCACTCAAACCAAACCATCTCAGGTCGAGATTCACTTTCAAATACAATTAGCTGGACCAGGCATACTTGCTTAATAGTGTTTTGTGGCTACCCCACTTTGAGAAAGGGAGATCTTTTGAGACTCCTTGAAAGAGAGAGACGTGACATCCTTTCAGAATAATGCAGGATCTCTGCCTGTATTATTCAGAAGTAATGATGCTGAAAACCTGAAAAACAGAAAATGTTCAAAAGGTCTGGCATCATCTGTGGAGGGAAAAACCAGACTCAATGTTTCAGGTCTGTGACCTTTCATTAGAAGTTTAGATGCAATGTCACAGGCCTAGAACATTAATTCTGTTTTTCTCCCAATAGATGCTGCCAGGTATGCACAGGATTTCCAGCATCTGTCTTTCTGTTTTATTTCAGAATTCCAGCATCTGCAATATTTTGCTTTTATTATTTATTTCATGAACTCCTTTATTTAAGTATTCTAATTCTATTAATTACTTATAATTTGTTTAAAAATTTGTGTTGCTAGCCAAAGTCATAATTCGATATTGAGGTTAACAATCCATTCAATAGCTTCAACTGACACTGTGAATGGTTGTGATACCACCAGGAATGGGCAAGCGTTCAGTATGTGGGCGAATGGTCTAACTTTTGGATGGCCACAATCACAATTTGAGCTGTTCTTCGTGTTCCACCTGCACAGCAAGTGCCCACATCTTCGCTGGCCCATCCTCAAGTGGTTAAGGATTGCCCAGATTTTCTGTGGAAGGTTAAAACCTGGGATTCCACCACTCACGTCAGTTACTAGGTTGCAATTGGTGATGTTTGCAGTCAGTCAAGAAGTGCACCATTGAGAGATGGGCCTGTCATCAGTTTGTATGGTGTGGAGTGTTTTCCAATAGTAGCTATTGCTATTCACTGGAATAAATGCAAAGTAAGGCCACTGATCAAAATAAATTGGAGTAATTGACCAAGTAGCACCTTTCAAACTGTGCCCATTTTCCATTCTGAAACCGCTTATATTTCTCCGTTTTTCCAAGAACAAGTACTATTGTAACTGTCTGCAAATTACAATGTTTTTGGATTTGCTCCTGGTCTTCTGATAGGCCGTGTACCACTTAACATTCTTCGAGGGCCTTTCTGCACTGTATTTTGCTGTGATTCTGCTGACAAGATGAACAGCCAATGCTTCTCATTGATTATCAAATGGGCATGGAGCAGATCGTCTCTCTCCCCAGGACTCAGCTGGCATCTTTTAAATTGCCCGCTGCTGAAACACGCTGGGTGTTAGATATACCTTTTTTTTAAAATAATTTTTATTGGAATTTTTTACAGAAAATATAAAATATAACAACAAACAATGAAATGCAACAAAATAACCCATAACAACCGTAACACCCCCCAGACTGTATCAACACATGTATCAGATCCCCCCCCAACCCTACAAGAGAACTTAACAATAAATTAAAATTAAATAAACAAACATAGTCATCGTTTCTCCCCCCCCCCCCCCGCCCCCCCCCCCCCCGCCCCCCCCCCCCCCCCAACCCCCGGGTTGCTGCTGCTACTGTCCCAGTACCCTATCGTTGAGCCAGAAAGTCGAGGAAAGGTTGCCACCGCCTGAAGAACCCTTGTACCGATCCTCTCAGGGCGAATTTGACCTTCTCTCGCTTAATAAAACCCGCCATGTCATTGATCCAGGTCTCCACGGTTGGGGGCCTCGCATCCTTCCATTGTAGCAAAATCCTTCGCCGGGCTACTAGGCAAAGGCCAACACGCCGGCCTCTTTCGCCTCCTGCATTCCCGGCTCCACCCCAACCCCAAAAATCGCAAGTCCCTATCCTGGCTGGACCCTGGATCCCACCACCCATGACACCGTCCTCGCCACCCCCTTCCAGAACTCCTCCAGTGCCGGGCATGCCCAGAACATATGGGTACGGTTCGCTGGACTCCCTGAGCACCTGACACACCTGTCTTCATCCCCAAAGAACCTACTCATCCTCGTCCCAGTCATGTGGGCCCGGTGCAGCACCTTGAATTGGATGAGGCTAAGCCGCGCACACGAGGAGGAAGAATTAACCCTTTCCAGCGCATCAGCCCATGTCCCGTCTTCGATCTGTTCCCCCAGTTCCCCCTACCACTTAGTTTTCGGCTCCTCTACTGATGCCTCCTCCACCTCCTGCATAACCTTGTAGATATCGGATATCTTCCCCTCTCCGACCCAGACCCCTGAAAGCACCGTCACTCACCCCCCTCGCTGGAAGCGCAGGGAATCCCTCCACCTGCCGTCTAGCAAATGCCTTTACCTGCAGATACCTGAACATGTTTCTCGGGTGAAGCCCAAATTTCTCCTCCAACTCCCCCAGGCTCACAAACCTCCCATCGATAAACAGGTCCCTCAGCTGTCTGATGCCCGCTCTGTGCCAACCCTGAAATCCCCCATCCATGTTCCCCGGGACGAACCTATGGTTCCCCCTTAACGGAGCCTCCATCGAGCCCCACACTTCTCCCCTATGTCGCCTCCACTGCCCCCAAATCTTGAGAGTGGCCGCCACCACCGGACTCGTGGCATACCTCGAGGGAGGGAGCGGCCACGTTGCCGTTACCTGGGCCCCCAGGCTTGTATCTCCACAGGACGCCCTCTCCATCCATTTCCATGCTGCCCCCTCCCCCTCCATCACCCACTTGCGCACCATCGACACATTGGCCGCCCAGTAGTACCCCGAGAGATTGGGCAACGCCAGCCCCGCCCCATCTCTACCCCGCTCCAAGAAGACCCTCTTCACCCTCGGGGTGCCATGCGCCCAAACAAAGCTCATGATGCTGCTGGTCACCCTTCTAAAAAAGGCCATAGGGATAAAGATGGGCAACACTGGAAGAGGAACAAGAACCTCGGGAGAACCGTCATTTTGACTGACTGCACTCTACCCGCCAACGATAGCGGCACCACGTCCCACCTTTTAAATTCCTCCTCCATCTGCTCCACCAGCCTGGTGAAGTTAAGCTTATGGAGAGTCCCCCAACTCCTGGCCACCTGCACCCCCAGGTATCTGAAACTCTTCACTACCGTCTTAAACGGGAGCCTCCCAATTCCCTCCTCCTGCTCTCCCGGGTGCACTACAAATACCTCTCTCTTGCCTAAATTTAGCTTATAGCCCGAGAAGCCCCCAAATTCGGCTAACAGCTCCATCACCCCCGGCATTCCCCCCTCTGGGTCCGCCACATACAACAGCAGGTCGTCCGCATACAGCGATACCCGGTGTTCCTCCCCACCCCACACCAGACCCCTCCATCTCCCTGACTCCCTCAACGCCATAGCCAGAGGTTCAATCGCCAGTGCAAAGAGCAAGGGGGACAGGGGGCATCCCTGCCTGGTCCCACGATAGAGCCTAAAGTACTCCGATCGCCTTCCATTTGTAACTATACTCGCCATCGGAGCCGCGTAGAGCAGCCTCACCCATTTGATGAATCCCTCCTTAAATCCAAACCGCTCCAGCACCTCCCACAGGTACCCCCACTCAACTCTATCAAACGCTTTCTCTGCGTCCAGCGCCACCACTATCTCCGCCTCCCCCTCTATTGCCGGCATCATGATAACATTTAGCAGTCTCCGCACATTCGTGTTGAGCTGCCGCCCCTTGACAAATCCTGTCTGATCTTCGTGTATTACCTCTGGCACACAATCATCTATCCTGGTGGCCAGGATCTTCGCCAGCAACTTAGCGTCTACATTGAGAAGCGTGATCGGCCTGTATGATCCACACTGCAAGGGGTCCTTATCCCGCTTTAGGATCAGAGAGATCAGTGCCCGTGACATCGTCGGGGGCAAAGCCCCCCCCCCCCCATGCCTCATTGAAGGCTCGCACCAGCAGGGGGCCCACTATACTCAGCATCCTGCACCCTCGGGATCAATCCCCTGCTCAGGACGAAAAAGTCTATTCGGGAATAAACCCTATGGACATGAGAGAACAAGGAATACTCCCGCGCTCTCGGTCTCCCAAACCTCCAGGGATCCACCTCTCCCATCTGGTCCATGTATCCCCTCAGTACTTTGGCTGCCGCCGGTCTCCTACCCGACCTTGAACTGGACCGGTCCAGTGTGGGATCCAGCACTGTGTTAAAATCTCCCCCCATGATCAGGCCCCCTGCCTCCAAGTCCGGAATGCGGCCCAACAAGCACCTCATGAAGCCAGCACCATCCCAATTCGGGGCACATACATTAACCAGCACCACCTTCTCTCCCTTCAGCCTACCCTTCACCATAATATATCTGCCATCCTTGTCCGACACCACCTCAGCCGCCTCGAACGCCACCCTCTTCCCCACCAGAATCGCCACCGCCCAGTTCTTCGCGTCCAATCCTGAGTGAAAAACTTGCCCCACCCACCCCTTCCTCAAACGAACCTGGTCCCCCACCTTCAAGTGGGTCTCCTGGAGCATAGCCACGTCCGCCTTCAACCCCTTCAGATGAGAAAATACCCTGGTTCTCTTAACCGGCCCATTCAGCCCCTCACGTTCCAGGTAATCAGCCGGATCAGAGGGCAACCCGCGCCCGCGCCCCCCCCCCCCCCCCCCCCCCAGCCATAGCTTATCGAATGGTCGCCCCAGGCCAGCACACCCCGCCCGACCCGTTCCCCATGGCGATAATGCCTCTCCTCTACCCCCCCGTCCCACACCAGCTCCTTCCTGGTCATTCCAGCAGCAACCCGGTATCCCCCCCCCCCCCCCCCCCCCAGGCTAGGACCCCTCCTAGCCGCGACGCACCCTCCATAGTACTTCCGTGAGTCAGCTGACTTCTGCTGACCCCGGCAGCTCCCGCCAAAGCCCATCCCCTCCCGGGGCATGGGGTCATCCCCCTCTTGCCACACCTCCTTGGCACCGCTTCAGTGCAGGAAAGAAGACCAGTAGAGGCCATGCCCCCACCGTCAGCTCCGCCCCCCCTGCCCCGCAGAGCGGGAAACCAGAGGAAAGCCCGCGCTTTCACGCTGCCACGCCCCAACCTTCTGACGCAGTTCCCCAAAATCCAGTTTCACCCCAACCCCCAGCCCCGTACAGAAGAGAACATATAAAACACAAACCCCCAACATTCCCCACCTAACCCACAACCATACCCAACAGACAAACCCACCCGTAAACAGAGCAAAAAGAGAACGAGCATAAAAAACACACGTCAAAGTTGAAAAAACAGCAACAGCGAAAACAGCAACGGCCATAGTGTGTCCCCAGACCCTAGTTCGAGTCCAGCTTCTCCGCCTGTACAAAGGCCCACGCCTCCTCCGGGGACTCGAAGTAATGGTGCCGGTCCTTGTATGTCACCCACAGGCGCGCAGGCTGCAGCATTCCAAACCTGACCTGCTTGGCATGAAGCACTGCCTTCGTCCGGTTGAACCCGGCCCGCCGCTTAGCCACCTCCATACTCCAGACCTGGTAGATTCTCACTACTGAATTTTCCCACTTGCTGCTCCTCTTTTTCTTGACCCAGCGCAGCACACACTCCCGGTCACTGAATCGATGGAACCGCACCAGCACCGCCCTCGGGGGCTCACCTGCCTTGGGCCTCCTGGCCATCACTCTCTGAGCTCCCTCAAGCTCCAGGGGCAAATGGAAGGACCCCGCTCCCATCAACGAGCTCAGCATCGTGGTCACATACGCCGGGAGATCCGACCCCTCCAGCCCCTCCGCCAGGCCCAGGATCCTCAAATTCTTTCGCCTCGTGCGAACGTCCAGCTCCTCCAAGCGGTCTTGCCACTTTGTGTGAAGTGCCTCGTGCAAATCCACTTTCCCCACAAGGACCACGGCCTCCTCCTCCCTCTCAACGGCCTGCTGCTGCAACTCCCGAATGGACACCTCCTGGGCCGCCTGGGTCCCAAGCAGCTTGTTGGTAGTTGCATTCATGGAGTCCAGCAACTCAGCCTTCAGCTCTGCAAAACAGCGCAGAAAAGAGGCCTGCTGCTCCTGCGCCCACTTCCACCAGTCCTCGGGTGTCCCGCCAGCCGCCATTTTGTCCTTCTTCCCCCGCTTTTCTTGGGGAGCTGCTGCAGCTTTTTCCTTCGTCCCACTCTGGGTGAGCACCATAAATTACGGGGAAAGCTCCTCTAGACACCTTCCCCCACCGGGATTCATCGAAACAGTGCCGTTTGGGGCCCTCAAATTGGCCCAAAAGTCCTTAAATAGCGGGAGCTGCCGAACGTGCGACTTAGCTCCGCATAGCCGCAACCGGAAGTCGGTGTTAGATATACCTAACAGTAAGACTGCTAAAATAACTTCAATTAGTACCATTAACTGTTAGAAGAGAAATTATGGGCTCTTTGTATCTGAAGAAAAAAAATTAACAATCAGAACCGTGCTTATATTGGAGGATGGTATTTGGGCAGAAGCCCTGAGCAGAGTAAACACGACCGCAACATGCGCCAGGCTCAGCCTGATCCTATTTAAGGTTGTGCACCGGGCCCACATGACGGTGGTCCGGATGAGCAGATTCTTCGGGCTGGAGGACGTGTACTAGATGCGCCGGAGGGCTGGCTAACCATGTACACATGTTCTGGTCGTGCCCTAAACTCAGGGGGTATTGGCAGGGATTCGCAGATGTCATGTCCCGGGTATTGAAAACTGGGGTGGTAATGAGCCCGGAGGTAGCAATCTTTGGGGTTTCGGAGGACCCGGGAGTCCAGGAAGAGAGAGAGGCTGACGTTCTGGCCTTTGCTTCCCTGGTAGCCCGGCGACGAATACTGTTAGCATGGAGGGACTCAAAGCCCCCGAGGGCTAAGGTATGGCTATCGGACATGGCGAGCTTTCTTGGCCTAGAGAAAGTCAAGTTCGCCTTACGAGGTTCGCTACTAGGGTTCGCCCAAAGGTGGCAGCCATTTATTGACCTTTTTCGCAGAGGAGTAAGCGTCAGCTGGGGGCGGGGGGGGGGGGGGGGCAAGGGTAGAGTAGAGTAGAGTAGGGATATTGAGGCAGGCCCGTGCGTGAACAGAGCCGTGGTTTGCAGTATGTTATTTTGTAATTTGTGTCTTGACCTTTTTTTTGTACTGTACAAAGTCACTTTCTCTATATGCCTAAAATACCTCAATAAAATTGTTTGTTTAAAAAAAGAACTGTGCTTATACAGTAACACCATTGTGCTTTCTCCTTTGCCAGCTGCTAAAGCTGTCTCTCTGCTGTGTTCATCCATAAAGCTCTTCCTACACATGTTTACACTACCTCAGCTTTAGATTGGACCTTTTTCAGGTGAGGCCCATTCCACTATCTTTTAAATGTGCTGATCTTTAGCCACTGGGCATATTATCACTTCCCATGGCATCAAGACTTGAAACAAACATTAACAAGATACAATCTCCAGAAGAAAATAATTTTAAAAGGAAAAGGCAGTCTCACCTTTCAGCCGTTTGATCTGAAGAGTAGTTAGGATAGCTGAAAATATTTTTGCCTTTGTCTTTTCCATGAAGTACTGATTACTCTGTGACAGGCGCTCTAGAATTTGGTCCAGGGGGTCCAATATTTTAGACACTTGAACAATGATGCTGAAAGGTAGGGGAAAAGTTAAAATAACCCAGTATTCAATGCTGTGCCATTACTTCATTAAACAACATGCATTTGTAATAATAATAGACAACAGAATCCGAGCGATGCTTACTCAGATACACTCTTGGATCTATAACTGTAAAGAAAGCAAAAATAGTTTTGCAATTTGACTGAGTATGTTCAATATGGATCATTGTATTTTTACCTCAATTTTAAAATTTCCTAGTAAATAGCAGATAAAATAAAATAATTTTACACATGCTACACAATACATGTTAAAGGTTCAAACGGTATTAATTACTCAACTGGACCCATTGATCAATACCCAAAGAGATTATCTATCTTCAGCTGAATCGCCTCACTTCATACCTTTTCCACTGTTTCAACAGGATTAGAAGTAGCGTTGCCAGCATAGACCCCATTCGCAGACAGGAAGCAGAAGAAGGCACCAACAGCTATCAAAAAGAAAGACAATTTGAAGGTGGTGAAAGTCCAACATACAGGGTGGACTGGAAATCCCACTTCCAACAAAGTCCAATCTAAAACTGTTCATCAGAAAATGTGCAAGAGGGATTTCTGCATGCTCGACGTCTGCTCAAATTCTAACAACATAGCTGAGACTCTGAATTTTATTGCAATTACAAACAAAGAAACTCACCAAAACTTTGGTTCCCTCGAGAACATCGTGTAGTAACTGCAGCCGTAGTGAACAATCACCTAGATGCATCACCTCCACCTGGGGAATAAAATAGCCAAGAATAAAACTCAATTACGTGGCTGCATACAGGCTATTTCACAAAACAGTGATTCAGCAAACTTGCTCTTTTGCCACAATATGAACAATACCTTCCCAGATTGGACCAGAGAAGATCAGGGCATTAAAATATTTAAAGTGGGGAATATGTCCCCCAATCTGTTACATAGCTACTCGCTGCCATTTTTACATAATTGAGAAAGGCAGCAGAAAAGCAAGGTGAAAGCAGCTGGCTCAAGGTGATAAATAAGTTTTTTTTTAAATAGCACTGCTTGTGGGCCAAGTAGAGGAGCGCTTCTCCAGGGCACTCAAGGAAACCTCTGCTGATCACAACTTCTCTCCAATACCTGCTGTGATCAATAAAGCACTCCCACTGTCCCCCACAACCACCACCAACTACTCTCTCCCCTTCCCTCCCAACTGCCACTCTCTTCCCACTCCCTCACTCACTAAATCCCATTTCTCATTTCCTCTCTACTGATGCTGGAGCCCTAGGGTACCCCCTCCGGTAGCCTCCTCAAATTGACTGGCTACTGAGGAGGAAACGGAAGAAAGCTATTAAATGCTCCCCGTTATTCAAATTCAAATAATGATTGATCTGACTTTTCATTGAAAATAATTTCCTCACCAGTGCAAATTGCATTTTGCGTGCTGGAGCACATGGGCATAGTGGATTGGTTATGCTAATAGGTTGCAACCAAAATATTTCAAAACCTATAAATCAGATTCAGTAAGCTTGATCTATTTGTGGGTTAGTACCATTAAATGATCATGTTCTGCAATTGTAGTAGAAATCTAACTAAAAAGACATCTGGTCTGCCTTCTCATGCACCCCAGTCCCACACTACATGATTGGAGCAGCATGGTTGCACAGTGGTTAGCACTTCCGCTTAAACAGCACCAGGGACAGAGGCTCAATTCTGGCCTTGGGTGACCATGTCGAGTTTGCAATTTCACCCCGTGTCTGAGTGGGTTTCCTCCCGCAGTCCAAAGATGTGCAGGTTAGGCGGGCCACGGGGAGAGGGCAAGGATAGGGAATTCTTTCAGAGGGTCGGTGCAGGCTTGATGGGCCGAAGGGCCTCCTTCTTCACTGTATTCTATGTGGACTAAATTTCCTCAGGGCAATAAATTCTGCATTTCCCATTTTGACCACATCCTAAGATTGTGTTTTTTTTTAAATCAGCTGTGGGTCAAACACTATTAAAACTAACACTTATACATAAAGTTCTCCTTTGCTACAGCCACATTCACCATTACTTGGCATTTGGCTGACATCCCTCCACTTCAGGATCATAGGACAGTGCCTCCAAGTCCCACTCCTGGATTTGAGCAGATAGTCCAAGTAAAAAATTAGAAAATTACAAATGTCACTCTACTACTTAAGAAAGCTGACAAAGGGAAACAAGGGAATTATCGACCGTATCTCAGTTATTTTGAAATTACTAGAGCCTATCTATAATTAAGGATAGAATCATAGCATTTCTACAGTATAGAAGGAGGCCATTTGGCTCATCGCATCTGCACCTATCCTAGATTACCCTACCTAGGCGCTTGCCCCGACCCTATTCCCGTAACCCAGTAACCCCACCTAACCTTTTGGACACTAAGGGATAATTTAGCATGATCAGTACAACTAACCTGCACATCTTTGGAATGTGGGAGGAAACCAGAGCACCCAGAGGAAACCAGGGAGAAAGTGCAAACGCCACACAGTCACCCTAGGCCAGAATTGAATCCGGGTCCCTGGCAGCAGTGCAAACCAAAATGCCACCTTGCCACCTAAGGACAGAATGGCTGAACACCACAAAAAGTTTCAGCTGATCAGAGAGAACTAACATGGATTTACAAATGGTAGGCCAAGCCTGATGAACACAATTTAATTTTTTGAAGAGGTGACTAAAGTAGAGGAACATTTATGGATGTTACTTATGGACTCCCAGAGGCATTTGGCAAATTCCCTCAAAAACTTCATTAAAGTTGACGTTGATGGAATGGACGGTAAATGATTGACCTGGTTATGAAATTTACTGTGTAGAAAACAACAGAGAGTAGGGGTCGTGGGGCAGTGGCATCCCAGAAGAATCTGTTACCAATTCTATAACAATTCTATATTTTTATTAATGGTTTAGATAATAGGATAGAAAGCCATATATCCATGTTTGCTGATGACACATGGTTAGCACTGCAAGAAATGCAGATGGAAGCTTAAAACTACAAAGCGATATTAATAGATTAAGTCAATTGGTAAAAGTGTGACAAATTGATTTCAATTAAAGCAAATGAGATGTCATGCGCTTTTGGCCCACAAAGGATAAGATTTTCTAAATTTACATTTATTTTCTAAATGTTTTGAGATACTTAGGTGATAAGTGCTCCGTAAATGCAGCGTTTTCATAAACCCATACGTTTACGTAAACCCATCTAAAATGAGAACCTACGGTGTTTTATCTCTGCTACAAGCATGTTAAGATACAAGACAGTAGGCAACAGCATTAAGTACAGGATCCTTCCAGGTTCCAATTCTATTCACTGTCACTCACCACCATAAACAGGATTGAGTTTTTTGTGTGTCTAACTTTGGTGTACGTTTTGTACAATGCTGCATCACACACTACCCCAACATCAGTATAGCCACTGTCCCCATAAAACAAGGTGATATCTTAAATTGTGGGGCGAGATTTCAATCAAAGCCGGGTAACTGGGGAAACTGACCAGATTCTAAACAGCTGCAATTAAGTGGATTTAACCAGATGATCCAGATTTGTCACTTCCACTAAAAAGCTGGACCTGAACAAAGTGTCTTTGAAAGTTAAACTTTTGATAAGAATTTAGTACTCAGAACAAACAATGATATTTTATCCTTACGTAGCTAGTAGCCAGAACGAGAACCATTCTCCACGCAGAGATTACCATATGGAAATCGAGACGGGTGGCAGCTCCCTCTGTTTCAGTCTCCATCATATGGAGGACAAGTGATTTGATATATTCAGACCAATATTCATACCGCTTCTTGTCAAAGAACATCTTCAGTGTCTGTTTTAAGGATTGGTCCAAAGAACCCCTGACAGACAAAATAACATAAATCAAACATGATCTGGACAGTCATCATTTCCTAATTCATGCTTGGCTCGACTCAGTTCATTGATGGTCAGACCAATACTTTTGCGCCATTGTAATTCAAAGCAGCTTGATTTGCCAATCAAAAGAAACATGATCAAAAGAGAACACAGTTGGTTTTGTGAACCTGGCATAATTGTGACAATTATTACGGCTGGGATTTTCTTTTTTAGACGACATATTTAATTTACTTACTGCATAAAATGAATCAAAACCAAAATTGTATTTGTCCAGGTAAATAAATAAAAAAAATCCTGCACTTCATTCAGCCCATCCATTTAAAAAAAATTAAACATTCATCCGAAAGAATTATATCCTTCCCTTAACACACAAGGGGAAGCCACAAATGCAATGGGGAAAAGAACATTTTATGTGTAAATCCATAAACTAAAACTTCTGTAAATTCTGAGTTCTTACTGCAGCATGCTGTTTTCTCAGCTGCAAACCAGAGGATAAGTTTCAAGAGTTAGGCTGGTTGAAAAATTTTAAAACTGCAAATTACCATATTTCCACCAGACCATCTAATATGTTGAAATGA
Source organism: Scyliorhinus canicula (assembly GCF_902713615.1). Lineage (NCBI taxonomy): Eukaryota > Metazoa > Chordata > Chondrichthyes > Carcharhiniformes > Scyliorhinidae > Scyliorhinus > Scyliorhinus canicula. Next base: position 56,998,583 of record NC_052166.1, read on the forward strand.
ATATCAACTTACTGGCACAATTTTGCAATGCATATTGTATAAAAAATCAACGATATTTATCTTTATCCAAAATTCACTTTACTTTTGACCTAATGTATTAGGTAAAGCAGCTCTCCATAGCTGGCCACCATAACAGGCATGGTGGCACAGTGATTAGCACTGTTGCCTCACTGCTCCAGGGACCCGGGTTCAATTCCAGCCTTGGGTGGCTGTCTCACAACGTGTCTGTGTGGGTTTCCTCTGAGTGCTCCGGTTTCCTCCCACAGTCCAAAGATATGCGGGTTAGGTGAATTGGCCATGCTAAATTGCCCTTTCGTATCCAAAAGGTTAGGTGGGGTTACTGGGAAAGCATGGGCTTAAGTAGGATGGTCTTTCCAAGGGCCGGTGCAAACTTGATGGGCCGAATGGCCTGCTTCTGCACTGTAAGGATTCAATGATAACTCTGTTCAATCTAACGAAAGAGGAATCCTAACAGATGAACATTATTTTACTTTCCAGGCAATCCACTAATTAACTTGAACAAACTAAACTGAACTAATGCAGACCAGAGTGAAGCTGCTGTTGCTGTTTAACAATGATTACTTGGAATTATGCAGCACTTTTAGCTACAAAAGTGTCCAATAGTGCTTCACATCAACATTCACAAACAAATCTGGACAAGTTGCACAACAGATATTGGGCCAGATGAAAAAAAAATTTTAAGGAGAAAAGTGAGTTGGAGAGGTTTAAGAGCGAATTACAAAACTTTGGGTCTTAGCAGCTAAAGAACAATTGCCAATGCGACAGCAATTAAATGGAGAATGTTCAAAAGGACAGAATAGGAGGACATTAGAGTCGGAAGCGGTTATAGATAGGGTGGGGTGTGCAATGCCACAGAAATGTTTCAAAACAAGGATGAGGAATTTGAAGACAAGGGTGATGATTTTAAAATGAAAGCCAACAGAGCTCAGTGAGCACAGTCAATTTTTCCTTATTCTTTCGCAGTATGTGGGCATCATTAGCTCAGCCCATCCCCAATTGCCCATTGGTGGTGTTAAGCTGCCTCCTTGATCCGCTGCAGTCCATGTGGTGTAGGTACAGTACTGTTGGGGAGGAAGTTCCAGTATTTTGACCCAGAAACAGTGATATAATTCCAAGTCAGGATTGGTTTGTGGGAGGTGCATCTGTATCTGCTTTCATTCTCAAAGCACAAGTCAAGAGTGTGATGGAATATTCCGCACTTGCCATGCACCTGCTGCCCTTGTCCTTCTTGGTGGTGGAAGTCAAGGTTTAGAAGGTGTTGTCAGATGAGCCTTGGTAAGTTGCTGCAGTGCATCTTGTAGATGATACATGCTGTTGCAAATGCGTGTTGGTAGTGGAGGGAGTGAATGTTGAAAGTGGTGGATTGCGTATCAACCAAGCAGGCTATTTTGTCCTGAATGGTATCGAGTTTGAGTGTTGTTGGAATTCAACTCATCTCGGCAAGTGCGGAATATTCCACTCTTGACTTGTGCTTTGAGAATGAAAGGGGTTTAGTGCCCCGAGCACAGAAAAGGGCAAAACGCTGAATTTAGAAGTACAGAAGGGAACATTAGGCAGAAATGCTTCATTTTTAATTCACTTAAGCCAATGGAACGTGTTGGTCATGGATGTTTCAGTATCACGGGTCAAATCCACCTGTTATAAGAATATATTGGGTTTAATAAATAATACTGCTTAGCTGCTGCTGCATCTGAATCAGTAAGAGTTGTATACCTGACAACGTAGTAAATCTCCAGGCAGATGATCTTCAGGGTGAAGGCACAGGTTTCCAGGATGCTCTTCTATAGAGGAAGAACTAACTTTAATTATGGCAAAATTCAGTCATGCAGAACACATTAACCTATACATTGCTTGCAAATATTCATTTACTTGAGGAAATACAGTGCTATTTACTGCCATAGTAAATTTTGGAGATAGGAGGATGATGGAGAATGACTGGTCATTGTTTTGGGAGGCGGCGGCAAGAGCCTAATAGGCTGGTCAGCAGACCTCACTAAAGTATACCAAAGTTTCACAAGGACCACCTCTAACACGGACAGCATCTTTGCGAAAAGTGTTGATAAAAATATTTAGGTTTTTATAACTATAAACATTCAGCAGCGTTAATGGCCGAGAGATTTGTAGCCAAAGCTTCCCAATTGAAATACTGAACACCTGAATAGAACCAAGAGGCACTCTTTGGGAAAGAAGAGGATAATCTTCTGAAAATTAGGGTGTTAAAGAAAAGTTTATACGTTATACCTCTGTAATGTTCGAGGGTGCTGGCAGTTCTCCAAAAAGCACAGATGTCAAATTTTCCCAGAATCGATCCCTGAAAAATAAAATACATTGCATTAAAAAAACTTGTCGTCTCAAAGAAAATACTGTACCTTTCTGAAATATTTTGATAAATAAAAGTTTAATTAAGCCCATCCACCAGTGTGGGTTGAGATGCAATATTTTAAAGCATCCTACACTTTGCTTTCTTTAAAGAGCGATCAAGTCTTTGGGTTTCTTTAGGTGGCCTCTATCCTCAACTCTTGAATAGCCAACAGGTTTTCTAACAGAATAAAATAGGGCATGCGCGCTGGTCTAACAGTACCCACTGATTCATCAACAATGAAGGGAATCTACAATTCAGTTACAGAAGCAGAAATAAAACAGGAATTATTCAAATTTACTTTATTATTTTTATCTTCACCACAGTTACGCACTTCCATGTATTGTAGGATATGAGGAACAATCTTTGTTCTAATCCTATCCAGGTCCCCTCCCCAACTTCTTCCTCTATTTCGCTGATAACTGTGTTGCTGTTTCCTGCTTCTGCTGACCGTGAGAATTTGATTGAAACTATGCTTCCACTTTTCAACCATTCTTCACCTGTGTACAGTCCATCCCTTAATTCCCAACCTTTCATCTTTCTTGCCCTCCCTGGACTTTCCATAGACATCTTCTCGAAGCCCCTCCAAAACGACCCGAATCGTGTTTCTTCCAATTTACCTTAAACTCGGTTATTTTTCTCAACTTTAAGTCCTCGTTGCAACACTTCTGATGAAAGCATTATCTCCATCAATACCTCCAAAATGTTATTTTCACTCAACTAATATTTCCCTTGACAACGGATTACATAATTGACCTTGTTCAACATTTCCCAAGTCTGTATCTTCACCCTTTGCTGTTTTCTTCACCTTGCCCCGACTGAACTCCAAAAAGTATGATTATTTTCCTGAATTTCAATCATCTACAACCAAATCCCCACAGCATACATAAGTGGCTGCAAAGCACCTTAGCTGCCCTGATGTCATGAAATGCTCTAAATAAATGCAAGCCTTTTTCTCCTTCAAATATTTACACCCTTCCCGTTTCTAAAGAAATTGATTCTCTTTATAATACCCTTGTTCTTTCTTCCAGCACCCTGAAATCTTGCTACCCTTCCCGACAACATTCTATCCAACCAAGCATGTGTAATTCACCTCATCCTACACTCTTGCCAAGAATTCCAAACATTCCTTCCACAAGTCAGAAACATGCATGTACTTCCACAAATGGAGCATAGTGTACTGCATTCATTGCTGAATGCGGGTTCCCCTCTACACAGAGGAGAGGAGGTGCAGATGAGGTTGTCACTTTGCCAAACTTCTCGGTGCTGTCCACTTGATATTAGAACATAGAACATAGAACAGTACAGCACAGAACAGGCCCTTCGGCCCTCGATGTTGTGCCGAGCAATGATCACCCTACTCAAACCCACGTATCCACCCTATACCCTAACCCAACAACCCCCCCCTTAACCTTACTTTTTAGGACACTACGGGCAATTTAGCATAGCCAATCCACCTAACCCGCACATCTTTGGACTGTGGGAGGAAACCGGAGCACCCGGAGGAAACCCACGCACACACGGGGAGGACGTGCAGACTCCGCACAGACAGTGACCCAGCCAGGAACTGAACCTGGGACCCTGGAGCCGTGAAGCATTTATGCTAACCACCATGCTACCGTGCTGCCCCTGACTCGGACCTCCTCATGATGTCACCAGTTCAAGTGTCTCCTCTTGAGGTCGGCATGCTTGCACTTCTTTGGCAAAAGTTCTGTTTTTCAAATTTTTTCTCAAATGTTTCAAATGCTTTTAATTGCTGTTATGAATTTGTGGTGGCGGTGTGTTAATTGTCCAGGTTTAGTTTTAAATACGTTTCTAGGCATTCTTGATACAGCTCCCACTGTTGATCACTGTTACCTAGACGCTATATCTGTGATTAAGCCTGGGCATCTTATTTGTTGTTTTGTAAACAGTTCCATTTGCAATTCCTCAGAAAAAGCTGTCATGAGCACATGTGCCAAATACTGGGCAACATCCAAGGTTGGACCGATAATTGCCAATGACAGTCATGTCACTAAAGTGCCAGTCAATGATCACCTAGCAAGAGAGTCTAAGCACCTCCCCATGACATTCAGCAGTACTAGCATCACCAAATGCCAAAATCACTAACATTCTGGGAGTCACCATTAGTCAGAAACTTAACTAGACCAGCATATAAACTGTGGCTACAAGAGTAGATCAGATGCTTGGTATTCTGTATGACTCATTCATCTCCAAAGTCTGCCCACCATCTTCAATGGCAAGTTGACCAACTGTCCCTGATTTTATGGGATCATCCCATTATTGAGATGATTGTCCAGGTCCTGGATTGTATGTCTCTGGGATGCTTTTCCTGTGGATCCTGTAAATCTCATGCAGTGCAGAACACATCTATGAAGGGTTTAAAATCATTGAATGCAGCAGAATTCTCCTGGGAAACTGCTGGGGAGCTTCTGTGACATTCCCACAGCTGAAGATGGACTGCACGAGCAAGATGAACAAGGCACAAGAGAATGGGAACTTTGATAATCCACAAGGAGGTACAGATAACAGTCAAGGACCACAGATGTGTGTTTCCTGATAGTATAATTATGTAGACGTGCCAGGTTAGTGATTGAATATTGTAATTAGACAAGTGTATGGATGCTGTTATTGGTTAAGTAAAATCCTGTAAATGGAGGGTCATAAATAGAAACAGGGCAGCATGGCGGTGCAGTGGTTAGCACTGCCGTCTCATGGCACTGAGGACCAGGTTCAATCCCGGCCCCGGGTCACTGTCCGAGTGGAGTCTGCACATTATTCCCGTGTCTGTGTGGGTCTCATCCCCACAACCCAAAGCTGTGTAAGGTAGGTGGATTGGCCACGCTAAATTGTTCCTTAATTGGGGAAAAACAAAATTGGGTACTCTGGCTCCACCACTGGTGCAGCTTGGGAGCACAAGTGTGCCACCTACAAAGTGCACTGCAGCAACTCACCAAAGCTTCTTCAAGTGCACCTCTCAAACCTGCAACCTCCTACCTCAAAGGACAATGGTAGCAGTCACATGGAAACAGCATCAACATTAGGACACAGATCATCGGTCCTTGAAAGCCATTAGGTCAAAATCCTGCATCTCACTCCTTAAGAGTGCAGCTTCACCACCCAAATTGCAGCAGTTCCGGAAGACAGTTCACCTCCACCTTCTTATGGGAAACTGAGGATTGGGCAATAAATTCTGGGCGTGGCACTGGATCCCACATCCTGTGATGAATTGAAAACAGCACCCCACCATCGCGCATGGAGTATATTAAGTTCATATGGAGTGGAAACTAGACAATCCTGCTCTCCTAGCTTAGTGAGGCTCACAGTGTAAATTAAACTCCAGCACCTGTCTGATCAATGTAACTAATTCTGCAACTATCTGCGTTCTGCCCTTTTTTTAAACAAAAAACAATAAAGCCGCTGTGGGGACAAAAATATAGATTTAGAGCTTCAAAAAAGCGAAAACACTTTTGTAATTATAATAAAGAAAATGAACATACTTGGCTCGCAAAACTGTCATGGCGCTGTCCCTGCGATCCTGCCACAGCGCGTGCAAAAACGCAATGGCAGCACGGTGGATGAGAGGGTGACACCAGTACTTTCCTTGTTGCGTGGAGTCAATAAATTCCAGTACCACCTGCAGACAGCTCCATTCCCCCAAGATAAACTCCTGTGAATACATGTCACAGAACCATTAAAATTAAATTTGGTCAATATGACATTCAACTTTTAGATGCCCATGAGGTGCCAAGTACATTTTTATTTCTCACCTTTGATCCAACTGCATCATCTTTCACTTCCAGATTCAGGAAGAGCTCAATCAAGCCGGGCTGCGTTTCAACTGCAACAGTTAAAAACTCCAGGATCATCACCTTAATCCGCATGTCCTGAATCACAGAAAATATGTTAGTTAGCATTTTAACAATTGCTGGAGAAACTCATTTGCTTGCACTCTTCTCATCTTTAAATTTCCCTTCAGAATTCCAATTGAGTCAAATATATTGTATATTTGTTTTGTCTCGAGTCAGTAGCATAGGGCATTAGCATCATCATCTTGTGAAACAAGTATACAAGCACCTCTGTCTTGCTCTGCAGTCTATTAAGAAACGCATCACGTATCGCTGCAGCATCACTTCCAAGGCAGGCATACACTGACATTGGAGCCACCTGGAAAGTATAACAGAAATGTTTAAATTCACGTATTTACAACTTTTCTCTACGGTCATTTTATTAACTTCCCAATCTCCCAAGAAATGTCTTCTCACCATCTGCTCTTCTTCAGCTGTGAATGTGGGATGTTCAGTTCAGACCCTTTCAAAAATCTTACTTATTTAATCAGGCTGCTATTGAAAGAACTCTACTTTCTTTTGTGCTACACCTCAATGGATTTCACCATTTACTTTTAAGGCATCCATAATTTTTAACATTTTATAAGCATACTCTTTGTGAAGGAAGTGTTTAATGTTCTACATCCACTATATAATTACACTAAGTCTTACACATCGGCATGGCAAATATAAAAATGTAATTCGTAAAAAAAGATTAAAATGACAGAGATTTTGGATCTTTATTACATTACCTTCAACAGGTTTACATGAACAGATCTTTTAACTTTATTCATATTCCATACAGAGTGAGAGTGGGAGTTGAGCCTCAAAATCTAAGCTCAATATGCATGATAAAGAATGCCCAAATCAGCAACACCCCAGGAGTGCACCTCAAGGCACCCCAGTTGTCTAATGGATAAAGCACTGGCCTCCTAAGCCAGGGATTGTGGGTTCAAGTCCCATCTGGGGTAGAGCAGCTTTTTAAAAAAAAAACACCATGTGCAACACTGGCAGATAGATTTCTTTGCACATTCTGCCAGTGTCTGCATGGGCTTCACCCCCACAACCCAGAGTTGTGCAGGGTAGGTGGATTGGCCACATTAAAATTGCCCCTTAATTGGAAAAAAATAATTGGATATTCTAAATGTTTTTTAAAAGGAGTGCATCTCAAGGCAACATCTACTCAAAACATACTGCTGGTAGAGACTGATAGAGGAATTGTAAACAGAGCATCCACACTCACATTCCTCTTTCTGTATTATCTATCTCCACACTCACGCCTCCCTTATTGTCTGATTACAGTTACTAACTGTTTAACATATCTTGACAGTTTGAAACAGCGATCTATACCCTGCACACAAAATCTTGACCCAAGCACTGACTTTAGCCTTAATTGACACCGAGACTCGGAACTGAATCCTGGCCATAGATCTGGTCCAATGCAATGTACACAAATATAATGTACAAATTCAAATTACCATTAAAGGCATATGACTAGTATAAAACAGGTAGCCCGACAATTCTTGTTTCTGCAGATTTAATTGTTAAATCTGGATTATGGCGCTGGAATTCATCAAAATAAGATGGAAAAATGACTGATCTCAAAATTTGAATACTACAATGCTCCCAAGTAACATGGGTCCCCGGGTTCTGACGGCTTATATCCCAAGGTTCCAAAAGGAAAGGGGTAGCTCCAGGGAGAATGGATGCACTGGTTATTTTCCAAAATTACCCATTTTGTAGAATGGCCCAGCAGATTGTAAGTTGGCAATCGTAATACCACTAATGGAAGGGAAAAGAAGGGGAACTACAGGCCAGTTAGTTTGACATCAATCATCAGGAAAATGCTGGAATCTATTAATGAGGAAATTATAACAATGCACTTTAGTCGATATAGTGTTACAAAAGAGAAACCATGTTTGATGAGCTGAGGGTAGATATGGGCCCGGGAAGAGGGGGGGGGGGGGGGGGGGGTCGGGATTGAAGGCGCTAGCGACAGCGCCGCTCCCGATGGCCCCGGGGAGATACAGGGAGTCTGGTAGTAATAGCATTGCTGAGAATTTGGAGGCAGTTTCGATAGCACTTCGGGTTGGGGGCATGGTCAAGGGAAATGCCGATTCAGGGGAACCATAGATTTGAGCCAGGGAAGTGAGATGGGTAATCTCTAAAGTGGTGCATGTGAAACTGGACCCGGGATATCGGGAGGCCATATTCGGGATGTCGGACCAGCCAGGGTTGGAAACGGGCGAGGAGGCTGATGTTGTAGTCTTCGCCTCATTGATCACCCGAAGGCGGATCCGGTTAAGGCAGAGATCAACCTCTCCACCCTGTGCCCTGGCGTGGCAGGGGGAACTGCTGGAATTCTTGACGCTTGAAAAGGTCAAATTTGAACTAAGGAGAAGGATGGAGGGGTTCTACAATTCATGGGCGTTATTCATTATGCACTTTCGAGAATTGGATCACATCGAATATTTTGGGGGGGGGGACCGGACGCCCGGGAGGGTTGGGGGAGAGGGACTGTATGTTTTAATAGTGACTATGGGTGATTCCCAATTCCGTTTTGTTATTTGTTTATGTTAACATGCGGGCTAATGTTTGGGGTTTGGTGGGAGGATGGATTCATTATTACTGATATGGGGACTGACATTACATTCGTTACTGATTATTGTTTATTGTTGGATGCAAATTTGGGAGAAAATGTGAAAAAGGAGAATAACATTTTTTTTTAAAAAATGGACAGGAAACAAGGATTGGGGATAAATGGGCTTTTTAAGTTAGTAAGCTATGGAGTGCTGCAAAGATCAGTGCTCGGCAGTCATTTTCAATCTACAACTTATATCAAGAGACCGTGAGTAATGCATCCTAAGTTTATTGATGATACAAAGCTAAATGGGAATTTAAGATGTGAGAACACAACGTGGCTGCAAAGATACAGACAGGTTACATGAGTAGTTGCAGTTAAGAGCATAAGTGAGGTTATTCAATTTGGTCATTAGAATTGAAAGTAAAATATTTTTTCAAATGTTCAAGTTCAAAGAAACTTGGGTGTACAAAGCTAGCATGCAGTAAGCAATTAGGAAGCAAAATAGCATATCAGGGGATTGCAGTAAAGGGATAAAGAAGTCTTGCTACAACTGTACAGGACTTTGATGCCTGGAATACAGTGCACAAATTTGGTCTCCATATCAGAGAAAGAATATACTTGCACTGGAGGCAGTAAAGGTTCACCAGCTTTGTTCCTGGGATGAGAGGGTTGTCCTCTGAGAAGAGGCTGAGTAAGTTGGGCTTTTATGCTCTAGAGTTTAGAAGAATGAGGGGTGATTGCATTGAAGTATACACAGTTCTGTGGGGGCTCCACAGGTTGTTTCTCCTAGCTGGAGAATCTGGAACTTGGGGGCACAGTATCGGGGTGATTGCATTGAAGTATACACAGTTCTGTGGGGGCTCCACAGGTTGTTTCTCCTAGCTGGAGAATCTGGAACTTGGGGGCACAGTATCAGCGTAAGGGGTCTGTAAATTGGGACTGAAATTAGAAGAAATGTCATCTTTGGAATTATCAAAAACAGAGAGTCATCAATACTCAAACATTGAATATATTCAAAGTCGAGACAGATTTTTGGACTCTCAGAATCAAGAGATATGAGGAGCAGGCAGGAATGTGTTGAGGCAGATTATCAGCCAAGATCATAGATGGGACGTGCAGGCTTAAGTTGTCGCACGGTCTATTCCTTATGCTCTTGAGTGGCAAAAAAGTAATTCAATTTTGTAAGACAAAATGCTTACGGAACATGAAACATAAGTACTCCAAGTTAAAACACTCAATCAGTTAACATTCCCACGCACTTGCAACATAAACCTAATTTTTCTCCCCACCAATTATCCATCTAATTGTTCAAGTCATCATTCTTGATACACGAGTCTAGATACTAAACTAAATGTCAGCAGGCTCTGAACCACAGATGAGCTAATTCTGTCTTTGCCCATTATGCACACTGGCACGCTTCCAGCAGTGTTTGGACAGCATCAGGAGAGAACTTCTGGTTGATTTTCCCTTGCCAACCCAAGAATTCAGAGACCAATGCAAGTGTTTCTAGAGATCAGCAACCTCAATAGGTTAAGTTCCATCTTGGGATGCATAAACTTCAAAACATAACCTACCATTGCAAGTCTCTTCAAGAGCTGGATAGCAAGGCGTGGCAGTGCGGCATCATGCCTGTGGTATATATACTTCGCCAAAACTGCTATCAAATTATTACCATGGGTACCTGAAATAGTTAACATGAACATAAAATAAAATCATCTCGCTTTAAGAACCGAGTTACCATTATCATATTGGTACCACAGAAGGATCTCATCAAAAGGCTCACTCTTATTTGTTAATTTTCCATAACAGTCAGTGATGACTGGGTGGAGTAAGAGCAAGCGAGCTAAGATCAATGAATAGAAAGATCAATTCTGCTCATATCACATATTGTCAATTATCTTTTGCTTACCCATCGCAGCTCTGCAATCTGCCACTCTCTGCTCAAAGAAATAGGCAGAAGAGTCCTTACATATGATTTATTTAACTTCTAGCTTTATTGCCTCTGTTTCCAAAATACTACTTGATCTTTAATTTCTAATCTGTCAAGCCACCCAGTTAATTTAAAGGCCGTTAGTATTTAAACTCGTCAGTATCCATTTTTGAAAAGAGTGTTCCTTAGCCAGTTGGAAAGATGTCATGGAAAAATACACAACTATCAATATCTGGACAAACAATACTCAATAACCCCATCTGATTCAAAAGTCGTTTGGCTATTTCACTGTCAACAGAAGGAATATATATTGCTCTATTCTGGAAAGCCAGTTGGTGACGCATGATACCAAAGCCAATCTTTACTCAATCTTACATTTATTTACAAAGTGAAACATTAAAAGCATACATCGCCAAATTCAACCACATCATAGTTTCAGTAAGTATTTCCTTATATGTGCTCAAGTGAAACCCTAATTAATGCCCTCCATCTGCACGCAACTGATACATAACTAACATCTGCCACTGCAATAAATTAATTTAATCTTTCTTTTCTGATTTGTAATTTAATTGCAGTCCATCTGCCAACCTAAAATGTGTCACTTACTACTTCTCTGGAATTACTACTTTATTAACTAATATCTGGTGTGTCACAACAGGACCCCAAGAACAAGTTAAAAACCACTACAAAATATTAACAGCAGAAACAATTCCATCCTATTTCCCAAATGTCATTTCCGATTATTCATTGCTTCCCACGATGATTACATACCGTGTTGTGTTAGGGCCTGTTCCAAAGGCGAGACCACGTCTGCTGATGGTTTCAGTTTGATGACATTGTTAGTTATAGAAAATGCTAGTTTGATTGTCTGAATTAGGGTCTGACCTGATCCTTCAGATCCACTGCGGCATTACAGTTTTAGCAGTTATTTGAGAATGGAAGGGAAAGAAAAGCAGGAAATTAGATAAAAATTTATATTTGTCAATGGGCAAACCAGCAGATATCTAAATAAGTAACGTTAGGAAGGGGTACAAGTTTCATACTTGCAATATTCTTTGAAGGTAAAACTTGTCAACAATTGTAATTAATCTTTTACTTCCATTTATCTATCTGCGTACAATGCATCAATCTTTGGCAGTAAAGACAAAACAATACGGCTATGCAACATTGTGATGCTAAAAGCGTCTGTTTCAAACCTTATGCAATAATTCTCACAGCACTTAATGTTATACATTCAACACCCCATATCTTTGGATCAAAATCATTTAAATGTTTCTCTAACCTACAAAAATATTAATACCCCAGCATTAACTATCAATTAACATATGATGACTGTATGAAACTACAGTAGAATATTCAAACATTTATAGTAACTTCCATTTGTATGGTGCATTTAATGCAGAAAGACGGTCTAAGGAGTTCCACGGAAGCACATTTAGACCAAAGGAGGAGATACTAGAACATTGAAATAAGGTCTTAAAGACGGAAAGGCACGTGGGGAGTCAGAGAGTTTTATGCTTATTTTAAATAATTTTTTGAGCTGTTTCCACCTGAACGACATTACTAAATAGAGGAATTAAGTACAAAAATCAAAGCTGTAATTCCAGTGCAGTACTGAGAAACTGCTGTACTGTCAGTGGTGCCATCTTTCACATGAGACGTTAAATTGACACCCCATCTGCCCCTTCTCCAAAAAAGATGCTATGGCACTATCTTGAAAGAGTAGGGAGTTTATATCCGGTGGCCTGGCCAATACTTAAACCTCAATCAACATCACACGGGCAGCACGGTAGCATGGTGGTTAGCATTAATGCTTCACAGCTCCAGGGTCCCAGGTTCGATTCCCGGCTGGGTCACTGTCTGTGTGGAGTCTGCACGTCCTCCCCGTGTGTGCGTGGGTTTCCTCCGGGTGCTCCGGTTTCCTCCCACAGTCCAATGATGTGCGGGTTAGGTGGATTAGCCATGCTAAAATTGCCCGTAGTGTCCTAAAAGGTAAGGTGGGTGGGGGGGGGGGGGGGGGGGGGGGGGGGGGGGGGGTTGGGTTATGGGTATAGGGTGGATACGTGGGTTTGAGTAGGGTGATCATTGCTCGGCACAACATCGACGGCCGAAGGGCCTGTGCTGTACTGTTCTATGTTCTAAAACAGATTAGCGGTTATGAATTTGTTGTCTGTGGGAGCTGCGCTTCCTACCTTCGAACAGGGTCCGCACTAAGTATTTCACTGGATGGACAGCAATTTGAATGCGCACTGTAAATGCTTCCTTTAAATGCAATTTGTTATTTTTAATGATGAATACACCATTTTTTTCACAGACATTCATTTTCTCTCTCTTTAGTTTGCTTCTTTACTTTTTCCTTGCTCAATTGAAGTCCTTCATATCTACTGTTTTTGTAGGATTAGCTTCCTCACACGTAAACACCTTCCCATACTCTAGCAACCTGAAGTTCTCCCTTTTACTCCATTTTTAAGTAGTGTTTAATCAACATATTTGTTCAGACCTAATTATTGTTAATTAAGCACACATCAATGGGAGTAATCCCAAGATTATATTTTCTTAGTCAAAAATAATGCTCCCACCTGAAATGAGTTTGGGTGGTCTCAATATAGCTTCTACTGAAAGTGAGTGTACAGTATAACAATGTCTATCCATTCAATTCTAAAGTCATGCAACTTGATCAGTGAAACATCAAAGATAACTAGAAAAATTGAACTGTCTACAAAACATCAGCACCTACTTTTCGAAGATGGAATTACAGTTTAGGAAAAGAGAAACGGTTTTGCTTTCTATCCAACATGTACTATACATAATATGAATAAAAGGCCAATAATGACTGGCATAGGTTTAAAATTATCCATTCATCATTTGTATGCTGTGCACACAAAAACCTAAACAACTGTCCACTTATACCAGATTATTTGAAGTTTATCAAGTGTGGCAGCTTTTATATGAACCAAATGGCACCCTTTACACACAACCTACCAATAAATCTTTTACAAAGTTTCATGAATGCAGGTATTTGGCATTACATTTATAAAGCTTTTAGCAACAATCAGAGGATCCCTCCCTAAAAGGTGTACCTACACTACTTGGACTGCAGTGATTCAAAAGGAACTCACCACCGTCTCGGGAACAATTAAGGGTAGACAATAAAAATGCTGGCTTAGCCAGCGACACCCACAGCCCACAAAAGTATACATTTTTTAAAACTTTGTATTGCTGATGATGCAAAGGAAGTTGATTGGAGTGCATGTAAACTATACACCTTGCCCGACCAAATTTTGTCATATAACATACCTGCTGGGCTGTGTTGCCATAACCGCATCAATAGTGTCCACCCCAACAGCCATAATATTTATGATGGTCTGCCCAGCTTCTGTGTTTGCCAAACAATGGGTGCACAAATTCTGAAGACTGAGGGAGTTACTAAACAGAAAAAGAATAATGTTAAGCTTTATGCAAAGCAATGCCCTCCTCTGCAATCAGACATCCCAAAAATTAAATTTAGAATGCAACCTTGCACCATACCTGCCTTGTGACTCCTCCACTGGATTCATGTGCAGGATAGTATAAATAAGTTCAAAAATCAGACAACCTGTGGGATTGATGGTGCAGCATGAAATTGTAAATTGATTAAAATTGCATCATTCACAACTGTTTGTACAGATAACTGCACACATTTTGCTCATTTTAAATGAACAATTTGTTTTTAAATTAAGATGAGCCAAAATAAATATTGTCCTAATTGTTTTTCCCAGTTTCTAATATGTAACCTGTTTCCAGAGTAATTAATGGAGCATGTTTATATACCAATATGAACATGGTTAGCAGATATTAATTTAAATAACCAGTATTCTAAATTCAATCTGGGATCTACCTTTGGTCCACTTCCCTTCAAAAGCAGCCCTCTGTTGTTCCTTACAACAGGCGGAAAGTTTTCTCCTGCATCACGTCATATAGTACCTGTACTAAACCCTCTCTTACAATTTATTAAAATTATTCCAAATATTGAACATTAAAATTGAGCTTCATTTGACTGCTTTTTGAAAGGAATATTCACGTCTTTGGCTTGCGAGTGGGTGTGGTAGTTGAGCCAATGAAGATTCCCAAAGTCATCACATTAATTACACCAAACCCATCTCAGAGGCTCCCAATGGTTTGCAGCTGCATGTTTCACTCAGGAAGTTGTCATGCTAGATTGGAGGCTGGGTGGAGGAGGCCTCACCAACTCTGGCTGCACAATTAATATAGATTAATAGTTGATTGAGGGAAAAATATGTGGAATTTCCTTAGAAACTTGTCTTTTGTGAAAAGACAATTTCTTGCACTTTCAACAGAGAGCAATATGGAGATGTACATCTAGTATTTGACTGCCAGCTGTCTGTTACCAAGTACAACAATATTATTTTCTGAATTAAAAGGATAAAATGGTGAGACAGGAATGCCTTCAGGTTGTACGGTCTGCGTTTACGTAAGAGTTTCAATGAAGGACTCCAAAATTTAAAACTATGTTCGATGTTATCAGAATAAATTGTGTTTTGGTGTAATACTATTCTGCAGGTTTAATATCATTAGTATTGAGTCCATTTGTAGCTTTAGCCTGAACTAAATTATTTGACAGTGATTTTCCAACTCAAATTTATCAGACAAGTAATACAAAAATCCAGCCTTCTAGTGTATAGCCCAGCGAAGAGGGTATCATTTTGCCCAAGACGGTTTACACCCATCTACTGGATGTTATGAATTGTAAATGCCAGATCAGAGAGCTAATTAACAAAACAACAATCTGGTAAAAATGCAGAGCAAGCGTTGTGAAGGAACATATTTTTTACCTCTTCTTCCTTCTTTAAAATGCCCATCTATACTAATATCTCCTTTTGTGGTTGAATGTCAACTTTTTTAAGTACGGTTCCCATAAAGTAGCGTGAGATTTTTAATTACGTGAAAGGTACTAAACAATTACAAATTGTTGTTGTTAAAAATAAATAACCTTTATTGTCACAAGTAAGCTTACATTAACACTGCAATGAAGTTACTGTGAAAAGCCCCTAGTCGCCACATTCCAGCACCTGTTTGGGTACAGAGGGAGAATTCAGAATTCTCAGCTGGTACGGGAATTGAACCCCCACTGCTGGCCTTGTTCTGCATCACAACCAGCTGTCCCCACTGAGCTAAACCAGCCCTGTCGTAATGCTAAAACCAAGTTTCACAACCTGTCAGGGTACTGAAGTGAACTACATTGTTCTTTCTCCTGCTCTCCAATGAGAGAAAGCAAATAAATGTTTGGAATTCCAGCTAAACTAGATGGAGTATCGCACAAACCATTCTCTTTGATAAATGTGCATATGCACAAAACAAAACGCATAGGGATTGCATCGTGACGGGAAAACAACCACATATTAACGGGAACTTTGGTCATTAGGAAGCAAAACTATCTCAGTATACATTCAGTAAATTTACTACTCAAACTGATGTACCTCCAGTTTTAATCGAACTGTTATTCTTATGGTTTTCCCCACGTTTTATGTTGGAACTTGTCTGAAGTTCAATCAGCAACTTAAAATCAAGAACCAAGTTGATGACAAGTTTGGGCTGAGACTATTATTCCCTATTGAAATATTTTTGAGAATAGTCCTGAACAAAAAATTTAATTGGAATATTAACTGCTTTTCTACTCTGCACACTGAAAGATCGCCTAACAATTACCATGGGTTCTCTGCATGCCCGATAGATTAACAAAATAATTAATTTTGTGCCAATGGGATTGGTCAGAGAAAAACACTCTGGTGGCTGAAGGAATGAAATTTGTGAGCTTCATTCAAAGAAGTAGATCTCCGATGAGTGTTTCCATACAGGAGTCAGAAAATGTGGAACCACAAATAAGCTATACTACACAGGCATAACAATATACAGCCAAAAATTATTAATGCAATTAACAATTGGGAGTGCGAGAGGGTGGCAAGGTGGTGCTGTGGTTAGCATGTAAATGGCGGTGATAATTACTAAGAAGGGTGCTGATAGTGGCACATTAAGAGATCAGAATTTGCGAGTATATATGTACGCTATGTTAATTTGCATTTTTGAAACCTAAATTCACCATCATGTCTATTTCAATACAAACTCCCAAAGTTTTTTTGGGTTCGATCCTGGCCCCAGGTCACTGTCTGTGTGACGTTTGCACATTCTCCCTGCATCTGCGTGGGTCACACCCCCAGAACCCAAAGATGTGCAGGTTAGGTGGATTGGCCACACTAAACTGCCCCTTATTTTGAAAAAAAATAATTGAGTACTTTAAATTTATATAGTTTGTATTAAAATAGGCATGATGGTGAATTTAGATTTCAAAAATGCAAATGAACATAGCGTAAATATATACTAGCACATTCTAATCTCTTAATGTGCCACTATCAGCACCCTTCGTAGTCATTATCACCTCCATTTACATTCACTCTCTTTTTGTCCACATCTTTGTCAATCTTCACCTATCGCTGGCCCTCCATCCAGCCCCACTGCTCCATGACCCCTCCCACAGTACAAACCTCATCCTATTTCCAGTTGTCTCTAGCTTTGACAAAGAGTCGTCTAGGCGCGAAGTGTTAGCTCCGTTCTTGCTCCACAGAACAGACGCTGTCAGTCCTGCTGAGATTGTCCAACATTATCTGTTTTTGTTACACATATACTACTTATTTAAACCATACCATTAAATAACAGTTGTTGGTGTGAGCAATCACATAAATATCTAAACTACGGAACTCAATTCCGTGAAAAAAGTACTAAGGCAACAAACCTATCTTATCAAATAATGCATGCCACATAGAGCAGCTTGAATACAACAGCACCCATGGCACTAATGCATGTGCACATAAGTGAAATGTGGTAGTAGATTAAATAGGTAATATAACTGTGGCTCAAAAAGCAGCATTCTCCCTAATCCCAAACATGCCAATGCAATAAATTGCTGAAGAAGCAAGCATGGTCAGAACCATCATCAATCAGGGAAGATATCAAACCGAGGTATTGACAGATTGCTCGAATGACTCAGGAGAAGATTGAAGCTTTCATGTCATTATTAGCAGAGAGCTCTCTCAGTGACCTATCCAACATTCCTGCCTCATTCCCGTACCAGCCTCCCCGGACAGGCGCCAGAATGTGGCGACTAGGGGCTTTTCACAGTAACTTCATTGAAGCCTACTCGTGACAATAAGCGATTTTCATTTCACCACCAACAACAACTGAGCAACTATCATTACTGTTAATTGGAGCTTGAGTATCAAAACGGTAGTTTGTCAAGTATCAAAATAGTAGTTGTGTCTACTTTCATAACTGTGACAACTGTAGAATCTAATTCTTTATGTATGAAATGCTTTGGGAGTTTGAGAAACGCTATAATGGTCGATACAAGACCACTATCCGAATTGGAGTACATATCTACATAATGATTTGTACAAGAATCCTCACCAATATCCTCTCTTATGCCATAGATGTCGTAGCGCCATTTAAGGTAGGTTGGCAGCAACTCTTTCAAAACAAAAACCACACAAGGCAGAAGACCTCGACTCTGAGTACTTCCCAGTTGCCCCTGTTGGAATGCACAAAAGCACAATTGTGACATGTTTACTAAATTGGATTATCTAGATCTAATTATATCTGTGGAACTGACAGATACAACCATGCAGGATACTAAAAAAAAAAAAGACTAGACTAAGAAGAGGTCAATTCTATGAAGTCAAATCCATATACTTTTCCTATACACCAGTGTCACGATTGTTTTATCTGTGTATTAAATATGTGCCATTCATAATTTAGTTATGGAGAATAGATTGTGTCATAGGTAGTTCAAGCAGTGCAATTCATTTTGCTATGCTTAAAAAAAAAACACTTGTGGACTTCCAATGGTGGCCATGGAGGGGTAGGTCGCACATTTGATAGCTCCCGCCTGCAATGGAATTTTGACCCTTTTCCCCCTTTTTTTCCGGATTTTATGGGATAAATCAGTGAAGAGTGAGACAGTAAGGACAACTCCCCCTCCGGTGTATGGAGAATTGGACCAGAAGTGGCCGTGTCAGACGACAAAGTCCTATAAGGGTGACGCAAGCAGAGCTGGTAACACGGGACAGCATGGCGGAGAGCAAGGGCTGCGGGGAGATGGCACAGTGGTCGATGGAGCAGCTGGTGAAGTTTTTCGAGGATTGCTTCGCCACCCTGAAGAAGGACACGCTGGATCCAATCAAGGCTTCGATTGATCAAGTAGTTCAGAATCAGGAAACCCACGGGAGAGCAATCCAGGAGTTTGAACAAAAGTTGTCCAAACACGAGGAGTATATAACCTTGCTGGAAAGCTTGGTGGGGATGATGAACGACCGCCGGAAAAGAATGCAGGAGAAGCTGGAGGATCTGGAGAATAAGTCCAGGAGGCAGAATCTCAGAATTGTTGGCCTCCCTGAAGACAGTGAGGGATCGGATGCGAGGGCCTATGTGACGGACATGTTGGAGAAGTTGATGAGGGCTGGGGCATTCCCTCGGCCCTTGGAATTGGACAGAGCGCACAGAGCCCTGGCAAGGAAGCACAGAGCGAATGAGCCGCCAATGGTCATGGTGGTACGTTTTCACCATTTCATGGACAAGAAAGAACGGAGCAGCAAGTGGGAGAACTGAGAGTTGTGCATCTATCAGAACCTGTGAGCGGATTTGGCCAAGAGGCGAGCTGGGTTCAATTGGGCAAAAACGACCCTCTTTAAGAAGGAGGTGAAGTTCAGGGGCAGCACGGTAGCTAGCATAAATGCTTCACAGCTCCAGGGTCCCAGGTTCGGTTCCCGGCTGCGGAGAAGGCTTTTGATTGGGTGGAATGGAATTTCCTGCGGGAGGCCCTGGGAAGGATTGGGTTGGTGAGGGCTTTATTGACTGCGTGCGGTTGCTTATCAGGCACTAGTAGCGAGTGTGCGTACGAACCGGCTGAGTTCGGGATATTTTGAACTACACCGAGGGACGAGGCACGGGTGCCCCCTCTTCCCGTTACGGTTTGCTCTGGCCATAGAACAATTGGCCATGGCGAGCCTCTAGGAACTGGAAAGGGCTGGTTCCAGGGAGGGGAGAGGTGGGGCACCGATCTCACTCTACGCAGATGACTTGCTCTTGTACATTTCGGACCCATTGGAGGGGATTGGGGGAAGTAGTGCGAACCTCGAGGGAATTTGGCAATTTTTCAGGGTATAAATCAAACATGGGGAAAAGCAAGATGTTTGCGATCCAGGCAAGAGGACAGAAGACTAGGAGAGCTGCCGCTTAGAATGGTAGGGAATAGGGCAGTACGGTGGCCTAGTGGTTATCACAGCTGCCTCACGGCGCTGAGGTCCCAGGTTCAATCCCGGCCCTGGGTCACTGTCCGCGTGGAGTTTGCACATTCTCCCCTTGTCTCCGTGGGTTTCGCTCCCACAAACCAAAAATGAGCAGAGTAGGTGAATTGGCCACGCTAAATTGCCCCTTGATTGGAAAAAATAATTGGGTACTCTAAATTTATTTTTAAAAAAGAATGGAGGGGAAGAGCTTTCGAAATCTGGGAATCCAGGTGGCCCAGAAATGGGAGGTACTACAAAGTAACCTATCCCGGTTGGGAGAACAAATGGAAGGGGACTTTAAGAGATGGGATATGCTCCCGCCATCATGAGTGCCTCCCCATCTTTATCCCTCAGGCCTTTTTCAAGTGGGTGAATAAGATTATTTTGGACTGTGTGCGGGCGAGTAAAACCCCACGAGTGTAGAAAGTGTTGCTGGAGCGTAGTCGGGGGGTGGGGGTGGGAAGAATGGGAACGGATGGAGGCAGCGTCATGTAAAGACAGCAGTCTGGGAGCATTGGTAACGGCACCTCTGCCGTTCTCGCCGGCCCAATACTCCACAAGTCCGGTGGTAGTGGCGGCTCTGAGGATAATGGAGGAGATATAAGAAAGTGGAGGGAGCATCGATTTGGACCCCGATTTATAATAACCACAGGTTTGTACCAGGTAGGCTAGATGGCAGGTTCCGGAGTTGGAGCGGGCAGGAATTGGAAGGGGGGGGGGATCTATTTATAGATGGGAGTTTCCCAGCTTGAAAGCTTTGGAGGATAAATTTAAATTGCCAGCAGGGAACGGGTATAGGTATTTGCAGGTGCGAGACTTCCTGAGAAAACAGGTTCCGGCCTTCCCGCTGCTGCCGCCACGGGGGATACAGGATAGAGCTGTCTCCAGTACCTGGGCGATATAGGGGAAGGTAGTGGATATTTACCAGGAGCTTTCGGAGGCAGAAGAAACTCCGTTGGAGGAGCTTACAGGCAGGTGGGAGGACGAGCTAAAAGGAGAAATAGAGGTGAGGCTATGGGCGGATGCCCTAAACAGGGTTAATACCTCATCATGTGCCAGGCTTAGCCAATTTAAGTTAGTCCACCGGGCACATATGACAGAGGCTAGGATGAGTAAGTGCTTCGGGGTTGAGGATAGGTGTGCGAGGTGCGTGGGAAGCCCAGCAAATCATGCCCATATGTTTTGGGCATGCCAGAAGCTTAGAGGGTTGTGGCAGGGTTTTGCTACAGCACGGTACTAAAAACACAGGTGGTGCCGAGTCCGGAGATAGCGATCTTTGGAGTGTCGGAAGATCCGGGAGTTTAGGGGGCGAAAGAGGCCGATGTCTTGGCCTTTGCCTCCCTGGTAGCCCAGAGACGGATCTGGTTAATGTGGAGGAACTCAAAGCTCCCAAATGTAGAGACCTGGGTTAGTGACATGGCTGGATTTCTCAGTCTCGAGAAAATAAAGTTTGCCTTAAGAGGGTCAATGATAGGGTTCTCCCGGAGATGGCAGCTATTTGTCGACTTTCTCGGGGAAAATTAAAATGTCAGCAGACGCAGTATTCCAAAGGGGGGGTGGGGCATGTTGATACAATTGTATATATATAGAACATAGAACAGTACAGCACAGAACAGGCCCTTCGGCCCTCAATGTTGTGCCGAGCCTGTTACTGTTATAAAAATTTTCAAATACCTGAATAAAATATTATTTAAAAAAATACTTGTAATGTTAAAACATTCACAGGCCATCTAACTTGCTCTTTTCTACAAGCCTTTATTTAACATCATGTATCAGATACATGGAATTGTGCGCTGCTGAGCAAACGCTGAATGCTTATACCATTGCATTATGCACGGAATATGACTTGAGATATTTCATGTAGTCCTGATCTCATAAACAAGTGAAAAACATCATATGGCTCAGGTTAAAAATAATTAATTCAGCTTACTGTGAAGAAGAATAATGCAAAAGAATATTTGAGCAGATACAAATAGAAACATGAGCTTCTCACTAAAACTTTTGAAAGTGCAGTTTGATACCAAAATTGCAGCTGTTTCATGAAACTTCTATGCAAGTATAATATACATGATTATGCTGGACCATTCCACCCTATATGTGCAGTAAAACTGCATGAACTAAATCAATGGTATAGCTATTGAACTGAAAATGAAGCTAGATTGAAAAGTTGTAAGGGCACCTTCGTAAACCTGATTCAAGCAATTTAGCACTTTCAAAACAAAAAAAACTTGGAGTATTCTAGCCAAACCTTTATTAATT
Source organism: Scyliorhinus canicula (assembly GCF_902713615.1). Classification (NCBI taxonomy): domain Eukaryota; kingdom Metazoa; phylum Chordata; class Chondrichthyes; order Carcharhiniformes; family Scyliorhinidae; genus Scyliorhinus; species Scyliorhinus canicula. Next base: position 57,020,898 of record NC_052166.1, read on the forward strand.
TCTATACATACAGCAGGCACCATTTCAGTTTATAATCTTTAAGTATGGGCGATTAACGGGCACTGCTGCATCACGACCCCGGATCACTGTCCGTGTGTAGTTTGCACATTCTCCCAGCGTCTGCGTGGGTCTCACCACTACGATCCAAAGATGTGCAGGGTAGGATTGGCCACGCTAAATTGTCACTTAATTGGGAAAAATTACTTTTAAAATTATTTATATTTTTTTCAAAGTATGGGCGATTACCAGTCCAGTCATTCAAAATAATTGATCGCGCCTGTTCGGGTATGCAGAGGAAAAATTCAGAATATCCAATTCACCTGACAGCATGTCTTTAGGGATTTGTGGGAGGAACCCAGAGCACCCGGAGGAAAAGTCGGAGGGTCGTCCCTGTACAGGAGCTCTCCTCCATCTTTACCCATTCCATTTCTGATGCGCTCACCTATCCCGTCTCTCTTTCCGCAGTGGCTGCTCAGTGATATTACTGTGGATCTGGGAGGGTTTGGCCTCTCCGTGTATGACATCTTACACGGATGTCACACGCGCACAATGTCAATGTGGAGTTTGTACGTTCACCCCGCATCTGCGCGAGTTTCCTCAACTTTGCAGAGAATGCTCTGGTTCCGTCCTACAGTCCAAAGATATGCAGGTTAGGTGCATTAGCCATGATAAAAATTGACGCTTAGAGCCCAAAGATATGCAGGTTAGGTGGGGTTGTGGGGATGCGGTGTTGGAGTGGGCCTGGTGGCGTGCTCTTTGAAAAACGAAATGAAATGAAAATCACTGGTCACGAGTAGGCTTCAATGAAGTTACTGTGAAAAGCCCCTAGTCGCCACATTCTAGCGCCTGTCCGGGTCTTTCAGACTCGATGGGCTGAATGGTCTCCTTCTGCACAGTAGTGATTCTAAAGCCTTCTTGGGGATAAAGATCGGTATGGATCTGAACAGGAAGAGGAACCTGGGCAGCATGTTCATCTTGATCGTCTGCACCCTCCCCACCAGGGAGAGTGGGAGTGTGTTCCATCTCTGTAGGTCACTTTTCACTTCCTCCGCAAGACTGACCAGGTTCCACTTGTGGATCTGTGTCCAGACATGGGCAATGTGGATCCCCAGATAACGGAATTTGCTTTGGGCTTGTCTGAATGGTAGCCCTGCCAGCTCTGCTCCTTCCCCTTTCAGGTTCACAGGGAAGACTTCACTCTTGCTCACGTTGAGCTCGTAGCCTGGGATAATCTAAGTATCCATAACGTGAGCAGCAGAGTTCAATAATTACTGCAGACATATAGGAGCGAATGAATGTTGCTATTTGGCATGAGCTTCAAAACTTGATGGACTGAATTATTAGATTTAGGTTCGAGTAGTTTGCACTTTCTCCCTGTGTCTGCGTGGGTTTCCTCCGGGTGCTCCAGTTTCCTCCCACAGTCCAAAGATGTGCAGGTTTGGTGGATTGGCCATGATAAAATTGCCACTTAGTGTCCAGGGGTGTGGAGGTGAGGTGGGTGTTACGGGTATAGGGCAGGGGAGTGGGCCTAGTTAGGATGCTTTTTCAGAGGGTCGGTGCAGACTCGCTGGGCCAAATGGCCTCCTTCTGCGCTGTAGGGATTCTATGGTCATCTGTCTGAGCTGCACGAATATCAAGATTCTGGAGAAAAGTGAAAATGTCCCAACACACCATTAACTATTAACTTTAGTCCTGATTTAAATCTCCAAAACAGGCTCAACTTTGTGATTATTCACTTTCCGAGGGATAAATAATTAAGCAATTTAAACACATGTTTAAGGAGAAGTTTTTACCTTGACAAGCGTTGTAAGCAGTCGCAGAAAGGCCATTGTGACACTGTACTCTCCCTGCGGTCTTTCAACACCCAGCAGCAGGTTACCATAACTACCAGCCTGCATTCCTTCAGCCCTTCAAGAAAAATAAGTTGATTGTCGATTGAACATGTTCCCCCATCAATATTACAATACAATTCAAATCAATTGAGACAAGCTTTCTCAGAAATGTTTCTCTGCAGTGTTAATAGGCAACTTGTGAGAAAGAATCAATTTTTTCGCATATCCTCAATGAAATTCATCACTCCTCCCCAAAGAAACTGCAAAAGGCAACTCGGATGAGGACCAGAAAAACATTGTAAAAATCTATTAGGGTGGGTGCTGGAATGGGGCATTTAAGAATCGAGGCTACAGGAACAGAAGAGACAGTGCACAGTTGGCCCAAGTCTTCAAAGCCAGCATATAATAGTGACCCATGCAAAAGATATCAACAAAAATGAAACAGATAAACTTTGCATCATAATCCACCACTTTTCAGACACCTAGAAGCAAATTGCTCAGTCACTTCGAGGTGAATTGAGTAGGAGGCTCCAAGTGAACAAGCATAGTAAAATGAAGGGGTTTCTATATAACCCTTATTTCTGAAGTTTCTCCATTCAGATGTACACTATTAATTCATTTAATTTATCCAAAATAAATGCATCACTAATACTGTTAATTCCGCACATAAACCTTTTTGCTTTTCAAGCACTCAATGGTAGTTATTGCTTGCATCCTCTTAACATTCCTTTTATTGAAAATCCTTGCACCAAGTTTGATCAGCCTCATTACTGTACGTTTGTATAAGATGACCAACGGTGAGTGAGTGCATGCACAAGGTGAACCAAATTTGACAACACAGGACCATTTAGGTCCTCAATCCTGTTGAGACCATGACTGATCTGTGGACTAACTCCATATGCCAGCTCCATGTCTCCTAATACCTTGTGGTTACAAAAAAAACTACCATCCAAACATCCCCCCGATCAGCAGCAACCTTCGATTTAAAATTAGACATTTTGAGAGCACAGTCTTCATCCAAAGAAAGCATTAATGGCCACAAGAGATTGTTACATTTGCGAGTTTTTGTACTGTGGTTATGTATCTTTAATTGAAGGTGGTTGTGTCCTGTTCTGAAGTCCACCAAACGGCAGATCTGGGTGCTATGATTGCAAAAGATTAAAGGGTGGTCTTTGCCGTTGTTCTGCTCTTCGTGATTAGACTGGTAGTCTCTGAAGTACCAGCAAGATGTTGAGAATGACAGATTATAAACAGTTGTGCTTTAAACTGCACATTTAGTACTACGACGAGAGAGACTTGGGCTCTAAAGGATAGTTAATCCACATTTCTGCCTGGATAAAAGGCCCACACAATTCATGCTACTATGGTGGTGGGCTTTGAGAGGGATAGGAAGACATTTGTAAGATTAGTTTACCAACTTTCCTAAACGATAACCCTGAATTTGAATTTCATAGACAAGTCAATCAGCCAGGTTCCGATAGAGAGAGAACCTAGTAGCCGAATATCTCTATGGTTTACTGTGCAAGAATGCGGGCAGGAGCTTGCGCTCGGATTGAAAACAACAAATTTGTCAAGATTTAGAAGAAGGTGGGAAGATTTGCCTAACTTTAACTGGCGGGGAATCTCCAGGATGGTTCTGGGATTAAAAGTCACTCGGTTGGGAAAGGAAAAGAATGGAAGTAAACACTCGAGCTAAGATTCATTTTGGACTGGGTCCATAAAAACTGAATGTCTACATAAAAGACAGTGTGAAGTATACCTGTGAGATGTGTTTTTTTCAGTTGTGTAAAAAGTGAAAGGAGGGAGCTAAGTTCTGTAGTTTGAAATATAGAGACCCACAAAAGTAGCGTTCAGTCAAGATTTTGTTTGTTTATTATAGTAAAAGTCTTAAAACATGAAATTGTGTCATATCATCCTTTAAGCTATTAACTGGGAGCTCTGATTTATTTCAAAGTCTCTCTACCGATCGTAAGAAGACAGGAAAAGAAAGTAATGAAAGAGTGGCAATGAAATAAAAAGTTGGAAAATGTAGCACACTTTAATCAGTAATTAGCCCAAAGCAATGTCAATTTTTTAGGTATTTCACTTTGAAACAGAATTTGCAACGGAATTTATCATTTGAGTACCTGAGGGACTGAGCAATCCCAGTGACGTGTGTTACAGAATACGGCAAGAAGCCAGTGTGCTGCAGATCAGCCCACACCTAAGTAGAGAAAACAGGTTAATGAATACATTTCAGTTAGATACACAATAAATGCAAAGAAGAATTCTACATTAAACCAAATAATACACCCAAAGAAACAGAAGGAAAATGTTTTAAAACTGTAACATAGCTTTAATAAAAAGTACGTAAAGTCAGAGCTAAATAATGAATACACAGCATAATACCTAGATTGGTGATTCAAGTAAGTCTGCATAAAAATAACTCTTCTACAATACAATACCAGACTCAAGTATAGTTTTGTTAGTTGTGTTGAATCCAGCTAATTGGTATCCGTGGACTCTACTTAGGTTGCAATTTGTTATCCCGTCTTATTTTTGATAATATCTTTAAATTGTGTCTGTTTCCTCCCACCAAAAATTAAGCAGACAAAATCAAGGCATATCTGCAGATCATTTAGTTCTTGCCGAACTCTCAAGGCTGCAAACCAAACAGCTTTGTCTACAATTTTTAACTGCAGTAATCCCCCCTTCGGAGAATTGAACCACAGCATCCCGCGTGACAGGAGAGGATACTAATCACTATACTAACGAGGAAGTATTCAAAACAGCTTAGTCAATATGTAGCTCATATTTCACTTGAAATTCCCTATCTGAAGGGTACAGTTCAAGACCACGCACGGGTGCCATGTGAAAGCTGGTGTGACGGTTAGCATCACTGTTCCAGTTTTCAACACTTGTTTTTTTAATTCCCAGAGGCTGCTGTCATTGTTGGAAAAGTATTAGTGAGTGCTCGGATTAACTATAAGTAATAAATCATAGTTATCTTGCATTCAAACAATAGTCCGATTCAGTGTATTTTGTAGCCTAAATAAAGTTAATTATTTTAACCTGTTATGTAGCCTGTTGAATCTCTAGTCTGCATGCTAATATTTCCTATTTATTTAAAATACACATGAAAGAGGACATCCTAATCCAGTGGCCAAACTGCAGTTGGGATTTTGCAATGCAGTGGTCAGAAAGTAAAAAGGCGCAGATTTCAGATCATGAGGAACTAATCTGTTTCGGAAACAATCCAGCCGTAGAATGAGAAAACAGTGCAAAAGAACCAAAACTTTAACATAGGAGATGAGTGCACATCCACAGTTCCTCACATGGCGAGTTGCTAATCTCACCTGTGGTATCAGATGGAGGTTGCCAAATAGAAGCTTAGAGCTTTCCCACAGAGAGGACAGAAGAGGATAAAAGAAAAAGAGCGAGTCAACCTCCGCTGAATCCATGCCCTTCTTAGCAGCTAGTTTAAGAGTGGTACTGCATGGGATTGGGAACAGTTAGCCTGCTCTCACACTCAGCCAGTAGAAGTTGAATAGCGCAGGGAGACCTAAAAAGATGGGAGAAAATAAAATTCCGTGGCTTCCTTAAGAAAGTACGCCATCATAAAGTCATTTTTCCAACACTGATTATTCCCATCACACTTTACCTTGGCTGGCGTCCGAGCGGCCAGAACAGTTAGTGTATTTACACAGGAAGCAATCACGTCCGTTGGAGGGTTTAGCACGGAACTAAGTCTGCAGCAAGCATAAAAAGAATTAGCACAAAAAATAATTCACACTTTCTATTGCAATCAGAAGATGCAAGCATCTGTTTTGCAAACTGGAGATCTTGATCCATTGGCAAAGGTGCTCTTAGCCAAAGTTCACCACACCCCAAAATTGTAGTAACCAACAGTGAAGCGATTTGAGTCATTTTTGAACTGATTTCCCAAATGTTTAGCATGCAGAGACAACACTATGGTTGTGCAATATCAGGTTTACAGACAAATACCAACGAAAAATGTGGTGTTCTTGGCACTCTTACTTTCTTAAAAACCATAAATAAAAATGTTACCTTTGAATTAACATGTATAAACGTGAAGTGATTGGCAGCAGACAATCCGTAACAGACCAATCTGTGCTCATTATTTTATGCACCAGATCAATGATCGGTTTGACCTTCCGGCAGTGAAGAACAACATCTGGTATAATAAGACAAAGATATACATCAAATTTGTCAGAGTACATCTGTAAGAGCTTACCATTTAAGGACAAAATGTCTGATGAAGCTGAAATATTAGTGGATTTCTTTATGCTATGGAATTTTATTAATTAAATTTGCTTTTATAGGCAAAGACATAAATTAATTGATATCAAGTGACTGGCATTGTCTTTGCCAGTCCAATTGTTCAGATTTGAGCAATCCAGACAAGTTACATTATCCAACAATACAGCTGTTGTATACAGCTGTTTCATGTAAAAATGCTTTCCAAATAATACAACTTTTTAAATTAGCTCTCAGCATTATTCCTGATAATTTGAATGTTTAGCAATAAAAAATTAGAAGCAATAATTTAAATTATAAAAATACCATACGGTGGTGAACATTTAATGCTTAAAAAAAAAATTGATCAGAAAATTTTAATTAAGGGCAGTCTGTACACCTGCAATAAACAGGTGGCAGAAATTGCGAACATTATTGGTCCAAATTTCGTAGCAGTAATGATGGAAAAGATGTCAGCATGGTCATCATTACTCCTGTGAAACTGACAGCAACTTCTGGAGTCCACTGAGGCACAGTTAGATACAGAAATCTAGAAGTTGCTATCACTGATTCTACAATTTTCTACAGGGTGCATTGTTGAAGACCCCCCTAGTCTGCAACCAAGTAGAACTGACAAGAACTTGCCCTTCTACAGTATTAGTCTGCTGTAAAAAAGCACATTAAAAAGTTAAATGAGGTTTAGCGGAACTTTTAACGTCGCACTAAATTCAGAATTACTAAACAGCTTCGCTGGTCCTGAAAAACGAATTATATATTTGTGGAACACCAAATTTCTCGATTATGATGAAATTAATTCACTTTATGTTATAACCCGCACAAGAACGACCTGATTGATCTCCCCATGGGGCTCGTGGAGTATGAGTTCCCCCGCTGATTCCCCCAAGAGAAAAGCCGGCGCAGGATTAGGGTTAGTTGTATCGGACTTTGGTTAGGCCACATTTGGAATACTGCGTGTAGTTCTGGTTGCCACATTACCAGAAGGATGTGGATGCTTTAGAGAGGGTGCAGAGGAGGTTCACCAGGATGTTACCTGGTATGGAGGGTGCTAGCTATGAAGAAAGGTTGAGTAGATTAGGATTGTTTTCATTGGAAAGACGGAGGTTGAGGGGTGACCTGATTGAGGGCTACAAAATTATGAGAGGTATGGACAGGGTGGATAGCAACAAGCTATTTCCAAGAGTGGGGGTGTCAGTTACATGGGGTCACGATTTCAAGGCGAGAGGTGAAAAGTTTAAGGGAGATGTGCGTGGAAAGTTTTTTACGCAGAGGGTGGTGGGTGCCTGGAATGCTTTGCCAGCAGAGGTGGTAGAGGCGGGCACGATAGCATCATTTAAGATGCATCTGGACAGATATATGAACGGGTGGGGAACAGAGAGAAGTAGACCTTGGTAAATAGGCAACATGTTTAGTTAAAGGATCTGGATCGCCGCAGGCTGGGAAGGCCGAAGAGCCTGTTCCTGTGCTGTAATTTTCTTTGTTCTTTGTTTTTAGGATGGAGCTGGCATCTCAGGATGGTCCTGACTGGGACATGGACTGTTACTCTGTTATTATATTTCCTACTGCGAGTTTTCGGGGCTCCTCATTGACTACAATACTTGTATTTTAAAATTCATGACATTTCAGCTTGTATGTTAATCCCATGTATATTCTGCTTGCGGACGAAGCGATCTGTGGGCGGGTTAATCCAGAACTACCTGGAAACAAATGATACGGGGGAGGTCTCTGCAGCGACGGTCTGGGAAGTTTTGAAGGCAGTAGTCAGAGGGGAATTAATCTCGATTCTACGCCGAGGGACGAGGCAAGGGTGCCTCTCCCCCCTTTATTGTTTGCTCTTACCATAGAGCCATTGGCCATAGCGTTAAGAGCCTCTGGGTATTGGAAAGGGCTAGTTTTGGGGGGGGGGGGGGGGGGGGGGGGGGGGGGGGGGGGGGAGAGAGAGGAAAGAGAGAGAGAGAGAGAGAGAGAGAGAGAGAGAGAGAGAGAGAGAGAGAGAGAGAGAGGAGAGAGAGACGAGAGAGAGAGAGAGAGAGAGAAGTAATGCGAATCGTCGGGGAATTTGACAACTTTTCGCGGTCTAAATTGAACATGGGGAAAAGCGAAATGTTTGCGATCCAGGCAAGAGGACAGGAGAAGAGACTGGGAGAGCTGCCGCTTAGAATGGTGGGGAAGAGCTTTCGATATCTGGGAATCTAGGTGGCCCGGAAATGGGAGGTATTACAATAGTTAATCCCGGTTGGTAGAACGAATGGGACATGGTTCCACTATCACTGGCGGGGAGGGTTCAGACCGTGAAAATGAGGGTCCTCCCCAGATTTCTGTTTGTCTTTCAATGCATCCCATATTCATCCCAAGGCCTTTTTCAAGCAGGTGAATAAAATTATTTTGGGCTTTGTGTGGGCGAGTAAAACCCCACGAGTGAAGGAAGTGCTGCCGGAGCGCAGTCGGGGGGAGTGTGAGTTGGCGCTGCCGAACTTCTGCAATTACTACTGGGTGGCTAATATAGCCATGATTAGGAAGTGGGTAGTGAGGGAGGGGTCGGCATGGGAGCGGATGGAGGCGGCGTCATGTAAGAACACCAGTTTGGGAGCATTGGTAACGGCACCTCTGCCATTCTCGCTGGTGCGATACTCCACAGGTCTGGTGGTAGTGGCGGCTATGAGGATCTTAGAGCAATGGAGGGAATATAAGAGAGTGGAGGGAGCATCAATTTGGACCCCGATTTATAATAACCGGGTAGGCTAGATGGTGGGTTGTGGGGTTGGCAGAGGACAATAATTAGAAGGATGGTGGATCTATTTATAGACAGGAGCTTTCCCAACTTGACAGCTTTGGAGGATAAATTTAAAATGCCAGCAGGGAATTGCTTTACGGATTTGCAGGTGCGAGACTTCCTGAGAAAACAGGTGCTGGCCTTTCCGCTGATGTCGCCACTGGGGCTACAGGATAGAGTAGTTTCAGTACCTGGATGGAAGAGGGGAAGGTATCGAATATTTACCAGGAGCTTTCGGAGGCAGAGGAAATTCCGGTGGAGGAGCTTAAGGGGAAGTGGGAGGACGAGTGAAGAGGAGAGGGAGGGCTATGGACGGATGCACTAAGCGGGGTTAATCCCTCCTCATCATGCGCCAGGCTTAGCCTGATACAATTTAAGGTAATCCACAGGGGACACATGACAGCGGCTAGGATGAATAAGTTCTTCGGGGTTGAGGGTAGGTGTGCGGGGTGCACGGGAAGCCCAGCCCGAAGCTTAGAGGGTTTTGGCAGGGTTTTGCTACGGCAATGTCCATGAACTAAAAACATGGGTGGTGCCGAGTCGGGAGGTAGCGATCTTTGGAGTGTCGGAAGATCCGGGAGTTCAGGGGGCGAAAAAGGCTGATGTCTTGTCCTTTGCCTCCCTGGTAGCCCGAAGATGGATCTTGTTAGTGTGGAGGGACTCGAAGCCCCCCGAGTGTAGAGACCTGGGTTAGTGACATGGCTGGGTTTCTCAGTCTCGAGAAAATAAAGTTTGCCCTAAGAGGGTCAATGTTAGGGTTCTCCCAGAGGTGGCAGCCATTCGTCGACTTTCTCGGGGAAAATTAAAATGTCAGCAGATGCAGTATTCCAAAGGGGTGTTGGATGGTTGAGGTGCGTGAAGATTGGGGGAGTGGGGGGGGGGAATATTTATTTTACCATGTTGATGTCATTGAACATTTTTATAACAGTAACATAAATAAAGACCTTAATAAAATATTATTATTATTGTATCTCCCAATTATTTATCTTGCGCTCTAAATGTTACTTAGAAGTGAAGTTAATCAGTGCAGTTACTCACTGATTTGCAGTTTGTAGAATAATTCAATGTGTTTGGTTGCTTAGTTGCTCGACTAAATCACGTATTGGACACCCGGAGATCCCCTTGACTTGGTACCATATTCAAACTAGTATAAGAAATAGGAAAATCCATGCCACAGAGATCACTAGATCTTTGTGCGCAACATTCTTCCAGATCAGCATTGAGAACCATTAATACACCGCTGACAACAAATCCAGGCTGTTAAACTTTGATTTCAACAAAATTTGAATTAAGTTGTTGTCCTTTTTGACTTTTTGAAATAAATTTTGTTACTTTACAGAGGGTTCACCAACTACATCCAAAATTATAGGGTATAACAGCCGAAGTTGTAAAGAGTTCTCACACAAATCAAACTCACCTGCTGTTGAAACCACGTGCAACAGCATCTCAATTTCACAAGTGAAAACCGTCCAGGAACTGTATGAGAAATCCCAACGTACAAGAGAGCCCTGGCCTGCAGGCAATACGAGTCCACATGTACCCTGCGGCATACGTATATTAGCCTGACCAGATCCTAGGATTGGGTAAAATAATGACATTTATTGAATACATGAGTTACTTCTTTTTTTGTTACATAATTCTTTCTAACAATTGCAGCCATTGTGAGAATGTATTCCAACATACATCAATATTAAGCTTACTTTGATGCCTAATGCTAGCTCAAAGATAATAATGTTTCACCAACTCTTTTACTTTGTATCTTATATTTTGCATCTTATATCCTCGGTCCATTATTGATCCTAGATTATAAACGGCACGGATAGTCCAGTGCATTAACGTATTAACCAGCTTATCCAGCAAGATACCTATTGGAAAGAGGCTCCTGCCAGGAGTGATAAGGAAAAACTAGGGGTAGGAAGAAAAGGCAACCCTTCAGCATTCAGAATGTTCAGTTATTTTTGCTTCTCCCCAGGACACAAATTTTTCCCTGGTTAAGTGAACTCCTTCCATACAAGCTGGTGACCAGTGCAAGACTGACCCCTTCCCCACCATGACTGCCCCACCCTCCTCCTCCTCAAAGAACAAAGAAACGTACAGCACAGGAACAGGTCCTTCGGCCCTCCAAGCCTGTGCCGACCATGCTGCCCGTCTAAAATAAAATTTTCTACACTTCCTGGGTCCGTATCCCTCTATTCCCATCCTATTCATGTATTTGTCAAGATGCCCCTTAAATTTCACTATCGTCCCTGCTTCCACCACCTCCTCCGGCAGCGAGTTCCAGGTACCCACTACCCTCTCTGAGGTGTTGTTTAAGGATAGCCAGCTGATTTCATAAACTAACTGAGTATTGATTTATTCATATAGGTGCCAGTTGAATGCATGTAGCTGAGAGGTAAAAATATTAAAAAGTGACTTGACTGTGGGAATCTAGTTATTGTTTCATACAATGAATTATCCATTGTATTCTAGTGCACTCATAGAACATAGAACAGTACAGCACAGAACAGGCCCTTCGGCCCTCGATGTTGTGCCGAGCAATGATCACCCTACTCAAACCCACGTATCCACCCTATACCCGTAACCCAACAACTCCCCCCCCCTTAACCTTACTATTAGGACACTACGGGCAATTTAGCATGGCCAATCCACCTAACCCGCACATCTTTGGACTGTGGGAGGAAACCGGAGCACCCGGAGGAAACCCACGCACACACGGGGAGGACGCGCAGACTCCACACAGACAGTGACCCAGCCGGGAATCGAACCTGGGACCCTGGAGCTGTGAAGCATTTATGCTAACCACCATGCTACCCTACTCAGCACTGAGAATGTATTGTTCTCGGTCTAATCAACTAATCAGTTATAGCAAGATATTTACCAAGCTATGTAACATGACAGATGTGGGAAAACATATCTACCATTTTTCCTAAGCCTGCACATGCAGACACAAGCTAGTTTTGATAGGCGCCAGTCAATCTTAAGTAATGTCCAAAGTTTGATTAAGAAAGCATTCGCTAAGACATTCATTTGAACAAACCAGGAGGTCTCATCTGAGAATTAGAAGCCATTGAAAGTAAATGATGGGTTAAACCAGAGATAAGAATTCCCTGAAAAATAGGACCTTGTGGTTGAGGTCTTTGTTCCTGAACTCTTGAATAGTCTCTTGTTTGTTTGTGTTTAAAGTAATTTCTTTGTCCTTGTTCCATGTACTTGACTTTTTTATGTATTGTTTGATATTTTGCTTCTAAGTTTTTATTCAGTACTTATTCAAGTGCATTCAAGTGAGTAATTAGCAATAATATTGCATTTTTGACACCTCCCACCAACTGGACTACCGATTATTATTAGAAGGTAAAATAGGAGTCTAACACTACCGTAACAAGTTTTACTTCTAATTCTAACTCAATATAATTATGTAATGAAAATCGCTTATTGTCACGAGTAGGCTTCAATGAAGTTACTGCGAAAAGCCCCTAGTTGCCACATTTCGGCGCCTGTCCGGGGAGGCTGGTACGGGAATCGAACCGTGCTACTGGCCTGCTTGGTCTGCTTTAAAAGCCAATGATTTAGCTGAGTGAACTAAACCAGCCCCTGCAAGAGGTCTTTGTGGGAATATTCTTCAATGGGGTTAAAAATTAAAAATGCTTTGCCTCTTTGCTATTGTGATTGTTAAAGGGGTTGACAGAAGTGAAGAGAATCAAGTAATACAAGTGAAAATTCAGCATGGCATAGTCTGAGATTTAGGTGCATTTAATCTGTTTCTGCTGATGGAAATGTAATAGTTATCCAATTACAAACATGGAGGGAGGTAACATAAAAACATCAGCAACAGAAGCGGGTTATTCAAGCCTGCTCCGCCATTCAATAAAGTCTTTGACCTCATGTTCTTGCACCATTCCCTAAAATCATTCAATTACTCTGGTATCCAAAAAATTGTCATCCCTATTTTGAAAGAATCTTATGTTTTGATGTGTAAAAGTGCACGATTCATACCAAGTTCTCACAGTCTGTGCAAAACTATCTGGAACAACTTCTTACCAAGAGGATAAAGCATCTTTGGCGTTTGCCTCCTCCACCTTGTTCCATCCTCATGTGAAAGCACATCATGAGGTTTGTGCTTATATGGTTCAGTATAACATGTCATTTTGTCCAAAAAGCTGTAAACCTTTAAAACAAAAATAAATGTCAAAACTGAACAAAAACACCCACACCAACCAAAAAGAAAACAAATATTTACAATAATATTCGACATCAGTCAATCATAATTATATTTTAATTAACTAAGTATATTGATTCATTTGGAACTATTTCATTTATATCACAGTCATTCAATAACACTAATTCCCAAATAGTGCATTACGACCATCTACCAGTTTTAAAAGAAGCAGTAAAGCATCAAAGTATAAAATTTACATTTCGCTTCTTGGAATCTCCCTTCTTAAAATAGCTTACTTGTACCTTTTTAGCAGTGCATTTATCTGATATAAGTGCACAAAGTAGCTGCAGCAACGGTGCCATAGACTGCGGAAAATTTCCACAATTGTTGTCCAACAAAATAGCAATACCTGCTGTGGGCTCCTTGATTTTAAAAAAAAACAGACACAGATACAAAAGTCAATCAGAATATACACGGAAGGTTATACAGGTAAAAACCATTGCAATGTTAATTGATCAAATAAGACAACTCTACTAAAAATCCTGGGCATCTTCCATACTATTTATTTATGCTCACAGCAAGCAAAGTCAGTCAAAACACATTAAAAAAACACACATCCGGCTCGCTAAGTCGTTGGAGTCAACCGTCCAAGTCTCCCAAGACTTACATAGAACAGTACAGCACAGTACAGGCCCTTCAGCCCACGATGTTGTGCCAACCATTTATCCTAATCTAAGATCAACCTAACCTACACCCCTTAAATGTCCTGCTGTCCATGTTCCTGTCTAAGAGTCGCTTAAATGTCCCTAGTGACTCTGACTCCACCACCTCTGCTGGCAGTGCATTCCACACACCCACCGCTCTCGGTGTAAAGAACCTACCTCTGACATCTTGTGCTACCGTGGGGCAGCACGGTAGCACAAGTGGATAGGACTGTTGCTTCACAGCACCAGGGTCCCAGGTTCGATCCCCCGCTGGGTCACTGTCTGTGCGGAGTCTGCACATTCTCCCCATGTCTGCGTGGGTTTCCTCCGAGTGCTCCGGTTTCCACCCACAGTCCAAAGACGTGCAGGTTAGGTGGATTGGCCATGCTAAATTGCCCTTAGTGACCAAAATGGTGAGGGGGGTTATTGGGTTACGGGGATAGGGTGGAAGTGAGGGCTTAAGTGGGTCGGTGCAGACTCAATGGGCCGAATGGCCTCCTTCTTCACTGTATGTTCTATGTTTTATCTCCCCTATACCTTCCTCCAATCACCTTAAAATTATGTCCCCTCATGACAGCCATTTCCACCCTGGGGAAAAGTCTCTTTCCACTCTATCCATGTCTCTCATCACCTTCTCTACCTCTATCAAGTCACCTCCTTCGCTCCAGTGAGAAAACTCCTCCAGTGAGAAAACCCCTCCCACAACCTTTCTTCATAAGCGAGGGACACTTCCTCAGCTCCTGTCTAATATCAGTATAATTTCCCCTCCCCCAATTAAATACCTTCCCATACTGTCTGTTCCTATCCCTCTGCATGACTATGGTACAGGTCAAGGAGTTGTGGTCACTGTCACCGAAATGCTCTCCCACCAAGACATCTGACACCTGGCCTGGTTCGTTGCCGAGCACCAAGTCCAATATGGCATTCCCCCTAGTCGGCCCATCTACATATTGAGTCAGGAATCCTTCCTGCACACACCTGACAAAATCTGCTCCAGCCAAACCATTTGCACTAAGGAGGTTCCAGTCAATATTAGGGAGTTGAAGTCACCCATGACAACAACTCTGTTACTTCTGCACCTTTCCAAGATCTGCCGCCCAATCTGTTTGTCTGTCTCTCTGCTGCTATTGGGGGGTCTGTAGAAAACTCCCAATAAAGTAATTACTCCTTTCTTGTTTATTACTTCCACCCATATTGACTCAGTAGACAAACCCTCCTCAACAACCACCTTTTTTGCAGCTGTGGTGCACTCCTAATTAACAGTGCCACTCCCCCTCCTCTTTTACCTCCCTCCCTATTCTTCTGAAAACTTGCCAGATAGAATGTTTTTTAAAGGTCTGCTCATCCAACCACAGGCAGATGATCGACAGTCACATCACAGCAGAAAATAAAGGAAGAAACAACTCTTATGAACAGGTCAGTAATCATTCCTAATTATTGGGCATGAACTTCCTCAGAGAGGCAATCAGTGTCAGATTGACACTCCATGCCCAATTATCTGTGATTTTATTTCAAGCCTGCCTTGCCCAACTCTCTGACTCAGGCCAGGTGAGATCCAGGCAGTGCAGCACATCCTCGAGTCCCGGTATTGAGAGTCGGAGTGAACCAGGTAAGTTTAAAGGTCCAATGAAAATGACAGGCCAGGGAGACTATAAGTGTCTACAGTAAGTGGATAGGACATTTGGAGGAGGGGGGAGGGGGGTGGGGGCCAGAGTTGTGCAAAGAGTTCTAAATAGTTACCCAAAAGTTAAAAAAGATCTTAATTCCAACGCTTTCTAGTTGATTGTTGGTGTAACTCAGTCGGAACCATCCGAAGTTTGCGTTTTAAAACACATTTTCAGATGGTTCTCAGAGAAGGCCAATTGCCCCGAGGAAGTTTGCACTTCTGGGCAATTGCCGTGGAAACCTTCAGTGTCAAATACCAACAGGGAGCCCCAGTGCATCTTTGGGATAACCCTCCACTCCGACACTGGGGAATTTGGAAGTTACAGCCATTATTTTCATCACCCAGTATGTGAGCAGCAGAGAAAACAAACTTGCTTCAGCACCTTTCATCTGGGTGCCATTCCTAAGATAGCCATCGAAGGGAAATTGGAGCAGGAGTAGGCGATTCGGCCCCTCGCCGAACCTGCTCGCCATTCAACTAGATCATGGCTGATCTTGTACCTATAGTACTTCTAGCACACAGTGAGAGCGGCGGGGACACAGTGAGAGCGAGGAGAGCGCGGAGACTCAGTGAGAGCGAGGAGAGCGGCGGGGACACAGGATAAAAGAGCGTGAGGAGAACGGCAGGGACACAGTGAAAGAGCGCGAGGAGAGCGGCGGGGACACAGTGAAAGAGCGCGAGGAGAGCGGCGGGGACACAGGATAAAAGAGCGCGAGGAGAGCGGCGGGGACACAGTGAGAGCGAGGAGAGCGGCCGAGACTCAGTGAGAGCGAGGAGAGCGGTCGAGACTCAGTGAGCGCGAGGAGAGCGGCCGAGACTCAGTGAGAGCAAGGAGAGCGGCCGAGACTCAGTGAGAGCAAGGAGAGCGGCGGGACACAGGATAAAAGAGTGCGAGGAGAGCGGCGGGGACACAGTGAAAGAGCGCGAGGAGAGCGGCGGGGACACAGGATAAAAGAGCGCGAGGAGAGCGGCGGAGACTCAGTGAAAGAGCGCGAGGAGAGCGGCGGGGACATAGTGAGAGCGAGGGGAGAGCGCCGTGTTTCAGCAGCAGGAGGAGAGGGAGTGCTGTCATGGGGACTGCCGGGAAGGTGAGTGACTGATTGTTTAATTTAAAAACTTAATTTGTCTATAGGCGGAGCGCACGTGGGACTGCTGGGTAAGTGAGGTACATATTTGTGTGGTTGCTTTACCCGAAACACTACTTAGGTAGTGTCTCCCACCCATCCTCCTCCTCTAACCAGAAAAAAAAGTTCTGTCCGTCGGATTGCTAAACTAACAAGTTTTGTTTTTTTTGTTGTTGTTTTTTTTGGTTTTTCAGTAATTGGGTGGGAATGGAGGCTAGGGCAGTTGAATGTTCATCCTGCAGAATGTGGGAGGTAAGGGTCACCTCGAGTGTCCTGCTGGCTACATCTGCGGGAAGTGCACGCAACTCCAGCTCCTCGAGAACCGCATTAGGGAACTAGAGCTGGAGATGGATGAACTTCGGATCATTCAGGAGGCGGAGGGGTTCACACCTCAGGTAAAAGAAGAAGGTAGATGGGTTACCGTCAGGGGAACGAGGGGGAACCGGCAGGCAGTGCAGGGATCCACTGTGGTCGTTCCCCTCAATAACAAGTATACCGTTTTGGGGTAAGCAATGGGGCACAGGTCTCTGGCACAGAGTCTGTCCCTGTTGCTCAGAAGGGAAGGGAGAAGAGGAGCAGATCACTTGTCATTGGGGACTCCATAGTTAGAGGAACAGACAGGAGGTTCTGTGGGAACAAAAGAAACTCACGGCTGGTATGTTGCCTCCCAGGTGCCAGGGTTCATGATGTCTCTGATCGTGTTTTTGGGATCCTTAAGAGGAGGGGGAGTAGCCCCAAGTCGTGGTCCACATAGGTACCAACGACATAGGTAGGAAGAGAGATGGGGATTAGAGACAGAAATTCAGGGAGCTAGGGTGGAAGCTGAGAGCTAGAACAAACAGAGTTGTTATCTCTGGGTTGTTACCCGTGCCACGTGCTAGCGAAGTGAGAAATAAGGAGAGAGAGGAGTTCAACATGTGGCTACAGGGATGGTGCAGGAGGGAGGGTTTTGGTTTCCTGGATAATTGGGGATCATTCTGGGGTAGGTGGGACCTCTACAAACAGGATGGTCTACACCTAAACCAGAGGGGTACCAATATCCTGGGGGGGGGGGAGATTTGCTAGTACTCTTCAGAGGGGTTTAAACTAATTCAGCAGGGGGATGGGAACCTAAATTGTAGTCCCAGTGTACAGGCTGTTGAGTGTAGTGAGGTCAGGGATAGGGTTAAAAGTTCGAAAGAGGGCACCGGCAAGCTAGACGCTGGTCTGACGTGTGTCTACTTCAACACCAGGAGCATCCGGAATAAGGTGGGTGAGCTTGCAGCATGGGTTTGTACCTGGGTTTTCGATGTTGTGGCGATCTCGGAGACATGGGTAGAGCAGGGACAGGAATGGTTTTTGCAGGTTCCAGGATTTAGATGTTTCTGTAAGAACAGAGAAGATGGTAAAAGAGGGGGGTGTGGCATTGTTAATCAAGGAAAGTATTACGGCGGCAGAAAGGACGTTTGAGGACTCGTCTACTGAGGTAGTATGGGCCGAGGTTAGGAACAGGAGAGGAGAGGTCACCCTGTTGGGAGTTGTCTATAGACCTCCGAATTGTTCCAGAGGTGTAGAGGAAAGGATTGCAAAGATGATTCTCGACAGGAGCAAGAGTAACAGGGTAGTTGTTATGGGGGACTTTAACTTTCCAAGTATTGACTGGAAATACTATAGTTTGAGTACTATAGATGGGTCAGTTTTTGTGCAGTGTGTGCAGGAGGGTTTTCTGACACAGTATGTAGACAGGCCAACAAGGGGCGATGCCACATTGGATTTGGTACTGGGTAATGAACCCGGCCAGGTGTTAGATTTAGATGTAGGTGAGCACTTTGGTGATAGTGATCACAATTCGGTTATGTTTACTTTAGCGATGGGCAGGGATAGGTATATACCACAAGGCAAGAATTATAGCTGGGGGAAAGGCAATTATGATGCTACTCGGCAAGATTTAGGATGTATAGGATGGGGAAGGAAACTGCAGGGGATGGGTATAATCAAAATGTGAAGCTTTTTCAAGGAACAGCTACTGCGTGTCCTTGATAAGTATGTACCTGTCAGGCAGGGAGGGAGTGGTCGAGCAAGGGAACCGTGGTTTTCTAAAGAAGTTGAAGCACTTGTCAAGAGGAAGAAGTAGGCTTATGTTAGGATGAGACATGAAGGCTCAGTTAGGGCACTTAAGAGTTACAAGTTAGCCAGGAAGGACCTAAAGGGAGAGTTAAGAAGAGCGAGGAGAGGACACGAAAAGTCGTTGGCGGATAGGATCAAGGAAAACCCTAAGGCTTTCAATAGGTATATCAGGAACAAAAGAATGACTAGAGTAAGTTTAGGGCCAATCAAGGATAACAGTGGAAAGTTGTGTGTGGAATCAGAGGAGATAGGGGAAGCGTTAAATGGATATTTTTCGTCAGTGTTTACACTGGAGAAAGACAATGTTGTCGAGGAGAATACTCAGGTACAGTCGACCAGGCTAGATGGGATTGAGGTTCACAAGGAGGAGGTGTTAAATTGCTAAGTCCCCTGGGCCAGATGGGATTTATCCTAGGATTCTCTGGGAAGCCAGGGAGGAGATTGCAGAGCATTTGTCCTTGATCTTATGTCGTCTTTGTCGACAGGAATAGTGCCGGAAGACTGGAGGGTAGCAAATGTTGTCCCCTTGTTCAAGAAGGGGAGTAGAGACAACCCTGGTAATTATAGACCTGTGAGCCTTACTTCGGTTGTGGGTAAAATGTTGGAAAAGGTTATAAGAGATAGGGTGTATAATCATCTTGAAAAGAACAAGTTGATTAGCGATAGTCAACACGGTTTTGTGAAGGGTAGGTCATGCCTCACAAACCTTATTGAGTTTTTTGAGAAGGTGACCAAACAGGTGGATGAGGGTAAAGCGGTTGATGTGGTGTATATGGATTTCAGTAAGGCGTTTGATAAGGTTCCCCACGGTATGGGATTGAAGGTGATTTAGCGGTTTAGATCAGTAATTGGCTAGCTGAAAGAAAACAGGTGATTGATGGCAAATGTTCATCCTGGAGTTCAGTTACTAGTGGTGTACCGCAAGGATCTGTTTTGGGGCCACTGCTGCTTGTCATTTTTATAAATGACCTGGAAGAGGGTGTAGAAGGATGGGTTAGTAAATTTGCAGATGACATGCAGGTCGGTGGAGTTGTGGATAGTGCTGAAGGATGTTATAGGTTACAGAGGGATATAGATAAGCTGCAGAGCTGGGCTGAGAGGTGGCAGATGGAGTTTAATGCGGAAAAGTGTGAGGTGGTTCACTTTGGAAGGAGTAACAGGAATGCAGAGTACTGGGCTAATGGCAAGATTCTTGGTAGTGTAGATGAACAGAGGGATATCGGCATCCAGGTACATAAATCCCTGAAGTTGCCACCCAGGTTAATAGGGCTGTTAAGAAGGCTTATGGTGTGCTAGCCTTTGTCAGTAGGGGGATTGAGTTTCGGAGCCACATGGTCATGCTGCAGCTGTACATAACTCTGGTGCGGCCGCTCCTGGAGTACTGCGTGCAGTTCTGGTCACCACATTATAGGAAGGATGTGGAAGCTTTGGAAAGGGTTCAGAGGCGATTTACTAGGATGTTGCCTGGTATGGAGGGAAGGTCTTATGAGGAAAGGCTCAGGGACTTGAAGTTGTTTTCGTTAGCGAGAAGAAGGCTGAGAGGTGACTTAATAGAGTCATATAAAATAGTCAGCGGGTTAAATAGGGTGGACAGTGAGAGTCTTTTTCCTCGGATGGGGATGACAAACACGAGGGGACACAGCTTTAAATTGAGGGGTGGTAGATATAGGACAGATGTCAGAGGCAGTTTCTTTACTCAGAGAGTAGTAGGGGTGTGGAACGCCCTGCCTGCAACAGTAGTAGACTCACCAACTTTAAGGGCATTTAAGCGGTCACTGGATAGACATATGGATGAAAATGGAATAGTGTAGGTCAGATAGGATTCAGATGGTTTCACAGGTCGGCGCAAGATCGAGGGCCGAAGGGCCCGTACTGCGCTGTAACGTTCTATGAAAATTGCCATCTTGATTTAATTAACTTTTTTGATCCCGCTGCAGAAGGTCAATAATGTCAGTCCCATCTTTGCAATTTTTAGATAAACACAATCTAATGTACTCACAGTCTCCCAAAAAAGTTCAGCCAGATTAGGGGCTGTGAACACCTCACAGGCAACATCAATCAAATGCTGGAAAAGAAGAACTGGATTAAATAAGTCTACTTCCAAAAAGTACATGAAGCATAAATGATAGTTATTCTCAAAACATACTGTCATCAAAACAAAGCACAATTACTAGGACCATGGATGAATAAGAGCCAAATGGAAAACTATGCCAATTTCTGATCATGCCCAAACAGGGAAGCAGAGGCCCAAAAACAAGTCACTATCTCCCAGAACTGCAACATAGAAATAGGATAGCTTTTGTTTCCTCATGAAATAAATGCTTGAAACAGTTCTAACGTTGATTAGGAACAATTGTGGACAGAAGAGCACTCGAGGTAAAAATATATATTTTGGAATTATCTACAGGAACCTTAAAAATAAACCTCAGCAAAATTTTGAAACTTAATAGGAAGTCCCTTCACCAATGCCTGTGGCAAATCTATTTGTAAGTCTTTTTTTTTTTAAGTAGTATATAGGACAGCCGTGTTTAATATTGAATCCCAACTGATAGACCCAAAGCACATGTTTGATCCTTGCAAGACTGAGCACCTAATCACGGCCATGCCTTTGAGTAGGTTGGGGTGAGATCAAAGTGAAAGGAACAATCTTCCAAAAAACATGCTTCAGCAGCTTAACTGAATATCAGTTAAGGATGGCACTGGCGAGCACCTGGTCGCAGGTGATGATCCAACCCTGAGAGACCAAACACCAAAGAAAATAAGTGAAGAGGACAAAATGAGGAGACTTTATTTCCAAATTTTAAAAA
This sequence comes from Scyliorhinus canicula, assembly GCF_902713615.1. Taxonomy (NCBI): domain Eukaryota; kingdom Metazoa; phylum Chordata; class Chondrichthyes; order Carcharhiniformes; family Scyliorhinidae; genus Scyliorhinus; species Scyliorhinus canicula. Next base: position 57,042,320 of record NC_052166.1, read on the forward strand.
TCAGTGACAACTTGAAAGATATCACCACATTATGACTGAATGGTCATAAGTTTATTTGTAACAATCTTTATTATTGCCACAAGTAGGCTCACATTACACTGCAATGAAGTGACTGTGAAAATCCCACGGTAATTGGGCGAGGCACAATTCAGTCCCAAATTTAAAGTTAAATGCTGTCATTTTATTATAATTTACCTTGGCCGGAATTCTCCAGCTGTTCGCTGGCAGCAGGATTATCTGGTCCTGCCGGCAGTACATCCCTGCCTGCGGGTTTCCCAGCTGCATGGAGTGGCTTAACTGAGAAATCCTAATGACAAATGGTGGGAGCAGAGAATCAACCTGCAAACGAATGACTTACCATCTCCCGCTGCTGAGAAACACATGGCTGGGAGGCCAGGGAATCCTGTCCCTTATATATCTGGTACTATTTTATTATTTATTTAAAATAAATTTAAAGTGCCCAATTCTTTTTTTTCCCCAAAGGGCAATTTAGCATGGCCAATCTACCGACCGTGCATATTTTTAGGTTGTGGGGATGAGACCCACGCAGACACGGGGAGAATGTGCAAATGCCACAGGGCTGTGACCCGGGGCCAGGATCGAACCTGGGTCCTCAGCGCCATGATGCAGCACTGCTAACCACTGTGCCACCCTGTTTCTAGTACTATTTTATTGACAGGATTCATTTCTTTTTACTTGGAGCTTTCTATGCGTACATTCAAATAGTCAATACCAATGCACATTCTGTACCTGTTGATCGCCCAAAGTTTCTTCTTCAAAAGACGTCAAGACAAATGAGAGCAATCCATAAATGCACATTCGCGCTGTACTGGCTGTACACTGAAAGATACAAAACACATTCTATCACTGCATTTTTAAAGTTATGCATGGTAGACATAAGATATCCTGCAATCCAGCAGATAAAAAGCAGACTAAAAAGGGAAAATAATCGCAGTTTCATTCTGTTCTTAAAATTTGCCCAATGTCAAACCTTTACAAAAATAGAATTACACAAGCCAACACCTGCCTTTAGTGTTCGTCAACCATCATCATTACCCCACAAAATATAAGCGGCTGTATCATACTTGCTAACCATAAATTTAAGATTACCTTATTTGTTCAACTTGGAACAAGTCCATATTAGTAGTAAAAGGTCCATTTACGCACCAAAACGCTCTCATTTATACCTCTTGTTCAGAATACTCAGAAACACATTCATATTATGTTCCGCCAGTTCTTGTCTTTGTATGTCCTTGATTTCCTTCACCTCACTATTGGGGGCAATGTCGTCAGCTGCTTAGCCCCCAAGCCCCGGAGTTTAGAAAGGCATAGACTAGTCAAGGATCGCTGACTTTGTCTGTATAAATGTTTCTGGATCATACCTCTCCAGTCACCTGAAGAAGGAGCTGCGCTCTGAAAGCTCGTGTTTGAAACAAACCTGTTGGACTTTAACCTGGTGTTGTAAGGCTTCTTACTGTAGTCAGGGATAGTTCGCATGGCTTTGTTCAGGGACGGTCATGCCGTACAAATTTGATTGAATTATTTGAGGAAGTGGCAAGGAGGATTGATATGGGTAGTAGTGAATGCTGTCTGCATAGATTTTAGTACGGCATTTGACAAAGTCCCACATGGCAGACAGGTCAAAAAAGTAAATGCCCATGGGATACAGGGCAATGTATCAAACCCAGTGGCTGGTTTAGCACAGAGCTAAATAGCTGGCTTTTAAAGCAGACCAAGGCAGGCCAGCAGCACGGTTCAATTTCCATACCAGCCTCGCCGAACAGGCGCCGGGGCTTTTCACAGTAACTTAATTTGAAGCCTAATTGTGACAATAAGCGATTTTCATTTCATGTGACAAATTGGATCCAAAATTGGTTTAGTTAAAAAATTTGTAGATGACACAAAAATTGGCTGTGTAGAGGATAGCTGCAAACTCCCAACATGACATAGATGGGTTGGGGGAGTGGGCAGGAAAGCAGCAGATACTGTTGAACTGTGTTGTCTGAACTCTGTGAAGTTTAGGGCGGTCAAACAGTAAAAGGGAATACACGATAAATGGGAATATACTGAAAGAGGTAGATAAAGGGAGAAATATTGGCGTGCAAGTGCATAAGTCCCTAATGGTAGCAGAACAGGTAGATAAGGTTGTAAAGAAGGCATATGGAATGTTCTCTTTCATTGGCAAGGTATAGAATATAAAAGCAGGGGTATAATGGTAGAACTGTATAAGACATTTGTGAGGCCACAACTGGAGTATTGTGTGCAAACCTGGTCACCACATTTCAGGAAGGATGTAATTGCTCGGGACAGTGTGCAGGGAAGACTTACTACAAGGTTGCCAGGGCTGGAGAATTGTAGCTACGGAGAGGTTGGCATGGTTGGAGTTGATTTCCTTGGAACAGAGAAGAGTGAGGGGTGACATGATTGAGGTATACAAAATTGTGAATGGTAGAGATAGGGTAAACAGGAGGAACCTGCTTCCCTTGGCAGAGAGTTCAGAAAACAGAGGTCATAGATTCAAGCTGAAGGATTAAAGAGAAGGGAAAAACATTTTTTACAGTGGGTGGTGGGAATTCACTGCCTGAGTTGGTAGTGGAGGCAGAGACCCTGAACACTAAGTACCTGGATCTGCACCTCAAGTGCTGTAAGCTATAGGGCTATAGGCCATGCACAGGAAAATGGGATTAGAAATAGCACCTGATTGTCTTTGGATCAGCACGGACAAGATAAGCCGAATGGTCTCCTTCTGTGCTGTATTATTTCTATGGTTCCTCCCCTAAACCTCTCCATATCTCTCCTCATTCAATGCACTCCTGAAAAGCTACCTCTCTGGGGCCAACTACGTGACCTAATCATAAAATCCTTACAGTGTAGGAGAAGGCCATTAGGCCCATCGAGTCTGCACAGACCCTCAGTACCCTAACTAAGCCCACTCCCCCGCCCTATCCCTGTAACACCATAACTCCACCTAACCTTAGGGAACTAAAGGGCAATTTGGAATGGCCAATCTACCCAACTTGCACATCTTTGCACTGTAGGATAAACCGGAGCACCCGAAGGAAACCCAGGCAGACAGGGAGAGAACATGCAAACTCCATACACTCAAGGATGGAACTGAATGCGGGTCCCTGGTGCTGTGATGCAGCAGTGCTAACCACTGTGCCACCCAATATCTCCTTTGGAAGTTCAGTGTCAAAGTTTTCCTGATTACGCTTGTGAAACAGCTTGGAATATTTGGTTATCACCATAGAATCTTTGGCACAGAAGGAGGCTTTTGACTCATCAAACCTGAAAGAGCATTCTACCAAGTCCCACTCCCCTGCCTTATCGGCGTAACCTTACATGACTTATTTTCAGATGGCAATCCAATTCCCTTTTGAGTGCCTCCATTGTACCCGTCTCCACCACCCACTCGGGTAGTCAGTTTAGGACTCGAACCACCTTCTGATGGTTACTATTGTATTTGTTTCAATGGCTTTCCATGGTAACTTATGCCACAAATGTATCACATTAGAACTTCGCACTGCTCAACTAATCAGAGAAGGATTCACTCAGCTCAGTAGGATTAAACATCAGGAGTTCCCAGTTGAGGTATTTGCTCAACTTTGTTTCAAATCTTTTTCAAATAGTTGGAAAATTCAATTAAGATTACACTACAAAGAATATGGACCAAGTCTATTATAGTGGAGTTGGCTCGTTCATAGGTAAGAGACAAAAATAAGTCAGTTACATGTGAATCTTTGTAGTTCCTTCTATCCATAAAAATGATCTGACAGCTACTACTTAACTGGGACTGATGATTGCCATACAATATCTGTCCCATACGTAGACTGGGTTTTGCAGTGTAATTTCCTCCACAGCAAGTACGTGGTTTCCGTTTCTTTTCAACTCATTTGAGCCTCATGCTTTCAATTTGTCTTTCTAATTCATAATTTGTATCCACAGACTGATATTGCAGTTTAACTTGCTACTGGGTATGTCCCACATCTACATGGTTGAGATGAAAATGATGCAAAATAGATTTTTCCTGAGCTGAATGATATAAGGCAGACGGCAAACAAACCTATGCTAGAACACAATTCTCTAAACCATTTTGGCTTCGATTGTAAACAGTGCTCATGATGAACAGTTATATGGTACTATCTTCCAACACTACTTACATTGTTTCCCCCACTTCCAAGTGTCTTAAGCATCTGTGTCATGCACTGAAATACATTCTGCTGAATAGCAGTGCTTCCCAAGCGCCTAATTACATGAGCTGCTTCATCCACGTTCAATGTATGACGCAGTAGAGCCCAAGACAGCAACACTGGTGAATGATGCGGTACGTCCCCGAATGTTAGCAGCAACTTGTCCATCTCCTGTAAGGAAAAGATACATTTCGTAGAAAATCCATATCAAACAAATTGTAGACAATGGGATTAAAAAGTCCTTCTGTATGGCATGCATGTCACAGAAGTCAAAATAACAGCAAAATGCTGAATTTGTTGGCTTATATCAGATACAATTTACAGAACCCACAAGAATAAGGTCAATTAAAATCAGTCCACTGTTAACTAGTTGTCAATCATTACAAAATCTGGGCAGTGTGGAATGCTCTTTATATCTTTTTAAACTATTTCGCAAGGGCGGCATGGTAGCACAAGTGGATCGCACTCTGGCTTCACAGCGCCATGGTGCCAGGTTCGATTCCCCGCTGGGTCACTGTTTGTGCAGAGTCTGCACGTTCTCCCCGTGTCTGCATGGGTTTCCTCCGGGTGCTCCGGTTTCCTCCCACAAGTCCCAAAAAGATATGCAGGTTAGGTGGATTGGACATGCTAAATTGCCCAAACAAAAAAAAAGAAACAACTATTTTGCTTTCTTTTTTTGAAGAAATATTTCTTTATTCTCCTCCTTGTTCGCATTTTCTCCCAAATTTACACCCACCAACAATCAACAATAATCAGTAACAAATATGTCAATCCCCATATCAATAACAACGATCCCATCCTCCCCCCAAACCCAAAACATTCGCCCACATGTTCATTTAAATAACTGACAAAAAGGAATCAGGAATCATCCATAGCCACCATTAACACCCATCGCCCCCCCTCCCCTCAACCTTCCCACCCACTCCCCCAACTAATGTTCGATGTTATCCAGTTCTTGAAAGTGCATGATGAATAATGCCCATGAATTGTAGAACCCTTCTGTCCTTCCCCTCAGTTCAAACTTAACCTTCTCAAGAGTCAAGAATTCCAACAGACTCCCCCCCCCACCACCACGCCAGGGCACAGGGTGGAGAGGCTGCCCTCCAACCCATCAGGATCCGCCTTCGGGCGATCAATGAGGCGAAGGCTACAACATCTGCCTCCGCACCCGTTTCCAACCCTGGCTGGTCCGACGCCCCGAATATGGCTTCCCGGGTCCAATTTCACATGCACAACTTTAGAAATTACCCTAAAAACCTCCTTCCAGTAATCCTCTAGCTTTGGACAAGACCGAAACATATGAACGTGATTAGCGGGGCCCCCCACCCCGCAACATTCACACACATCTTCTACTCCTTCAAACAATTGGCTCATCCTCGCCCTCGTGAGGTGTGCTCTGTATACCACCTTCAGCTGTATCAGCCCCAACCTCGCGCACGAGGTGGAGGCATTCACTCTCCGGAGCACCTCACACCAGAACTCCTCCTCCATATCCTCTCCTAACTCTTCCTCCCACTTTGCTTTGATCCCTTCCAGTGGTGCCTTATTCTCGTCCAAAATAGCTCCGTACACCGCTGACACTGCCCCCTTCTCCAGCCCCCCTGTCGTCAGCACCTCCTCCAGCAACGTGGAGGCCGGCTCCTCCGGGAAGTTCCATATCTCCTTTCTGGCAAAATGTTGAACCTGCATGCATCTAAACATTTCCCCCTTCTCCAGCCCATACTTCACTTCCAGCTCCTTCAATCCTGCAAACCGACCCCTAATAAGCAAATCTTTCAGTGTCTTAATCCCCTTCTCCTCCCATTTTGAAAATTTCCATCCCACCTTCCTGGCTCAAATCTGTGGTTTCCCCCGAATCAGCATTTCCC